>NW_026521468.1:7460679-8125849 GCF_021234435.1 Artibeus jamaicensis | reverse complement strand
CATAGCAGCCTGAGCCCGACGAGAACCACCAACGATATATTGCCACTTTGTTCACAGGGGACCAATCCCCAGCTCCCACGAAGATGGCCAATGAAAATAAACCCCCGCCACATTCCCTGCTTGGGTGCGACCTCTCGGCCCCGCTCTGTGGACCGGAGAACCTCGCCCAGGCGCGCAAACCCCAGTAAAGCTCTGTACTGCCTGACATTGTGGCTGGTTGGCATTTCTTCCTCAGCGGAGCTTAAGAAAACCTTTCACTTATCACGAAGCCCAGTCCCAGAGATGGGAAAGAGCAGGAGGCCCAGACAGATGGACACCAACAGGGACGTGGGTGCCACAGCTGAGGGACAGGACGAGCCTCCCGGCAAACGCACCAAGATGACCGCGCTCCCACATGGGGAGAAGGCGAGTGGGCCCCTGCCTGGCACACACGGCGGAGACGGACCAGTGCCAGGGGAGTCCCTGCACACCTTCAGGGCGGGGCGGGACTTGGACCCGGACGGTGGGAGGCCAGAGACCCCACAAAGCCAGGGAGGAGGCGAGCCTCAGCGTGGGGAGGTACTCACAGCACACACCCGGAATGTATAGAAGCCCCTAAAATCAGTAAGAAAAAGACAATTCAACAGAAAAAAATGGGCAAGAGACCTGAACAGGCTTCTTACTGTTTCAAGAGAGAGTAGACACAGCCTGCCCCTGGCCCGCACGCCAGCCCCTGTGCACCGGCAGGTACAAGAATGCCCGGGCCCACTCCCCACCCCCTCGGCCGAGGGTGGAGGGTCTGCAGGCAGGACAATGGTGAGACACCACACAGAAGGGCGGACGACTCTCTGCACACGTGTCCCGCCCTGCGGCGCCCTGCACCGGGCTGAGGGAGAAGCCTCACAGCATAGACACGGGGCACCACTGGTCTCAATTGCAAAGGGGCAAAGCCCGGGGAGGGAAACTCAGAAAAGTGAAGAAGTGAGTGGCACCCCAAAAGTCAACAAGGCTCCCCCGCTGGGAGGGAGGGACAGAGGGAGTCACCGAGACGGGAGCAGGCGTAGCCAGCGTGTCTGGGACGTCAGGCTGTTTCTGGACCCCAGAAGGGATACACAGGTGTTCCTTTTATAAATACTGATTAAACCAAACACATGTTCTAAGCATTTTCAGCCCATAAATTTTTAAGAAAATTAAATCAAATTAAGACTAGAAGGAACCTTCTTAAATAAAATATCAAAAAGAAAAGAGCGATTAGACAATTCCTGGCTGGGCTCTGAGGATTACTAGCACCAAAAGAGGATTTGTGTATAATTAACTAAAATCCCTGCGGCAGTGAGTCCATCGGGGCTCCGAGTCTGCCTCTGCCCATTTAGATCTGCGACACCAAAACAGACAGGCTTTGGGCTGAAGTCCTCCTACAGGGTTATGGGTTATTTCCCTCCCACCCCGCACCCTGCCTGGCTCTGCAAACCCCGAAGGGAACGCCAGTGTTTCCCTCAGAACGGAGGCGCTGACCCCGACCTGTTGGTGACTGTCTGGGGACCACGCCAGCCCCGGTCCGCTGAACCCCAGTCTGCGGTGCTCCCCAACACGCGGGCGTCACCTTCCGTGTGCACCCCACGTTTCAGGGCAGAGGGGAACCCCACTTGGGAAGCTCGAGGCTCGGGGAAGGAACAGCCCCACACGTGCCACTCACCAACCTCGGAGGGTCAGCCTCAGCCGCTCCGACCAAGCCAACGCGCGGCGGCCTGGCCACGCGGCGTGAGCGTCTGCAACACCCCCGTCCTTCCGTCCTTCCGTCCTTCTGCCTCGAGTGTGGCCCCTCCTCTCTGGGACAGGCAGTCACCTAGTACACGGGGAGCCCCCACCACAGGCAGCTGGGAGCCTCAGCCAAGTGGCGTCAAACACCACGTACTGCCAGGACGCGACCCCAGAGCAAGGAGGTGGCTAGGTGGGCTGGCTGGAGGGCCCCGCGCTTTCTGTGAGGAGACGAGGGGCCGGGCAGAGCGACACAGGGTCAATGAGCCCAGGAGACAGAGCTCAGAGTCCTGGAGGCCGGGCAGCTTGAAGTGCTACCACTTCAAGATTCTCCAAGTCTCTATAACCAGTGACTTAAAACCAGTGACTAAGGGAAACTTCCTGCAGGCAGAGGCCGCAGGGAGGACAGGTGAGAGCAGGTGAGAAGCAGGTGGAGGCAGAGCTCCGCTGGCCTCTCTGTGCAGCCTCGGGCGACTCAACAGGAGATGCCTGTGGGAGTGTTGTGAGATTGAATCCAGCGATCCCAGGAAAAAGAGAGCCCAGTGGGGCTCCGCCCACCCTGCCTCGGGGGCGCCCCAGGCTGGCCTGCCCTCACCCAGAGGCCTCCCCTCCCCCGCCTTCCTGCAGCCTTCCTCTGCCAGCCCTGCCCCTGTGGAACCTACGTTGGCTGCCACCCGCCCTCCCCGGTAAACCGGCCGGGCCCTGGGCGCAGGGCCTGGCACACGAACACTCAGCGGACGTTAGCTGAGCCCCACAGACCTTTCCCTCCCCACACCCGACCACTCAGCCTGCCGGGGGCTCCCCTTGCACCTAGCACTGGGCTGCCCTAGGCGCCCCCACCCCACCGAAAGTCCACAGCCTCACCCCCAAGTGCTGACAGGGCACTGCTGAGCCAGGCTCTCCCTCACCGAGGACATGGGCGTTTTCCTCCGAGAGACAGAAGTGCCTCAAGGGCCTGTCTTGTGCACCCTCGTGCAAACACCCAGCCCAGCACCAGGTGTGTCAATGGGACCAAACGCTGCTTGGAGCCTGCACCCTGGGGGACAACGAGGGGCGCGGGCTCTCGTCCTCAGAGGGCCAGGCAGGGCCTGTGCGTCACGCTGTCCGGACGTTGCACCCAGCTGTCCAGCTCCCGGCCAGGCACCTACCGGGCTGGCAGCTTCCAGATGCCCAATCAGACTCACGAAGTGAAAAGCTCTACCAGCCCCAGCTCCACCAGAGCAGGCCCGGCAGGTCCAACGCGAAAAGCAGAAGGCCGGAGGCGAACCACCTGCAGGCACATGGCCCTGTCCACACCGCAGCTCCCGGACCCCCGGAGCCGATCTGGCCCATCTCCGGGCTCTTCCTTCCACGGCCGCAGTCCACGGCGGGACACTGCGCACTTCTCACAGTAGGCCCAAAGAATCCGTGGCCGCTCCTCCGCGGCTGCAGAAGCCCGTGGGCCAACGCCAATGGCAGCCGTCACTTCTCAGGTGCAGAGAGACGCCCCAGAGGTTGCCCGCCCGGCGCGGTTCACGCGCTCCCCCTGCACACCAGCCCCAGCTGGAGCCCGGCTGTGGGTTCTCCGCTTCCAAACCTGCGGGGGCCTCCCCGATCGCACAGGCCCTCCGGGAACACAAGCCCAGGCGAGGGGAGGAGTGTCACATGCCTCCCAAGTCTGTCGCCCGACTTCTGCTCGGGTCACTGTTGATATTTTTGGCCGACTACCTGATGTCCTCGAGTCCTTCTGCCCAGTGCAGGGTTGACACCCACTGAACTATACAGCGAATCTCCAACATTTGCTGAGGGGACACTTGAGCTCTGAGAGGTGACCGAAGACGCCACAGAGCTTTGTCATGAGTCACATCGGTCAGCACCCTCCAGACGAGGTCACAGCAAAATACAGTACCGTTTTTATTAATTTATGTAAAGTTACAGCCTCATTACATAGTCAAATAAAGGCTGCTGTGAAAAATCACTGTTTCTTTGAAAGGCCACCAGACGAGTGGCAGTGCGCTGCGGGCCCCTCCACGGTGGCCTTCGCGGGGCACCGCGGGCCCTCCCTGGCGGCGGCCGCCCACTGTGCTCTGCTGACTTGGTCGAGGAGGACGAGGAACGTCCAGCCTCCCAGAGGTCCGTGGTGGGGAAAGGCAGGCGAACTACAGAACTGAAGTAACTGAGAGCATTCTCCCTTGATACCCCCCCAGGACTCGGTAAATGCCGGATGGTTGCAGGCTGGCTGAGGTCTGCCGGAACAGGACGTAAAACATAAAACCTGTCAGAAACCACAGCAGGGAACCTTTCCTGCCCGCCAGGTAAAATGGCGGGGTCTAACTGACTGCGGACGGGTCTGCACCCGTGGATGAGTGTGTGGCACCGTGGCTCGGCCGCCTGGACACATGCGCTTACTGTTCCAATGTGGACACGAATCCCGGTCACCCACCTGGCCACGACCGACCCATCAGAAAGCCCAGAAGCCCTGCGAAGCCGGGACGCCCACACTGGCAGACACAGGTCCCCAAAGTGCTGCACTCTCAGTGGGAAGCTCAGAGCGCACCCCTGGCAGGGGGTGTGCTCAGGGGACGCAGTGACTCACTGCACTCATTTTCTAGGAAATGTCTGCAGAGCACCAAGCTCAAGGGACCAGAGCTGGCCTGGAAGCCTCTTCCGGTCCAGTTCCGACCCAACGCTCCCGGCAGAGGGTCATCACACAAAGCCGGGGTGCCCAGAACCAGAAAAGCGTGTACCCGAGAGCCAGGGTTTAATGACACTGGTGACTTCTGCCCCGTCAGGACACTCTCAGGCGAAGCCTGGAAAGTCTCTGTGGTGAGTGCAAGGCGGTGGCCAGGCCACAGTGCCTGCAGCAGTTGTTCCAGCAGTTGCCACCTGGTCAACCCAGGTGGCAGCGGGACAGAAGGCCAATGACATCTCTGTGACTGTGGAAATGGTGCTGACCTCGTGGCCCCCTGAGGCCACTGTGAGGACAGCAGCACCTCGGGCAGTACCGTCTCTGTCGGCTGCACACCCACCACCACTCAGTGGCCCGCCCGGCACATTTCGTTTGGCTCCCTGGCCTCATAATATGGATCTAACACTGCAATCGGTCGGTCGATCGGTCGGTGGGTTTTCAATCTAGGCTTGCTTTCTCAAGTTCTGCCTCCTCTGGTTGCTGGCCACGTAACTTCTGCGACTTTAGACGAGCTATTTGACTGAAGCAGCAGTTTCCTAATCAGGTGCATAGAGGTGAGGGTCCCGGACTAACTCACGGTGACCTGCTTGTAAGAGACACGACCTCCACGGGAGCCCTTTGGACACTGTTAATCTTTTCATCTGCACAGTTTCAACGAATCCCCACAACAGGCCAAGTTCTGTTCTGTGTGTTGTGCCAGCAAAGACAAGGTCCTTGCTTTATGATAAAAAGCTCAGCTCTGGGGGCGGGAACATGAAGAAAGACAGCAGAGACTTGGAGACTGATCACGAGTGACCGGGAGCTACTTCCAATGTGGTGACAGGGAAGACATCTGAGAAGGTGACCTAGCAGGCAAGTGCCAAGAACAAGGAGGAGCCAGGTGTGCGAGGGTCAGAGGACAGAAGGAAGCAGAAGGGCAGGTGGGGCCAGACCACGGAGCTTTTCCAACCAGGGCGAGGAATCTGGATGCTACTCCAGACCCTCGGGAGGCTGGGGAGGGCAAGGGAGGCGGGGCAGGAAGGAAGTCATGGAGTCTGAGTCACACTCTTCAAACCCTCCGGCCACTTGGTGCATCATTCTACAGCTCCTCCTCCTCCTCCCCCTCCCGGGCAGCGGGAGTGAGTCGGCCAATGGCTTCCTGCCCAGCAACAGCCCCCGAGCCTCCCCATTCCAGCCCACAGATGCTGAGGCCAAAGAGCCACCTGAGACCAGCTGTCCCCGTCTGCCCGCTTTCTGGTGGGAAAGTGAACTATGGTAACGATAAAGCAGCGCAGCAAACCACAAACGGGGGACATCTGTACATGTCGGCTTTAGCCCAAGGTCTGTGCATCATTCATCCTGATCTACAGTAGTTCGAGTATGTCTAGTTGTTCGAAAAGTACAAGGTACAGAGGCTGTTGATGCATGTACACAAATTAACCAAACCAAGTTGATAATAACAGTGTTAAACCGACAGCAACTTAGTAACTAAGTGCAGTAACAGTGGCACTTGAAAACCATGACTGACTACAAACAAAGACTCAGGGGACGCCAACGGGGAGCGGACACGCCGGCGGCTCTGTAAGAGCTGAAAGCCAAATGGCAGGAATCTTTTTAGAGTTCTTGGTCAACTTCAGCAAAGACGTCAATTTTAGGAATCCTTAATCCTTGCTAGGCCACTAAATAGGGCACCAGTAAGTGATGGGGGACTCAAATGTTGGGAAATTTTTAGTTTCAGGTAATAGCTAATAAGCTTAGCAATCAATGCAGTAAAAATTCCAGGAACTGAAGGTGGGACCCACCCTGAACCCGGGAGACCCCAAGCAGTTCCACCTTTGTGCCTCAGGAGGGCTGCAAGCAACTGGAATGGAATCTGAGCCACATGCTCCAGGGTGAGCCGCCCACACCCAGGGCACAGATAGAGACCACCACCCAGGGCACAGATGAAAGATCCTGCAGCTTTTATCTGATTAACTTCTCCCCTGAATTCTAATCTCCTTACCTACACTTCTCTACTCCTTATAAGAAGGGCTGGCTTAGGACCGTCTATTAGGGCACAAACTTGCCCATCTTCTCAGATGGCCAGCCATCTGAATACAGCACCATTAGAGATTCAATCCCTGTCTCTCTTACTGGTAGGTGACAGGCAGCACGAACGCCGGCTTTTCCGGTTCCTTAAGTAACCACCGACACAGACACGAAACAAAATTGGGTGGAGCTGCACAATGATGGCAGGAGGGCCCGGAGACCGGCTCTGCCTTCAGGGCGGTCAACAGCCCGCTGGAACTGGTTGGCGACTGTCACCGGCTCTCACCTCACGGCACATGAATTAGTGGCTAAAACTCCGCAGCACACCAATAAATATATTTTCTGCCGATCTGACAAAAAATAGGTATAATTTTGAATCATTCACACCAGATGGCTACTGCTGTGTTGGCTGTTGTGATTTTTTTTATTTGGTGGTCTATGGGAAAAGAGGTCAGTGGCCCTGAATAAATAGTCGGGTATTTATTACATGTTTTAAAAATTCCCGCACACACCAGTTGGCAGTCGCTGTCGCAGGTCCTGGCACACAATAACGAGGCCCTCCTTGCTGCGTCCCCACGAGGCTGCGCCGTCTGGCTGCGCACACAACCCACGTGCCCACGTGGGCGAGGTCCCCAGCAGCAGGGGGCTGCCTGGAGGCACCAGAGCAGAGGTTGCCCACAGGCCAGAACCAGCTTCATGTTTTGTAATATCTGACCTAGTGCCAATATTTCAAAATCACAAGACTTTATATTAAAAAGTAATTTTTTAGAAATGTTTTCTGGCTTTTCAAAGAACAGAAAGGAGATGGGGCTGAGCCCCGCTGCCCTGGTACCCACGGCAACGCCTCCAGAGGCCACTGTTTCATCCTTCGGACACTCACACGGGGGTCAGAGGTCACCAGCCACTGACCTCTGGACCTCTACCACTATTCTTGTATCTGGCCCGTTTCGCTCATTTATGCTGTTTTCTACATCAGGCCCCTGGTGAACGTGAGTTGGACACCCCTGTCACACTGCACCTGAACAGCACTTGCATTTGCGACCTTTGGCCTACTGGGTGTGCCGAAAATACACCCTCAGGATCCAACCAGGGGAGCGAGGCCGCAAGGGCTGTTCAGATGCCAAGTGTTCCCCAACTGCTGGCTGCTGGTTTTCTCTTCCGTTAACAATTGCAAACGTCAGATACAGCGAAGTTCTCCCCCAGCTCTTTTCTAAGTAGCCGTCTCAGTAATACGCAGATTCACAGGACTTTCCTTTCTCCTGACAACCTCTGAAGAACTTATCATGGGTTATGTTGATCACTGACAAATTAGTGTTTTAATGAAAAGGGAAAAAATATCTAACTTCATTAATCACTTGTGAACAGTTTGTGCATGTACTCAGCGTAGGAGAGAAAACCACACTCCAAAGGAGAAAAAAAAATGCCCTTCAAGTAGGATGAAAAAAAATGATTAGACAATAACTTTTAAAATAAATGTGTTTTCACATGCGCAGAGCAACCACAAAAGCCTTGAACTAAGTGACCGGCACTAAAGATGTCCACAAGACACACTTTGTACGGTCCCTCCCAAAGACCACCTCTTTTACTCCTTTAAATACTTTTGGATGAAACGAATGTTCCTAACCCTTTGAAAGTAAGCCAAAACAGTACCTGCAGCACTGGTTACTAGTGATTGACTGACTAGAATTACCATAAGGATAATCTTACATACGCTTAACATCGTATACCAAATACAATAATCTGATATAAACATACATTTTCATAAGCCTAGAGCAATCACACTGAATTGTAACACCAACTCCCCCTTTTATACCACTAAAATGTTCATATGAATAAAGAACATCTTGAAGGAGAAAATAAGTCACAAAGACAAATGATAAGTGCACATAATGAGACAGTCCCACCCACTGGCTTTGGAGACCAGGAAACAGACAGTGGCTGATGAAGGACAGAGTGAGCGAAACTGGCTGTTTTCTTCCCTACTGCCTGCTTGTGCGCCACCGTCCACACTCCAGCACCAGGGGAATCGTCCTGAAACCTGGACCCCAGTCCCAATCCATCATTCTTACTCTAACTCCACCACTGGGGAAATTCTGTCTCCAAGTTACAGCACAGGGCCCCACATAGGAGGAAAGTCTGGTTCCAAGGCAAACTGTTCAGAAGGCTGTGATGAAGTTCATTGTAACTTTAAAATAACTTTGTGTTACCTTGTTACTAGCCGAACAATCGCCAGTAACCTTGTTTCCTAGCACACCATACTACACTTCTGCATTCACCTAGCTCGGACGAAAGAAGTGAACTAACCACAACAGACCAACCATGTGGGTACACGTATTACATCACAAGTTGTTTTTCCACTCAGTGTTACCAGCACTAAGTAAACCACAGTGTGTAAATACTTGCAACGCTGTAATTGCGAAACTGCTTAACTTTTATTGTCTTAAGCAAACTTAGTTTGAATTAACACTACCCAGCGCATAACTACAACCCAGAACAGCCTTCACGCTGTCAACCAACAACCGGAGCCTGAAATGATTTGTGCTTTTTAGTTAACTTGTAACTGTGGCTGGGGGGCGAAAATCGCCGCTTTCCCAAGGACAATCTTTTGGCTCTGAACTTTTTCTCCGCTGAAAGAACCACCAAGGTCCGGGGGGCGCAGCCGGAGTCCACTTACCCGATCCTTCATCCTCCAGCTCTGAGCTAAGGATTTGGAGCCTTCAATTTTCTCACAGTGCCTCTTTTTCATAAAAGCCAAAGGCAGGTTCCAGTCGGTAAGGTCGGCCTCATCTTCCTCCCCGAGCCCCAGGAGAGGCGACTGCAGCATCTCGGACTCCATCAGGAGGGGTGGGGGAGGGGGAGTCCTCGGCAGCAAGCGCTCGAGAACCTCCAGCCTTAAAGGCTAGTGTGTACCAGAACTGGGGAAATCACAGAAAAGAGGTGGAGTAGAAACAGAAAAAGGTAGCGTGCGCGGAGCCCCTCACCAGGCAAAAAGTCTGCTGAGATCCTTCTAACTCCGAGCGGGACGTCGGAGTTGGGGGGGGGAGCCGGTGGGAAACTGGGCAGCTCCGGGAGCGCCGCACAGACACAGACGCACACGCCCCCGGGAACCCGGCCGCTGGCTGCTCTAGAAGCGGTCCGCGCCCGAAGGGGCCGCAGGCCGAGCTGTCAAAGGCGTGCGACACTTGAGGCCTCACGATGACCCCGTTCTCGGCCTCCAAGCACAGCCCGGCAGGCGGCCCGCTCAAGCCGTCGGTTCGCGCCTGGGCGGAGGTCTCCGGCCAAAGGGAAGAGGTCCAGAGCACCTCGGGCCTCCTCCGGCCACGCTCAGCCCTGCGGGTCCCGCACTCGCCGCAGCTGCTGCAACCAGAGCCAGGACCGGCCCATCGTGCTCGCCCGCACAGGCTGCTCAGCCCCGAGTCCGTGCGACCGGGCCGGTCCTGGCCCTCGGCCCCGTGGCTCTCTCCTGCCTGAGAATAAGTCCTGAAAACGGACGACACGGAGCCGCGCAGACGGCGGATAACGTGAGCTTATGGGGTTTGCGGAGTTTTGTCCTCTGGTTTGAAGCTACAGTGAAACTCCTCTCATCAGCACATCAAGGAGGACGCCATATTTGCGAGACCCATCATGCACCGCGACCTACGGCGTGGCGAACAGGCCAAACGACGACTGAATTCTGGCCCCGCTTCCCCGAGGCGCGGAGCGCGGTCCAGGCCCCATCCCGTTACCATGGTTACCACAGTTCTGCTTTCCAGAGTTTATCGCCCTTCTGTCGCTGTATGATAGCAAAGTCAATCCTGCAAATGAAACTACGTAAATTAACTTTGAAAAAAGCTTTTTACTATTACACATGGACCTACGTGCTTCTGAAATTAAAGGGATCGACCCCTTTGTTGTTTTTCCCAGATGGTGGAAAGGCAGCAGCAGCGAAAGCTTCGGGAAGGGCCATTGATGGTATTACCAAAGAAGAGAGGGGTCTTTGTTGGATTTTGTCTGCGTGCCTGTTTTGTTTGTGTGCGTACAGTATGTTTTACAGTATCCATTAGATCTTCTTTCTTTCTTTTTTTATTTTGAGAAAACCAGTCCAACGATGACCGCTTTTGTTCAGCCATCTCCTCCCAGAGCGGTTTGTGGTTATTCCCACTCGGACCCTGCGCCGAGCGCCGGGCGGCGGCGTCCCAGCGCGCAAGCGCGCCCCCCGCGATCTTCGCCCGTCTGCTGGGATTCCGCGGCGCCACGTGTTTTCGGCCCGCGTGGAGCTGTCGGCCCGGAGGGAAGGGCGAACCCGCGGCCTGCGGAAGCCCGCAGACGAAGGGCTGGGCGCAGGTGCGCGCGCCCGCCTCCGCGCAGTCGCCCGGGCGGCAGACCCGGCAGGCCCGCCCGGCCCGAGTCTCAAGTCTGGAGTCTGGGCTGGGTCACATTCCATCTCCCGGCCGCGGTCGGGGCCCCTTAACCAGCTCCGTCTTAGTTTACTTAATTATGAAACCGGGGTGGTAACACCCGCCCTGGAGGACAAATTGAAGCTGTGCAGGTGCCCCGTGTGTGGCGGGTGCCCCAAACACTGTTAGCAATGGGTAGCCAGGTTGCAGTCTATCAACCCTGCGTGTGTTATTAACCCACAGCCGGCGGGGGGGGGGGGGGGGGCGGCGAGCTCTGGACGACTCTCCGTTTCCCAGTGTGGTTTCCCAGGGCTTTGACGCGTCCCCTATCAAAACTGTGGTGGCCCCTATCAAAAAACTGTGGTGGCCCCTATCAAAATCTCCACCGTGTCTGTGCGCCCTTCAACACCCGAGTGAATGGCCCCACCTCAGATGCGTCTCACCTCACAGGAGCAAGCATTTGATTGAAGTTCTGGAATTAAATCATTATGATTCCAGACATTCATTCCACTAGGCCAGTTCTACAGACTAAGCCTTCCCGTTGAAACCCAGGACAAGTCCCTGACTTACAGATGGAGGCTAAAATTTCCTTTTCCCTAGTCTGCATGTCGGCAAAATTCACCACGGTCAGCAGCAGAGGCTCTGGGACTGGGGGGTCCTGAGAAGACCCCGTTCTCACCTGAAGGCAGCGTCACTGTGTCCCCAGCAGCGCACCACGGTGAAGGCCTGGGTCCCCGAGCTGCAGGTGACTGTCCAGGCACGCGGGCCGAAAGTCACACTGAAAAGCAGCCCCACTGACCAGCTCATTCCTAACTCCCTGTGAGACCCCCACTTCGTGTACGTGAGACTCCGTCCCCTCGCCTGTGGGGGCCTCGCCTGTCTGACTGTCTCCATGAAGGTAGTAAAGGACCCCGTGGAGCCCAGACCTGGCAGGCTGTCAGGGGAGCTATTTTAAAATAAAGAGGCTCAGTGTGTCCCGCCCCGGACGGCGGAGCCACGGGGACAGGGAAGGCGGGGATTCAGGGTCTGCGTGTATTTTTAAGTCTGAAAACCGGGATGAGAGTGCAGCATCAGCCAGATGCGGGGATACTGGACAATTTTTTCCTCCAGGGATTCTGCCCTGGCCACACGCTGGGCCCTCGGTAAATATTGGCACCAAATAAACGAATACCATGAGGTGAGTGTGCCATCTTTCACCCAAGAAACAGGAACAGGGTTTGGTTCTGCTCTCCCCAAAACCACAGAACAAAGCACATCGTCCACTTTTACCAATGTGACCCCGGAACCCAGAGGCCATTTGGGGTCTGGAACCGAGGACCGGGATGCACGCAGGCTGGTCCCCGCCCCCACCTGTCCCCTCAGACCTCGGTGGGTGGGGACGCAGCTCTTCTAGGTCCTCAGGCTCCACCCACATCAGTGATTGTGAGGAACTGGAGAAGGTGAACTGCTGAGGACACTTCAGGGTCAAAATTCTGTGATTCATGTAAAAATCAGGAAAGGGCTGTTGACAGCCCAGCTCCCAGCTCGGAGTTTCAGGAATGGGCTTGAGTCATTTCACAGCATCGTGACATTTAGAAGAAACCTCGTTCCGGTGTGTCACCAGTGACTGTTCAAGTCCCACATCAGCAGGTGGAAGTGTGGCTCCAGGTTTCGGGGAGGTGTCCGGGAGCGTCCCTGACCGACCTGGGGCTGGGGCTGGAGGGCTAATCTTTCTCCCCTGGGTGATCTTGCCGTCACAGCCTGCGATCCGCTGGCCACTGGGGCCTGCAGTTCCGACTCCCAGTGTCTCCAATTCTCCACAAACAAGAACATTGCCTGCTTCCCACTAAGCCTCTAAATAAGATTGTAGAAAACCAGGGTTTGTGAGTCTCAGAAAGAAGCACGAAGCCCGGTCTGATTCAAGCTACGGAAGTGGGCGTTGATGATATGCTGGTGCTGAACATCAGGCGGTGGGGGGGGGGGGGCGCGGGCGGGGCTTCCAGGCCCAGCTCTCCGAGGAGGCGGCACAGCAGCAGCCTTCCACCTGCCCAGGCAAGGCAGGGGGACTGCTCGTAGCACATGAGGGTGACAGGTGACCCTTTTCAGCCTGCTTCTGGCTGCTTGGCAACCGAAGCCAGAGAGAGATGCACAGGTGGGCAAAAGTAGGTTTAGAGTTGTATTATTATTTACTAATTATTGTCGTGTTTTCCTTGTGAGCAGCTGCCACCCTGCTATTGCCCACCCTGTGTAGCAACTCGGTCAGGAAACGAATATACAAGCCTGAGTGTATACAGGAGTCAGGGGCAGATGCAGGGCAGAGGGGGACGGGGAGAGGGTCTGGGGAAGCGCCTCCCACCGGGTCACCCGCTGCTGCCAGGGAAGAACTAGGGAGGCTGCGTTTTCACAGCCACCAAGCCCAGCGTCGGACCAAGGCAAGGGACCTAATCTTTTCTCAGGCCCAGACCATGGCAGCCTGGGGCCGGGCTTTCCATCTGCAGAAAGGACAGGCTCCTCCCACCCTCCGTGTCCCCCTCCGCTAGATCAATCAAGGCGTCCGATGCGTTGTGTCATCAAGAATCAGGAGCGAGAGTGGAGGTCAGGAGGACTGGAGCAAAGCCGGTGCTTCGCTGGGCTGTTTTCCACCCAGGGAGGCCGGCCAGCTTCCATCCTTTCCAGAAAAATCTCTGCTTAGCGTAAGAGAAACCAAAATAGATATAAAGCACTTTGCTTTTGTCTGCGCATCACTCCTGTTTTTAGCAAACCCAAGCCTCCCTCCCGCAGGTCAGAGGTTGTGTTGACCTGGCGGTGGGAGGCGGAAGGGAGGGCTGGCCTCACACTGCCCTCCACCCTCCTGGAGGGGACGCCGGGCTGCAGGAGGGCCATGCTCGGCCCCTCTCCACCCGCTTCATCTCCCCCAAGGACACGAGGTACGTCTGCCTCTGGCTTCACCCTAAGGCACGCTTTTCCACTCTACCCATAACTCTTCCACATGAGCAGAAACCATCCTTCCACTCCAAAAAGGAGGTGAGGCCTGAGCGACATGGGGCCGTGGTAGAAAGTACAAACCTCCCCCACCACCCACATCACTCCTCTCAGAACTGAGACTTCTTGCTGGGCCCCAGCCTGAAAGCCCAGTCACAGACCAGCTGGGAGGGCATGTGCCAAGAGGGGCCGAAATGGGTCCTTAACAGAATGGTGACCGTCCCCCCAGCCCTTCCTCCCCACTCCGGGGGGGGGGGTTTGTAGGGACCTTGAAGAGCTTATCAGGAGCCTAGACTCTGGGGCTGCCCTGGGGCCAGGCTTCCATCCTGGACTCCCTGGCAGGTCGGCCAGCAGGGCCCTGAGTGCCTGCGGCTCCCAGCCGTCACCGGCTCAGACCCCGCCGACTGGCTGCTGGAACTCGCTGCACAGAGGGGCGAGGCCAGTTTCATGAGCTCCATTGGCGTGACACCCCCTTCCTCCCCAGGACGCGAGAGGGAGAGGCGCCGAGGTGTGTCCTATGCCCAGTGCAGACAGAGCATTTGAAGGGGGGGGAGGACCTTTTGTGATAGACACCATCTTGAGAAAATGTGTCATCCGATCAAAAATACGCAAACGGAATTTTACAGCCTGTTATTTTAATAATATTGCCTGCAGTGAGATTCTACCTTGACGCAAATACAAATGACATAACCCGCCGTCCCTTTCTGAAGTCCCTCTAAGCTCTCTGTTTGCTATTTCACGGAGCAGTCCCACCCATCGATGGTGCTGGGGTTCTTGGCAAACCCCGGCCCCAGGGGAGCCTCGGCCTTCAGTGGGGGCTCAGAGAACAGGCCTGACACGAAGATATTATAATCCGACCCCGACTGCAGTGAGCCGAGCTGTCTTCCTGAGAATTAACTCCTTTAATCCTCCTAATGACCTCACTGGAGGCTGCCGTTTGACATCCATTTGCTGGTAAAGAAATCGAAGCAGGCAACTAAGACAGCTTTCTGGGGCCCTCTATGCTGGCCAGGGCTGGGCTGAACCCCCACCGGCTCGGCGGGAGCCCTCCTGTGTCCAAACCCCCAGCCCTGGCTCCCACGGCTGGGGCCCTGGGAGAGGTGCTGGCGGCACCTGGAACAGGGGAGCGGGGTCTGCGTCAGTGTAAGGACTGAGCGAGAGCGAGCCGTGCCGCCCGCCGGCCCCCGGTGAGCTCTCCCTACCGTTCCCTGGTGTTATAAGAAATCGATTCTGCCTGCATCGATTAAGAAGGCCTCATGGAAAACCTGGCACATGTGTCTCAGAAACAGGTTTCCTTTTCTGTATTTATTTTGAGATAATTTTCATTGTTTTCCTAAATGAAAACCTTACATGTAGGGTGGCAGGAAGACGTAACACAGGGATGTGTCGTGTCTCTCAGGTGTTGCTAGGTAAGGCCATACACTGGTTTTAAAGAGTGAAGGAGCCCTGGCTGCTGTGGCTCAGTGCGTTGAGTGCTGGCCTGCACACCGAAAGGTTGCAGGTTCGATTCCCAGTCATGGGGCCTGGTGCATGGCTGGGTTGTGGGACAGTGTTTCTCTCCCTCTCTTTCTCCCTCCCTTCCCCTCTCTCTAAAAATAAATAATTTTTTTTTGAAGTGAAGAAAGTCACCGTAAACACCCTGCATAGAAAGGGCCAAATGCCGCGCGGGGCGGCGAGCTGGGGCAGGGTCAGGAGCAGCCCTCCCTCCGTTACAGTCCCCGGGGTGTAATTCGACATTTTAAAGAGCACCACATAATACTTTGACAACCACACTTAAATTTTAAAAATAAAAAGCAATAAATAGCGGCGGAGGAAATTGGAAAATGTCAAAAAGGATCAGGAAAAAAAATTAAAGTTGCCATAGGCCCACAGCCCAGAGGAACTGCCGTTCCGACGTCACATGTTCCCTTTCTGCCTTTTCCTCCTCTCTCTCTATTATATATATATGCTTCTATTTGCTTTTTTCACATTAAAAATCACATTATTCTGAAATAGTTTGAAAATAAACAACAAAACAAACCCTTTGAATCCATCGCCCAGACTTAGCTGCTATTAATACTTCTTTGCATAGACTTCCAGCACACAGAGTAATACGTATGACAAATTAGACAGACCTGTATCGTTTTTGCCAAAAAGAATCATGCTGTTTTATGTAGGCAACGCTATTTAACACCGTCTTTCCCTCTGGGGCTGGCCTTTCTCACGCGCGGCAGGAACTCGTCCTGCGCCCCCTTGCCCCGCGTTCTGCAAACCAGCGTCTGCGGTGGCTGCGTGTGCCCCGTGCGGGCGGAGACGAGAATGTGGAGGGGCCCTCAGAGATCGGTTCTCACTTTTCCTGGTCCGGGTCGGGCTTCACGAAGCCCCGGCCTTCACTTAGGTTGATGAAATTCAACGGGCTAGCCCTTGGGTGACGAGGGGCCTCCCTCTTCTTCCAAAGTCGTCCTGAGGGTGCGAGGCCAGCATGCGGAGCCTTCAGAAGGCTGTGCCTGTTGGACTTGGCACTAAGTAAAACAGTGCTAGTAACCGTGGCTAACCAGTCCCGGTGGGCCAGACCCCGTTCCGCACACAGGTATGAACTCACCGCTCACAACATGCCCTTCGGCCCCATTTTACAGACCAGGAAGCTGATGACTAACTCGCCCGAGGTCACACAGCTAAGGAGGGGTGGGACCAGGACTCAAACCTGCAGGCTGAGTCCAGAGCAGGGAGAACCAGGTTCTGCTGAATCTCAGACTCACGGGGAGCGGGTGGGGGGGCCCTCAAGGCACAGACGCAGCTTGCCCCTCGCCCTGAGGTCAGGGGACGGCAGCTGGACGGCCACCTGGGGTCTCCAGGGAAGCGCGCGGCCCCCGGGCAGCATCCAGGCCTGCGTCTGAACCACCACGCTCACCGTACGGGGAAGCCCTCCGCAGGGGTGTAGGGGCAGGGAGGTGGGCTCCTGGAAAGTGGGCGTCAGCCGCGTCCCAGACTCACGTGCTGCTGCGGGCAGGGCCCAGTCTGCGTGGCCGGGCCGGGGCCGTGGTCGAGAGCCGGGAGAAGGTGGGCCGGGCCTGGAGGTCACCCTCCTGGGTGACCCACCCTCCTGCCCAGAGGACAGACGAGTCCCCCACCTCCTGCCCACTCTCCCGAGACCCTCTACTTCCTCCTCATTCCACACATCACTGTCCTGGTCGAACCTTCGTCTGTCTCAACGTCCCTTTCCCAACCCCGTAGGAGCTCCCTGCGGTGTGCAGGGTTTGTGGACTGACTCGGGCGAGTCGAGCAGGACCCAGAGAGAAGGTGCGGTTGCCCTGCTCGTGCGCACGCCAGGCCACAGGCCTGCTGGCCACACCTTGGTGGGTGACAGCCGACCCTGTGGTGGGAACAATCTACGGGCCTGGGGAATATCTAGAAATTCCCCCTCCCAAGGAGAATGGGTGCCCCAAGAATTAAAGGACCAAGACTTAGGACCACACTGACCTGGACATGAAACGATACTTGATTTTGAAACAGGGTATTTCACACCCCCCCCTTGCCTACGAATCTTTATTTTATCCACCTCTGATTATTTCCTCCTATTGGTCAAGTTACGCTAAATGCCAAGCCCCTCCCGCCCCAACAGGAGGTCACTGACCCGAGTACAATAGGTCAATACGGGGGTTCGGGTGACCGCCAGAACACACGGACCCTTTCTGCCCCGTGGGTCCCCTCGCCACCAGGGCCCAGGCATCCTCTGCTGTATGTTAGCTCCAGGCTGGGGGGTGGCCGGAGGGGAGTCGAGGTTTCTGTTGGTCAGGCCTGTGCTTTACATCACCACCGACTGCATTCTGTTGGCCAGATTTGGTCACATGCCACAGCCAATGGCAAGGGAGCCTGGGAAATACAGTGTTTTTGTTTGTTTGGGTTTTTATTTTACTTACTTATTTTTGAGAGAGAGGGGAAGGGAAGGAGAGAGGGAGACATCAATGTGCCAGAGATACTTGGATCTGTTGCCTCTCGCACGCCCCCTACCGGGGACCTGGCCCACAACCCAGGTGTGTGTCCTGACTAGGAATTGAACCAGCGACCTTTCGGTTCACAGGCCGGCGCTCAATCCACTGAGACACACCAGCCAGGACTGGAAATACAGTATTGGTGTCCAGGAGGAACTGGAAATGAATTTGGTAAATAAGCAGCTGCAGGATTTCTTCCTAGAAATGAAAGTGAAGACTCGGAAAAGCGCTGGGTCGTTTCCTGGGGCCACCGCCACCACAAAGCGCTGCAGACGGCGGCTTACAACAGCAGGATGCGCCCGCTCGCCGCTCTGCAGGCTGGAGTCAGAAGTAAAGGTGTGTCGGGCAGGGCCCCCTGTGAGGGGCGGGCGACTCTCCCAGGCCCCAGCAGCATCTCGCGTCACCTGTGATCCCTGGGCTCTGTCAGCCATGCTTGGGCTCCTCCCTGGGTCTCCACGACTCTCCCCTTTTTAGAGGACTCCAACCACCCTACTCTTGTCTTACATCTTTTTTTTTTAAACAAAGATTTATTTATTTCTTTTCAGAGAGAGGGGAAGGGAGGGAGAAAGTGAGGGAGAGAAACATCAATGTGTGTTTGCCTCTCACACGCCCCCTACTGGGGACCTGGCCCACAACCCAGGCATGTGCCCTGACTGGGAATCGAACTGGTGACCCTTTGCTTCGCAGGCCGGTGCTTAATCCTCTGAGCCACACCAGCCAGCGCTCGACTTACATCTTAATTAGAGCTATGTCTAACTAAGGTCACACACAGGTACCAACGCTTAGGACTTGGACATGTGTCTCTGGGGGACACAAGTCAACCCATCAGGAGCAAAGGGCATGACCTCTCACACATCCTTGAGACGCCCACACAGGCTCCCAGAGACTGTCCCCGATGTGCTCAGCCGAGGTCCCGCCTCCCCCAGCCCAGGGAGCGGTGCTGTGCTTTTCTCACTCGGTGAGGGAGCGATGGTTTTCCACTTTTCTTTTTATCCTCCCCTGAGGATATTTGTCAATGTTTTTAGAGAGAGGAGGGACAGAGAAGCTTCAATGGCTGCCTCCTGCAGGACCGGGGACCAAACCTGCAACCTTTCGGTTAGGGGACCGCAGACACTCCAACCAAGTCAGCCACACCGCCCAGGGCCTGCTTTCGTTTTGACAGACATTTCTCGAGAAAGACACAGAGACTGCAAAGAGTCTCAGGAATCGTGACACCATCAGAACTGAAGGGGGACACGTGGCCACCCTGAGGGCCAGGGACGGGTCTCAGGCCAGCGTGCACCAGCGCTGGGCACCAGGCTTTGCAACTGGAGCACATTTGCTGGGCCGTGAGCGGCCACCAGAGGACACAGCCCGAGCTGGGATGGGGGCGCGCTGAGCTGGCGGGAGCTAGACACCCAGACAGCAGCTCCCTCCCTGTGGAAAGCAAGTGTCAGAGGCAGAGGGGACAACAAGTTCCATCTACCCATCCGAAATTAATGTTTCCGGCAAGGAGGGCTGGACGGCTTGCAGACGCCCAGCTGCCACGGGGCGAGAGCGCTGTCTGCGGCCGTCGGTGCCGCCGCACGCCAGTACACGGTGTGCCGGGTTCAGAACACCCGCCCCCGTGAATTATTCACAGCTGTCACCCCGTGATATGTGACCACGGTCCAGGCAGAGTGTCAGCCAGGGAAGAATTTGTAAAGCAATTTGTGTGATCAATTTTTGTCATAGTTTCAGTCGTTATTTTCCCCTCATAACTCTCCATCTTCCTCCCATATTTTTCCTCTTGCAGTTTTAATCAGACGGACGTGTCAAGAGCGCGTCTGAAAGTCTCCGCCTGCCCCCCCCCCCACAGACCAGGCTCCCCCCCCCGCCCTGCAGCAGAGGGCACAGCCTTGGCCTGCCAGGCCTGTGTTTACGACACGGATTCTTATTACAGATGAACCGCCGTGGGTATCTTCTCAAATATACTCTTCCCTTCGTTTATTTAGAATACGGTTTGCACTTTTATGCATCTCTCCATCCGTGTTCCCAAAAGATGTAGGAAGGAAGCTGGGACAAACAGGGGACCCATTCCTCTCCTTGGAGCACATCTGTCACTTCCACGGTGTCCCCAGAGGGACTGTGTCCCTGCTCTACTCCCGTGGGTGAGTCAAGAATCCCCTAAACCGCCTGGGCCCCAGTGAGCCAGAGGGGGCTTTCCTGGGGGCTGCTGAGAACCCGGGCTTTAACCCAAGCACGGGTTGATAGAAGGGAATTGAAAGAAAATGTGTTAAGAGGCCTGCGCCCGCCTCACCCATCTCCGCTGGGGTGGAGGCCTTGATGGTGAGGGCTACGGGCTGGGCCCCAGGCCACTCGAACACTCACCTCTGGGGCCAGGGGCTGCATTCCTGACCTGAGGTTGTCCAAGGTCGATGACACCAGGACCAGGGTTAGCACCGCCCCACCCTGGGCCAAGTCACAGCTCCAAGGGCGTGCCTGTGGCTCCCTCGCCCACCATGCACTTCCCTGCAAGCTCTCAGTTAGATCTCAAAGGGAAGGAGATCCAAGCAGAGACTGAATGTCTCATGAGCCCACTGACGTCCCAAAGAGAGCTGCCTGCGGCCTTGGGAGTGAGTGGTCAAGGGGTCGGTCAGCAGCGGGGCCTCGGGAACAACACAGAGTGACTGCAGCCAAGCCCTGGGGCTCGGGGCTCTGCACCCTTGGGTGAGTTACTCGACCTCTCTGAGCCTCAGTTTTTGCATCTGCAGAATGGGGAGAAGAAGGGCTTGCCCGGACCCTGAGTTGTGAGGTTGTGGGGGCTCAGAGGGTGTTTTGCAAAGTGAGTCTTTCCAAGTTGCAATCTCATCAGGGACCATCCAGGGCTGGAGACCTGAGCACCGGGATTCACTCACGGTGAATGAGGTTCCCACTGTCACTCAGAGGTTCTCGGGACCCAGTCCGGTTTCCTCTCAGACCACATGTCCTTCCCCGGTCCCCCGCCTGGCTGCACCCACGATGACCGACCTCCGGAGCCCAGCGCACCCTCGCCTCAGGCCTCACGTGTGTTGTCTCCTCGCCTGCAACACTGTCCCCAGATGCTCAGACAAGTCCTGCCTGTCCTTCACGGGGGTCCCTGCTGATCTCATGACTCCGAGAGGCCTCTCCTGACTGTCCCCCTCTGCCTCCTCTTCTTGCTTTCTCTCTCTCTGGCCCTCGCCACCACCTCCCACACTTAACACTTACTATTTATGTATTTATTTATTGCGCACCGACCGCTCTGGAAGGCAGGCTGGGTCAGGGCAGGGAGTTCGTCTGTCCTGGAGTCGCACTGGGTGAGCGCCTGCTGGGCGAGTGGCCGAGGGGAGTCAGTGGCTGGAATGCGGAGGAGGAGTCCCTGAGACAGGGGACAGAGCAGCTGGCCCAGGGCTCGGCGGGCGGGTGGCAGGACGGCCCCTGGAGTTCGCCCGAGCGCCTACCGCAGGGGCCCAGGGTCACCGAGCAGGACTCGGCCTCGGTCGGAGGATCCTAAGTAGGGAAGCCCCACAGACATGACCCTGTCCCAGTCATTTCTCGGCCACAGGGAGGCAGGGGGCCGGTCGGGCGGGGATCCCCTGTTCCCAGGGGAAGAGGGCAGTGTGCCGGCTCTGCCCCCCCAACCCTCTGCAGTTCTCAACAGCAGTTAGGGAGTCTTCTGAGGTCATCCAGTAAAGTCTGAAGGTGGCCCCCACCTGAGCATGGGGGCAGGGCAGGGTCAGGGGCCCAGCGGTCTCGGTTGTCTGGGGGTGGAGCCGAGGGTACTCAGATAACACCCCCACACTTCCGTCCCTGGCAGTCTGGGCCCAGGGCACACAGGCTCCGAGTCTGTGCACCAGTCCCCCAGCCTCGCCCGGGACCTGCTGCGTGGAACTGGGGGCGGCGGGCAGAGTCGGGCTTGGGACGGGGGCAGTGAGGACAGGGTGTGGGGGTGGCCGCCCTGCTGCCCGCTGTCTGGGGCAGAGCCAAGCCCAGCTGTACCGGGGAGGCTGCTGGCCTGGGGACCTGGATGGCGGGGCACTAGGGGGTCTGTGCATGAGCAGGCCATCTGGTGCCGGGACGCACAGTGGGGTGGCACTCAGGGGTCACTGTCCAAGAAGACAGCTGGTGTGCCAGGAAGGACACGGGCTCTCCCCAGGGTCCTGAAAACAGAAGCTGCCCCTCGAAGGGTCTTCAGGGTGGGTGATATCGGACCCCTCCAGGACAGCCGGGAGGGACAGGGGTCTCTCTGGGTGACCACGTGGACTGCAGGGCTCCTTGGGGGTGTGGGGTACCCCAGTGTCATTTGGAACGGAGACCAGAGGCCCTGTGGGTACAGGTGGAGCAGAAGGAGGGGCTTCGGGAGATATCTCCTCTGTAAGGTGTGACATCTTGTGACACGTGTGAAATGCCGTGTGTGCCCTGCACAGTGACAGCACCCACGTGAGGCCAGCAGCGACGCGTCACCCACAACCCTGGGCCCCAGGGTGCCTCGGCCTCGGCACTCCTGACATTCTGGGATGATGATTCCTTTCTGTTTTTGCTTCTATCTCAGCATTTTTAAAAACAAATGATGGTAAGTTCATGTAACAGCGCAGCGCTTTGGCCACTTCTAAGTGCGCAGTCCGGCCGCGTGAGGACATTCAGGTTGTGTGGCCACCGCCCCCGCCCATCTCCACACTGTCCACCGTGTGAGTCGGAAATGCCGTCCCCACGAACAGCGGCTCCTCCGCCCCCTCCGGCCCTGGGCACCCACCATCCTGGTCTCTGTACCCAGGAATCTGACTCCTCTAGGACCTCACAGGAGTGGCCCCACACAGGACCTGTCCTGTCGTGTCCTGCTGCTGTTACCCAGCCTGGCGCCCTCAACACCCCCCCCCACCCGTCGCTCCCTCTCCATGGCCAAGTCACTTTCTGAGCAGAGGGTCCTGCCCGAGGGTCTCCTGTGCCCCGAGGGTCTCCTGTGCCCCGAGGGTGCCTGGCAGTGCCCCGGCCTCCGCCCGCCAGATGCGGGAGGCACTTCTCTCTGCCCAGTGTGACAACATGGGTGACTGCCCACGTGGCCAAATGTCCCTGTCCAAGCAGGGCCGCTGTTCCCTGCCCGCTGGTGTCTGAAGACTGCAGAGGCCCCCTGCTTGGACCTGGGCTCTGCAGAGAGCAGCTGCAGCCGCACAAAGGGACAGGGCACCTCTGGGCTGTGTGTCCAGCCCCCAAGTCCCAGCCTCACGAGGTTCCGGCCTCACACGGTCCACGGTTCACATCACAGTGGCTTCCTGATGTTACGGCGGAGCTTCGCAACAGCTCTTCCTGACACGCGGGGAGTATCTGGCAGACAGGCCCCTGCAAGCTGAGGCTGGCCCCTGCCCCTCCCTCCCATCTGGGGAGACGTAAATCCTCCTTCACGTCAAACCTCAGGAGCCACAGGAAGTGTGTACGCCTCAAAGACAAACGGGCCGGCTTTGCCCTTGGACACATAGCTGGATTCTCTGCAGTGATCGGGCCCTTTGAGGAAACCACTGCTGAGAGCGGGGACTTCCCATCACAACCCGGGAGGACACACCCACTCACTCACACACACACACAGAGGGTGTGTCCGGCGCTCAGGGAGGCCACAGCCAACCCCAGGCAGGATTTCGGGGCTGGGCCGGCCCCGCAGACCCAGCCTCACATTCCACACTCCCACCCAAATCCCAGAGAGCCCTGCTAATCCCATCAGCCCCAGAAGCCTGGAGGGAGGAAGGTGGATCTGCAGGGACTTAGGAATCGGGGAAGAGGGGCAGCCTCAGAGAGGAGCTTCCTCGGCCTGCACCTGTGGGGGTGGTGCGGCCTCGGTCAGGAGCCCCAGAATCTGGGGACTGGAACTGGAGTGGCTTATGGTGGGAACAGACTTCCGTCCCGGGGCCAGAGTGGAGCCCAGTGGCCCTCCAGCTTTGGTTGGAACATTCCAGAAAGGCAGCAGATCTGTACCAGTTCTGTGTGCCCCTCCCTGGGTCCCACCCTCTCCCTGCCACGTGACTTCCGGTCTCCCCTGACCCTGGTCCCAGGCTGGGCCTCCGGCAGGGATAGGCCAATGGTGGAGGAACCAGGCAGGGCCTGGGAGGGGCCTGGGGCCGCCCCTGAGCCCCGCTGACCTCTCTGTGAGAACGAGCAGCCTCCCCCTGAGCCCACTGACCCAGGCTGGGCGAGAGGCCCGCGCGTGGTGGACGCAGAGGCCGCGACGGGACTGGCTGGTCGAGCAGTTTCGGTGCCCACAGCTGATGAGCCAGAAAGATGCTCCCGCTTCGGGGGCCTGGGAGCCCGGTGGACACAGAGCCCACTTCTGCGCAGAAGTAGGGGACCTGCGCCTTGGTTGACATCGTTTGCGGTTGGACAGGGACATCTCTGTGGGGTGGGCTTCCCTGTGCGCCCTCGCCATGGAGGGGCCGACCCCTGGGACAGCCCGCAACGAGGGCAATGGGCTCGGCTGTTGGGAACCTTACACCTGGCTTCTAGCTAAAAACATTGCATTGATTACAGGAATCTGTGCGCTCCACAAAGCCAATCGGCTACAGGTAAATGAGGTGTGCATGCGCTCCCCAAGCCAATCGGCTACAGGCACATGAGGTGTCCACGAGTACCAGTTGCACCCAAGTAATCAATAAGCGGGCCCTTCTTTGTCTCAAGCTAGCCAATAGCAAGCAACCTAATCTCCTTCCTCTCCCTCCCCCCTATATATATACCCAGTTCGGAAAAATAAAGTTTGCAGCTTGATCAGAATCTTTTGTCTTGCTGCCATTCTTCGCGCCTCTTGTCCCCCCAACTCATTTGTTCTAGGTAGGTGGTCGAGCCCCAGTTGATTGCTCCGCGGGCCGGAGCACTCGGCTGCCTGTCGGCGATCCTGTGACGGCTCTCGAGTCTCCCCGACGTCTCCCTCCCTCCCGGGGACCACGGGGAGACACACGTTCCAGGGGAGGCTCGGTCCTGGCCCTCGGGTGTATACGGCAACCAAGCAGCGTCTCTGAGAGACAGACGGTCCGGCCAGAGCCTCCACTGTCCCCCTCAGCACCCCAGCCCTGGGAGTGCTCCCTCCTAGCCTGGCGGCCCTGGGGACCCAGCCCTCACCGCCGAGCAACCAGGAGCAGACGCCGGGCACCACGTGGACAGCAGCGTCCCTCACAACAACCAGAAGGCCCGTCGCCAGGGGACTGGCGAACAAACCAGGGTCCACGCAGCCCCTCCTGGAACACGATTCAGCCTCCAGAAGGAAGGCTGACACCTGCCATCCCACGGTGGACCCGCAGGACCCTGTGCTCAGCGACGCCGGCCAGCGACTAGGGGTCAGTGTGGGATGACTCCTTCTCTGTGAGGTTCCTGGTGGGGTTGGGGTTGCAGAGACAGGACACAGGAAGGGGCCGGTCGGGGCCAGGGGAGCGTCTGGGAGCTGTGTGATTGGCACAAGTCCTCGGCTCGGGAAGCCAAGAAGTATCTGGGGACAGATGGAGGGGACGGCTGCACAAGGACTCGAATGTGCCTGACACCACCAAGCCGGGCCCGTACATGTGGCTACACCAGTAAATCTCACCCCACGAGCACTTCACCACTGTTTTTGGAAAATAAAATGGCCTGTCCTCTGTTCTAGCCCCTCTGAGGACAGCCGCCCCCAACTGTCACAGAGCAAAGCCACCCGGTCAGTGACGTCAGGGAGGCGTGAGTGGGTGGGAGGTCTGCCCCTGCCCCCGTCCCTGCTTCCTGCTCCGGTCCCTTGTTTCCTGCCCCCTGCCCCTGTCTTGGTTTCAGCAGGGACCCTCAGTGTCCTCTTTACTTTAGGGGCCCTGGGCACAGCGGTGGGCCACTGAGGGAGACGCTAGGGAAACAGAGAGGCCCCCTGACGCTCCCCGGGCCCCCGTGGGAGGCAGCGGCCCGCCGGCGTGGCGGGTCCACGGGCCAACTGTGCGTCCTCATGAGGGAGGCCCTCGATGGCTGGCGTCCGGCTGCAGAGCTGGAACCTGAGTGAGTGGGATTTGTCTGGGTGGGGAAGAGGCGGGAAGAAGGAACGCAAGACCAACAGAGCAAAGGCGCTGGGGGAGGGCGGGCAAGGCCTGGCACCCGCAGACTGGGGCTCCCTGGTGCCTCCGTGTCTCTGCACCGGGGCTACCTCCAGGTGGGAGTCCAGGGCTGAACCGGCACCCGCCGAGCTTCATGCGGTGGTTAAAGTGGATGCATAGGACAGGCTCCGCCCAGCGCCCCTCTGTCCCCGGGGAGTGCTCAGTTAGCATCCGTCCTCCCCGTGGGGTCCCGGGACTCCCTCCCCTGCCACCCACACCCCTGCGCTCGCCTCCCTGGGCTGTGCTGCCCCCAGGGACTTGCTTCGGACAACAGATGGCAGCAAAGGGGATGGGATCATCATCCCACTCCAGAGGACTCTCTGCCCCTCAGTGAGCAGCTCCTTCTTTTCTGGCTCGGCTCCAGGACAGGTGACCCATTGCCACTTGGGTTCATCCTTCAGTCTCTTGTGAGCAGGGTTATCATGGGTCAGCGCCTCGGGCCTGAGCTCTGAACGGCCGGGTGTCTATCTACCAGGCGGAGAGCTGTCCCCCGGGCCGCCCCTCCCCTGGCTGCTGAGCAGGACTCATCACCCACGACGTCCTGGCACGGTCACAATGTCCTCCCCTCGCTTTAAATGAACAACCTTCCCTGGACCCTGCTGCCTGAGATCTGTCCTCTCAAGTCCACCCGGCCACCAGGGGCAGCTGAGAACGTAGGCTGCAAATGAGGGGCCCTCCCGACGTTTGGATCCGTCAGCCCGTCAGGAGGTTTGCTGCCTCTCGCCGTCCCAGCGGAGCCCAGACGGCCCGACACGCCGGCCGGGGGCGCAGGTGGCCCCGTGAACGCTGACCAGCACTCTGTACAGGGCCGAGGGGAGTCCCGGGGCATCTGCACCCTGCCCCGTGCCTCATCCTTTGTCACTGTACCAGCACCCCAAACCCAGGCAGGGAATTTGTTACCAGGTGCCTTTGCCTGTCCCCAGATTATAAGTGAGGGAGGAAGCTGATTTTGAAATGCCAAGGAGAACACAAACCACCACCGTAACCTAGGGGATCCGAATAACCATCCAGACCAGGTGCTCCTTGAGAAGCCACCTCTGTCCTCCACATTTGGCCCTGGGCTGGCAAAGGGCAGGGGCGGGGGTCTCAGTGGAAAGATGGGTGGATGGCTGGATGGGTGGGTTGATGAATGAATGGATGGATGGATGGATAGATTGGTGGATGGGTGGATTGGTAGATGGATGAATGAATAGATTGATGGATAGATGGATTGGTTGGTGGGAGATGGATAGAGGAATAAATAAATCTCTGTCCAAGGACCAGACATTCTTCCCCAAAATCTACCACTTAGTAAGCTTGTAACTTCCCTCATTTGCAAAATGAGGTGAGGGTAGCTCTTTTCCTACCCAACCTATAAGGTTCTCGTGAAGATAAAATCAGATGTTACAAATGAAGTGGTTTAACTACCTCTACAGAATGATACTAATGAGAGGAAGCATTGTTCAAAAAAATATTTTCTTCAGCCTAATAATTGATTCTAGAACTCAATGATTCAGTCAACCGTTTAATGAATCCTCTTGGGGGCCACAGCTCTTCTGAAGTTCTTTAGGGCTGGGATTCAGAAGGGGGGGCTGCCTGGGGTATGGCGCTGTGATACTGGTTCCTCCTACAAGATGATGAGGTTGTAGAGGGCAGGTACCGAGTGTCCAACCTATAATCCCCTTTGTCAGTGACAGTGAGTGCTGATAGCCACTCAGGCATCTGCTGCAGCAATTTCGATAAGATAACCGAACCACAGTATTAAAAAGACATGACTTTACAAAAAGACAACAGTGCATCCTCGCAAAAACTGAGTCCCGGTCCAACTCTGAGTCTAGAGCTGGCCTTTGAGGCCGCCCCTTACCCGTTTGAGCCCCATCCTGAAGGCAGCGTGGGGCCGCATGTCTGTGAGAGGGACCGGGACACAGGGCAGGGGCAGAGCGTGGGGAGTGACCGCCACCCTCCTCTGTAGGCAAGACAGTCGACACAAATGGCCTGATGCAGGACTGACATGCAAAATGCTCGATCCAGAGCAGCTTACAGTCACAGGGGTTTGGGCGCACTTGCCGCTTTGGTCTGGGACCCACCCCGTGCCTTCCTGCCCTGTCCCACCCACCTCCCCTCACCCTCGGATGGAGCGGGAGGTGCTGAGGATGGTCGGTCTCAGCAGGGGTCCAGAGCACTGCAGCCAAGCTGGGGAACTGGGGCTCACGGGCAAACGCCCCGCCCCGTCCCCCTCCTTGTCTGACATTGACCAGCCGGACCCCAGCGGCCGGCACCAGAGGGTCCAGCACTTGCTTCTGCCCAAGGAGCAGATCCACCCCGGGCTGGGTGTGGGGCTCTGGACCGAGGCAGTCAGGCTGGGGAGCGAGAGAAAGGGGCTGTGGCTGTCCCTGGCGCCCTCAGGCTTGTCCTCAGAGCACCCCCAGAGTGCCAGCGGGTGCCCGCTGCCGGGCTCGCTGGGGGCCAGGAGGAGGAAGCCCCGTGACAAAGGCAGAGAGAGCCTTTACGTGAGCACGTCTGGGACTGGGGGTTGGCGCAGTGACCGCGGTCGGTAAATATCGAGGGTTCAACAACAGGCTCCCCTCATTACCGACCCGGACCCCGAGTGGCAGACATCATGCTTCCTAAAGGACAGCAGCTGGGGGTCAGGAGGGGATCGCTGCATTAGAGCTCTTCATGTCACCTGTCACACGGGCACGAGATGAAACAGCCCTATTTCAACCACCTACTGTCTCCGGGAGCTGCCCCATAGATGATCTCTAATTATTACACAAGTCTCCAAGTTCTGGGCTGGTCTCCAAGGTCACTGTTGTGGCTGTTCTTCAGAGCCGGTCACAGCCAGCGGCCCTGGACTGATCACTAGAAACACCGTGTGGGGGAGGGGCAGGGAGAGCAGGAAGGCCCGGGAGGCCCGCTGCACCTTCAGGACCCCCGAGCTCCGGGGACCCAGACGAGGAGGCAGCCCCAGCCCCTGAGCTGCGAGCTCTCAGCCAGCTGAGCAGAAAAGCTACACAGCACCTGGAGCCTGGTGCCCAGCTCAGTGGCCCGAGGGTCCCATGTGCAGTCCGGTTCTCTGACCTTCCTGCTGCCCCAGACAGGGATCTCTGAGCTGCGGGGAGGGGGCTTGTCCTCGGTTGTCACGTGTCCGGGACCCTGCTGCCCTGGGCGGACAGGGGCCAGGACAGCCAGGGCCCCGCAGCCCCACTGTGAGGCTTGCTCTCCTGTGCCCACGGGCCTGGGCCACGTGCCTGGCTGTTTGCTCTCACCCGGGCTGGACGCTGCTGGTGTTTTTTATGTGAGGTGGGTGTTCAGCTGAGCAGACTTTCAGGGAAGCTGATCACCCCCTTAACGTGGGGCCTCTGCCAACCAGTGGAAGGCCTTTGGAGAGCAGGCCCAAGCTCCTCAAAAGGGGAGGGAGGCGTTGGGCCTCTGGGCTGCCTTCGGGTGCCAGGCTGCAACCTGGACCCCACCTTCCTCCCACCCACGTGCCCCGCCCACACCTGTGGGTGCCAGCTCCTTAAAACATGTCAGCCTCTCTACCTCCACTGTCTACAGACCTCCACACAGACAGGACACAGATACACGTCCTGTGGGCTCTGTGCCTCTCGACGGCCCTGACTGGGAGGGCTTCCCTGGCCCGAACACCCCAAGGGCCCACCCTGCAGGGTCTGCGCCCCAGGCCTGCCCCCAGCCACTGCCATGAGAGGACGGGATGAGAGGCACCCTGTGCTCGAAGCCTGGGATTCCATCTTACGGACTTTAAAAGATGAATCCTGAATTCGGACTGCGTCTCCTCAGCCTGTAACCGGGATGGTGGCCAGAGCACCTGCTCACCTGCCCCCAACGTCACCAGCCCTGCTCCCAGACACCTGGGGGCTGGACCCTCGGGTTAACTGGCAAAATTGGGTTGTTTGAGGCAACAACAACAGTCCGTTCAGTGTGGAGGCCCTGTGGGTTCCCGCCTGTAGCTTCTAGTCTAGCCGCCCTGGAGGTCTTCCTAAAACCTCAGCCCAGGGCCTTGCTCAGACCCTGCGGATGGAGTGGGGGAGGGGCGGGACTGACCGGAGGGGTGGGGCGTCTGCACCTTTTCCCCTGGAACCCACAGGCGGGGAGGTGAGTACGGCCTGCGCCCCCCTAGGAGAGCTCTGTGGACACAGGTGGCTTGGGGACCCAGCTCTCCGGGTGGCTCCCACCTTCACCTCCTGGAAAAGCTTATATTTTCAGTTAAATAAAGTGCACCATTTTTTTTCTTACGGTACATGCAATACTCACTCATGTGACATGTGTGGATCCGGCACTGTGCTGGCCAGGTGCTGGGGACCCGATGGGGACACCTGGGTGGCACAGCCCCTGATGGTTGCGGGAGGCTCTGCTCTTCTTGCCGACATAGTAAAGAATTACAGACTAGCAAGTCAGCGAGCATGAAAGCAGGGTTTGTTAGCAACCTGTTTCTGGAGAGGAGACCAGGCCCAGGTTCAAGGTCTCTAGGTCCTGAGGAGTTAGGGTGTGGGGGGGGGATTACACTTCCATTTGGTAGGAGAAGGTGGGGTGCATTCCTCGGAGGGAGGGAGGGAGGGAAGGAGGGAAGGCAATGCCCTTCTAAGCACAGGTATGGGGGCAACTCTATTAACTGATTTTTTTCTTGTTGCTGACCACCTCTTGTTACCCCTCTGTAAAGACAGACACTGGCAGGAGGCAGTTAATCCAAGTTATTTATGAGCTTCTTCCGCAAGTGCTCTGGAACCCCACCCCCCTCCCTCTCCTAATCTTCTACCTCACATGACCTCAGGGAATTTACAAACCCCATTGCTGTTCATTACAGAGGACTTGGGATCTGAATATTTTTTTTTAATTATCAAATGAGGACATGTTCATCTCTTTTAGAGAGAAAGGATTTAGAGAGAGGGGAAGGGAGGGAAAAAGAGAGGAAGAGAAACATCAGTGTGCGGTTGCCTCTCGCACGCCCCCTACTGGGGACCTGCCCTGAAACCCGGGCCTGTGCCCTGACTGGGAATCCAATGGGAGACCTTTTAGTTCACAGGTCGCCACTCAGTCCACTGAGCCGCCCAGCCAGGGCCCAATTGTTATTTTTAATTGTAGTAAAAGAGACACAACGTGAAATGTGCTGCCTTAACCACGTCTGAGAGCTCAGCTCAGGGGCATCGGGCGCACTCACATGGTCGTGCACCCGCCACTGCCGTCCTCCCCATCTCACAGAGGGGGGGCTCTGTCCCCACGAGACACCGACTGCCCCCCCAGCCCCTGGCCGCTGCCACCCTACTTTCCGGCTGCGCGAATCTGGCTACTCTGCCCCCTCCCGGTAGCAGGACCCTATAATATGTGTCCTATCGTGTCTGGCTGATTTCACTCAACATATTGCCTTCCAAGTTCATGCGGATTGTGGCACGTGTCAATTTCCTTCCTTTTCCAGGCCGAATAACATTCCATTGCACGGGCAGACCAGGTTTTGTCTGTCCATTTATCCACTGATGGACACTGGGTTGTTTCCAGCTCTTGGCCATTGCGATTCACCAGTATCTCCTTGAGATGGTACTTTGTTTTCAAACCTGAAAAGCCGGTGTTCGTGCTGCCTGTCACCTACTGGAACTGATAAGCAGACACAGAGATTGAATCTTTATGGGTGCTTTATTCAGGTGGCCAGGGATCTGACCTGGGCCGTGCGTCTTGCCTGAAGCACGTGGCTCAGATATGATCTCGATGGCTTGCCGTCCTCTGGAGGCACAAAGGGCGAACCACTTCTGGTCTCCTAGATTCAGGGCGGGTCCCACCTTCAGTTCCTGGAATAATAGCTTTTACACTCACTGATTATTATGCTTATTAGCTATTACCTGAAACAAAATTTTCCAACATCTGAGTTCCCCATCAGTCTGGGGGACTTCCACTGTTCACGTAACAGCTCTTTGTCTTACTGAATTCAAAGCAGTTCTTTTCTTTTTCTATTATTTTTTTTTTTAATTTTTGGAGATTAGGAAAGGTAGGGGCTGCTTAGAGGGCACAGTGCATGCCCTCCCCAGCCCTGGCTAATGCTCGGGTGTCTTCCCGAACCTGCCCAGGACAGGTTTCTAGGATTATTCCCACTTAATAGATGAGGAAACTGAGGCACAGAGAGACGCTCACCCCAGAGCACACGTTAAGTCACCTGCTGGGGCAGCGTTGGACCCGGACAGCCTGATGCTGGAGCCCCTGCTCTGCCCACTTTGCTCCACAGCTTTAGTGCCCATGAAACACAGAGGAAAGTGTGAAAGGACAAAGTCAGCCATCGCGCCACCGTCTGCCCAGCAGGCCTGTGGCCTCGTTAAACACGATGCCCTTTTACTCTTATGAGCATTTGTCCCTAGGTCTGGAATTACTCAGAAAGCGGCAGCAGAACAGGACTAACGCCTCCGAGAGGCCCAGGCAGAAGACGCACGGGAGCAAGCTGCAGCCTCTGATTCCGACGCCCTAGCAGCCCAGGGGCCCCAGGACAGCAGAACCCCCACCCTTTTCTAATCCAATTGTAATCCAATAAAAGCTCAAAGCTCCGCCTTGCCCCTCAGGGCTGGCGTCTGTCCCCACACCAGTCCCTCTCCTCCCTTGGAGAGTGAATAAAACTTGACTCTCTGCACTGGCTTCTCCTCGTGAATTTCCTCACAGCCCGTCTCTGCCAACGCAACAACGTATAACTGTCATCATGTGGGGAACAAGTCAAGTCACAGGCCCCCGACATAGTCCTGAAGGCCACACAGCTGCATCTCTGGCTCTGGCTCTGTAGCTTAAAACCCGCAGCACAATCATGTACAGATGCTCCCCGGGCCCAGACGGCGGGTCCCTGGGATGCGGCCACACCCCCACTCTGCCCTCGGCAACTCACAAGAACCAGGCATCTGCTGAGCCCTGCATGAGTCAGACAAGAAAGGTGATGCAGCCGGCGGGTGAGCCAGCTACAAGCCCCTAAAAGTTTAACGAGACCCTGCCAAGTCGGTGATTGGCTCCCACTGAGATCAGTTTCAATCCATTATTAAGCAATGGCTTAATATTTTAAGAGTTTTATCAATCACAAAGAAATGAAAATATTTTATGATTTTCTTCCCTTGGAGCTTCCAAAATAAGAACATAAAACAGGTGACAAGGATTTTTTAAAAAGTCTTTTCTGTGGAAATAATTGAATGTGTTAATTTTTTTTTGACTTGTTCTGCACCCGTGCAGAGCCAAGCCCGATGTGGGCCTGCGTGGGAGCTGACTTAGGACCGTGTGGCCTCACGCGCCACTTCACCTGAGCAGCGCCAGGGGCAGACAGTGCCTGCCTCCTGGGCTCCTAAGGAGGACCAGCGGGGAGAAGCCCAGCGCCTGGTTTTGAACTTCCTCCGTCCATCCTCCCAAGGTCTGGGTCAGGGCCGCCACTTCCTCCTCCTTCTCCTCCTCCTCCTCACTATCCAGAAGCCCTGCCTTTCCGGTCAGGAACTAGGAAGCAATGGGCAGAGGGCAGCAGGGGAGGAGTCAAGTACGTGACCACCTGTATGATCGACTCTGGAGTTCTAGAGCTCACAGAGCTCCGATTTTTATGTTGTCATCCATTCCCATCTGGAATCTGGTACCCTGTGCCTTCTTCCACCCACGCATCTGCCCATCCACCACCCACCCACCCACCATCACCCATCCCTGCCCGGTCACTGCTCCACACCAGCAGCAGCCTGTGCCGACTTCTAAGTCAAGGACTCACTCTCTGAAGGGAGGCGGACCCGGACCCCCCATATGCCACCCAGCGTGCTGGAACCAAATGTCCTCATGGCACAAGGGACAGGGTGCCCCGTCCTCAGGGCAAAGGCCTCATGGGGCAAGGAGACCAGATGGGGTGCAGGGCGGCCACTTCGGGGGAGGCAGCAGCACCGATGCGTGGCCCCAGCCCTGCTGGACCGTCTGTCCCGGTCTCGGCACTCGGCCCCCAAACCCGGTTCCCTGCCCATCTGTGTGGACACTCCAACCGTTCTCATCTCCTAGGGCCTATGGGTGGGGGTCACTTTGACGGTCCCTGCAATTCCTGTCTTCGCCTGCCTGCCTTCTGGGGGAAGCTCCTGTGGGGCGGGGCGGGGCGGGGCGGGGCGGAGGAGGTCACGCCGGAGCCCGTTCTGCGCATCACTCAGATGCACTCGCTCTATCTAGATCATGCCCTAATTAAGGCAGGCCTTCAAGGTTGAGCTGCGTTTGCAAAGTCTCCTGAAGTGGGCCGGCCGCCGCTCTAAACCCCAAGGACTTCCCGGGCCGCCGGCCCCCAGCTCCCACACTCCTGCTCCCCGGGGGGCCCCGCCGCCACCGCACAGCGGAAGAGCCCGCCGCCGGCTCCTCTGAACTCCCAGCCTCACTAACCAAGGGGCGTTTTATGACTGATTCGCTGCCATGAAACTCAGAGGTGACTAACGCGCCCAAGAAGCCCCAAGCTGCTCCCAGCCACACTTCCTCACTTCCCGCGTGTGGGCTGTCTTTGCCGGACGTCACCAAGGCGGGGGTGGATCCGAGGCAGGGGCCACGGGGACACAGAGGCAGAGCCTGGGCCCAGCCTTCCCACCTTCCTTGGGTTCGATAACAGGCTTTGCTTCGCTCCTCAGTCAGGAGAGCTGCGTATCCTAAAGTCAGTGTGTAAAATATTTATGAGGAAGAATCTCTATTTTTAACTGGGGAAGATTTCGGCTCCATTATTCATGCAGCCCCAGAGGACAGGGTCCCCGCCTGTGGGCTTCCAGGTGCTGTGAGACAGCAGGGCCGAACCTGAAATCAGAGGTGGGGCGGGGGCGGGGGGGGGGGGGGGGGCAGGCCGGGAGCCGCAGCCGAGTCTCCCACGGTTTCAGATGAAGCTCCGTGTTCCGATGCTCAAGTTGGTGAAAGCGTTGGCCCCGTTTTCCACAGAGTCATCCGTGCCCTCGGCCGACCCTCTCTCGAGGGCCCCCGTGTACTGGCAGATGGCCCTGAGCCATGGGGGAACCCCTTCAGCTTTCGGAGCCTGGGGTGACCCTCGCTGTCAGAGGCAGGCACTGGGGCCCATCGGCCTGTGCTGACGAGCAGTCAGAACTCCAAACTCAAACAAGAACTCGCCTGGCCTCCCACGGGGCAGGTGAAGGCCGCGGGGCGATGACCCGTGGAGGGACGAGGGTCCACACCCTCTGCTCCCCCTAGATCCACACCTGGTCGCCCGGGGCAGGGGGAGGCGGCCACATCAGCAGCGGCCCGGCCAGCACCTGGCTCGTAGCCCCGCAGCAGGCACACGGCGCCTGAGGACCCACACCTGTCATTGGAACATCTAGTCCTCAGAACGTTTAGTCCGCAGAACGTTCAGCAGACAAGGAAGTGACCGGAGCAGGAGGAGACGGACAGACAGATGGACATTCCCATTTGGTGCCTGACTCATGATTCCACGCCAGTGTGTGCCCTGGGCCGCCCCTCCTCACACACACGGCAGACACAGCATCGGGGGAGGGGCTCGCTCTCCCGGGGTTCAGCTCTGCCGGCTGCGGGCTATCCGGGTGGGGACCGGCCTCACTGCCCGGTGCCTCTGCTTGTTCCTGGGCATGGACTGAGGGAGGCAGAGGTGCCCCCACGGCCGCCCTTGAGAAGCTCACACCAAGCCAGGCGCCCCGAGCCCTGTCCCGGACTCGGGCCAGACTCCTGACCTTGTCCAGTGCACTCAGGGGGCACGAGATGGGGAAGGAGGCTTGATGCCTGGGGTTTCAGGACGTCAGGGATGAACGCACACTCGGGGCAGAGCCAGGCAGGGACAGGACAACTGGGTCAGCGCCAGAGGCCCCTGCGAAGCCCAGTCACGCCACGCTGTGAAGGGAGGCCGGGCCGCAGGGAAGGGCGCCAGGTCGCAGAGGCTGTGGCCACAGCCGCTTGGCTCAGCCTGGCCAGCAGTGTCCAACTCGCTCCAGAGCACAGGTCCTTCGGGGCCTGTGGCCATCCAGGGCCCTGGCTCCTCGGCGGAGAGCAGAGGGCAGGGAGGGGACAGAGGACACAGAGCCCATCCTGCAGCTCCCCCAGGAGAGGCCATGGAGGGGGGGTGCTTTCCTTCCTTCTTTCTGGCTTGGCACCAAGGATCCCCTAAACCCAGGACCCCCGCTGGCTTCTCCCTTCACCCCGTGTCACCATGGGCACCTGAGCATCCAAGGGAGGAGCGGCAACAGCGACCACAGTAGCAGGCAGGGACTGAGGGCTTCCCCAGACCAGCACCCTTCTCACGAAGCCTTTACGGGGCTTACCCAGCCCAGAGTGGCAAAGCCAGCTGTCGGAGGACATACAGCGCCTGCGCAGAGGGGCCAGCTCCGGCCCAGGCGCCCTGACTGGGCCACGCTACCCCGCGGTGTCCAGGGTGCTCCTAGCCCGAGCACAAGGAGTGCAGGGGACACAGCGGAGACTGGTGGCCTCTCAGCCCCAGCTGTTTCCTGGCTGCAGCAGGTCAGGGTTGCTGGGGTGTGTGCCGGGCTCAGGGAGGAACTGCTTGCCCTTTCTGTAGCCTGGACAGAGCTGTCTCTGCCTGGAGGGACCTCAGCCCACCTCGTCTCCCTCCCCAGAAGAATCCCGGCTGCCCAGCTGGGAGTCCGCCCTTCACGCCGCAGGTGCGCCTGCGGGCACCGTCGTGCCGCCAGCCTCGGCACGCCACACCTGGGCTCCCCGAGCCTCTGAGAACCACAGTGCTCACCTGTTTCCCCAGAAGTGGAGGGAGGCAGCTCCCTGGCGTGGAGAGCCTGCGGGGTCAGAGGGTGTGGTGAGGGCTGGCCCGGAGTCTTCTCCGGGAGGTGTCTAGACACCGCCCTCAGCCTGGTGGCCTGTGCAGCACACCTGGCGAAGTGAACCTCTCCGGGTCTCTGGGGAAGTCCGCGGGTTGGGGCTGTGAGGGGCTATCTGCCCCCCACCACGCTGTGGGTATTCGGGACACTGAGGGCTTGCCAAGCAGCCACTATGAGCAGAGCTGGACATGCCCACTGGTGGGAGCGGTGCCCAAGTCTCTGCCCGGTGGTGTGACTACAAACAGGCAGCAGGTGAGAGCCTGTGGGGGTGGGGCACCAGCACAGGGACGCAAACTCCCTCCGCCGGGCACCCCCACCCCCCAGGAGCTGTAAGGGCTACGCAGCAAAGGTCCTCTCTCTGCAGCTGGGCCCCGGGGGCTTGGCTTAACCACACAGGATCAGTGACCCGGGATGGCTGCGGGGCACAGACCCCTGCCTTCCTGGGCGGGCGGAGGCAGCCTGTGGGGACCTCAGTGCCGCGCGCAGCCTGCCCACGTCACGCGGCATGAAGAAGTCGCCCCACCGCCTCTGCAGCCCACCTGCGCCGTCTCCCCGGCCCCGCCGTTTCTCTCCCCTCCCCCAACAGAACCCGAGCGCTCACGATGCCCCTCCGCCCCCACCCCCGGTGACACCCCATCGGACGAGGAGGGCTCCGAGGACTGCTGCCTGGTGGCGCCTCCTCAGGCCTCTCTCGATGAAGGAACACGGCTGACGGCAGCCGAGCAAGCGCCAGGGATGCCAGCCGGGGTCTGGGGATTGCTACGCGTCACTAAGGGCCACACGGCGGCGACGGTGACGGTGGCACCGGCCCTGCAGCGAGGCCCTTCACTCGCTGTCCTGGGAGTCGTTGCGCCCCTTGTTGGGGCGACCTGGGCTAGGGAGGGCGAGTGGGGTTGCTGCTGTGGCCTCCACCGCCCGCAAGGCGCGCACAGGGAGGGCGCAGGTCGGGCGCCTCCAGCGCAAGCCCCGCCCCCACCTCCCCAGGCCCTCCTCTTCCTCCTCTGAGTGGGGGTTGCGGAGAGCAGTCGGCGGGGGCAGGGGAAAGCCGGCTCCGGAAAGGCGTTTCTGTGAATGGCCCTCCCCCCCCTCCGGCGTCGGGAGCGGCCCCAGCGGGCGGCGGGCAGCCAATCGGAGAGGGGCCTCGGATGCCCGGGGAGGCCCCTGCGTCCCCGGGGGCGTGGGATCCCCCACCCCGCCCCCGCCCCCAGGTCGCCCACCCCGAAAGTTGTCCCTCCGTTTGCATCCTCTGCCATCCTTTTAAAGGGAACATTGCATTTTAAACCACAAATTAAATTTTTAATGAGACCGCAGCCCCGCCGTGCGCGGCGCGATGCAATATTGATGGGTTCTCAGTGTCCGGCCGGCGGGCGCGCGCCCCGGGAAGCTTTTTAGGGTGTTATGCAATATGGAACCAAATTAATTATTTGCAACAAAGGGACCCGTGTCCCTGTCGTGCTGCGGGGCCCAGTGGGTGCATAACGGTCGCGTGTCATTACTGCGGCTATAAATGGCAGTCACGGGAGGAAGCTGTGACTTCACATCCCCGGCACTACAAGTGTGAGGCCAGGAGCAAAGGAGGTGAGGGGGCGGGGGAGTGTGTGTGTGCAGGAGAGGGCGGGGGAGGGTGGCGCCCGCCGGGGAGCACGCCGGCCCACAAGCCAGACACTGCAGCAAAATGCAGCAAATTTCTTCGAAGCCGGAGGCTTCCAGCTCCTTGCCACCCCCGCTCTCCGAGGCATCCCCTCCCTTAAAGGGGCAGCAAGCAGGGCTGGGCACCTGGAGCTGTGGTACAGGATGAGGCCTCCCACAGTGGAGGTGACAGCCACCCACATGGCAAGGTGTGAGATGGCCGGAGAATGGCCGTCCACTGCCCCCACCCTCCAGCCGGCCACGGCCACCTAGGGGCTTTGCATGTGACAGTTTACAAGACAGCTGGCTGGAGCTGGGGAAAGGCCACCAAATGGGAGTGTCGGGAAAGTCCCCAGACTGACACGAGGAATAAGGAAACAGAGGCAAAGGGCCAGCAGGGCGGTGACAGACACCTGTGGTGGGGACGGACGCAGGGCTGCCTCTGCCCAGGGGCAGCCACACAGGCTAAACATGGTCAGCCTCGCCGTCCGAGCTGAGCCCTGAGCGCTGACTCCCCATGCTGTGTGGTTTGGGGTATTCCCCTCCCCCCGCCCTTGCTCCCACCAGCGGTCACCAGGACGGCCCTGAGGGGTCTCCCTGCCTCCTCCAGAGCCCATGCTGGGTCCACTCCCCACCGACTTTCTAGGATAGTCACCTGCTCCAACCCCCCCTGGGCTCCCCAGGTCCCTCCTGCTGTCTCAGCCCTTCCCTGTGACCTGCAGAGGAGGCCCCGTGGACTGCCACGTCCACCCCTCTGCTGTAGCTCTTCTCAAACACCCGCTGCCCCAGGGCCTTCACACGTGCTGCCTTGCCCGCCCAGAGCCATACCTCTCTGCCTGGACGGCGGCCCCTCCTGTCCCAGAGCTCAGTTTAAACGTCACTCCCTTGAGAAGACCCTCCCTGACCTCCAGCATCAGCAGGGTCCTGTGTGCTCCCCCAGCACCCCCGAGTCAGCCGGCTTCTCCCGACAGCAGAGCCTGAGGCTGGCCGGTCTGTAAAGTGCTCCAGGAGGGGAAGGGGACGCAAAGGTCACTCACGGAGTTGGCCACTGTTGGGGACAACTGGCACACAGACCTGTGGGACCTGCCCAGGAGGCGTATGAACCCTACGGCACCATCCACCTGGGGGAAGAGAAAGGTGTCCACCTGCCAGGTCTTCATGCCATCGTCCCAGGGCGGCCTCACACGCAGGACCCCCCCACACACACACTCCTGGGAGTGTGGGCCAGTGTGCGGAGCAGAGCCCTGCAGGTACCCTGGGGCCTCCGGGCTGCGCTGCGGAGGGCTGGCCATGAGCAGACCTGGCACCAAGCAGGGGCCCCGGCAAGAGGGGAGGCCGAGAGCTGGGGGGCACCTCCCGCCACAGCTCCTCCGCTGCCAGATCCCTCGTTGGGGTGGACGTCCCCACGTGAGTATGGACACATGCCCCCCCCACCCCCGTTCTGGTCCATCAACAGCATTGGGTAAACAGCGGAGGCAGGAATAGACAGAAATGGAGGCTCAGTTGTCACCCCGCTGGAAAGGGGGCGACAGGGACCAGGAGCTCCTGAGGGCAGCAGGGTCCTTCCTTGGAGGTCAGCCAGGGTCACGGCTCCTCTCTGGGACCCTGCTTGTGTGGCCTCAGCCCACGAGGCCGGTCCTGCCCCATTTCCCATGTTTCCCCTCGGTGGCAGCCCCACCCCAGCGCCGGCCATCCCTGTGCAGAGCAGAGCAGAGCAGAGCGGAGCGGAGCAGAGCATGGGCTGGAAGTGAAACTCTTCCCAGGAAGGGGCCTCCATGACCTCCCGGGGCAGGCCCGTTCCTTTGTCTGTTGTTCTGTTTTCTTCCCAGACACGGGACTGGTTTAAGATCCCTCTCCCCACCACCCCCGGGTCTGAGAGGCTTGAAGCCCGGACCAGTGCACAGAAAGTGGGGGCGGGGCCCGGCCCAGCCCCTGCATGCTGCCCTCACGTCAGCCCCCTCCCCTCGGCGCCCTCCCCGGCCCACCCAGTGCTGCCCACAGCCCAGCGACGACATCACTGCCACCGTAGTAACACCCACCCCATTGATCGCAGGCTCTCTGTGAGCCCGGATGCTGGTGCCCCTCACCCTAGGGCCACCTGATGTCGTCATCTCCTGTCACCTAGATCTCCAGGCTGGCCAACCTCAGGGCCCAGTCTGGGCTCTGGAGCTCGAAGGTGGAGCCCTGTCCTTCCCAACCCGCATGACCCCGCGACCCCACGCCACAGATGGGGTGTGGGGGGGCCCCCCCACCCCGAGCCATCGGTGAAGCACCGTGACACTGGCCCCAGTAAACCGTAGGTCCCTCCACGCTTACGCTGTGGCCCAGCCAGGCACCATCGCAGAGAAATCTGAATAGAGCCACGAGAAGTAGACGCCAGCGTTTAGGAAAAGGGTATGAAACTGAAACCTACCACCGAGAAAACATCAACCTCGGAAACAATGCAGTGCAGAGCTCTGGCGTCTGGTCGGCCCAGGGAGAGTGCTGGCCGGCGAAGGGAGGAGGGAAGGAAAGGAGGGGCCTGCAGGGGCCTCGCCCTGCACCGTGGGGATCCCCTGGTGGGGCTGCTCAGGCCGGGCCCTCGGGAGCCTCGACAGGCTCCTTGGAGAACCGGGCAAATCGAGGCAAGGACAGCGCCTGCCACCCCGCCCCGCGGTTGCTCACCCAGCCACATGAGGTCGGCTGGAGGGGGCCGACTCCAGCCCGTTCTCTGGTGCCCACCAGCACCCCAGGTACGGGCCCGCCGGGCTTCCTGGGGGCAGCAGGAGGTGACAGAGGGCTGCCCCTTGCCAATGGAGCCCAGGTCCCTCCCCGGCAGGCACCAGGGGCAGTGGCGGTGGCACCACCCTCCACCCTGGTGAGAACTGTGACCCTTTGCTGGTAAACGACATTTTTACTCCAAAGCCCTTTCACGCCCCGGTCATTCCGTGTGTCACATGCCTGCTCCTGGCATTTGGCAGAGGTGAAATTGATGTACAAGGACACAGCAGGCTGCCTGCCCCAGTGTTCGGTGCACCAGCCAACCGAGTGGTTCTCAGGGTCTGGGGGGGTGGCCCAGAGCCACTCCAGACCAGCTCCCCACTTTAGCACCCCTACCGAGGCCTGCTGAAGTCCGGAGAGAGCCGGGCTGGTGCAGAGATTGTGGGTCCCCCGTGGACCTTGGCGGGTGCAGAGGCAGAAGCCCTAGTGGCAGGGACCCTGGAGCACTGGGTCACCCCCCACCCCGCCTGTCTCTGGTGCTCTCCCTGCCAACTAGCTGGCTCCATCTCGATGGGAAGGTGCTCCCAGGGCTCCCTGCCGCCCTTGGCCCCCGTGGCCCAGTTCAGCTGGGGACTAGGGCCTTGTCAGGCGCAGCCAAGACAGCTCAGTGCTGGGTCTGGGGACAGGTACTTGGACTTCATCGTTTTCATCCCCTCCTGGCTGTCAGACAGACTCTTCAAAGGTGACCTGTGCCCGAGTGAACCCTGGTCTCTCCCTGCCTCCAGGCCCTCCCCTCCTCGGCAGGGGCACCCCCCGCCCCCCGCTGGAGCGGCACTCCCTGTGGCCAGGGCTTCACCAGGTCCTGACAAGTTCACGTCCTCAAGGATTCGCAGATTGCTCTCTGTCCCTTGCTGCTGTCATGACCCTCCTCCCCCGCATTTGTCACTACTCCAGCAGCAATCTCTCAGCACCTTCCTGTGCCCCCCTCAGTTCTGCCCTCCCAGGAAGGGTCCCCAGGAAGGGCCCTGTGCCCCTGTCCAGTGTCCTCCCTGGTCCTCCCCGCGGCCCACCGCCTGGGGAGTTCTTTCCTGCTCAGGTGGGCGTTCTAGGCCAGCTGTGAACTTTGGCCTTAGCCCTGGAAGTGGACAGGCTCGGGGAGCACCACGGAGTGAGGGAGGGTCAGACTTGGCACCCTGCTTGGGTGGGCTCCCACCTTGCTTCCGGGGTAAAGATACCCCACGGCACTCATTTCCTCTTGACCCTGCCCAACCCACATGCCTGCCTGCCCGCCTTTGGCCCACGGGCCACAGCCAGGGGGAGTCTCGGGCCACACTGTCCCCAGCCCCCTTCACCTCCCCTACACCACAGAGCTGTCCCCCAGGCGCCCCTCCAAGGCCTCTGAACCCCCTTCCAGCAGCGGGGTGCTGAGCTGGCCGTAGCAACTGCTACCTTCGCAGGGACTTGAAAGCTGTTTGATAAACACAGCCGTCATTAAAACACAGACTAGACAAACTCCAGTCAAATTAACTGTACTGAGAAGGAACGAAATGCATACTCAGAACGCATCTCTTTCCAATTATTTCTATCACATTTTACAGTTACCTCTGCTTCGGAGGTTATTTGCACCAGTCGCATCTCTGAGGTGGGAACACCTGTAATCATGGGCGGTGTCCCTTCCCAGTCCTGGGTGCGGGTTTCACAGGGTCCCCACTTCGGGTCTGGGGTGCAGGCCCAGGCCAGGCAGGGGGGGGCCGGTGTCCGCACAAGAGGCCGCCCCTGGACCCCCGGCCCCCTGACCAGGGGACCAGGCAGCTTGGGCCTCCAGCAGGGAAGGCCTTGTTCGTTCCTCTCCCTGGCTCTGCCCACCTGCCTGGTGCCTGGAGTCCAGCTAAAAGGAGTTTCAAAGGCGGAGCGGTAGTTTGGCCCCCCCACCTGAAGAGCCGTGACCCCCAGGTGCGCGCAGGGCCCCACACAGCGCCTTCTGCTGGAGAAGCCGCCCGCTGGACCGATCTCTCCTCCCCTTTGGGGCTCAACACTCCCCTGCCAGAGATCCCCTGGACACCACCCCAGGGCCCCTGCCCCCCTTCTGATGCCAAAAGCGGTTCTCCCTGCCTTGCACTCAGGCAGCCCGCCCCTCCCCGCCCCCCACCACCGCTCAGGGCAGGAGGCCAGGCCAGGGACGCCGCTCCATCCACACAGCCTGGCCGGGCCCAGCTGGGCTCCTCTCCAGCTGTCCCTGAGCTCCACGCGGGTCGCCCTCCCTCTCGCCAGGGGTAGCCGCGTCGCCGGGCCCCACCGGAAGGACCTCCGACTGCAGTGGGGAGGGGACCCCCGAGAAAGGATCCCCAGTCTGTCTGTGGTCGAGAGTTGGAGACAAAAGCCGTTCCACCCCTCATGCAAGTCATTCTTCAGGAGTCGCCTGGGACGCTCCAGGTGCCCACCCGAGTGGGGATTCTGGTGGCTCGGCCCCTCTCCACCGGCACCAGGCCGTGAGCTGCCGCAGCTCTCCGAGCTCCATGGCGTGCAAGCCTGCCAGGCCACTGGGGATGGGAACCCCGAGCATTCCTGGGCTGCTCAGAGCCAAGGACAGCTGCGTGCGGGCCGAGGGGTCCCTCTGGCGCTGGGAAGTGGAGGCCAAAGGACATACAGGACGGGCAGGGTGGACTCGAGGGTAAGATGCCCAAAGAACACAGGCGGTGGGGAGCCAGTGGGGGGGAGGCTGTGCAGAGGGGAGGACCACATTCTCAAAAAGGCACCAACCAAGCCAACCTCTTCTCCCACCCACGCTCTGGAGCTGCCTGGGGGGCTGCCTGTGGTCCCACCCTCCAGCACGGGGCCGCCCAGCAGGGACCTGCTTGCTTACCGCAGGCAGGGCCATGGCAGCACCCAGGCAGCGTCTGCGGAACAAGGGTTCCCAGGTGTGAGTGCCCAGTGTCCGTGGGGCTGCGGGACCGAGGCTCTAGCCCGGGCTTGCCCTGTCACCCGGAGCCAGACCTCCGCAGTCTGGGCACCTCAGGCTCCCCACCGTCCAGTGTGAGCGTGGGATGGGCTCCCTCCGAAGTGCCTTCCGTCCTGACCGCCCCAGAAAGCCTGGGCACGAACCCTTGGAGGGACTGGAGCGGTACCTGGCAGCGGAGGGCCGAGGCACCACTGACCAGCAAAAAGGCGGGAATGTGTGTGTTGGGGGGGAGGGTAGGGGTGACTCTGACTAAGTCACCGCAGTGCTGAGCCCTGTAGGTGGGACCGCCTCCAATCCCCATGTCCAGGAGCCCTCCCCACAGGCCTTTGCTGGAGAAGCGGGACAAACTGGGGTTCAGGGGGGCCCGGAATGCACGTGTGGGCACATACGGAGCTGGACACACAGAACACACCCAGACACGCACACGCGGACACGTTCTAACCCTAATCCACCTCCGCTATGGGAAGGCCCTCGGGACCGGGGGAGCGGCCAGCCCCGGAGGCGCCGTCTGCCGGGAATCGAGCGGGCTCCGCTGGCCGGAAAGGCTGGATCCAGTGGGGCTGCCTCCGAGAAGGCCCCGCCCGCCCGCAGGCACAGGGTGGGGGCTCTCACTCCTTGGAGAGGTCGCCTGGTTCCCAGAGGCCCGGAGCTTGGGGGAAGGGGCCCAGGAGAGGGGAGCCGGGTCGTGGGTGTAGTGTAAGCAGTTTGTCAGCCCCGCACGGACAGCTGAGGAACGTGGAGGGACCCCAGGCCCCCCTCCTCTCGGGACTTGGCCGCGCCCCGAGGCTCCCCTCCTCTGTGGTCCCCCGCTTCCCGCCCCGGGGTGCCGATGATTTGAGTCCTTGGGGACCCGACCCCCCTCGACCGGCCCGAGCTCCTCAGGTGTTCTGTGCAGACAAGCGAGTTGCACAGAATTTTGTCTCCGGGCGGCGGGGACCTTCCTCCCACCCCGAGCCCCGCTGGAGATCTGAGGGCATCCCGCGGGGAGCCCGCCCTGGTGTCCGAGGCCCCCGCCTGGCCTACGACCCCCGAGGCCCCGACCCCGCCCCGCAGCGCTCGCGCCTCGCTGAGCTTCGGGGAGGCGGCGGCGCGGGCCGGGGCGGGGGCGGTCCAATGGGGGCGGGGCAGGCCAGGGGGGCGCGGGGGTGGGGCGTTCGGGAAGAAGCTGTCCCCCACCGCTCGCGGGCGCGACCCCCTCGGCTCGCGGGCCGGGCCGCAGACAATTAAAGCGGGATTCCTCCCCCGCTGACGTCTGCGGCGCCGAGGCCCCTCCCGCGGGGGCATAAAAGGCGCGGGCTCCGCAGCGCAGGCAGCAGTGGGGGCCGGACGGCGTCTCGGTGCGCACTGCGCGGGGAGCAGAGCACGGCCGCCCGCGGAGCCCCAGCCGAGCGGAGCGCAGCCCAGCCGGGCGCAGCGCCGGCCCCGCGCCCGCAGCCATGCCGGCCGGCCGCGCCGCGCGCACCTGTGCGCTGCTCGCCCTGTGCCTCCTGGGCAGCGCGGCCCAGGATTTCGGGCCGACGCGCTTCATATGCACCTCGGTGCCCGTGGACGCCGACATGTGCAGCGCGCCCGTGGCCGCCGGCGGCGCGGAGGAGCTCCGGAGCAACGTGCTGCAGCTCCGCGAGACCGTGCTGCAGCAGAAAGAGACCATCCTGAGCCAGAAGGAGACCATCCGCGAGCTGACCACGAAGCTGGGCCGCTGCGAGAGCCAGAGCACGCTGGACGCCGGCGCCGGCCGCAAGCAGCCCGGCTCCGGCAAGAACACCATGGGCGACCTGTCCCGGACGCCGGCCGCCGAGACGCTCAGCCAACTCGGGCAAACTTTGCAGTCGCTCAAAACCCGCCTGGAGAACCTCGAGGTCTGCTCTCGCCGCGGGTCCCCCTCTGGCGCGCGTGCTCCCACCCGCCCCACTCCGACCCGCCCGGACACCCCCACCCCCGCCCGGCCGGCGCCCTGGGTCTGAGGGCCCCGCCAGGCCGCCCCCACAGTCGCCCCGAGAGGACCGTGCCGCTAGCCTCTCTGCGCCGGTCCCCACTCTGCGCGTAACGCCCTGGTTCTCCCCGCAGCAGTACAGCCGGCTCAATTCCTCCAGCCAGACCAACAGCCTCAAGGATCTGCTGCAGAGCAAGATCGACGACCTGGAGAGGCAAGTGCTGTCCAGGGTGAACACGCTGGAGGAGGGCAAGGGGGGCCCTAGGAACGACACCGAGGAGAGGGTCAAGATCGAGAGCGCCTTGACCTCCCTGCACCAGCGGATCAGCGAGCTGGAGAAAGGTAACATCCGGGGAGGGGCGCGCTGCCTGCCTGGCCAGCTGGCTGGTGGGACCTTGCCGGGGTCCTGGCTTCCTCCACCCTTCCAGCCCCCCCCCCCCGCCCCCCATCCTGCCCAGAGTCTGGTCCTCAGAGGAGTGTCACTGGTGGGGCTGGGGCACCTGGGCTCTGGCCGTCTCTGTGGGGGAAGCAGAGAGGAAAGGGGCCGCCTGCCGTCTCCGGCCTCCTCCCTGCACACTCTCAGGCTCGCGGGGTTTTTCCAAGTCTGGTGTGTGTGATCTTCAGTAACTTTGCGCTGTGGTCAGCCCAGGCCCTCCCTCCGAGAAAGCCTGGCTCTCGCTGGTCCCCAAAGAGCTGGCTGGGGCTGGACCTGGGTCCTCCTGTTCCCCCGCTGACTTGGGCCCTGAGCAGGTTTTCTCCCTGCTGCCCCGTGGGGTCCTCTGGGGAGCTCCCGGTAGCCCCCTCTGCCTTGATCCCCTCCCTGTGATTTTCTCTTCCGAACGACCCAAGCCTGGGCATCTGGCGTGCCCTGCGGTTCCCTGGTCCCCAACGCCGAGAGGGCCCCCGCTGCACCCCAGGGGCACGGATGAGCTCAGTGGCTTAGCCTTGAAGTCGCAGAAATCAAACAAGGTTGTAAGGGGGGGGCACCCGGGCTCAGAGGAGGGCCACGTGACCCTTCTCACACTGCAAAATGTGCCGGATGGATTTAAACAGTGCCATCTTAAGGCACCTTATGTAACTGAAAAACATCAGGGGAGGGAGCTGGGGGAGGAGGGGAGGGTGGGGGGAGGAGGGGAGAGTGGAGAGGCCAGCGCTGGAGCCGCTCCAAGGGCAGGGGACTGCCCACCTGAGACCGCGTGGGCAGCCCCGAGGGGCCAGCCCTGCTCCGTGACCTCACACTTGGCTCAGAGGAAGCTGGCCAGCAGGGAGCTGGCCAGCAGGGTGCCTTCTAGAAATAATTCTTGGCCGAGGGGGCCGGTTTAGTGCCGGGCGCCCTGGCAGGCCCGGGGCACCCTGGGGGCTGGCAGGCGTGTGTTCCGGCCTGGTGCTTGTGCCCACTGCCACTTGGGAGTTTTTTGCCCGTAGTCAGTCACTCCTTGCCCAGGGCAGAGGCCACCTGGTTTGTGTGGATGGGGAGGGGACAGGCAGTGTTCCCCGGAGCCACCCCGGCAGGCGGGGAGCTGGTGGCTGCGTGTGAGGGGGTCTGTCCGTCAGGAGACACATGGGAAGCTCACCCTGGGAGCAAGTGGCACAGTCATCCCAGCAGCCACCTTGGTGGCCCTGGCCCCCCGGCTGTCCACCCCTCTCCAGATGGTTGCTGGAAGAGCCTGTAAGGGGTGGCCCTCCCTCCTGTGAGGTGGATGGGATTCTGGAAGTAGCCAGAGTCCTGGGGATTGGCTGGTTGGGGCAGGTGCGTGCCCTGGCCGGACGGGCTCCCTTCAAGGAGACTCAGGAGAGGAGAGAGTGCTTCTGCTCTCAGTCAGCAGCCAGCGCTGGAACCAGGGCGGCCCCCGAGCGGCTGCTCTGAGGGGACCTAGCCTCTTTCTGGCTGGGAGGAGACTTCCTCCTCTGGGCCACAGAGAGTGTGTGCTGACCACCCCCTCCCCGCCCCCAGGCACACACAGGGCTCACAGCCCACCTGCTCCCCAGCTGCGTCCCAGCTTCCCCAGGGCAGCACCTCAAGGGAGCTGACCCCGTGCAGGGCCCTGGGGCCCTGGGACAAAGCGCCATGAGCTCCCCAGGCCCCTGCAGGGCGGAGTCTGCGCTGCCCCTGCTGGCGGCGAGGGTGCAGGTGTCCGGACCCGGCCCTGTCCTCCCCAGGCCAGAAGGACAACCGCCCCGGAGACAAGTTCCAGCTCACGTTTCCTCTGCGGACCAACTACATGTACGCCAAGGTGAAGAAGAGCCTGCCAGAGATGTACGCCTTCACCGTCTGCATGTGGCTGAAGTCCAGCGCCGCGCCCGGCGTGGGCACGCCCTTCTCCTACGCCGTGCCCGGCCAGGCCAACGAGCTGGTCCTCATCGAGTGGGGCAACAACCCCATGGAAATCCTCATCAATGACAAGGTAGGGCCCCTCCCGGGGGGCACTGTCCCTCGGCTGCTGGGTCGGGTTTGTGGGGACACAGGACTTTGGGCCTCAGGCGGTGTCCAGGGGGTGCTCTGCCTAGCAGGGCCGAGGGCTGTGGAGGGAGGGATGGGAGGTGCACCCTTGCCCCACTCTGTGAACTGGGTGAGGCTGGAACCTTCCCAGGCAGAGAGCAGAAGCCAGTCTGGGAGGGGGTGGGCAGAGGTTCTGCCTGAGTCGGAATCCATTCTGCTCAGTGCCTGGCACTGGGGAGGGGCCGGATGGGCCTGAGCCCCGGGAGAGGCCAGCCTTTCCCCTGGGAACCCCCCCAGCTCAGCCCTCCATTAGCCGTGGGTCAGCTGCCAGCTCCCACGCTCCCCAGCCTCTAAGCCTGTGTTGGTGCTTAACATCCAACGCCCAGACCGGAAAGTGCCCTGCCTAGGGTGGCTGCCTTCCTGGGCCCCGTGTCCCCACGTAGGAGTGGGGCTGCCACACCGGCCCCGCCTGGACACTCGGGGTCAGTGAAGCGCCAGGTCGGAGGCTGGTCTGAGCCCTCGCGGGCACGGTGCCCTCCGCCCTGGTGTCCCTGGGATTCCCAGAGGACCAGGCAGCAATTGGTGGTGTGAGAGAGGAGGGGGAGAGGCCCTGAGGGAGCAGAGGCCCGGGGCCCCAGTGAGGGCCGGCGGGGGTGGCAGTGGGTTCAGGTGGGTCTTGGGGACCCCTGCTGGAGACCACATCCCTCTGCGATGCTGACCCGCCCACAGATGGGGCCCTCGGGTGGTCCCGCCAACCCGGGGTCTCTGAATGCACCTCAGGGAGCGTCAGCTGCGGCTGAACCAGTCACTGCTGGCACTGGGTCATCCTGAGTCCACAGTGTCAGGGGCATCCTTCCCCTTCCCAGGTGGCCAAGCTGCCCTTTGTCATCAATGATGGCAAGTGGCACCACATCTGTGTCACCTGGACCACCCGGGATGGGGTCTGGGAAGCCTTCCAGGACGGCACCCAGGGCGGCAGTGGCGAGAACCTGGCACCCTACCACCCCATCAAGCCGCAGGGCGTGCTGGTGTTGGGCCAGGAGCAGGTACTGGTCTTGGGGGCAGCGTTGGGGAGGCAGCTGGCGGGGGGTGGGGGGTGTTCGGAGGGGAGGGGCAGGGGGCTGCGGAGGCCAGTGAGTTAGGCAGCGGTTTGGGCAGAGTGGGGTCCTCACTGGGGGAGCAGCAGCGGCGGTGCCTTCAGGGGCTCCGCCGAGCCGAGGCCCCGGCCCTGGAAGGCCGCTCCTGGCTTTCCTGTCGCTTCCCAGGGCCTCCGTGGAAGCAGCAGAGGCCCCGGCCTTCTGCTCCTGGACCCACCGAGGGGCGGGGGCAGGATGCAAAGCTGGAGTCGCAGAGACAGGAGGGGTAACCACGCGCAGCCCCCCGATGGGGAGGCACAGACACTTGTCCCCAGGGATGTCCCCTGCCTGGCCCCCACTCCTCCATCTCATCCTCTGCTTTTCTCTGAAGGACACCCTGGGTGGCGGGTTCGATGCCACCCAGGCGTTTGTGGGGGAGCTGGCCCACTTCAACATCTGGGACCGCAAGCTGACCCCGGGGGAGGTATACAACCTGGCCACCTGCAGCGCCAAGGCCCTTTCCGGCAACGTCATCGCCTGGGCCGAGTCCCACATCGAGATCTACGGGGGAGCCACCAAGTGGACATTCGAAGCCTGTCGCCAGATCAACTGACGCTCCAGCGTCGCGAGCCTCCCACCCCTCGGCCCCCGCCCCACCCGCCTCCTCTGCTTGTGCAGCGACCACCCATCATCTGTGCGCCCCCACCCCCCACCCCGAATGACTCCCGGCCGTGGCCCTGCCCACACGCACACGCTCCCCTCACCGCTCTGTTCGGCCTTGGTGCCCAGGAGGCAGGCCTGGCTCCCGCTGTCCCCGAGGAGGGAGGGGCCCTCTCCCTCGGAGCCCTGCCTCAGGACGCAGGTGATGTGGCTTTCTGAACAGTGCAGATACAGTAGGTGAGAGGACCACGTGCGTGTGAGTGTGCGTGTGCACACGTGTGTGTGAGCATGTGTCTCTGGGGGAGACTTTTTCTTTCAGAGCGAGGCACTTCCTCTCCTTCTTTCTCTGTGGCTTTGGGAGCCGTCGTGGCTGGTCAGAGCCTGTCTGTGCCGCCCGCGCCTCGGCCACACGCCTGCGTCTTCCTTAGCGGAGCCCGTGCGGGGTGACGCATCTCTGAGTCAATGATGCCAGTGTCTGTTTGCTGAGGCTGGGGGGGTGCCCGTCCATGGCTTTGTCTTTGTTCGTAGGAGAAGTGGGTTTTCTCCGAGGGCGGAAGGCAGACAGTGTCCTGGTGGGGGGCACCAGGTGCCAGAGGGGCAGCGGAGGTGGGAGGAGGGTCCAGGCAGTCCTCCCTCAGCCCCAACGTCCTGCCGCTCGTGTCCGAGGGCAGGGCTGGGCCCCGGGGGCCAGCTCGGGCCTCCTCCGTCCCGCCTCCTCACAGCCCAGGGCCTGGGACCCGTCCGCCTTCCAGCCACCAGCTGTTTTGCCACAGCACTGGTGCCCCTGAGAGAGAAGCACCCCCCCACAGCCAGGGAGCCAGCCTCCCAGGCCCCGACTCTGCCTCTGGTAGTAGAAGACCAGAGGCTTCAGGGAACGAGCACAGGAGGGAAATGCGCGCTCTGAGGAAGACGCAGCCACGCGGGACCGAGGGGACTCACGCAGCCCTTGTGGCACCGACAGCCATGCTCCTCCCACAGTCGGGCCCAGGGAGCCGGCTCACCCTGCTCTCTGGGGGCAAGGCCCCTGCGGCCGCTCCTGGGCAGCCAGGCTTCCGGGCCGGGCCAGGCCCTGAAACCAACGCCCCCGGCATGTCCCCGGCTGGTGACACCGAGGCCTGACCAGTGATTAGAAGCTTTGGGTTTTCTTTTTCCCATGAAAAGCTGCTACGCGCATTTCCTTCCAGCCCTTCCGAGGTGGGACGGGTGTGCGTGTGCACACGTGTGTGCATCGTGTGAGAGAGCACACACTCAGAAGGACCGTGCTGAGGGGGGGCAGGCTCCCTGCTTTTTGCACCACCCGGGGCTCACGCGCCCGAGGGCACCTGGGCCCTGTCACCAGGAGTCTAAGCAGCAAACGCTGGCGAGTCTTTCTAGAAGCCGGCCCGCACCGCCCGGCTCACCTGCAGCCGCAGGTGTTTCTCCAGGAGGAGCAGGTGTCCCGTCTCTCGTCCCTTGTAGGGGCACCTGCCTCCAGAGGCGCAGCCCACACTGCGCTGGAGCCCAGCGCACCCGTGCGTCCGTGTGTCCGTGTGTCTGTGTCCGCGTGGGCGCCTGCACGCTGCCCAGCGCCGCCCCGCCTCGTGCCGCGCTCCTGCGGAGGGGGCGGCCGGGCTGCGTGTTGCGGTTCCGCAGTGGCTTTTTCTGACCCTTGTGCTTCGTCAGAGCCCGTAGATCGTGGCGCCTGTGGATCCGCAGGGATCTTCTCTGTTTTGCATGTCCCTCAGGGCGGCGTGTCCCTCGCTCGCCCAGCCCGGTGTGTGTCCCCTGCCTGCATGGACTTCTCTGGTTCTGTGTTTTGTGCCGAGTGCCACCCATCGTTCTGTGACCATCCATGTCGCTTCTGGAAGTGGCTGGGAAAGCCAGCCACGGGTGTCGGAGGAGGACCCGGGAGAGGGTGGTTTCCCTCCCCGCCTCCCCACTCCCCACGCCCACCAAGAAGTATTTTCCTGTGTAGGAAAGAACAGGCCCAAACAGCACCCATGGGGGACAGCGAGAGCTCAGAATCGCCCCTCTAGACCAGACCGCCCACCCTCACTCCAGCCGCCTGGGAGCAGCTGCCAGGCCAGGCCCAGAGCGGCTCGGTGCTCTCCGGTCAGCACCTCCCACCAGCCCCCGCGATCTCCCCGCCTGACCACCTGCCCAGAGGGTGCGGTGGGAGCTGCCGTCCAGGACCACAAGCCATTCTCTGCCCCAGCCCAAGAGGGCAGAGCATCCCCAGACTCTAGGTCTGTGCCCACCTCCTGCCCCTCCCCGGCGCCCCCACGGCGCCGGGGGTGCCAGCTGACATTTAGCTCCCTCCCCCAACCGGAGCCTGTGCCAAGTCCCCCGACTCCCTCACTGTGTTAACACTTGGCACTTTGCCGCCCCGAGAGAGGCAGGTGACCGAGCCACAAATCTAACCCCTGCAGTCTCCACCCCCCCTCCCCCGATCTGATTGACGCCCCCTCTTGCACTGAGTCACCCCCGCCTCTCTCAGGTAAGCCATTTTATAAAACGAGGAGATAAAGAGCACGGTGGACACATGTTGGCCTCCGCCGAGCTGACCGCGGCTCCCGGCACGGCCGGGGCGGGGGACGGCCGCCCACAGGCTCCCCCCCCACTTGAATCGTAAGCCTTCTTGCTTTTGATAACACGGTATTATTTCTCTTACTGTAGAAGAAAAAGTTTATTACCAAACAAGAGTATTTTTATGAAAGAATAGGACAAACCTATAAATTAACTCAACCTCTATCTCCCTTGAAAACACTTTTCGGGCCCCGCCAAACTGCTGGACTGAAAGCGCATATTTTGGAAGAAAAGGGATGCATTTTGTATGCTTTCTTTTCCTTTTGTAGGTTCCCAGTTTATTTTCCGAGATCACTCTGTCACCAGCCCTGGGACCTGAGACCAAGGGGGTGTCTTGTGGGCAGGGAGGGGAGGGGAGGGGAGAGGCCGGCCTGAGGTTCACGGTCGTCCGGTGAGCTCCCAGGAGGGGCCACCTGTTTTCACAGGCATGTCGGGACCAGGGTGTCCGTGGGTCGTGAGAGGTGGACCCGGCGTCTCGGAGCTGCCCTGTCAGGTGGATGCGTGGCTGCCACTAGGGGTGGGACCCTTTGTAATCTTGCAGCGCCGAAATGTGGCCCGAAGCCATCCTGGCTCCCTCTCCGGACATATGGCGGGCAGAGGGGTCCCGCTGATGGTGGGACACATGCCGCTTCGGCGCACAGGGGACTCCGTGTGACCGGTCAGAGGGGAACGAGTCGTTCAGGAGAAAAAAAGCCCAATTCTTAGAGTCCCAATTTTGTCTTATTTGCCAAAACAAGAGCCCCCACCAAACAGACTTAGCAACGAAGCAAACCCCCATGGTCGGTGTTGTTACACTGTACATACTGTAAAATATGGAAGAGGATCGGTGTGTCTTACTTTTTCATTATTTGCTAACCAAAGCTGAACATTTTTCATACAACCTGCAGCCTTTCGGCTACCAAATGGGTCAAAACCGTGGGACCTGCCACCTCCCATCAGCGATTCTGGAAATGCACTATTTCTACTGGTATTCTTGCTTTCTTTCTTTTTTCATTTTCTTGCTGAAACGACATGAATTGTTGAGTTTATTTTTACACAGTAAAGAGTGAAGAAAGACTCTGGTCTCCTTGGAATGTCTCTCGTTTCCTGTGGACCTGCCGCACCCCTCCCTCGACCCCTCCCTCGACCCCTCCCTCCACCCCCCAGGGGACCCTCCCCGGAAGGTCTTTGCATCTGCATCGGCCTGCTGCACGGGATTGGTGGGGTCCCAGAGGAGCCGGGCTTGTCTTCCCAAACGCACCTGCTCTGTTCTCACCCCTGGCCTGGGTCCTCCCTGCGTTCTGGCAGGAGAGCACCCCCACGGTCACGGGTTGAGGGCCCCGGGAAGACCCTGGGTGCCAGGAAGAACACTGCCCCCCAGCCCCCTGTGAACCGCCTTAGACTCCGGGTGGACAGAGTTTGGGAGCCCACTCCTTCCAAGGCACAAAATGACCAAGAGCCCACCTGGCTGACCGGGCTCCAGCCCCTAATGCACACCCATGGACCTGCACACTGGGTTACAGAAGGGACAGGTCCCTCGGGCATCTTGCTGGTGCTGCTGAGGGCACACACACTCTTGGCCTCGTCCACGGCCGGGCCCACAGCTGCGCCCAAGCCAGCAGCTCTGGCCGACACATCGCCGCTTTGCGCCCCTCACCGGAAGTGCAGAGTTGTGCCTGCAGTGGGGTCGCAGGGAGAACCCATCCCAAAACTATCTTCAGAAACAGACTGCTTCCCACACCTGACACATCTGACCTCAGGGCGTCTGTGAGTGACTCCAACGTGGCCTGTCGTGGGCCCTGAGGGGCTCAGGAGGAGGCTGCAGGGCCCTGGGCTGAGCTGGCTCCTGGGGCAGCCTGGGCAGGGGGACAGGTGCAGGAATTTGAAGCTGGAGAGTGCCGTGGCCCAGAACAATTCTGTTCTCCACTTGCATGCCTCTGAAGATGGCGAGCTCATTCCCACAGGGACGGCCTGTCCACTCTCACCCACCTGTGTTGGGAGTCTGCTTCTGTCTTTAAATTTACGTTGTGTTGTGCTCAGGTCTTTACATGGAGCAGCCGCTTCCACCCATCTGTCCGCACACCCGAAGACAGCCCCTGTGTCCCTGAGTCTACACCGTCCCTGCCCCCAAGGCATCAAACCACACTGTGCAGAAGGCTACCTGCCTGGTGCATGGCCTCGTCTACCCCTCTATGGAGGAGGAAGAGGCGCTGCATCGGACACCCGCCAGACGTCTGGGCTGGGAGAGCCGGGAGGGGCCCCGAGTCCAAGTCTTCTTCTCGGATGAGGGGATCGGGGCTCAGAGAGGCTGTGCGGCTGTTCAAGGTCACACAGCTTGTCTGTGCCAGGGCCAGAATCAGGACCCAGCGGTGCTGACTCCCAGCCCTGGGCTCTCACCTGGCCCACACTAAACAGCTTGGTCTGAGCCTGTGACACGGGGCTGACCGCCCGCACCTGGCAGGGAGTGAGGATGGGGTGAGCAGGTGTGCACGGGGCCTGGCCGGGGGCAGGCGCAGTTGCAGGTGGGGGCTGGGCACCCCCCAGTGTCCACAGCCCTGCTGTGGACCATCGCCTCCTGGAGCACCCACGTCCCAAAGAGCTTGGAGACAATGCTGGGTTGTGGGCAACCCCCCCGGGGTCGGGCCATGGCACACCCGGCTGCAGCCCTGGACCCTGGGGAGTCTAGTTGGCTCCTAGAAGCTCCCGAAGCCTGCTCCCCACCCCCACCTGCCCCCACCCCCGGGACCTGGGGCTCAGCCTGCGTGCCTCTTGGGCAGGCACCACCTGGCCAACCTGCTCCAGGGCTTGTCCAGCTCCCCCCAGGCAGCAGAGGACAGTCAGTGCTGAGCTTCCTGGGTAGGGTTGGGGGTGTGGCCTGAAGGAGCCCCGCCCCCACAGCTCTCCGAGGCCTGTGCTGTGTACTCCAGCTGGGACCTCCGGGGCATAGTTCCCCCACCTGCACGCTGACCCTGGGCAGGAGCCCCTGCCTGCTCATCCCAGCCCCCGTCCCCGTCCCCACCCCCATCCCCACAGCCCCCCTCCACAGCCCCCCCTACAGCACACAGTCTCCTTGGGCTTTGAGGACTTCAGTGCTCCCCAGAAACAGGAGAGAAGTTGGGGGAGTTACAAAGGTTCTAGGACTCTGTGGAAGGTCCTCAGCGCAGGGCTTGGCTTGTTTGTCAGAACCAGAAGCCACCCAGAAGGTGCTGGAACGAACGTTCCCTGCTTCCTGGCTGGGGCTCAGCTTGCTCAGCCCAGGCAGCGGGGGCTGGGGCGGGTGGGGGTGGGGGTAGTTCGCCAGTCAGCAAGGCTGGCGGGACCCACAGAGGTACCAGCCCCCCCCCACGCCCTCCCCCCCCCCCCCCGCAGATTCTTCCACAGCCAGCCTGCCCACCTGGGCCGGGGCCCACCTCTGGTGAGTGTCCCAGGCCCTGCTGAACCCTCCAGATCCATCTCTGGAGCACCCCTGCCCCTGCAATACTGCCCCCCCCACGCCGGGCCGGCCACTGGCACCTGCGTACCAGGCAACGTGCTCTGTGCTTACCTGTGTCTCGTCCAACGCTCACCTCAGTCCTAGCAGCCACCTGCTGGCAGCGCCCTGAGTTTGCGGAGGAGCCAAGCGAAGAGGCCGGGTGACCTCAGAGTGACCTCTGAGCCCCGAGGGTCTGTGGCAGCTGCGAAGCCTGCCCCTCCACACCAGCGTTAGGGCCAGAGTTCAGCTGCGGAGGTGGCTGCTGCCTCCCAGAGCCGCCCAGTGCGCCTCGAGCTGCCGGGCCCCCGCCAGGCCTGCTCCTCCCCGCACCTCGCTGCTCAGCGGGCCTCGACCCCTTCAGCCCGTGCACACCCGTGTGCGGTGTCCAGGTGCATCCCTGAGACGTCACCCCCACGGGGCGGAGCCGCTCTCCTCTCCTGACGTTCCGAGGTTCATTTGGTGTTTTTCCACACAATGACTCTAATTTTAGTTGTCTTTAACTTCATTCAAAACAGTTTCGAATTCTGGCTGGTGTGGCTCTGTAGACCAGAGTGTCACCGGTTCGATTCCCAGTCAGGGCACAGGCCTGGGTTGTGGCCAGGTCCCAAGTGGGGGGGGTGTGAGAGGCAACCACATGTGGATGTTTCTCTCCCTTTCTCCCTCCCATCCCCTCTCTCTAAAGATAAATAAATGTTTTAAAAAAGGAAACAATTTTGTTAGATTGTACTGTGGCAGCTATCCTATCAGTCTGCATGCATTAATAAAAAACAACTTATCGCCCCGGCTGGTGTGGCTCAGTGGATTGAGTGCCACCCTGTGAACCAAAAGGTTGCTGGTTCAACTCCCAGTCGGGGCACATGCCTGGATTGCAGTCCAGGTCCCCCATCTGGGGGCGTGTGAGAAGCAACCACACGTTGATAATGTTCCTCTCCATCTCTTTCACCCTCCCTTCCATTCTCTAAAAATAAATAAATAAAATCTTTAAAAAAACCCAACTTCTCAAAATCGGTGAATTTTTGTGTAGCCATTTTCGTATTAAAGATGGAAGAAAAGATGCAACATTTTCATCTTTATTATTTCTAGAAAGGTAAAAATGCAACTGAAACACAAAAAAAGATTCGTGCTGTGTATGGAGAAGAGGCCATGACTGATGGTGTCAGAAGCGGTTTGCGAAGTTCGTGCACGAGATTTCTGCTGGGCGCTGCCCCACGGGCGGGTAGCCCAGCTGAAGTTGGTAGCGATGAAATTGAGACATTAGTTGAGAACAGTCAACGTTCTACCATGTGGGAGGTAGCTGATATACTCAAAATATTCAAATCAGTAAGTTACTGGTGAAAATGAAAAGTGCGTCTCTTACTTCATGGAAAAAACTAAGGGGACTTTTTGGCCGGCCAGCTAAGTTGTCGAGCAGTCTGACCCTCGGAACCTGAACATCATCTCGTCTCTCTATTTCAAGGACATTTGCATTTCCTGAGACTCATGTGGCCACTCTGGGAAGTGGACAATGGTCCCCCTTGGTTTCCCCTGGCAGGTAGGACTGGACGGTGTCGTCATCCCCTTGGGCTCTCCCTGGAGCCTAAGAACCAGGCTCCCCAGGCCATGGCTTCCAGCGGGTCCCTCTGCCTGGGACCCTGACGCAGCTTGCTCCTGGCCGCCCTGTGCACAAGGTAGCTCTGGCCCTTTGCCACTATGTGTCCCCTGCCCCACGTCAGCCCAGCTCCCTGGGATCTGTGCTCACCAGACTTTGCTACAATGCAGACTGTCCTCTCGGGGGTCCCTGTTGTCCTTCCTCAAACCTTCAGCCTGGGGACCCCTGCCCTTTGGCCACACATACATGTTCTTATTTCTGATCATCGGCGGACGACCCAAGTCTCGTCATCTCCCCAGAAGTTTCTCAGCTGCCATCTGAGTCCGGGGGCACTTGGGGTAGGGGCTGCACTTTGGAGGTCCGGGCCCACCCATCGATGCATCCTCTGTGCGCCAAGACCCCTCAGGGGGTCGAGGACTTCAGAGGCCCCGCTTTTGCAAGGGGCAGAGGGGACAGGGCAGAGAAGGGTGTCAAGGGCATGAAAAGCCACAACCAAGCCCTTGGGAGCTTCTCTCCTTCCCTCCTTTCCTTCCCTCTACGTTTCCCCTGCTGCCCCTGAACCAGGCCCCCCACTGGCGGTCCGCAGGGCGGGGTCTCAGGCCAGCTCCAGGATGCTGGGCCAGTGAAGACCAGTGGGGGGTGGGGATGAGGGTGAGTTTAGTTTGCAGGCTTGTGTGACTGAGAGACATTGCCAAGGAAGGCGTCTGTCCCTGTTTGATTCCTGTGCCTCTCAGTTCAGGCCATGGTGGGGGCCATCTGCTAAAGTGGGCACAGAGAAAGCATTTTCGCTGTGCAGAGAACTGGCTTCCAAGGCCGTGTGCTCAAGGCAGAGCGAGCCCGCGGAGGAGCCGCATGGGCGGCAGACGCCCCAGCCTCGCCGGGTCTCGAGTAGAACATCAAGCCCCTTCCTAAAATGTAGGTGCCTTTGCAGGGTGGTCGCATTGCCCCCTTTTTAACAGATTTATTGAGATAGAATTAATGGATCATACCATTTCCTCATTTAAAGTTACAGTTCAATGGCTTTTGGTATATTAAATGATGGATTTTAAATATATTACATAGCATTTATTATTTTAACCAGTTTTTAGCATACAATTCGGTGGCACTGATTACATTTACAGTGTCATGCAACAACCACCACTATCTCCAAAACTTAAAAAATACGTTTCAATCAGCCCCGGCTGGTGTGGCTCAGTGGGTTGAGCCAGTGAAGCCAGTTCAATTCCCAGGCAGGGCACACGCCCGGGGTTGTGGGCCAGGTCCCCAGCAGGGGGCGTGTGAGAGGCAACCACACATTGATGTTTCTCTCCCTCTATCTAGAAATGCATAAATAAAACATTTAAAAAAAAACAAATAAAATGTTTCGGACAGAAACTGTGCCCATTAAACTCTAACTCCTCCCTCTTCCCTTCCCACGCCTACTAGTCAACCTCTAACCTGCTTTCCATCCCTGTGAACTTGACTGGTCTGGGTCCCTCCTATCCCTGGGTCACGCAGCATTTGCCCTTCTGTGCCTGGCTGATCTCATCAAGCTCGGTGTTCTCCAGGGCCACCCACAGTGCAGCGTGGGTCAGGGTTTCCCTCCCTTTGACAGCCGGGCAGTGTCCCTCTATGTGGACAGACACTTGGGGTGATGCCAGCTTTCGGCCGCTGTGCGTGATGCCGCCATGGACATGGGTGCCGCCGTGTGGTCCGGCCGCTGCTCGCCACCTCTTCCGCACGTGCCCGGGGGAGGCGCCGCGTGGAAAGCCCACATTCAGCTCTCCGAGGCCCAGCTGTCTTCTGCGATGGCCACGGCGCCCTTCGCTCCATGGCGGTGAACGAGGCCCAGCTTCTGCGCCAACGAGGACCACTCCTGGTGCTGCTGTCTGGTCTGGCACAGCCGGCCCCTGGGTGCCAGGCAGTGTCTCACCGTGGCCCTGCTCTGCATTTCTCCCCCGATCGTCAGGCCGAGACTGGAAGGTGCACGAAGGTCACCTGTAGGCCTCTTTTGAGAAATGTCTCTGCGATTCCTCTGCCCGTTTTAAAACCCCTTGCTTACCCAGGCGTGTTTTTTCTGTCGCGGAGACGCAGACGTCCTCTGTGCTTTCTGCACACGGGCCCTTCTCAGAGGCAGGACTGCAGATGTTTTCTCCCACCCTCTGGGTTGTCTTTTCAAACTGCTGAGGGTCCCCTTGATGGTCAACGGGTATTTAATTTCTTTTACCCTCACCTGAGGACACTTTTCCCCGTTGCTTTTAGAGAGAAAAGAAGAGCCAGAGCAACAGAAAGAGAGAAACACGGACGTGAGAGAGGAGCACCGATTGGTTGCCTCCCACGCACGCCCAGACAGCGGACTGAACCCACAACCTAGGTGTGTGCCCCGACAGGGAATCAAACCTGGAACCCTTCGGTTACAACTGACGCTCCGCCCAACCCAGCCGAGCCGGCCAGGGCACAGGGCGTTTGGATGTGATGGAGCACGATTCACCCACTTTTTCCTTATTGCCTCTGCTTCTGGTGTCACATCCAAGAAATAACTTGCTTGGCTGAATCCAGCTCCTCGTCAGGTACCGCGCCCCCCACCCCCACCCCGTGATGCGGTGCCATCGGGCCCAGGCCGCGGCACAGTGCCGGCCACGCGTGCGCCCATCTGCACCCGTGCGCAGGCGGGCAGGGCCACGGGTTCCTTCCTCACGGGAGCCCCCTGTGGCTTTCGCATTCTTGGCTCTGGGCTTTGCTCTTCAGAATTTTTGTTCTCTAAGAATCACAGAATGTTAGCGCAGATGTAGAAAGAAGAAAAAAAACAGAAATGCTCTTTCAAACAGGCACAGAGTGCTTTCACACAAGCCCAACTCAGCAGCCAGCCTGACTCGCTCCGGGAAGTACCCCGGTGGCCTTGTGCGTCTGGAAGGCGGCCCTGCTCTTTGCCGGCCTCACCCCGCCCCCGAGCCACCCACAGGGGTCCAGGCTGGGAAAGGCGAAGGGAAGAGGATGCCCAGGCACCTGCACAAAAGGTGGAAGGGACGAACCAGGGTTTTCACAGGTTCTGGGAGTAAGGTGGGGGCATCCCGGGGAAGGAGACCAGGGAGAGAAGGACACAGAGAGAGAGACCTCAGGGCCAGAAGGGGGGCCGCGGCTGCTGAGAGAGGCCCCGTGCAGTCGGCCGTAAGGTACGATCACCGAGTTGGCTGGTGTCCAGCGCAGGGCACCCACGGACCGAGTGCGGCAGAGGTGGGCGCGTGGAGAAACTCGAGAATCCTCACGGGACACCGGGTTTTCCACCTTATGCACACAGGCCTCCCAAAGTTCACGTCCACCCGGATACTGTGAGACCGACCTTCTTTGTCAAGAGGGGCCTTGAGACACAATTAGTTAGGATGCAGTCGTGCTAGATTCGGGGGCTCTGGTCCCACGACCGGTGTCCTCACGAGAAGAGGGAAATTTGGTCACAGGCACGGAGACATAGGGACACAGCCAGTGAAGACGGAGGCAGAGACTGGAGGGATGTGTTGACAAGCCAGGGGACGCCAAGGACCGCTGGCAGCCGCCAGAAGCCGAGAGAGAGATGGAACGGATCCTCCTGCGGAAGCCAAGATGCCGTGATTTCAGACTTAGGGTCTGAAAACCGGAGAGGATGACTTTCTGTCATTTTAAGCCCCAGTGTGTGGCATCTGTTCTGGCAGCCCTGAAAAACAGAGGCCAGAGGCCCTCTATTTAGACACAAAGGAAAGGGGCCCTGAGTCTGGAGAGCTGGGAGCACCCAGCGGTGTCTGGCCTCAGACAAGGAGCCAGACCCATAGGGCGGAGTGGAGGGCAGGCCCCCAGCGTCCCCGCTCTTCAGGGTTCAGGGGTCACCAGGCTGAGGCGCCTTGGAAAGGGGAGGCTGAGAAGCTGTCTGGTCAAAGTCGCCTGTGCACTCTGCCTGCCTCGCCTGGACCGGTGGTTTCCGCAAGCCTCACCTTGCTCCTGTCCCCAGCCCCCTGGCCCCTGACCTAGATGAAGAAGTCCAAGAAAATTGGGGACCGTGGCAAAGAACGCGGAGCATAGAGGAACCACTCCGCATGAGGAAGGCGGGGCTCTGGGAACCGGAAGCCCCGGCCGCAGCAGCTGCCTCACTGCACCTGTGTCCGCACCTGACTCCCAGGGCCGTCCCCGCGTGGGCGTGCGCACGGCGGCCGGCAGGCGCGCTGGCCGGGAGCGTCGGGGAGGGAGCCGCCCTCCTCGCTCACACCCGTACCCTCTGTTCCCATACCTGCAGGAGGGTCCATGGGGCACCCGGGCGCGCCCATAACTTCTATTTGCAAAAAAAAAAAAAAAAAGGATATGCAATAGAAAGGCCCTGAGGAAAAAAAAGACGAGAAAATATTCTGAAATGTTAACAGTGGTTAGATCTTGAGATGGGACCAAGGATTTTTATACTGGCATGTGTTTTCCAAATTTTTTACACCGAACACATGTTACTTACATAATTTACATTTTATTTATTTATTTAAAACTAAACTCTCCAGCCAACTGTGCCGCTCTCCAGTCGCAGTAGCTTTCCTTGGAGTCCGATTTCTGGCTGAACACGGGGACTCTCAGGCTCCCACGGTCTCACGTTTGAGTTTTTACTTCCTCTTCGTGGGACAGGGAGGGCACTAGGCTGCCCCACAGCGCCCACCACTGGGCTGAGGTGCCCCCGCCCGCCCTCTGGGTGGCGCTCCCACCCTGGGCTGTGTGGTTTCAGACCTCCCTCCCTCCCTCCCCTCCCCTCCAGCCCTAGACTCCGGGGTCCAGGAGGCCAAGGGGTCCCTGCTCAACTCTGCCAGGGACCAAAGTCGGCCTGAGCCAAACTGGTGCCTCCAGGGAGCCCCCCAGTCTCTCCGACCAGGGTGGGAAGGGAGGTAAGGCCAGAGGCAGAAGAGGACCCAGGGGTGCCCATGCTGTTCTGGGGAGGAGTCCACTAGAGGTGGGGGGCCCCCCAGAGAAGAGGGGGCAGTGGGGGTAAAATGCTCTGAAACCGTTAGCAGGGGTTGGGGTCGGGGGCGACTGGGATTTCCCCAGCCTGCGGCACTGGGCACAGGAGGACACTGGGATGGGAACGGCTGGACGCCGAGCATTAGGGAACCGGCCAGGGAGTGGCAGCGGGGGCCCGGGGTGGGGGGGGGGGATGGAGGCCTGGAGACCAGGGTCTACCTCCAGAACCCTTTGATGGCAGTGCGGGTGGCCAGGGCAACACCCTAATGTGCTCCAGGATTGGCGGGGCTCAGCCTTTGGGCTTCTGATAGGCAGGGCTGCAGAGGGGAGAAGCGGTGGGCGGGGCTTCTGGCCTGGGCTGCCTCCTTGCCTCCTGGGTGCTACACCCAGGTGCAGTCTATGCACTGGCCCTTCCTGCACCCTGGTCTCGGCCGTCTCTGTCCCCCACATTCCTGCCATGACATCTAGACCTCCCTGCTTCGCCCTCACAGCTCACCTTGGCAGCCAGTCCCCTCTCCATGATTCCCTCCAAGCGAGTCAGGGCTTTCCCTGCTTCAGCTGCCAGACCTGGGGCCCCATTACAGCCTTGCTGCACCCTGCCCCAGGGCCTTTGCACTCGCCTTCCCCGGGTTCTCACTTCCTCCAGAGCTTGCTCAGACATCACCTCCCTGCTGTCTACTGGTACAGTACTTGTTTAAAGGCTCATTGTCTGAGAGAAAGCTTCCTGGCGGTGGAGAGCTTATGTTGTTCAGATCAGGGCAGGTGCTCCGTAAATGTAGACCCAGCAGGTGAAGGAGGGCGTCTTCTTCCTCCCCTCGGGGATCCCCTGGAAGGGGAACCAGCAAGGATTGGGCGACCAGCCACCTGCTGAGTGTCTGAGTCCCAGCTCTCGTGCTCCGACGACTCGTACCCGCAGGAGCACGGAGCCACCTCAGCACACCGCCCTTGGCTTTGAAGCCTCGGTGCCCCTGGTTCTCGCTCAGCGCTGTGCTCGGTGCTGCCCCGGGGCCCTGGGTCTGGTGATTAGGGCCACGCAGGGCCATGCTCAGCAGGAGGAGGTGGGTCAGCTCCTGGAGTGGGGTCTCTGGCATCCTCCCAATGGGCCACGTGTGGTGTGAAGTGTGCGCCACGGACAGTGACTGTGCTCGATGTGGTTCTCGTGTTCGTCCTCACACTGACGACCCTTCTTTTACCAGTGAGGAAACAGTCCGGGTAGCCCCTGACCGGGATCACATGGCCAGTGCATGGAGGGCCAGCCCTTCCATCCGGCTCTGAGGCTGAGAAACCTGCGCTCTCACGGGCGCGATGCCGCTTCCCGGGCAGGAAGCCAGAGGACCACCCAGGGCTGCCCAGAACTGCATCCAAATGTCTGACCCCTGCCTCCCCGTGGGCACGGGCTCCAGGATGGGAGCTCTCTGCTTGGCGTGCAGCCCAGGAAGCCAGGGCAGCAACACGCTGCCAGCCTCGTGGGCACAGGGCACCGGCTGTCTCGGAAGCCAGGTGCTCCAGGGTGAGTCTGTGGCTCAAAGGCATTTCCTTCAGGAGAGGAGCCACCTGGCTCCTCTCTGCACCCACCCCCAGCCCTGCCCCCGTCTCCACTCAGGTCCAAGTCGCAGTCCCAGGGCTGTGTCAGCACTCGGCCAGGCTGTGCTGTGCTGGCCCCGGCGCTGTGGCCGGGGATGGACATCTGCTCTGCCTCAACCCCCACGGTCAGCGGGTCTGCGGCCCCGGGAGCTCAGGGGCAGGAGAGCCAGAACCAGGGAAAGGCCACGTTCTGCTGTGTGGCCTGCCAAGTGGCAGGGCGTCCCTGGCAGGCCCGCCTGGCATTGCCTCACCGCCGAGGCTTCCTGACAGTGACCCCCAGGGCCCTGCCTGGCCAGGCTGAGTGGGAGAGGGTGGCCATGGCTGGCCACGCGGGCTGGTGGCACGGGCAGGGGACAGCCCGCCCCTTGCCCCCGCTGTCCCTAGAGGGGCCGCAGCCTGCCCTACGGGAGCTGCACCTGCAGGTGCGGCAGAGGAGCCTGAGATCCTTCACGTTGCAGATGAGCAACCCGAGGCTCCCAGGGGGATGGGCGGGCCGTCTGCTCCGCGGCTGGATGTCAGCCGCTCCCCAGCTCAGAGCTGAGGTCGGCCGTGCGCTCCGTCCCATGAGGTGGGGGGTGGAGGAGCAGAGGGCCAAGTTCGAGTCCCGATCAGGCCTGAGAGGCACCTGGACTAGCGCGTTCTCTGCTGAGAGACAGAAAAGGGAGGCCCAGGGTCAAAGGGGACTCTCCTGCCAGAGACAAGAAATCTGGAGGCCCTGGCTGGGCTGGGGACCTTGGGACTGAAGACACCAGTGCTGCTGAGGTCACGTCAGGTGCCCCCCACCCCCACCCCGTGCTTGGTGCCCCACCGCCCCCTGCTCCACGGAGTCACCCGGGTCCTGAAGAGACAGGTGACAAGGGTCTCTCCAGCCTCTACCTGGGGGTTCAGACACAGCCAGGAGGGTGGCCCCTCCCTCCCCAGCAGCCTCGCCCCTCCCGAAGCTTCCTGCCTGCAGCCCCTCCCCTGCCGGCACATCCGCCCCGGAAACCTGCGCCCGAGAACCCGCCACTCACACCCGAGGCCTGAACGTCATTCCAGATGCAGAGGGGACCCCTTCACCACCGTGGTCATCTGTCATCTCCAGACACAGTGTGACTCAGCCACACCCCTCAAGGGCTTGGTGGGCCGAGGCAGGGAGGAACAGCAAGCTCCCCGCCACCGATGCAGACAGACACCCGAGGGGCACGAGAGGGGTGCGCATGAGGCCAGGAGCCCTCCCTTCAGGGCCAGAGAAGGCGCAAAGTAGGAAAGTTCCGGTCCCAAGGTGGGGATCGCCCCGGCAAGCCTCCCAGGCAGCGAGGGTCTCTCGGCGAGCCCTGGTGCACGTCGGGGCTGGTGGACATGGCTGCTCTTGGGAGCCAGTCCAGGGTCGGGGGGAACCAGGCTGGGACGTGGGAACTTGGGAGCCGGGGGGACGTGGCCACGGGCTTCACGCCCACGGCTGCCGGGAGCACAGCGGAGGCCGGGCAGCAGCTTTTCAGCAGGTGCCTCTGGGGTTTTCCTGGAAGCAGGCTGAGCGTAAATTATAAATAAACGGATGGGACTCTGCGGCAGGGCGTGGGCTGGCAGGAGCGGGGCAGGGCTGAGGGCGCCGGCCTCAGGTAGGAGCTCAGAGACCCCTGAACCCGGCCCTGCCCGCCCGCTCTCCTGCTCCGCCCCGCCCCTGCTGAGGGCATTGCCTGGGGTCTCAGACTTCTGGGAGCTGCCCTTCGCCAGCTGCGGGGGGCAGGGGGGCGGCCTCGTGGACCCCACGGTGGGGAGGGGGGCGACCCGCCCGCTCGCACGTCTGAGAGGTGCAGGCCCGAGTCTGCCTCAGAGAAAAACAGGCCCTGGTGGACACTCATCGTGTGGGAGGTGTCTTGCCAAATGTTTGAAAGGGAAAAAAAATCCCATTTTCTTAGCTTTTTTTCCCTTTCTATTTTGATTATTTTTCTAGATGACTTCATTTCTAAGAAGACTGCAGGGGCGAGAAGAACGGAGGGAGGACGTGGGCCCTGAGGGGGGAGGGGCGGGGCCGGGCCCCCCAGGAGCGGCCCAGGCTGCCGTGCCTCGGAGAGAGGAGGGCAGGCGCGTCCCCATCGATCGGACGTGGGAGTTCTCCTGAGCATTTCCTCCTGCGCTGGGATTAGCTGGAAGGCTTCTGGGAGCTTCTCTCTGAGGCGTGACCTGCCTGCCCCATGGACAGAACTGAGAGCAAGCCCACAGGGAAGACCTCCTTACCCCGCAAGCCACTTGGAACCAACAGATCCCACCCTGGCGGGCCCTGCTGGGAAAGGACGTCACCGCAGGGTCTGAGGAGGCTCGGGGAATCTTCTGGGGAGCCGTGGAGGTGCTCAGTGGCCACACTCCCAGCAACAACACCCCAGGAACACAGTCTCCGCCGCTGGGTGCAGACGTGGCACCGAGAGCCCTGCGGCCATCCTGGAGGGAGAGAGACTCTGGCGGCGCCCCAAGCAGCACCCACCCCGATCTGTCTCCTGCTCCAACGGCGTTTGCCCTGAACAGGCCCAGCGACGTCCCTTCCAGGTCCGATGCCCCTCCTACCTCCTTCCCAGTCTCCCCCTTCACAACCACCTCAGCTGCCCTCGGCCTCCGAGACCAGCCAACGCTAGTTTTTGACCTTAACCCCTGACTGCTGAGCAACTGTGAGCTCCCGGGTTCATCAGAATTATTGCACCCGGGGCCCACCACCGCCTGGCCAGCCTGCCTCTGCCGGCCGCCCACACCCACCTCTCTCTGGGCTTCTGTGTCCACCCGGAGGCTGTGGCCCTGGAGGCGGGGCCACTTCTTCCCCGAGGTGGCCCAGGGGGCGCCCAGCAGCTCCTGAGAATGTAAAACTGGAGAGGTGGCCACGCCCTCTCCCGGGACGAGCAGAGGGGGGCCCTCGTGCTGCCCGCTCTGCAGCTCCGGGACTTCCTGGGGAGCCACTTCCTGGGTGAGCAGGTGAACCTCATGGAGAAGATGGGTGACCGCCTGGCTCCCTCCGCAGGCTGCCCGTCCCCCGACCGGGCCACTGTTCTTCCGCGGGCTCCCTTCGAGCACAACGGGAGCCTGTGGCGCCCAGAGGCCCCTCTGGGTCCCCTGGTGTTTGGCTCCTGCCTGAGCCTCTTCCCGAAACCAGGAGGCAGCCTTTCAACCAGCCTGGAGCCTCTCCCCGGGGTGGAGGAAATGGAAACAATAAAGTCTTTTGTGAAAGAGAGGGAGTTGCGGTCACTTTCTTCCTGGCATCACTCACTACTGAATCAGTCTGCTTGGATGACTCTGGTTGGAGGAGCCCTGGTCACATGCCCACACTCTAGCTGCAAGGGAATCAGACAGGGGAAGACGGGCTGTGTGAGGCAGGGAACCTGTGGACCGGCACAGCCGTACCAGACGTCCCCGGGCTCACAAAGGACTGTTCTAGCCCAAACTTCCAGCAGCTGCCGAGCCCTAAAGCCAAACCTAGCCCCGTCCTCTCGCCCCGCCCCATGGCCGGAGCAACTGCCGCCTCCAACCTCACAGGGGTGAGTCCCACACCTCCCTCTCACTGGGTGGAGGGCCCAAGCCAGTCCAGGATGATCTTGAGACCCTGAACTTGGTTGTGTCTGTAAACCCTCTGTTCCAAGGAAGGTCGCCTCCTGAGGTTCTGGACGGGCACATCTTTTGGAGGCCACCGTTCGGTCACTCCAAGGGGCGTGAGGAATGGCGCAGAGCAGGAGAGGGGGAAGGGGAGAAGATGAGGAAAGGCAGCCGTGGCAGGTGGGAAGGCACATGGGGGCAGAAGCCTGCTGCCCCAGCCCGGCATCCGTGGGTGTGGGGCTGTCTGGCCTCAGCCACTTAAACCCCAAGTTGGCTTGTGGCTGCTCAAGTACCAGCTCTGGTCTCCCCACTGTTGTCTTTTCCCCAAGGCCACAGGTGTCCCCAGCGGTACCCCAGAAGCACCCCAGACCCCCTCCCGCCCCACATACCTCAGAACCCGGGATCTCTGAGGCCAGGAGGCAGGAGAGGCCAGCAGCCTCTCGGGCGTCCTGAGCAGGTGCAGCAGGACGGCCCCGCAGTGCCCCGGTCTCCGCTCCCCCCTGCCCGGAGCCCCTCCTTCTCCCTCCCCACGCGCTCCCTGCCGGAGTCGAGGCCCTTTCTCCTGACGGGGCTCACTCCTGTCCTCAGTAGCCAAAGTTCTCAGAGATGGGGAACGTTCCAACATGCTCGGGTCAGAACCGGACTGTAAAAACATCTTACACACTTTTCCCTGTGTGGTCTCGTCGGACCTTTGGTCCTGCTGGCAGGGCGGATGCTGACCCCACTTTAGGGACGAGGCGGGGGCTCTGTGGGCTTAATGGTTTGCCTAAGTTCACACAGACTGACTGAGCCTTGAACCCCAAGCATCCAACTCCACCATGCTGGGCTCAGGGTGATGAAGAATCATCCACATCAGGGCTTACATACCCCTACAGACAAGGAACTCACCACCCAACAAAGCAGCAAATCCCACCAACGGCCCTGAGGGTCGGGGAGACGTCCTTCACTGGGGAAAAGCCCTCCTTCTCCACGAACTCGGCCCCCGAGGCTGTGGCAGTGGACAGGACCCCTGCCCCCAGTCTTCCCCAGGACAGAGCTCTCCATTTCTTATCCTTTCTTGCAAAGTGGGGTTCTGGCCCCCCTCCGGGTCACCCTCCCTACAAGAGTGTCTGGCATCTCGATGCCCCACTTACAATGTCAAGGACACAAGGTTGTTTGGTCGTGAGGAGCTGCAGAGGTGACTGGACAGGTGTCCCCTGGCACTATTCCCAGGTCAGGTGGAACTAAGGTGAGGATGGCCTGCTCTGGAGGTGACAGAGTCCCCGTGCTCAGCATTACGGTCTGGAGGCAAAGTCTGCTCATCGGGCCACCGCGGACACCCCTGGGCAGAGTCACCCTGCCACAGCACAGCAGCGATGTCACACTTTGGAAGAGAAAAAAAAAAGGCAGTCACCAACTAGCAGGAGGCTGAGTACCAGCTGGGCTGAGTCATCGTGGGCGGGCAGCAGGCGGGTGGCTGCCGGGTGGGCGGGGGCTGCCCAGGGATGGGGGCAGAGGGGCACGGCCCACCTGGCACCCACCCCGGGCCTCTGCAGGCACAGGGCAGCACCCCCGGCCCCGTGTGTGGACCTGGAGCCCGAGGACCAGAACTGACTGACCATCGGGCTGTGCTGCCACAGGCCTCGGGCCTCAGCCCCAGCTCAGCCACTCAGGGGCCCGGGCCTCCACCAGCCACTCCTCTTTCTAAGTCCCCGTCTCCACTACCCTCTAGTGGGGTGTGGCCACCCACCCCAAGCTGCTGTGTCCATGACTGCAGGCCCTGGCACCAAGTGCTCAGGACGGCGTCCAGCCCACAGCAGTGGCTGAGCCGGGCCCTGTGGGTCTGCTCACTGTCAACGGAAACGAAAAGCCCTTCAGGCCTCCAGAGCGGGACCTGGGGGCTGCCTGACAGCCCTTTCCCCCGGTGTCCCCAGAGGGGCTTCTGAGGCTGTCGGTGGTCTCAGACTACATCCTCCAGGACTTTCCCATGGCTGCCCCTTCCCCAGGGGGCCAGGGGCCTGGGGACTGGGCTTGGGGTCAGTCAGGCCGAGGTGGGTCCCCTACCTCAGCCAGCATCCTGCCCAGGAGCCCGGCCTCCCTGTACCCTGACAGGACCCTCAGGGCATGGCCCCCCTGCTGTCTATGGGGCTGCGAGGTCAGCTGCGGGGAAGCCAGCAGTGACCTTGCCTGAAACACGCACCACGCCAACTCCCGGGACCCCACGAGCCCTGATGGGCCCGGCAGCCTGTGCCGCCTCCCGTCCACCCTCACGCCCTGGCTGGGTGCCCTGCAGATGGCGGGCATCTGCTTGCCGGGAGACCCCGCCCTGCTGGAGCTCGGGTTTAGGAGCCAGAAGGTGCCCGGAAGAGGCCGGGCCCTGTGGCCCTGAGTGGGAAGGGACTTGCCCACAGCCACCCTGCCAGTGCCGATGGGCACCCTGCCCTGACCAGGGCCTAGAACCCCCAGCATGCGCCCGAGCCCCTTGCTGGGGGCCAACACCATAAGTCTCACCCCAAACCTGGCCCCCTCCCTCCCACAGGCTCCCCGCTCCCCCCAGCAGCAGCGCCTGCCTCTCCCGCCCCCACACTCCGGCGGGAAGGGGTTCCTATGGCACCCCTTCCCCCGCACACACTTAGCTCACTGGCAGCCCATCTGCCCCGAGACAGCAGCAGACGCCACCGCGCACAGCAGGCCCTGAGGCACAGGCCCGGGGCCTCGGGACGTGGGCCCGCCAGGCGGGCGGGGCTCACCCAGTGCTGGCGGGACCGGGCCCCTAGTCCGAGGCCAGGCCTGGAGGCCATCCAGCTGGCCCAGACAGCCCCGGGGCTGGGGCCCCGCTCAGCAGGGCTCCCGTGGTCTGGGAGGCAGGCAGTGAGGAGGGGGATAAGGGAGATTCTGTAGCTCCCTGGGAAGACCCAAAGTGCAGGGCTGCTGCTCTGGGCCCCCGCCACACCACTCCCCAGAAGGCAGTTGGTGGAGCCCACAGGCGGACCCCCAGGGCCCACGTGCCACGTGGAGAGGCCAGGAGCTCCCCGCCTCTCCACATGGGCTGAGCCTTGGCCTGAGAGCCCCCCTCAGCCCCTGGCCTGCTGGGCCCCGGGCCCCACTCAGGCCCCACTCAGGCCCCCTGGGCTCCTTTCTGCCTCTCGTGGTTTCTCACTATCAAATGGAAGCAGGTGGCAGAGCAGCACCAGGGGACTCTGGGGCTGGGCCACCTGGGAGGTGGTGGCCACAGTTCCTGGACCCCTGGACCCCTGGACCCACTGACACTTTCCAGGATGCATGTGGCCAGACAGCAAAGAGCCTCATTTCCATGGCAACAGCCTCAGCCCTGGCTCACAGAGGAGGGGTTGCCAAGGAGGGACCCCCAGAGCCCTCCCAGCCCAAGGAGCAGGGCTTGCAGCCCTTGGGCACCGCTGAGCACTGCAGGGCCAGCTGGCGAGCAGGGGGGCTGCGGCCCCACCCACTGGTGTCCCCCATAGACACGGGAAGACATTGGCCAAGCCCGGAGCCCTGGGGACTCCAGATTGACATTAGGTGCGGTTTCCTGCTTTGGGGGAGAAAGCCCGCCCCGACACCCCACACTCAGGGCTGCCGGCTGCCAAGCCCCACCTGCTCACAGCCTCCAGCCCCGAGTCCCTTGTGCACGGGGACAGGGAGGAGGAAAGGGTCTCAGTGCTGCTGAGCGAGCCAGCCAGCCCACCGGGGGCAGGGGGTGGACGGTCGGACAGCGTGGCCTCTGAGGGCCCCATTCGCTCAGAGCCCAGAAGCCATGGAAACCAAGTCTCACTTCCAAGCCTCGCCCCACCCTCCCCGACTCCCCTCTCCCGGCGCCCCCCCCCCCCCGCCCGGCCAGTGTGCAGACTCGCGCACACACACGCGCATGCTCACGCCCCCGCCGCCTCTGCTCCCCTCTCCCTCATGTTTGTTTAGCTTCAGCAGGACTGGAATGGGGACACGCTGCTCCCTCACAACTGGCAGCTTCCTCCGATTCCCGGTCCCCCACCCGCCCCACCGGCGGCACTGAGGTGCCATATGTCAGTGTCATGAATAAGCACGAGGCTCCATGCCGGGGGGGGGGGGGATGTGGCAGCTGCCAATCACCCCCAGCAGACACGATGGGGTCTCTCACAGGGGTGGGGTCAGCTCCACCAGCGGGGGGACACAGGGCAGTAGGTCGGGGTCAGAGTGTGGTCACTATTCCTCGCCAGGAGGGACCTCGGCAGCCAGTGTGCCTTCCTGAAAACAGACAGAACAAACCCTAACAGGCACGGGCAGCCAGAGTCCCCGACCCTGCCCCCAGCCCTGTGTGTGCCACTGGCTGGCCCGTGCCTCCGTCCCCGGGACACCCTTCTGCTCCCAGGCCTCACCCCGTCCCTCTGCCTGTCCCAGGCACAAGCTCCACCGGAGCCTCCCCCAGGGGTCCGGGACCCGGGGTGCACTGCAGGGAGGAGGAAACCAAACCCAGTGAGCCCGGCCTGTGCAGAGCTCCGCTGTGTCTGCACCGGGTGCCGCTCACTCTCGCTGCCCTCCCGGGAACTGGATTACCAGCCCCATTCTCCAGGTGAGGAAACTGAGGCTCAGAAGTTTTGAGAGACATCCCCAAGTGCTACGGCTCAGGCCTGCTGGTTCGCTGCCATGGCCCCGGGCCCCGTGCGCTGTCTGCAGCGGCCTCAGGCAGGGCTGTCCCCACCAGCCCCTGCTCGGGGGCCTGGCCACTCCTCCTCCGCTCCCTGCCCTGCCCTGCCCTGGCCCCCGTGGAGTCCACCCTCCTGTCCTTGCGGTTCTGAGGACACTTGTACTCCCAGGGAGCCCTGCAGAGCCCACACAAGCCACGACCCCCGTCTGCGCCTTTGTTCTCCCCAGCGCTGCCCCAGCTCCCGCAAGCAGTGAGTGGCTGGGGCCTGATCCAGCAGGTGGTTCTGGAATGAATAAGCGAGTGGACAGAGATGGGCTGCAAGGCCACGGCCATGTGCGATGCACCCTGGCTGACTGCAGAGCTGGCATCCAGGGGGAGGGAGGCCGGCACCCACCCCCCTGCCTGGCTCTGGGAGCCTCGGGCTCCTTTCCTTGTCCCTGGGCCCCCGGGGGCTGAGGCAGGTGACCCAGAAGGCTGGACAGACCGCACCGGGTTAATTGGCTGGCCCTCACCACCAGCATCCCGGGTGCTGGCTGGCATTTCCCTGGACAGTTAATTGATACCCAGGTAATTCATCACAGAGACCTTGTTATACGCGGACTGGGTCTTCCAAGCTGTCAGCGTCTGTGCCCCAGAAACAACACTGGAGAGTTAGTGACAGAGCCTGCACGGCGCTGCCCCCTGCTGGCGGCAGAAGAGAATGATGCGGAGTGGAGGTGGGCAGTGCTGGGCAGAGGGGACACTTCCCTGGGGCCCTGGGGCTGGAGCGTCCTGACAGGTCCTGGGGCCCCGGCCCCTCCCTAGAAGGTCCCCTCCCCTCAGCTTCCCCCACAGGCGGCAGTGCTGCCTGCCCACTGAGGAGCGCCCCCAAGGTGAGTGGGCACTAACTCCACTCCGTGGCTTTAGGCTGGGGACGTGACCCCCCCAGCCACAGCGGCCAGGTCAAGCAGTGATCAAGGTCAAGCCGGGCTGGCCGGCCCCCGGGGGGCGTTACGGTGCTGGGTCGCACTGGAGCCCTTGGGACGGAAGGGCAAACCTGCGGGACCACTGCCGCCTGCCCGCAGCCCCGAGGTGGGGCTGTACGCAGGCGGCTGTGTCCGGGGTGACGGGTGAAGAGCCTCGCCTTGCTCACGGTGGTTCAAGTTGTTTCTGTCACTTTTAACCCAGGCTGCAGCCCCACTGTCCCCAGGCTCCGCCCCCAGGACTCAAGGCCACCCGCAGAGTGCGGGGCCTATCCCAGGAGCAGCCTGCGAGTCGGCTGGGAGAGCCGGGAGGCCAGAGGGCCCCGCGGGGCGGCGTGCAGATGCTCGGGCGCTCCGTGGGCCGTGCGAGCTGTGGTGCCGGGAGGTCCAGGCCGGCTGCCGGCAGGAGCTCGAGCGCCCAGACTTCTAAAGAGTTGAGAGCGGAGCTGGGGGCGGCCACAGAACCAAGGGCAGCGTCCGCGCCTGAGGGTCGGCGGCCGCTGCCCACCTGCAGTCGGGGCGGGGCTGGCGTGTTGGTCCCAGGGCCAAAGGGACACACACAGCTTGTCCAACACTGTTAAAATGGGTGAATAAATGTGCCCGGGCTGGTGCGGCTCAGTGGACTGAGTGCTGGCTGGCCTGTGTACCAAAGGGTGGCCGGTTCAATTCTCAGTCAAAGCACATGCCTGGGTTGCAGGCCAGGTCCCCAGTAGGGGGCGTGTGAGAGGCAACCACACACTGATGTTTCTCTCCCTCTCTTTCTCCCTCCCTTCCCCTTTCTAAAAATAAATAAAAATCTTAAAAAAAGAGAGATTCTTAAAAAAAAAGTTTTTGAAAAGTATATAATTTTCTAACATCTGCTATTTATTTCAGGCCAGATCGTGTGCCTCTCACAACAAAATCTTTTAAAAGATAGATTAATAAGTGGGAAAAAAGCCAGCCACAGAGCAGTGCCAGGGCAGGAAGACAGTGGGGTGCAGAGACCAGGGCAGAGGAAGGTGATCTTGAGAGCGACCCCAAGGCTGCCCAGGCGTGGCACAGGGCGAAGGGGGTGAAGCCGGAGCCCAGGCCCCCCAGCATCTCAGACGGCTGGCACTGGCTTCAGCACCACGGACAGCAGCGGCCTCTCCGGGGACCACCCCTCCTCGCCCAAGGACTGGAGTCGGCCTTCCACCTGGCCAGGTTCTCCTGTCACACACGTGACAGTGCCGTTCATCTCGAGGCTGTTGACAGACCTCTGGAAGACACTGTGGTGTCCTTGTGGCTTAGAAATAAGAACTCTTCCAGTAGTGGAAGACACAGCCACTTCCCCAGGTCCCCTGGGTCCCCGGGGCAGGGCAAGGGTGGGGTGGTGGCTGTGGCATCTGCCTTCTCAAGAAGCCACCAGGTGACGGCACCGTCGAAACAAGGAGCAGTCCAAACAGAGGACTGCATGGGACCCAAGAGAGATGAGGGCGGAGGGTCTCTGGGGACGGATGTGCCAGGCATCCTCGGCGGTGGGGGCGGGGGGACATGGAGGAGGTGGCCTTGCGGCAGTTGCCTGGGTGACAACGACGCCAGAACAGAGACCCCTGTCACCTCAGGAGCCTGGGGAGCAGACTCCCGGGGCAGGCTGGTTCGAGGTCGCCCGCGAGGCTGCAGTCCCGGCGATGGCCAGGGCTGCGGGCGACTGCGGGCTTCAGGGGGCCGGGAGGCTCTGTCACGTGACAGTTCCAAGGCGCTCTGTCACGTGCTGACAGGCAGGTGGGCTCAGGCCCTTGGCATGTGGCCTTCACGGGGCACTTGTGACCTGGCCCCGATGTCCCTCACCGTGGACGTGAGAGGAGCAGAGAGAGCAGGCCCCCTGCAGCACGGTCCCGAGTGCGCCCGGGTCTGGGATCGGAAAGGACTCCCTCCCTCCGTCGGGCACACGGGCCGGCCTGGTTGGCGTGGGCCACCGGGGCCGGAAGGAGGAGATTCACAGACAGCCTGGTGTTTTCCACGTGCCAAAAAGAGGGCCACTCTCCGCGGCGGCGTCTGGGGCACACAGAAAGTAAATCACACCCAACGACGGTGCAGACCCTGAATCCCGGTTCGCCCCGAGGACGGGGTGGGTGGAGGGCAGGCATCAGCGCACGAGGGGTGTGACAGGGGCCATGCGGGAGAGGACTGTCAGCAAGGATAGTTTCTAAATATGTGTATTTAAAAAGAAAACAGGAACAGACCCAGCTGGTGTGGCTTGGTGAACCGAGCCCTGGCCTGGGGACTGAAGGGTCCCTGGTTCGATTCCCAGTCAGGGCACATGCTTGCAGTACAGGCCGGGCCCCTAGTCAAGGGTGCGCGAGAGGCAGCCAATCGGTGCATTTCTCGCACGTCGATGTTTCTCTCCCTCTCCTTCTCTCTCCATTCCCATTTTTCTAAAAGTAAAATATTTTTAAAGTGATTTTTAAAAAACCTAGTAACATTAGCATGCTATTTAGAATACACACATACAGAAAAGGCCCCCAAACAAACCAGAAAAAGTAAAACTTTTGCCTGAAACAAGGCAAAACTCGGGAGGGAAGAGGTTCTCATCACCGGTGCACAGAACTATTTCGTCCGAGTACGGACGCTTGTGACTTTGGTAAAAAACAGGTGGCGTTTCAGTAACAAAAACACCGCAGCCTGCTGCCCACGCCCCGCTCTCCACCGGGCCCCTGACACCCCAGGGAAGGGCCTGGGGGGCTGCGTCCTCTCCCAGGGCAGGACCCGATGTCCCAGGGCCTGGGTCTCCCCATCGCCCACTGTCCCCAGTTTGCCTCGGACTCACTAGGCTCCCCTGCCTCCGACCACACCCTTCCCCGAGAGCCCACCTCCCCTGCCCCTCCCCGTCCTTCTCCCTGTGGGGTTGGGAGAGACCTGTCCAGAGCAACAGCTGTGCCCTGGCCCCTTGAACTGCCCCTCGTACCCGCCGTGGTGGCAGGAAACTTCGAGTCCTTCCAGCTTCTTGGGGAGGTGAACCGGGGACAGCAGCCCTCGCTCCATCATTTCCAGGACACCTCGCCTGATCACCCAGCGTGCTATTCATTTGGGTGTCAGCACCGCCGCATGCCTGTGCCTTTAATTAATAATCCAGTAGAACCCCACGCTGGGCCTGGCGGGGTGGTGCAGCGCGGCCGTGGGACTGGGCCAGACCTGAGCTGTGTGGGCCAGGCTGGTGAGGACCCTGCTTCCACCCCCAGCAAGAAGAAGGCCTTGTGTAGAAGCTAGGGACCCAGCCCCTTGTCCCCAGATGTCCCCACCAGACCATGGAGCCCCAGGTGAAGCCCCTTTAGGGACCTTACCAGGAGGCAGAAAAACAGACCCTGAGGTGTGTATGTGGGGGGTGGGGTGCAGCAGGGACTGGGCCCAAATGGGGGATGGGCTCAGACCCAGACTCCAAGGCGCCAGTGTTTGTGGCCACAGGGGTGAAGCAGGCGAGGGGTCTTTGGGACATTAGACCGCGCTGGGGCCTGCCTGCTCCTGGGCCCTGGCCTTGGCTATACTCCCAGCCCAAGGTGTCCCCCACTCCTGACTGTCCCGAGAGTAGAGAGTGGGCAGGCTGGGGTCCCTGAGACACGTCAGGGCGACCTGCAAAAGCCAGGCGGACCCAGCCCTGGGCGACATGGGGACCTGGGCGGGGGCCCAGAGGCAGGCCAGCCGATGGGACGCTCTGTTTGGACAGACCTGAATTATTCAGTGGTTCGAGACTTATTCTCGGCCCCGGCGGCTGCGGTCTGTGAAGACGGACAGCGGCTCGGCTCTATTTTTAAGGCTCTGGGAGCAGGAGCCGAGACGCCGCCCCCCTCAGGCCCCAAGTGCCCTGTGCACTGGGCAGGGTGGGGGGCGGGGGCTGGAGGAGGGCCTGTCCCCGCTGCTCTCCGGGTGTCCTGTGAATGTCCCCAGTGTTCCTGGCAAGAAGGCCCAGGCCCCACCCGGGCCCCTTCCCATCACTACTGCTCCCCAACCCCTCGTCCACGTGAACCCCCAGCCTGCCCCTGCCCCAACCCCATCTCATCTGTGACCTTGATGTGGCCACAGCAGGGAAGAGGGTCTCTTCCTTGAAGCTGTACCCCAAACTCGATTCCTTTTAGGGTCCAAACCCCTCCCCTCCAGGATTAATTCCCCACTGCCCACTGGGCTCCGTGCTGCCCCTGCCGTCCTCCAGGCCCCCTCCCCCCCCCAGCCTGCTCCCCTGAGGCCGGTGCTGAGCTGAAGACCCAGAGGGGCCTCACTGGTTTCTGATGGGCCAGGAGGCCTGCGCCTCCGTGGGCCTGCCTGCCTGCCTGCCTGGGGACTGCGGATGTGGCTGAGCCCGACCCCCTGGGCACCCTGCGGGGAATCTGCCCTCCCAGCTCCACTGAGCCACCCTGGGCACCTGGGGAGTGGGGGGAGGGCTCCCTCGAAACTGCTCACAACCAGGCTGACTGAGAGAAAGAACTGAAATTACCCAAATCAGGAGCGGCAGTCAGGACAGCCCCCACCCTTATAGCACCAGGAAGAAAACAGGCACGGTTGTACGCTGGACACCAGACAACCTGGACGACACGCACGCTCCAACTACCCGCGATGGGGGAGACTGGGCACCTGCGTGGACCTGTGGCGAGGGACTGCCTCAGTCATCACGCCCGCCCCGACGGGACAGCGCAGGCGGGCGGCTTCCCTGCTGGCGCTCCCCGAAGCCTTCAGCACGGGTCCCCGAGCTCTCCCAGAGAGCGGGAGAGGGACACTTTCCAACTATGGCAGGGGCCAGCACCACCGTGGCGGCAGAGCCAGACACAGGCCTCGCAGGACAGCCGCAGGCCGTGCTCCCACGGACACAGGCGTGGAGACCGCCCCGACCAACCCGGCAGGTTGGACTCTCGGGACAGCGACGCCGTGACCGAGCGGGACTGAGTTCAGAAATGCCAGAGCGGCTCAAAATTTGACAATCAGCTGCTGTAACGCACACGAGCAGGTGAAGGACAAGGACCCTTTCCGCAGAGTCAGAAAGAGCGTTCAACATGTCCAGCGCCCCGTTGTGACAAAGACTCCCAGCAAACCGGAGCAGGGGGACGGGCCTGCCCGGTGGGGAGGCATCGTGAAGAGCCCCCAGCTGACTTCACGCTCACGGGGGAAAACAAGCTGAGGACAGGCCCCCCTCCACGCCTGCGCCACACTGGACATTCCACTCCCGCTAATCGGGAGTGACCGAGACATACAAGACACCCAGACTGGGAGGGAAGAAGGAGAACTCTCTTGGCAGGTGACACGGTCTCATTAGAGGGGTCCCTGGAGAACACACACAATTAGACTCGATTAATGATACAGCACAACTCGGGATACAAGAAACAAGAACCAGTTGTATTTCAACACAGTAGCAGGGAACAATCCAAAAACTCAATTAATAAAACAATTCCATTTACGATAGCATAAAAAAGATTAAAATGTGTAGAAATACATTTAACCAAGGGAACTCTTAAGATCTGTACGCTGAAAACTACGAAGCATTGCTGAAAGGAATGAAGATCTAAATAAACCCACAGTGGCTGCGGTCAGAAGACTTGACCTTGTTGCGATGACCACGCCCCCAACCCCCCCAAACCCTTAGGGAACCTGCAGAGACAGACACGCTGGCTCTGGCTGGAGCAGAAGTGTGGAGAACCCCGAACAGCCGCACACAGCCGTGAACTTGGGGCAGGTGGTACCGTGTGAGACTCTGAGATGGGAGCAGGAGGAGGTCCGTGTGGCCTGGACCAGCGACGGTTCCTTCCTCAGTGCCCAGAGCACAGGCAACAGATGAAAGATACACCGAACTTCATCAAATTCAAAAAACTTCATGCAGCTAAAAACACTGCTGAGAAGATGAAGATGACCCACCGAGAGGGCCCGGTCTGAGGAGGGAGGAGGGGGAGGGTGGGAGGGGGAGGGGGGAGGAGCAACAGGCACAGCACGTGAAAAGGGCTTGGCCTCCCTGGTCATCAGGGAGGCGGGAACCACAACTATTAACGAGGGACCCAGACCACAGACAGGTGACAGGGGTGTTGGGGACAGGGCTGCAGTCACACAGCCCCCTAGAGCCAGAAACTCCTGCACAAACCCCCAAGAACTGCGCACACGCTCAGATGCAGCACTGTTCACAACAGCCCCGCAGAGAAACCCCCTCGAGAAGACTCGGTGCACCCACGCGATGGCGTTACTCCTTGTCTGTGAAACTGCGGCGCCGGCCCGTGGCCACGCTGAGGGTGCACAGAGGGGTGGCACCCAGAGTGGGCAAATCTGGAGAGGCCGAGGGCCACAGTGGCTGCCGGGGCAGGTGGGAGGGGAGAAGGGAGCTTCCCGCCCTGGTCCTAGTGGGCCTCTGGGCCCGAGTGCTGATGGCCGCACCAGACCCTGAGTGCACAGAAAACCACTCAACTGCACACCTACAAACTGGATTTCAAGTGGTCATTCTCATGTGACTTTAATCTCCTACAGGAAAAAACCCTACTCAGGTAAGCTCACAGGTCTGCACACCCATCTCCAGATGCCGGCCTCCTCCTCACTGCAGGGGGGGCGAGGGGCACGGGGGACCCCAACGGGGAAACGTGCAGTTCCAGTTCTGTCACGTGCTGCGGCAGCGAGCGGGGCTTGGTGGGTGGAAGGACCACTTAACCTTCTGGTCTCTTCCTTATCACCAGCAGCTGTCTCGGCCCTGCATACTGGTGGCGACCGACCCTGGCCTCAATGGCCCCGCTTCTCCGAGCACCCACATGAGGCCCAGCTTCGCGGACACCAGTCGGTAGGAGGTGGTCAGGCCCAGCCAGGTACCCTCCAGAGCTGCCCCCCATGTGGTTCGGGGAGCCAGGCAGGGGGTCTGGAAGGAGCTGGGTGGGTGGGCCCCGAGGGGCGTGGTCTAGGGCTCCCTCTCGGGGGTGGGAGTGAGTGCTCCTGAGGAGATGCAGGTTCCACGGGAGCCAGGGGAGGGGCTGCAGGGTGAACAGGCAGGTGTCAGACTGGGGGCGGCAGCGGTGTGGGGGGCACACTCAGAGTGGCCAGGGCAGCGCTGTTTCCCCACAGAAGGCCTCTGGGTGAGGGGCTGGCATGGGGAGGGCGCCATGCCGGCAGGGACAGGGTAGAATTCTCGCCCTCGGACCCAGTGCAGACGGGCCACCCACCCTCCCAGGCCCTGACCTGCAGCCCCTCGGGCACCGGTGCCAGCCACGTCGGGTGCCCGGACCGCCCCTGCTTGTCCCCCACTGCAGGCCCTCTCCAGGCTGAGATGTGCTCCACCCTCCTGGCAGCTGGAAGGCAGGCAGGGCAGCCAGGGGCCCGGCCTGATGGTGGCCGCCCCAACCTGGACCCTCCCAGGTCTCCGCTGAAGCCCCTCTGTGAGGCCACAGGGCGGGGCTTGGTTTAGAGGCAAAACCGGAAACGTTCGGAGGCACAGCCTCGGGCGTCCACTCTGCGCACTCTGGGTGCGGCAGCTCCGGAAAAGCGCCTGGCCTCCACCGAGCCCCCTCGGGCAGCTGCTGGGACGGCCGTCCAGTGCTTTCCAGGTCTCGGGTGTGCAGTGCCCACCTGCCCCTGCCCTGTAGCAGGAGGCAGCGCACAGCGTTCTGGGGCCTCAGAGTCCGAGCACCCAACTTGTGGCTCGGGGGCCGTCCCCACAGAGGAGCCCCAGGGGCAGTAACTGTTCTGAGGCCAGAGCAGGTGGCAGGTGGCCTGTCGCCAGGGGGTCCAGCACCGCTCGGCCCAGCCCTCGCCCTACTGCTCCTGGGCACCTGGGCCGGGAGCTTTTGTGTGTGTCCTGGGGCCTGGACTACGGGCCTCAGGGGCCCTGCCCTCACCGGGACGCTCTTCGGGGCCTCGCTCGGGGCCCACCTTTGGCCTCCGTGCTTCCTGGCTCCTGCTGGTAAGACATCGACAAGGGGCAGCATCAGACCCCAGAGCCCGAGGGCCCCTCACTCACCAGCGGGTCCCTGGAGGTTGCCGCTGACCAGGGTCCCTAGATCCAGCTGGCCTCTCTCACCCCCGGGAGACCTCAGGTGTCCCAGCTGCACCCGCCCCATTCTCCACACAGCTGGGCCAGGGCGAGGACAGGCAGAGAGGGGGAGGGGCACAAACGACATGCCTCTGGGGCCACAGGCAGGGTCAAGGCCCAGCCTGGGGGCCAGAGACCAGGCTCAGAGCCCAGCACGCCCCTCGAAACCCTTGACCTCTGCAAGGCAGGCACCAGGCTGCAGGTGGTGGCTGTCCTTGGGCGCTGGGCTCTCCCTGAGCCCAGAGGGACAACTATGCCAGCCACGCAGATGAGGAGGCTGAGGCTGGAGCACATAAGACACAGCTGGTCGTGCAGCCAGGACTCGAGCCAGTCTGCCTCCCAAGTGGTTTCTGTGGGACCCACGTCCCAGCGCCTCAAAGGTACGTGGCCCAAGGCGTGCGGGACAGCCCTGGCAGGAGGTGGGCTGGGGGCATTGGGGGTTTCTGGACTCGGTCGGCATCCACCCAGGCCCCCAGCATCCCACCAGCTCGTCTCCCGCCCCTTCAGGACGCTGCGCCCCTGCCTGGCCGAGGGCTCCTCGCCAGCTGCCCAGCCACCCGGACGCCACACTTACCTCTCCTGCTGGGGCCCAGGGCCTCCCAGGCTCCTGCGAATGTGGTCTCGGGAGCGGATGTCAGCCTGAGGAGAGGGGTGGCTCGAGTGAGGGGTGGTGGCTGGGGCCCCTAGCTGGCCTCTGGACAAGCCCTCCCCTGCCACCTGCTCCCCGCTGAGAAAGCCCCCAGAGGGCGCTACAGGTGAGGCGAAGCAGCCCCAGGAGTGAGCAGGCAGGGCTTGCGCCTGAGTCCAGAGGGCCTCCCAGCCCAGCGCATCTGTCCTCACTTTGTTCACCGCCTGCCTGTCTTCCTGCCTAGTGCCGGCCAGGACCCTGTCCCCAGGCAAGTACAGGGAAGTTCTGCCAGTCTCTGGAGGGACAAGTGGCACGTGGGCTCTGGCTGAGGTCAGGGCTGACCTGGTGGAGGGGCCCAGGCTCGAGTGGGACCTCCCACGCCATTGCTGCCAGGCTTGCCCACATGCCAACCACCGTGTCGGGGCCTGGCCTCAGTGCCGGGTCAGACTGCATGGCCACAGGACACACAGCCACCCCTGGGGCCCCGGCTTCAGACAGCAGGCAGGGCAGACAGCAGGGCGGCCCGGCGGGAAGGCCCCGGGGAGAGCAGGGGCGGCCGCCACCCTCCCCTCGGCCTGGCACAGGAAGCAGTGCGGAGGGCGAGTTGACAGGCAGGTGGGCCCAGGAAGAAAACAGGCCGAGATGCACACAGAGCAGCCAGAGGGGCCACCCCCGCTGGCAGCAGTGACAGGGAGGGGGCTCCCAGGACAGGGGCCCAAGGCAGGAGTGCAGGGCCAGGACTCAGTGGGCTCTCCCCAGGGCCGGCCCCACAGCCCCACCTGCCTCCGAGGTGCCTATGGAACCTTAGAGGCCGGGACCCCTGTCCTCTCTCGGGCGACGAGGCGCAGACAGACAGCTGCCGCCTGCAGCAGCACAGGAGGGCCCCGGGCTCTCAGGGTTGGGGGGGAAGGAGTTTCTGGGTTTTCTCCCCATGGCCGCACGGGGGATGGAGGGAAGGCCCCTGCAGGCCAGACACGCGTTGCAGGCTCAGGAACCCCACACTCTGGACATGGGAGGGGAGAGTGTGGGCACCCAGGGAGGGTCCTGAGAGGCCAGCCTGGAGGCCTGGGCCTCAGCAGGCGCTGTGCAGGCTGCGGCGGCCACCTAGGGGTGACCCTGCACGGTGAAGCCAGGAAGGCCCCAGGAAGGTCGTGGCCATAGGCAGCTGGGTGACAGGGCTTGGGGGGGGGGGCAGACAGGCAGAACCCGGCCCTGGAAGGGGCCACCCACCTGGCGCACCGGCTCCGGGATGCGGAACCTGCAGCAGCTGTGGGTTAGGCGCACGGCCGCCTCCAGGCTCACCCTGTGGCCCACGGAGACGTACAGGGGCTTGGTGCTGTGCTCGTGGCTCCTCAGGGCCTGGGGTGAGGGAGGCGAGGTCAGGGCCTGGGGGCAGGCTCTGTGGGCCGGAGGGCTGAACGCTGGTCCTGGCAAGCAGGAAGAAGCTTGCGAGGGTGGGGGGGTGCGGGTACCCTGGGGGCACCTTCCTGCTGCTTGTCCCGGAGACAGAGTGGGACAACAGGAGCAGAGGCCCCTCAGTGAAGCCAGGGGTGGGGCAGAAAGGAGGGCCCAGGGCACCCCCCGACAGTCAGAGTGGGGGGAGCACGGCTGGGGTCTGGGGCCGTGGGCACATACGGCATGCAGCGGATGCTGACCTGGGCCCTGCTGGCCCTGGGCTGAAGGCCCTGCCTTGGTGGGACACAGGCCCCTGGCCACTCACCACACCCAAGACGGCCCCAGAGCCTCCCATCAGAGGAAACGAGTCTCCCCCAGCCCGCAGGCGGCGAATCTGGAAGACAGGCAACATTCGAACACCATCCTCCCTCGGTGGAGCCGACTCACGTTTAAAGCCCGAGCAGTGCTAGGCATGAAGAGGGGGTCCAGGCCCCGCGTATGTGCCGCAGCCCAGGCAGGCGAGCCCCTCGCCTGCCCTGTGAGTGCAGCCTGGGGCCAGGCGCTGCCCACAAGGCGAGGCCCTAGGTGGCGGGTTCTCTGCTCCCCTTGTGTGGCACAGGTGGGCCTCGGCCTGGCAGGCAGAGGGGTGGGGGCCCTGTTCCTCCGGGTGAGTGAGCCAGAGCCCACCCCCAGGCCACACACTTCCTGCTCTGCTCTCTCTGGCCTGGGCACTATTGATTCCGCACCTCTTCGGGGTGGAATGGGGGCTGGCCCGCTGTGGCGGGTCTGGGTTCCCCCGCGCACTGCTCACATGCGGGGCTTCCCGGGGCACTGAGATGGGCGTGCCCGCCGCTCTGCAGCCTGCTGCTGGGGGCCCGGGAGTGGCACCAGCTTTGTCTGCAGGGTGTGGCCTGCTCCCATGCCAGTGCAGGGGCCAGCACAGGGGGGTGCCCAGAGGAGGGGGGGCACTGAGAGCAGGGCCTGGGGGCTAGGGGTGGGCTCCCAGCCCCCAGAGCACACGGCAGGTGGGGGGTGGTGATGCAGAAGACAGTGGGTCTCCTGCACTGTAGGCCCAGGATCCAGGATGGGGACATCGACGGGACATCGACAGTCAGGTGCTGCTGCGGAGAGGGTGGCTGCTGGTGTCCCTGCCCCTCACCTTGTCCTTGTGCTGGGCGTTGTTCTCCAGCCCGTCCACCTGCAGCAGCTTCTTGGCCACCCCGATGCAGGGCAGGCCTGTGAGGACACCGAGGTGGCAGGCAACCCCGAAGCCTGCGGCAGGGCGGGCAGTGAGCCCAGTGGTCCGGGTACAAGACCCGAGACTGTCACAGGGAGAGGGGCTGAGGAGCCAGGACTCCAAGCCCCACCCGACCGTGGACGTGGCTCCCGCCCTGACGTCACGGGTGCCTGGCTGGGCAGAGGAGGCCTCCCTGCTGCCCACAGCTCAGGAGCCGCCCACTCAGTGTGCTCACAACACTTCACCCGTTCCTGTGTTCACTTCTGGAAACTTCCACCTTCCTCTCTCCTTTGCGGCTGCTGTCAGACCTCTGCGTCTCTGTCCTGCAACCCCCTAACATTTTGGGGCTCCTGCCAGGAGGCCAGGATGGTGGCGCCAGGGGCCTGGCTCAGGGCTGGCCCGCTGGTCCCGCTCTGGGCCTGCAGGCTCCCAGTGCAGTGTGGCTGAAAAGCCCAAGGCCGCCTGCCCCTCCGGCCCCCTCCGCTCCCCACCCCCGGGCTGCTGTCTGAGGGTAAAACAGCCCCGCCCTCTTGGTGCTCCTCTGGGCCAAGGTTCCAGGGCCCAGGGTGCAGGTCTCCCAGCCGGATTGGGGCACGTGTGCCTTGTGAGGTACCCCCTTCCCACAGCACGCCCCCCACACGGCCTCTGGGGAGCAGGGTCACCTCGAGGATGGAGCACCCCATTTCCATCCACAAAGAGGACCTGGAAGAGCCACAGAGAAAGTCGTGGTCAACGCGGCTGCCCATCAGGCTGGGACCTCCAAGAGCAGGAAAGGTGGGGCCACCACTGAGTCCAGCTTTTGAGACAGTCTGATGCCTGTCCTTGGAGCAAAGTACACCTTCTCCAGGAAGCCCCCAGGCCCTTCCCAGCCGTGGGCTGGGCCTGCACAGACCTCCCTGCCCCGCAGAAGCCCCTCTGGGTACCTGCCTGGGGCACGAGGCTGGGCTCTTTCTCCCGCAGCCGCTGTACAGCATCCACCAGGAAGGGCACCTCTCGGAAGGCCAGGAAGCCTGACAGGTAGGGGGCCGTCAGGCTGACCATGCGGCAGTCCTCATACACCACCTGTCACCGGGCAGCCAGGTCAGGTCACTGGCAGGACACGGCTCTGGCCGCCTGTCTCCCCTCACGCCCTCAGCCCTCCACCCGCCAAGCCTTTCCGCTGCCGGCTCCCTCTCCGTCCGCCAGGCCAACCCCATGTGCCGCTCCCCACCTCGCCTATCTGGGAGGAAAGCCGGAGGAAGGACCAGGCAACCGCCCTGCAGAGGGGCCTGGGGAGTGGACCTGCTGGCTGGCTGGGCGGTCTCCCGGGGCAGAGCCAAGACCGCAGGGATGTGGCTCCTGGGGACTGGGCGCAGGCCTCGCAGGAACCGCGATGGGAGTGAGGGCGGCCCGGAGAGAAGGGGCCTCAGGAGGAAAGGCCAGGTCCTGAGAGGCTATGACAGCAAGACAGGCAACCCTGGCTTTGTGCAGACAGGTTTCAAATAATTTAGAAGATGAGGTGACCTCACAGCTAGAAAGAACAGGGGTCCCCAGAGGCAGAGGTTCCTTTTGCTACAAGGAAATTTCTGAGGCTGCAACTGCGGAGAAGCCCAGAGGGAGGGGAGACGCGATTCAGCTGGGAGCCCCAGGAGGTCAGGTGGGAGGAGGGCACACTGTCTGAGGGCTGCAGGGAGCCTGGGGGCGGGGCCCAGGCGGGCAGGGCCCCGGACTGCGTGGGCACTGGCAACTCCCTTCCCAGGGCCGCTCTGGCGGGGAGGGCACTGCTGAGTGAGACGTCCTGAGGCAGGGCCCTGCCCGATGGGAGTGGTAAGGGCCTACAGACAAGGTGGGGCACTGCCTGGGCCCCTCGACCTGGGGCTCCCAACTAGGCAGGCTGGCTGGGAGTATGTGCACTCTCCCCAGGCCTCAAACCTTATAGTCATTAGCCGTGACTCCCCGTCCAACCTGCGCCTGGGCTCTCAGCCACCTATTTGTTTCCAAGGACCTGCCTGTGGAGCCCGCATTTCCAAACACACTGCCAGGGAGCGACCCTTGGCTGGGTGTGGGGCAGACTCGGGACAGCCCCGGGACCAGACTTGCTCAAGACCCCAGGACAGGAAGACAAGAGCTGACTACAGCCAAGTAGGAAACACCTTGCTCGGTGCTAGGGTTACAAGGGACATGGTACTGCCCTGCCCTCAGGGACCTACAGTCAATGGGAGGGGTAGCATGGGACCGAGTAACTATGATCCGCTGTGTGAAGAGCTGTAACAGCACCTGAAGGTGGAGGGAAGACCCGAGGGTGGCTAATTCTGCAACTGGGGACAGATGTGGAGCCGCAGGACACGTGGGCTGGGTCTGGAGAACCAGGAGCTGGTCCTGAGAGCCCCTGGTGGTGACCGAGTTGTCACTGCGGGCTCACCATAGCTGGTGACACTCACTGTTGTTTTTGCACAGCCTCATTCACTCCTCGCAGCTCGGGGCTGGGTTTCCATACTTCTCACTCAGAGTTGGGCAAGAGGAAATGGCGGCCTGAGAGGTGCAGTGGGAGGGGCAGAGCCGAGGTGGGCAGCTGGGCATCAGGCCCTTCCCCCCAACACCATCCCACAAATTGACCGGGGCCCTCTGAGGGCAGAGATCTGGTCCCTCTGCAAGGCTTAGGACAGAGCAGGTGCTCGGGATATTTTTGCTGAACTTTTATTAAGGGGCCTCCCAAGTAGAGGGAAAAAGCATTGAGGTGAGGAGATGGCATCTTTGGGAGCAGGAGGAGGGGCAGGGCAGCTCCCTTGCCAAGTTCATCTCTAGTCAAGGCCTCCGGAGCTGCTGACTGCAAAGCCCCGGGAACCCCGCTCACGCCTTCATTCCCGTGTCCACTGTGTCTTCTCTCCACCAGGCAGCAAGCGTGGAGCCCCGCAGAACCACACAGTTCCTTCCGCCCATGTGATCAAGAGAAAAGAGAGGATGCTGGGAGCAACTCATGGTCTTGCGAGGTGAGGGGGGCCTTACCAAAGACCCGAGAGATAGCTGGGGGAAGTATGTTCCAGGACAGGAAATGTCCCTCCAGAGGTCAGGCAGGGAGGGGGGGCCCAAGTCCTCCGTGTGCAGAGTAGGTGACAGCCAAGTCTACCGCCTCACTTTAAGCAGCGGTCAGACCAAGAAGGATCCTTACGCCTGGTCAGTGAGTGTGAACTTTACAGTGGACTCACAGGAAGTGTCTCACGTGAGCTGCATGGTGATAAGATCACGCACACTTGCATTGTGGGAAAACAACTCTGCTAGCAGCAGGGAGATGGAGAAGACTCCCAAGGGCCATTCTCCAGGCTGGACCCCAGGGAAGGTTCTGCCTGTCACCCACAGGAAGAGTAACCATGCAAAGGGGCAGCCAGGACGCAGACTCCAGCAATATTTAGGAGGCAGAAAAAATGGAGGTGGAGTGTAACTGGAGGTGAAGGGTCTGGGGAAGACAAGGGTTTCCAGCTTGGACACCTTGGGACTGTTCACTGTGGGTCACTGAGATGTCTCATTTTTTTGCAGACTCCCCAGCCTAGTAATGAAATCCTACAAAAGCCCTCGATTCCTGTCCCGGAGCCCCACCTGCCTGACTAAAGCACATGGATCCGAGCGGGGCTGCCCCGGGCAGGCGTCCCCCAGTCCCCGGCCCCGGGTTACCTCGAGCTCAGGGTAGCTGAGCACCACCAGGGAGGCGCAGGCTCGGATACTGTCGCCCTTCACAAAGGACACATCCACGCCCCCGACCCTGTGCAGCCCGGGGAAGGCGGGATCCCGCTGCCACGCCTCCGTGTCCCAGTCCACGACGCGGGCTTTCAGCAGGGCTTGCTCCCTGGGGGCAGACACATGTCCAGCGGGTCACCCGGCCGGCCGCCCGCATGCACGTCCAGGCCTGGGGGTCCGGGGCCCATTCGCGTCGCCTCTATGCTCCCAGAGGTCCGGGCTCTGTCCGGGGACCCCAGACGCGCGTGGGAAACCAGCGCGCCACGCCTGCCCACTACAACTCCCGAAGGCCCTTTCGCCTGCGCGCCGGAAGCGGGCCCGGACCCCACCGCCCCCAAACCGGGAGTTCCCACATAGGAGGGGCCGCGGGGAGCCGCGCCACTCCAGTCCCGGGGTCTTGGCTGTTTTCCGGCCCATTACCGTTTCCAGAATGACAAGGTTTCCTCCCGCGGTCGCGCAACCGCCTCCTGGGCCATCGCACAGCGCCGGCAGCCCTTCCGGTTGCGTCACTTCCGGAGCAACTGCGCGCACGCGCCGAGCCGCTCCGGGTGCCTTGGCGGCGATCTGTGGCGGGGCTCCCGGGACGCCGCCGCCTAGTGGCCTGCGGTCCCACTGAGTACCCAGTCTCGCCTCCTGCACGCCCTCGAGTGGACACGAGCGGAACTGCGCGGCGCGGGCGCCCTGGACGGGCGGTCCGTCGCACGGACTGAGGCCCTAAGGAGAAACGCGCGCGGGGCGGAGTTTTCCCGCGGACGCGGAACCGTCACAGACCCGGAGAAGTGACCGGAGCAGGAAACTCGACAGAAACGGGACCTGAAGGGGATGGCGAGACAGACAGACGGCCGGAGAGGGCGCGGAGCCTGCCCAGACCGCCTCCGGCGACCCGGCCGCCTCGCTCCCGCGCGCGGAGGGGCCGCTGCCTTTCCGCGCCCGCCGTTCCCCTTCTCCGACGGCTCGGTGCTCCGCGTGCCCGTGTGCCGCGACCTGGGGTGACGCGCGCCAACCCCGCCGCAGGGCACCGGCCGCTCGCTCGGCACCTGGACTGCAGATCCAAGGAGGGCGGCGCTCTCAGCCGAGCCTGACGCCCCCCCGCTCCCCGGACGCGTGCGGCGCCCCAACAGCCTTGCCCGCAAGACGGCGCCTCTCCTGGGCTCGGCGGCCCGAGGGCGCGGGCGCCTGGCGGGAGAGCGGACCGGAAGGGTGAGCCGGCGGAGCGTGTTGGCCGAGGGAAGAGCGGGGCGGAAGGGCGGCCAGGTCACCCGGGGGGTTCGCCGAGGAGCGCGGCCGGGCGCCTCTCCGCCGCCCCGGCGCGGAGTCGGGAGAGGGTGAGGGACTGGCGCCGGGTGCCGGACGGGGCCCGTCTGGGCCGCACGGGGCGTCCGCTTCAGGGCTCGGGGCGCTGGGGTTGCGTCGTGTCCAGGGTGCAGGCAGTGGTGACGGGGAGCCGCGCTCTGGGGTGCGCACACCCGTGCGAAGGGGAGCGCGGGGCGGAGGCCGACACCCCGGCCCGTGCCGCGTCCCCTCGGCTCCCGCCTCTGCAGCCGGTCAGGGCGGAGTCTGGGGCTAGGTTTTGTCGGCGTTCGCGCTCCCCGGGTGCCGCTCTTCCAGGTAGAACTGGGCTCGCGTGCAGAAGACAGGGCTGCCCTTCAACCCAAGGCCTCGGGGCGTCCCGCCAGCTCCCGGGTCGCGCGGGGGCGGGGGCGGTGCGCGTTACCCACCTGGCCGGCTCCTCACAACCGCGGTAGCGGTTCTCGCTGCGCCTTGGCTCGTGGGTCTGAGTTGCCCGAGCGGAGGAATAACTGGAACAGCTCCCGGGGTGGGGGGCTGGGGAGGATAGATCAGCGCATGGCCGCCAGTTAGCGTGTGATAAAGTCCTGTGGCGCAGAAAGTCAGGTAAGGTCTTTAAAAATTGTTTTAAGTTTGCTATTTTTTTCTTTTTAGAGAAAACACTGATTCGTTGTCACTGGTTGACTTCTATATGTTCCCTGATGGGGACCGAAGCTACAACTTTGGTGTGTTGGGACGGTGCTCCAACCCAGCTGCCTGGCCAGGGCAGTGAGGTAAGGTCTTAAAGAGACAGTGATCGACCAGTCGTGAAGATGTGCAGGTAAGTCCCCACCAGCCCGTGACTGCCTGGTTGAAAGCAGAAAGGACTGTGCAGCCGGGAGATGCCAGACCAACTCGGGACAGGGACAGGAGCAGTGAGCAGGAGAGGAAGGGTTGGGGCAGGGCTGGCAGCACAGCCCGACTTCCTGGGTGAGTGGCCCTCTTCTCGGGGCTGGAGCTCACCCAGACAGCAGGCTGCTCCCCTGGAGGAAGAGAAAAATGCAGCCCCTCCCGGAAGTGCTGTCCTACCACTGACCCGGAAGAGGGCAACCAGAAGCTTACATTACCTGTCACATTCCTCATTTCCTTCTCCGGGGGAACTCTCCCCACTGGCCGGGCTGCTGCTCTCCACCCAGGCAGGTGCAGGACACCTCTTTGAGGTGGAGGCTACTGTGTTAGGGGAGCAGCGTTAAATTCTGTGGCTCCTAAGCTCTGTGGTCCCTTTGTCCAAACAAAACGTTTACCCTCACGTTCTGAACCAGAGTGTACATTTTGCGTCCGGAACCTCCCACTTGACTGACGCCTCTATGCCAACATTTCCACTGGTGAGCTAAGCTGTTCCCCAAAGCCAGCTGAGGGCTGACTGCCATGAACAGATGCCGTGTCCCCCACAGAGAAGGGTCCTTTAGCAGCAAAACTCAAGTTTATTAAACAGGTATAACAAATACAGTAAAGATTTGTCTTTGTTTCTGCTAGGCCAGTGTATTTTTGTACAAACAATGCTAGATAATGAGAGTTAAGGCGTTGAAGGCATAGCCATACAAAACAAAACATCATAATTTAAAAACCTTCATAAAGTGGGGAGAAAATTCCCATTCCCCCTTCACCCCCCAAAAGGGTCTTCTGCTCAGCTGTGGCATAGTGAGGAACCAGAGTGGCCCCTGATGGCCGGACCAGCTCCATCCCAACTCTGAGGTATCAAAGGAGTTCCAAGTATAAGTTGAAGAGTTGAACAAACAACCCCCTGCCCCTGATTAAATGGCAATTCAGGATGTAGATGTCGAGGGTCAGGGCCTTTGCATAGTCTGGAAAGACTGAACAGTCAGATTAGGTAAGGCAGGTGGATTCTGTACTAGGTGAAGGAGTGCAGGGCCTGCATCACCGGCCTCCCCTCACCATGCACAACTAAGAGGAAGTGCAGTGGTGATGCAGGGCAGGGCCATTTGCACTCCTGCCCAGTGCTGAGGGTGTGCATGGGCTCCTGGTGCGCATTTGCTGTTTGTGTAGCTTTCATCACCCATGGACCTGATTTCAGGATGAGTCATTAACTTGCTGAGAATGCACATGAAGGACCTCTGCCTGGCTGTGAAGTTGTTTCTCGCTGGCCATGGGTGCTGAGCCCGAGGAGCTGGGTGAGTCAGGAGTAGGCATGAGTCCAGAGACTCGCTGCATCCACGTGGTTGTGGAGAAGAGACCTGACACTGCTGTGGCAAGGCAGCAGGCGGTGAGGGCTGGCCAGGCAGTCCCTCGTTCCTTTCTCAGAGACTTGAGTAGTTTTGTGTCCTGAGTCCATTTTCACTTCCTGGCTGAGACCCAGAGCAGCACCAGATACTCACACTCGGGGACACTGGGGTCACATGGGGGTCATGTGTACTCATCACGGTGCTGGTCAGACACTTCCCACAGAATGCCAGGGCTGTGCCTTTCACCCAAGTCTGTACCGACAAACTTCCGTTTAGAATTTCAAAATACTAAGATTGAGAGGAAATGTGGCCATCAGTCCAGTTCCTTCATTTGATAACGAGAAACTAAGGCTAAAAGTGTCCAGGATTCTTAGCCCAGTGCTCCGACCCTTGAAATGTGGCAGTGGCTCATCATGGGGCCTGGTGAGGTCTGGTTGGTTGGGCTTCGGGACCTGTCACCTACAGAGTGCCTCGGCTCGTGAGAGGACACAGCCTGGCACTTGTTTATGTTCCTGGAGACCTACAAATGTCTGTGCAATACTCAGAATTTAAAGGACAGAAGAAAGAAGAAAACCGGGTTCTCAGAGTGCAGAACATACTAGAAAATAAAGCAAAAAGTGATAACCCGTGTTCCCTCTGACTGTGCAGTAGTCTTGAGAAGGAAGGGGCCTTGTGTCTGGGATGTTTCCACAAAGAGGCCTGGCTTCCTGAGACGGATGTGCTTGCACACTCCCCTGGGATATGAGGAGCACGGTTCACCCAGGGGCCACCTCTCAGGGACAGGAATTCACCCACGGTGAGACAGTGTGGGCACGCACACGCAGTCAGCGATGCTGGGCGGCAGCTGCCCCGTGCTGGGTGCAGAGCGGGGCACCCGCTCTCCCCCAGCCTCAGGCCGAGACAGTCCTGAGGAGGCAGTTCTATCTCATCTGTCGACCCCGTTTCAGCTCCACTGCCACTTTCCATGCTGACACACAGTTGGAGAGCAGTATATCTTCTGGGAACTGAGCTTCCATTTCAGGCAGAACATCACCATCTTTAGTCTCCATGTAACTCACTAGAGTGTCCCTCAGGCTGAAAAACCAAGGAACAGATGGCATTTTGAATATCTGCAAGATAACTTATGGACACCCATCTGCTGTCACCTTTCCAAGCCATCCACAGGACCAGACGCTCCTGAGACCAGGGGTATTGAGGGTGAGCTCCAGGCCCTCCACAAAAGAATGTGACTTTGGCCCTGGCTGGTGTGGCTCAGTGGATTGAGTGTCGGCCTATGAACCAAAGGGTTGACGGTTAGATTCCCAGTCAGGGTACTTGCTTGGGTTGCAGGCCAGGTTCCCCAGTAGGGGGCAGTTGAGAGGTAACTGCACATTGATATTTCTCTCCCTCCCTTCCCTTCTCTAAAAATAAATAAAATCTTTAAAAATGTGACTTTTGTAATTATTTAAAAAGTTTCAATAGAGATTAAAGCTCCCAGAGCCAGTCCTCAGGTGCCCAGTCAGCGGTGACAGTGGAAGCTGAGCTCCAAGTGGGAAGACAAGCTGTGCTCAGCCTGGAGGATCACAGGAGAGCGGGCTCAGCAGGCTCACAGGCCTTACCTCCAGTTGGGGTTGAAATCCTGCTTGGTTTGGGGGTTCTTCAGCTTCAAGACCATCAATTCATGGAGCTCCAGGAGAAAGGTGTCCAGGCCGCCCTGGTTCAGGAATGTGCGCAGGAGCTTAGCACCTTCTTGGCTGAGCTCAACTCTGTAGTCAGCACTGATCTCCCCAAATGGTTCCTGCAGTGAAGGAAGAGCAGGTGAAGGGGGGCCCAGGAAGTGAGTGTGGCTCGCAGCCAGGTGGAGAGCAGGAGGTGGGACTTACTCTTCTGAGGCGCAGCTGCTGCTCAGACTTATGAGCAGAGAGGAGCTGCCAGAGGGCGAGGACGTGCCTCAGCTGACACCTGTGTAGGGCCTGCGGGAGGAAGTGGACTCCTTAGGAGACGGGCAGCTGAGTGCACTGCACATGGGGTGCTGCGTTCCCTCAGCACAAAGGCCACCCTGCTCCAGCACTGTCACCGCCTCTCCTGCCGGCAGCATCTCAGGGCCCAAGCATCAATCAGTGTGCAGGTGGCTGGTGTACTTAGTCACACCTGTGCCACCCTACATCTAGTCTTCTGAGCCCACCTCTGCCTTTACCTCCAGGGCCTGTTCTGTCTCCAGGCAGACTGGCCAGGGCAGGGGCTGTCTGGACCGACGCTTTTTGGGGTGGCGTGGCACCTCGTTGGAAGCGAGGGCACGAGAGCGAGAGGCCCACCTTTAGAACCTGCTCCGTCTGATCGCTTATTCGCAGCTTATCCTGGATGTACACGATCAAGTCCATGTTCGGGTCCTCACCAGCTGTGCTCAGAAACCCCAAAGTGACTTCTATGACAGAGAGAGCTTCACAGGCGTCACTGTGGGACTGCAGCTGCCCGCTGATGGTGCTGAGGGCCGCGTTGGGGAGGGGGACCTAAGAAGTCAGGAGCAGGACGGGTCTGTGGGTGGCTGTGCCTCGCAACCACCATCACCTCGAGGCCACAAGCCAGGACCAGAGCTCTGATACACTGTGCTTCCTCAGTGCCGGCGGTATTCCAGTTGTTTTATAGACATAGATGGCAACTCACTGAATCCTAAGAGCAGCTGGTGAGGATGTGCCATGGAGAGCACATGCACACGTGTGCATACAGACACATTCAACACATGTAACACTGATGCCATATACACACAAATCAGGAAAGGAGCACCCAGGTCCTCTGGCCTGTGACGGCACACATGGCTGTGACACCAGTACCAGAAGCCAATGCCGTGACATTGCACTCTGTCACTCAGCGAGAAGACTTGGAGCTCGCTGTCCTGCTCGCCCTCTAGAAGGAGCAGTGGGCTCTGGGAACAGAAAGTCTTGGGCGCTTGAAGCAAACCCCCGGCATGTGAGCAGCCCATGCTAGCAGAGCCCTCCACTGAGCTGGTGTGCCTGCAAGGGCAGGCCTGCACGTGCTCACCTGGGGCACCTTGTTCCTGATGCTGGTGAAGAGGTGCTCGAAGTTCCAGTCGCGTCTGCACACCAGTGTGGGGAGCCCCCGGAGGGTCAGCCTGGGTTTGCCCTGGAGGAAGCGGCTGGTGAGCTGGCGCTGGATCTTCTCCAGGTCAAACTCCTGCAGGCTCTCGCCACCCTGCTCCACTTGGTATTGGCAGTTGGAGAGGATGAGTGGAGTCAGGTCACGCTCCACCTCGTAACTGATGACGTGCAGGTCAGTGACCTCAGAGGCATCCACAGAGTAGCTGAGGATGTAAAGACAGCACTCAGGGTCCAGTCAAGGGCATGGCCATCACTGCTCGACAGGAGCCAGGTCCCACTTGCCCGTGACCTTGGAGCACCAACAAACCTCTGGATGGCCATAAATTTAGACCTACCAGTTGACACTGTCATTTATTGATCCCAAATTTTTGATCAATGGAACAAGTTACCCTGGGGATGACAGGAGTCTGAGCAGAGGAAACGACACACAGCTCTGCAGACTCCCATGAGCAGGGCTGGAGGGACGCTGGCCGGGGCTGCTGGGCCCAGTCCCATGGCCTCAGAAGTGGTCCCCTGGTCTGGAGGACGCCACCCCTGCAGGCTGTGCACTCACTTGTTTTCTTCCTCGGAGAACTTGGCCACCGTGTAGACCATTTCATTGTGCAGGCTAATCAGGTAGCTGACTAAGGCGGTGGAGCAGAGGCCCAGGCCCTGGCGGCGTGGCAAGACGACCTCGAGCTTGGAGTCCAGGTCCAGGTCGGCGCTGCAGTAGTCCTGAGGTAGCTTGATTTCACCTTAAATGACGGGTCCACTCTCAGGCAGAGGCGGCCACTCTGTGCTGTTTCTTACCCAGCAGCACGGCCGGGGCGCCCATGGTGGGAGGAGCAGTGCAGGTGTCTCAACAAAGCAGAGCTGGGCCCAGGGATACTCTAAGGTCCTGCCTCCAGCCCGCACATGCGCCACCCAGCTCCAAAGGGTCCCCACTTGTTTTGTTTCCAACAGATAGGGTGTATTTTTCAGGCCGTGTCATTTCACTGTCCCAAACCCTTCACACAAAGACAGATTCAGAGTTCATGTAGCACCTGCTAGGTGACAATGGGGACCAAGGACAGGTCTGTGAGGTCGGGTGACCCTGCAGTGTTCTGTGTTAGAGGGTAACATACCACTTACCATGGGTCTCCAGGGACCTCCTCAGCTTGTTCCACGTGGACAGAAATGATGAGAATCTGCTGCGGAGCAGCTGCTTCAGCCCGTCTGTCAGATACAGGTCAAGGTCAGATCAGCTTAGCCACGTGCCCACCAGCCACAGCTAGCGCGGCCCTGGCTTGTGCCCACCAATGCCACCCAGATGCCATGACAGTGCCACTCCTGCTGAGTTTGAGGGACCAGAGCAAGGCCACAGCAAAGTCTGTGCTGGGGTCTTGGGGCACCTGTGACTTCATGCTCAAAGCGCACCCCCCCCCCAGCAGGAGTGCTCCCTGAGCCACCAAACACAGGTTGTCCTGATATCCAGTGACCACAGAGTCCCACCTGAACTGTGACTTTCAATAAAGTCACAGATGGACGGGTACTGGGCTTCTGAAGCATTCTGGAACCATTTCACGAGATCCCTCTGCAGGGCCAAGATCTCAGGCAAGAACTTCACCAGTCTCAGCTCTCCGTCCTGGGGAGGGAGGACCGTCCAGTGAACCGTGGAGTATGCTGAAAACATGTCACTGGGGACAGAGCGGGGCTGGCACTGGCTGTGGATGTGTACTTTCACCTGGTCTGTGTGGCATTTTATCTGTGACCCTTGGAAATGGGGAAAAGGCTGTCCAAGGCTTTCACCCAGTATCTCCCAATGGCTTGCCCTGGCTTAGCATGCTCCGTCCGTACCCTGGACGGTGGAGTGCACACCCCACACATCTGCCTGAAGTGACAAAGGCAATCTGCCTCTGGGTCCAGGGGCCGGCCGGGCACGGAGAGGTGGCCCAAAGCAGAAGATCCAGTGTCCAGGCCATGGTGCTTGCGTCCCCCTGAGTGTCATTCTGAGGCCCTAGCCCCGAGCGTCTTCCCCAGGGACAGAGCGCAGGCCTAGCATGGCGCCTCCAGCTGTGACTGCATGTCATGACTGGGCAGTGGGAAGCCCCGAAACCATCTCCCTGCTGAACTGCAAACGCTAGTCCACAGAGGGACACGACTGGGAAGTCTACAGCAGAAAGGCCAAGTTCAAGGGGACTGAAGCCAGGAAGTGTGTGTTTCTGGCTCTGACTGAGATGACCCTCTGGCCCTTTCCTCCTGCTTGTTCAGGAATGTGGGGACTGGGTTTGATTTCCACTAGGTGTTCGGAATTGAAGGTTTTCACTGAACAGACATGCTCAGATGACTCACTGCTCCAGGCACTGGGGCATGAAAGGGACAGATGTGCCCGGGACGGACTTTCACCCTGCTCTTGCCGAGTGATGGGTAGAAACCTCAGGCCTTCCCAACTCAGACCATACACACCTGTGACTCAGGCTCCACACGTTTGCTCTCTGTGAGGGTCTCTGCCCTGTCCCTGCCCTCTGTGCAGTGTGTTGGATCTCCTGCCCTTGGCACGTCAGTCCCACCCTTAATGTGTCAGAAGTCCAGCTCTTAGGAAAGACCAGACCAACTCAGAGCTGGGGCCTCTGGTCAACAGAAAGTCAGTCCAGTGGTCTCAGCAAGGCGCCTGACCTTCTGCAGGAACTTCCAGAGGACGGGCACGGTTTCTTTGCCATTCTTTTGCTCCACGAGATTCTGGAGATACTCCACGGTGACCCTCGTCCTGCAGCTCCACATCTTGGAGCTGTGGACCACGCTGTTCTGAGGCAGGTGGGGCAGGAAGGACACCGGGTCACCGAATACGAGTTTGGCCACTGGGTTGGAGCTGATGCGCTCGTCACAGCGGAGGAGAGTGTTCACTGTCCGGAGAGCTTTATCCAGGTGCTGGGTGAGAAGATGACACAGGGCACTGGGCATGAGGCACAGACAGGGCCACCTGCTGACCTACCCAGGGGTGGGTCCAGGTGTCCGACCCCCGTGCACCTGGGTTCACCTTTATCATTGTTCACATGCCCCTGGTTTGTGGGGTTATGTGTCCCCAGACAGTGAGACTCGGACCTGCATTCTGTTCCCACCCTTTTCCTTCCTGACGGGCTTTGTTACTCGTGGGGGCGCCTGCACCTTACAGGGCCGCAGTGAACCGCAGTGAACGGCCAGCACGGTTCTTGGGGCTCAGCGTGTGGGAGCGTGTTTCCCTGCCTCCTGCTCTCACAGCTGTCACACTAAAGGAAGGACGCAAGGTCCAGCACGTGCCACGTCCACTGCCGTGTCCACTGTTGGATCCCTCTCTCCGTGACAAGGTCCTGAGAGGGGGTGTAAGACTTCAAGGAAGCAGTTTCCAACCTGGTGGACGTGGCATGGAAGGCCCTGCAATACCTACTGTGATTGTGCTTGCTTTGGGGATCATGACCCTTTTTGCTTTAATCATTATGCATACCCTTGCAGTGATTCAGACAGTGTGCCTAGACCTTTCCCGGCTCAATTAACAGAATAATGATATCATACTAGAACATCAGGGAATATAGGCACAAGGAAACAACCAGAACAATCTGAGAATTCAAGCTTAATCAATAACAGATCATTGGAAAAACACCCAAGATAAGTTAGAAAACTCTAGGAAATCAGGAGATGATCTCACTGCTTTCTTAGAGGGAATCAAAGTACAAAACATGTCTATAAAAGAACTCCTAGAGAAACTTAAAAGAAGTACCCTTGAAAGCCCCCCTGCAACATAGGAATAGCCCCTCCTTTACCTTGAATAAGAATATATATCAACTAGACAGGCAAAGAAATAACAAAAGCTAGCTAGTTATTACAAACTAAACAGTTACTAAAGAGTCAGAATTTATAGTACACAGAAAAACATTTTAGACAGAAAAAGATAGCTAAGTTAGACATCACAAGGGCCTTATAATAAATTTCCTATTTTCTCTACTCAATCTAGCGTATCCTTTTGCCCTATGACAAATTCTGAGAAACTTTAACATACAATAGGATACTTCTAATTGATTAATGGCTCTCCTAGTTAAAATAATCTTTGATCTTTATAAGTAAATCTACGGGAACTTTCGTACTTTTACTGATTACCTTTGTATTGATTTTTTCTGCTTAAATGATCATGTTATACTGCAAATATTAATCACTACCTAAAATGAAAATATAAAAACCTGCTTGTACTTGCAATAAACGGAACAGAGCTTCACTGTCCTTTGAGGCGTGTTGTCGTCTGTTACCCAGCGCCGACGCCTACCCTCACCTGTGGGACCCCTTGACCCGCTGCGGCCGGACCGCGGCAGGCACGCTGACTCCCAGGGACTCCATGGCCTGAGTGGCCAGAGGCCCCAGGACGACCACAGGAGGGCGGTGACCTGGGCCCAAGGCTTCCACACCCTTCCTGGGCAGGTGGGCTGAGCACCTAGGGGCTGTGAGGACACAGGTGGCCATCGTCCCTCCTCACTCACCTCAAGTTCAGGCACAATGAGAGTCTCCACACACTTCTCCCAGGAGTTTCTCTGTTCTTTGGTTGACAAGACCTCATCAAAAGGGAAAGACCCTACAAAGAAAACCATGTGGGCTCCCCAAGGAACAAACCCCACAGCAGTCTACGTGTGGTGAACACGAAGTAATTGTTCAACAGCGCCGATGTTCCCTCCAGGGGGTGGCTGGATCGGACGGAATCTTCTCTAAAGTTACCTAAGCATTTAGAACCCACCGCTGCCGCCACCCCCTCCCGCTCCTTGTGAGGACACTGCAGGCTCTGACTCTGGGAATTGCAAAGCCTCCATGCACACTTGGCCCCCCTGTGCCACGACTGACCTGACTGAGGCTGGTCTTCACCCGCCAGGGAGCAGGGGAGGTGGGGCGGGCGGCCCCTCCACCAGCAGGGACACGCTTCCTGTGTCCCTACCCTCCCCACAGGGTGCCGTACTGCTTGCCACCCCCGTCTCCCCGAGACCCACATCCCCCGCAGGTGTGCCCACGGCCCAGCCAGCCCTCGCTCCAGCGCTCACCCTGCCCGGGCGGGTGGCGCCGCTCTGAGAGGAGGCTGCGCAGGACCAGGTGGACCACACCCGCAGTGTCGTCGGCGCTCCTGCCCAGGCTCTTTGTCAGCTGCCGCACGTCCCTGTGGATGTGCTGCTCCAGAAACTCTCTTGGGTCCTCAACCAGAGGGCGGATAATGTCTTTCACAGCCTGTGGGGCCACAGGACAACACGTCAGACATGGCCTAGCCTGGAGGGGACAGGGCAGCGTTTGGTGGGATCTGGGGGGAGCTACAGCAGGGCCTCTGGTGTGGCCAGAGGCGACCAGGATGCCTCGGAGCCGGGCCTGCCTGCTGCAGGCGCAGGACTTAGGGGGAGCTGTGCTCATCCTTCCCCGAGCCTCAGCCCAGACGCCTGCTGTACCAACCTCTCCGCTCCCAGGAGGAGCCGGAGCTGGTCACTTATGGGGACTGGAGCTGGACTGGTGAGCCCGTGCACAAAACACCAGAGACCCAGTGGGGAGAAGGAGGGTGTGCAGACTCTGCACTTCTTGTGGATCAGGTGACACAAACATGTCCACAACCCACTGGCGGGATGAGGACTTTGGGGATGGAAGGACTCCGTGCAACTGTGGCAGCAGCTCGGGTCCGCAGGGCAGCAGGGGCCGTGTGCCACGGTACCTGCCGGCTGTGAGTTGCTCCCAGAAACAGAGCCAGGTGAGTGAGGAGCCGGGCGAGAAGAAAGACCACCGGGGGCAGCTCTCGGTCCGAAACCACCGCCTTGTCCTCGGAGGGCGGGCTTCCCAGCACATGGCCAGTCTGGGTTCGGTCTGTGACGTTTCTGGAAAGAGCAAGAGGAGACATGGTGACGGCTGAAGGTTGTGTCTCCTCAGCTCTCCAGGCACACACCTGACCCTTGGGGCTTGGAGACCAGGTTCACATTTTGGGAGAAGGTAATGTGTGAAGCACTTATTTCTGCCTAGCTCACACTACTTTCCTAAGAGTCTTTCTTTCTAGAACCACCTTCCTAGCTGACTGAAAGCCCACAACCTTCTCATTAAAAATTGGCTGAATGAGGTGGCATTTTGTGCCGTCCCCTGGGCTTTGTAGGAGGATGGACATGTAGACCCGCTCCTTCCACTGACATCACTGTGGGGACAGGAAGAGGCTAAGGACAGCCAGAGTCTGGAACAGTTGGCATGGACATGAGGACCTGTGCACCTTGGTCTTTATTTTCCCAAAGACTCAGATCTCAGGTCTGGCAAAGGGTTTCCAGGTGGCAGGTGCAATGTGACAGACATGACCTATTGCAAAAATACTGGCGATTCTGGGACATTTGGATGGTATGTGGAGATAACAGATTATTTTAATGTGTGGCTGCACCAGAAAGCCAGGAAGGGCGATGACCACAGAGAGGTGCCTGCCACCTGCCTTTGGGCAGCATTTGCCACCAGCCTTGCCTTCTGAGTGGGTGTGGTGAGGTCAGGAGGCCAGGGTGTAGTTGGATCTGAACGGTCAGAAAGACTGACCACATCTCCTTCACTTTCTGAAGAAGAGGCAACTCGGAGAGGCCGCATCCGCTCAGGGGGCAAATGCCCAGTGTTTGGTTTTGCAGACTTTGATGACCCTGTGCATTAAATTAGGTCACCTGCTGAGCAGGGGGCTTGCCCCAGGCAGGCCACGTGGAAGACATTGGCATCAGTTAAGTGTTCACATTAACAAGTGCTCATGTATCATCCACTGTGTTCAGGAGCCCAGGTGGCCAAGGACAGATCCAGCCCCTCCTGGGGTGTGGCTACAGGGACTGTGGCCTCAGTGCCCAGCGTGTCCCCAGTCCAGATGCTCTGCAGTGGACACCACGGTAAGCACCAGTGTGTGAGCTGGAACAGAGAAAGCCCACCCCCGGGGCTGGGCCAGCTCAGAGGAGACACCGTCTCACGTACCCAACAGTAGTGAACCCCGCCTCCGGTCTGTGATCCTTCCCGCCAATGGGCGCGCGGCAATCGATGCAGAAGCTCCGCTCCATTGGCCTGCCACACTAGGACACGGGCAGATGGCCGTCAGCCCCGCCGCACGCTGCTGGCGCGACACCGGGCAGACGCACCAGGAGAGCCCACTCCTCGTGCTCCCGCATTTGGGGGCGGTGGGGAGGGGAATAGCACACGTGTTCCATGCAAATTATACAGAACATGGGTAAATTTGGATTTATTTTTCAAACAGGAGAAACAACTTAAGTTCTCTCCCCAAACAGAATCGATGTGCGTGGCAGCCCTCCTTCATTGGTGCATCTGTCCCCAGCCCCCTGGTGGCCACAGCCCCGGTGTTGCTTCCTGACACCAGGAGTGCCACATCCCCTCAGCGCCATGATGATTCCCTACTTCAAAGCGCATGCTCCCCAATTCCAAAGTCTCCTTCTGCACCCCTGGGGTGGGGCGATTGTGACTCAGTTGGGAACAGGCCACACCCACCTCAGGTCCCCAGCCCGAAACCTCCAGACCTGGGCGAAGTCTGGGGACAGCCTGTGACAAGCACATCTCAGGGACGAGGAGACAGTGGACTCAGAATGAAGTGCACGTGTCAGCTTCTCCCTCCACGCCTCTCATTTACTTTATTAAATAACACTCATCAGCTCAAGAGCCTGCAGCTGAGCAGGTAGGTACAGATGATGCTAAGAAGGGCCCCAGCCAAGTGCGTCAGGATTCAGGGGGGAGGGACACACAGGTCCCTCCCCACAAAGTGCTGAGACTGAGGGCCTGGCGGGCACCCTTTGTGTGTCCAATTGCAACACCTTGACCAGCTCTCAAAGAGTCTGTTCTCCTTGAAGGTCAAGACCCTCATTATCCTCCTCCTCTTCCTCCATGAGCCCCCAGACCGTGCCCCAAATACCCAGACTCACCTCTCCTACGGCGCAGTGGTGACCTTTGGGACACGCTGTTGGAAGACAACAGGGCACGCGCTGGTGACACCCTTGGCTCAGAGGGACAGCTACTCTCTCCTCCCTGTCGGCCCCACCACGTGGGCAGAGGGCGGTGTCCCAAACACGTGTGGGGACCTGTCTCTGAGTTGCACTCTATGAAGCAGAGGGGAAGTGGAGCCCAGGCCCAGGCCAGGGCTGCGTGGGAGCCAGGTGGAGAGTATCCTGCACACTTCTGTTCCCTGTGACTGCGCTGTTTGCCGGGAGCACGTTCTATAGCAGCTTTTGAAACCAGTTTACGAGGGTTGTTTACTCAGGCACCGGCAGAATTCTCATCAAGTCAGGGCAGTACTGTTCTGTGTTCTAGTTTTATTTTTCTAAAAGCCCTGTTTTGGGGACAAACACTGGGCTGTGCTGTGACTGAGCCTCTGATGTGCTTCCCGGCCCCCTTCTCTCTAGGCAACAACTGTCCAGGGACGCCGGGGTGGGACCATCTGCACGCTGGCACCCACCACGGGGCCCCGCTTTCAGCCGGCAGCTCACATGGCGTCAGGAAGCTTGTCAGAGCTCAGAGGACTGTGACTGTCTCAGTCAGTGACACTTACTATACCAGTGGACACCTTCCAGGCCCTTCCAGCGTCTGGCTTGAGCCTGCAAGTCCTCAGGCATCGTCGGAAGGAAAGCCCTCTGAAACATCAAGACAGCAGAGCTCGCTTCAGAGGAGGCAGGAGGTCTCGAGCAACGACACCTTCTGACTTCCCTTCCCCTTGACCTCCAAAGCGGTCTGCGAAGAAGACGTGACAGCTCTCTGTGTGACAACAAGCGCAGGAGTATTCTCACCATTACCATGGGCTTGGACCAGGGGCAACAGAGCAGAGGAATCACGGGAACACAGTTCCAGTGTCCCCGTGCAGGCTGGGGACAGCCTGCCACGAGGCCGCCACGCAGTCTTACCGCCATGGTTGCTGGGGAGAAGGCCAAGTTCTTTAGAGGTTCCAAGACTCTGTGTTGTCCGCAGAGGAATACGACGGCGGCATGAATAGCCATTTCTGTCACCACTCCCTCAAGGTTGCTGCCACGGGGACAAGCCCTCAGCAGTGGCAGCGCATTGGTCACAAGGGACGTTGCGAAGTGTCTCATGTCTGGGGAGAGGCTCTGGCTTTGTTCAATGAACTTCCTCAGAGCCTCGCATTGCTGACAGGAAAACACATGTACAAGTTAAACCGTGTAAAGGAGAAGACCCCAGAAATGCAGAAGTTTGCTCTAACGTCAGTCACACGTCTCGACACCCCAAACCCAGACACCATCGCAGTAAACGGGGCTGTGTCAACGCCCTCTGCAGGGACCCCCCGAGAAGACAAGCTTCACACGCAGAATCCGCAGCACAGGCCCGAGCTGACCCACAGATACTCTGTTTTGGTGAAAAACATCTTTCGTTCTTGACATTAGTTTTAGCCATAATTCCCAAAGCTTTGGGTAAATCAGGAAGTAGCCCCTCCTATGAGAGCAGCTAAAACCCCCACCCTGATGAAAATTAGGGATGTAAATTGAGTGTGTGACTTTTCCTTCTACTCAGAAAGTATCCCCTGAATGCTGAGGTGCAGACACTTGCCTCGGGTGTGGGGTGCAGGCTGGCGTTCCGGGATCTGTACAGACTGGCGACCTCTCGGAACAGCGCCAGCAGCAGGTAGGCTGCCCGGTGTGTCTCGGGGCTTCTGCAGGCCTGAGAAGGGGACACCAAGGGAGGCTGTGCCATGCGGACAGCTCTGTCCAGGCAGAGATTTGGCCCCGTACCATGGCAGGGGTGGGCACCTCGGGAGGCACTGGACGCCTGGACCCTGCAGCTCAAGGGCTGTCTTCTGGCAGTGGCTCCAAGACAGCAGGTTCGAAAGAGATTCTGTTACAGTCGGGCACCTGTGTCTGAAGTCTCCTGACAGCAACACAGACCACTGTCTGTTCTCTCTGATGGCGTGTCTGCCGTCAGGGCGTGTCTTGCCTGGGAAACTTGTCCTGAGCACGTGTCTGACTTCCTTGGGTCCCGGCACCATGGATGCCAAGAGTAACTCGGAAGGGAGCGTGGCCAGAACACTTGCCAGATTAGAACCTAATCTTTCTTAACACGAGCATACGTAGGACTGTCGGCGTGCACAGCGCAGAGACAACTGCCACTGGCAGTGCCTGCGTGTAGGGTCTCAGAGGACTTGCTGACACTGAGCATCTTGGCGGGTCAGTGAGCCTGAGCAACACTGTCCACCCAACTCCGCAGCTGTCGCTCTCCTCACTTGGCCAGGTGTGTCCCTGGAGGCCGTGGGCCCACAACTGCCCACGTGGCCGCCCCCCTCTGGGGCACCTTCCATGGTGTCAGTGGACATAACCACGGGAGAGGCACCTTCTGTGGAACCTGTCCTACCTGCAGAGCCGTCTCGACGGCTGGCAGCTTGCAGTCCAGCACGGCTTTGCCCACAGCATCACGGACAGCCTTGTACTCCTGCCCATGCACCAGGAAGTGATCCATGTGGCCTGGATGGTCTCTCTGCAACCCCATGAACACAGCGTCACTCATGATGGGGACAGCGCAGGATGCCTAGCAAAGCACCATCTGTCCAGGTCGGGGAGCAGGTCATGACTAGAGGTCCAAAGGCACGGACCTGGGGTTCTGGGGTTCTGGGACGGCCCCTGGTGGGACAGTGCAGGGCTGCGTGGGACACTCCTCTCCGCAGCTGGCTGGGTGGCTGAGGAGGCAGCACTAACCCAACGGCCCTGCCTGTCTCCACTCAGAGCGGCGCCAGAGGCCAGGCAGCTTCACCACATCAATCTCTGCTCCAACGGGAGCACAAAAGGCCACAGTGCGCATTGCCATTTCTACAACCCGGGACAGTTAAGACCCGGCTCTTTGAGCACACGGTAAGGACTACCAGGAGGCCCTGAGGCCAAATGACTGAGGTTCACCCATTCTCGGTCTGGCCCTGCCTGTCCCCAACAGCCAAAGACAGAAAGGCCTCGCCCTGCAGCTGAGCCGCTTCTATGTGGCTGAAAGCAAAGCTACAGGATAGTCGCTCTCCCCTCCTCCAACTCTATTAGGAGTGGCGCCAACAAAAGTCTGCTGGGAGGGGACAGAGAAGGGGCCGCACGCCCACGCACGCCCACGCACGCCCACGCACGCCTCCCTACAGCAGCTGTCAACGGGCGCCCAGGAGGTTGGAGTCCCGTGCCCAGAGCAGCGGCAGCACCTGGGGCTGCCAGGACTGGCCCTCACCTGCTGTTCAATGACTTCCTTGGGAAACACCCACTGGGCTGGGTGGCCAGGCCGGGAGAGACCCTGCACAGACTCCATGCCCAGCAGGCTCGTCAGCTTCCTCACCAGGTACACCCGGTACCAGTCGTTCCCAGCCTGCGTGCAGAAGCGCTCCACCTGCCGCAGGTACTCCTTCCTCTCCTCAGTCATCGCTACAGAGTTCAAGGGGAAGGCAGTCAGTGCCAGGACTAAGTGGACTGTCACTGACTGTCTGAGATGCCAGGCTAGGTAAACAGGCGTGCAGAGTGAGACACTGAGAAGGCGGAGCCCACGTGCCAGCCCCCTGCCCTGAGTTTCTGAACAACAGGGCTCCGGAGCCAAGGTGAAGACAGTTGTGGAGGAACGACTTGCCCGAGCCTTTCCGCAGCTCAGCGAGGACATCGGCAGCCCTGTCAAGGCAGAGGCGGACCCTGGCCACCTCCTGCAGGCCCTCGACCGAGGCCTTGGAGGTGGGCTCCCAGGGCCTGCACAGGAGCACCCGCAGGAACTGCACGTCCTCCTGCAGGGCTCCTGGGTCGCCGCTCCCAGAGAAGGCGCCGCTCTTCTCGTGCATGGAGTCCTAGGGAGTCAGACGGGGAAGAGGTAGTTCTTGCTCATGTCAGCTGACCCCCAAACCCTCCAGTGTGACCGTGGAGAATCAGGAAAGGACCAAGCATGTGGTAGGTTGGAATGTAAGTTTTCTGAATCATGGAAAGCTATCATTCCTTTTCACTTTAGGGGCAAGAAAGGGGGACTAAGAGGAAAGAAAGAAAGGAAGGAAAGAAAGACAAACTAAAAGGAAAAAGTTGAGTGTAACCTGACTTTTTTCGTAGACATTTGAAGGTTTTTGGAAGTGACAAACACAGAAAGACGGGGAGGATGAACGGCGTCACAGCCCCGTGCCCAGAGCTAGGCCCCGCCCACTGCAGTGCCGCGCTGTTCCAGGCTGGCTCCCCTCCGGCACACCAGTGCCAGTGCAGACACTGCTGGGGGCAGCAGCATGGCTTTGAAGCCCTTTCTACCCTGCACAGACGCAGCGTCTGTTAACTTGACCCGACTTAAGTGAGTCTGTGACTTTTCAGAGGAACTTGCCCTTGGCGGGGGGACGGGGGAGCCTTGGGTGGGGAGCACGCACCTCCAGACAGCTGGTGAAGAGCAGGTACAGCTCCGTCTTGTCTTCGGCCATGAAGGCTTTCTTTTCTAACAGGGTCAAGTAGTCCTGGATATAACCTTTCACTTCCCGGAAGCTACCGGAAGAGAAATGGTAAACCTGGTTATCTCGGGTCCAGAAATTCATTTCCCCCAAAAAGTAGCTACCTACTTACCTCTCTCAGACTCCCCAGGTAAATGTATACACACGTACATAGAGCATGCTACATGGTTTTAACGGAAATATTTTAGCGCAATAATGCAGGAATATAAATGCCTTGTCTTAGACCAGCTCTTCTTAAATGTCTTGGTTTCAGGACCCCTTCGCAGCCTTACAAATTACTGAGAGTACCAATGAGCTTTGGTTTACATGGGTTACACCTACCAATATATTTTTAAAGATTTTATTTATTTTTAGAGATGGGGGAAGGGAAGGAAAAAATGAAGGAGACAAACATCAGTGTCTAGTTGCCTCTCACGTGCCCCCCACTCAGAACCTGGCCTGCAATGCAGGCATGTGCCCCAACTGGGAATTGAACTAGAGACCCTTCAGTTTGCAGGTCACTGAGCCACATCAGCCAGGACTATATCTACCGATAATGATGGCGTTAGAAATGATCAACTCACATAACGACAATGAACCCATTACACGTTAAAATAATTAACATTTAAAAATAAACCATTTTTCAAGAAAAAAATTTATTTGTAAGAAGAGTGTCTTTGTTTTTCCTGCCTCGCACAGGGACCCAGTCGGCTGGACCCTGCAGCCCGCCGGCTGCCTGTTGGCTGTGCTGACGTGGCAGCAGCCGAGACCTGCTCGGAGGAGTCCCACGGTCCACTCTGCACAAACTAGGAGTGGAGCTTTTTCTGACAAACACACAACTTTGTGACGTTTGTATCCAGAAAATAGTCATGCTACGCAGACCTTGCCGATGCTGACACATTTTTATTCTAAAATATAGAGCTTAAAACCTGACATTCTTAATAGTGCTACCCATACTAAAAAGTCTTCAAGAAAGCTGACAGGCTCACAGTAGAGGATCCAAATTTACAAAATTTCAATTTTTGCTTAAGAGCTGAAATTTTCTGGACTTCTGCCAAGATGTAGACGTAGGTGGAGGAACCACCTTGCCTCTGTGCACAACCAAATCTAAGAACAATTCTTTTTAATAACAATAAACACAACCAAGCCACACGGAAAATCGACAATACGGAGTCCAAAGACAACTAAATGCTCAGCTAAACCGGTAAGAGAAGCGAAGCCAGCAGTGGAGCAGGTTGGCAAGAAAAAATCCCTGGGTGGTGTGCGGTGGGCAAGCAGCCGAAGGCACTGACCGCGGGCTGGCTACGGGGGCTGTCTGCGGTCAGTCGGTCGGTCGCGCATCTGCGTGCGGAGAAACCAGTGAGGAGGGGAGCCTGCGCCGGGCAGCAGGCTCGCACAATTCCGATCAGATAAACAGGCCCGGGGCGAGTGGTGTGACTGGATGGACTGGGCTAGCGGAGAGGACTGCCATTGCTCCCTCTCTGACCACGCCCCCACACACAGCGTCACAAACCAGCGACCTGGGTCGCCCCGTCCTGGTAAACAACTAAGGCTTCGCTCCGCTTACTTAACGGCACGAATAGACCAAAAATGGCTCTAGGACAACTCAGAGCCCCAGAACCGATAGATCTAAGCGATGAAGAAATAGCCAGTGTTTCAGATGCACAGTTCAAAACACTGGCTATCAGGATCCTTACAGAACTGGTTGATTTTAGTCACAAATTAGAGAAACATATGGAAGCTAAACTGATTGAAATGAATGGTAATACAAAGGAAACCAATAATAATGGAAAGGAAATTGGGACTCAAATCAAGGGAGTGGACCAGAAGGAAGAAAAAAATGATCAAACAGAAAAGAATGAAGAAATAAGAATTCAGAAAAATGAGGAGAAGCTTAGGAACCTCCAGGACATCTTTAAACGTTCCAACATCCGAATTATAGGGGTACCAGAAGGGGGAAAGGCACAGCCACCAGTGGAAAACTTATTTGAACAAATAATAAAGGAGAATTTCCCCAATCTGGCGAAGGAAATAGACTTCCAGGAAATCCAGGAAGCTCAGAGAGTCCCAAAGAAGTTGGACCCAAGAAGGAACACACCAAGGCACATCATCATTACATTAGCCAAGATTAAAATGAAGGACAGAATCCTAGAAGCAGCAAGAGCTAAGGGGACAGTCACCTACAAAGGAGTTCCCATCAGACTGTCAGCTGATTTCTCAAAAGAGACCTTACAGGCAAGAAGGGGCTGGAAAGAGGTATTCCAAGTCATGAAAACCAAAGACCTACAACCAAGATTGCTCTACCCAGCAAAGCTTTCATTTAGAATGGAAGGACAGATAAAGTGCTTCTCAGATAATACCAAATTCAAGGAGTTCATCATCACCAAGCCCTTATTATATGAAATGTTAAAGGGACTTACCTAAGAAAAAGAAGATAAAAAAGATGAACAGTGAAAGGACAGCAAACTCACAGTTATTAACAACCACACCTAAAACAAAAGCAAACTAAGAGGACTGCTAGATCAGGAGCAGAACCATAGAAATGAAGATCTCATGGAGGGTTAGCAACAGGGGAGTGGGAGGAGGATAAGGGGGGAGAAGGTACAGAAAATAAGTAGCATAGACAGTAGATAGAAAATAGACAGGGGGAGGATAAGAATAGTAGGGGAAATACAGAATCTAAAGAATTTGAGACACGTGTTCATGAACTAAAGGGGGAAATGGTGGGGGAGGGGTACGCAGGGTGGAGGGGAATGGAGGGGGAAATAGAACAAATGTAATGGCATAATCAATAAAAAAGTTAAATAAATAAATAAAAATTAAAAAAAAAAAAAAAAAGAGCTGAAATTTTCTCATGAGCAACAAAGGCCGCAGTTGCTTCCCCCGATGGCGCAGGTGCCTTTCGCTCATTTTCAAGGGGAGGAAATTCCAGGGCCCCTGTGAGGACAGGTGGGCGTCAGCACAGCAGGTTCCGGCACGGCTCCCCTCCGGGTAGCTAACTTCGACGGGGTGTTCAGGTCACATCCTCAAGGGCCGAGATTCGGTCAGATTGATAAATTTAACAGCTTCACCCAGGACTTTCTTCTGGGAAGCTGCAGCCCTTAAACCAGCACGTGCCTGGGATGAAGGAGAGAGTAGCTCCCGGGACAGTGTCCTTAGTGCTGAGATGCCAGCAGTGACCGAATGATTGGAAAACGGCCTATCCTTTTAGCGCTGTTTGAAAAGCAGTGGGGGGACCTCCCAGGGGCCCCATGAGTCCCGACGCCCGCACGTCAAGAACCGCAGTAGCAGATTGGCACGAGCACCCAGGTGATACTGCCCTGGATGTGTGTCATCATCTGATGCTGTCCACACTTAGTGGCCTGAGTCGTGGCCAGAAGGTGTGACTGGTCTCCCTGCAAGTATCCAGGCTAGGAGCAGCTCGGGGTGAGGTCAGGTGGGAGGGGCTTGGGGGGGTGGGGCCGTGCTCAGCAGGTGGGCCTGTGGGCGCTGTCACCTGGGGCTGCCTGGAGAACTGATGCCTACGTTCCCACCGAGAACTCCCAATCCAGCCAAACTGGTTCTCAATACACACAAACCATGCACAGTGCAGAAGCAAAGAACCGACCAAGCCAGAGTGTCTGGCTCCCAGGCGACGCAGATCCAGGAGGCGGGTCTCCTGTCTCCAGATGTCCATCTTGCGATCAGCGCCGTGATGTTCAGGCTCTGAACTCTCCAGGACAGAGCATTTACCCTGTGAGTGGATGGTGTCTGCCCCCGTGGATACGGCGACACTGCATGTCAGGACGCGGGTGTCAGCAACCACGCTTCGTCTCTCCAAGCAAAGAAACTCAAGTGAATGTGGATTTCACACCCTCTGCAGTTAACAAAAGTTGCCTAACAGCTAAAGAGATTCTTCCCATCTCTCGAGTCAACCCTTTACGTATGTGCCTTAAGAGCGTAGGAAGATGCCGGTTCTGCACTAAAATGCACGTTGAGAGCATCGTCTTTGAAGACCCTGCGGAACCGTTTCCCTCAAGTGATGGGTGGGGTAGGGAAGTGACGCGTCCAGAGAGGGAAGCCGCAGGTCCACGTGACGAGTACCAACCGGGTCTCTATAGTCTGTGTCTGCTTTTGGCCACTTACGTCAGAAATGCTTGTTTCTGTCAGAACCTGTCCTGCAGCCCTTGATTTGGCCAACACCTCAAAGGGGACTGTCGATCAGAACACGGGCTGCGTGTGCCAAGTACCCCCTGAGAGAGCCTTCTGAATATCCATCACTTTCTGAGAATTTTTTAGAAGAGCATCAACTGACACCATATGGGCTTCTTTATCCATTTACAGACTCATTGTTGAAGTTTAGAAACTTAAAAAATGCTTAGCGGGCCCCTGGGACAGTGGTGGTAAGAGGGAGTGCCAGTCACCTTCCTGGGCACCGCACACCTCGGCAGCTTCGAATCGGGGTCAGACACAGACCCCTGACTCAGGGGTTCCCTCCCAAGCCCGTCACTGGACCCCCTTCCCAGCCACACACTGTTCTCATCCCTGACCGCACATCAATCTGTGCCGAACACGTCTGCCGGTGTGTGAGAATGGCCAGGCGCCCCCAAGACAGACACATAAGGAAGGTGGCCTGACCCCAGACAGGCCTTCTCCCCAGGGAACCAGCGGCTCGACCCACAGGGACTGGGGGCAGCAGAGAGCCACGCAGGGAGGCGAGGCCAGCGCACGGACCTGTACTTCAGGAGCAGCTTCAGGACCACGGAGCGGATGACGGGCGTCTTGTCCACGACGTCGTTGAACGGGGACAGGGATTTTGTGTGTTCACGGTGTCCTTAAACCAGAAGGAGAAAGGTGGGCCCGCAGTTCGCAGCAGACAGACAGAAGCGGGGGGAGACTGGGTTTTTAGCTCTAGCAGGAGAAGTAACGTACTCTGGGGTGCGCCTCTCAGCAGCAGCTTCTTCTCCACGAAGAGCAGAGACAGTAGCATGTCCACCACGTCCTTGTCCGGGGGACAGTTGTCTTTGAAGCACACGGTGGACACCAGGTCCACGAAGAAGCTGGTACACATGTGTCGGAAGCGGGCGTGCTTCTCAATGGCGGCCCTTGGGAGTGGGTGGAAACCTCGTCAAAATGATTGGTGGCAGGGCTCCGGGTCCCCGCCCCACACGGTGCTCTGGGATACAACGGCATTTTGATTTTTTAAACACAAAGATGCAAGGATCTCCTCGTGCCGATCAGAGCTGGTCTGGGAACCCCACCGGGCCGTGCGGACGCGTGTCTCAGTGGACACCGCGAACATCTGGACCAGCTGGCCCCCCTCCCGACACCCTGGGAGGGTGTCAAAGAGCCCCCCACGGGGCCCATCTCATGCTCCCTTCTTAGAAGCCTCGGGTGGAGGGGGCAGGAAGCCAGTCCTTCTGAGCAGGCTGAGGCCAGCTAAGCCCCCAGGGCTCCTGCCAACCTCAGTGACCTGCCCTGAAAAGCACTTTGCCAGCCCGGAGTGGACTTGTCCTCCGCCCTAGAACATGAGTGTCAGTGACATGCCAAGAGCACGCACGAACCCTCCACTCCCTGGGTCTCTCGTGACAGCTTTACATTAGTCATGGCTTTCTGGTCTTTTTACCTCTAACCTTGCTGCTTCCACACCCATCCTTAGGTGTGTCTTTGGGACACAGCAATTTTGAGACACTAGGTGTTTATGAAGGTACATTCCCTCCCACGGGACAGGATTTCTAAGGTTAATAGAGTTATATTTCTGAACACCGGACTAGCTAAAAGGAAGAAAAAGCCTCCTAAGATACAAGGTGTTTCACCTCATCTCCTGGGAAACCTTTGGAGAGAAGCCTTCTGGCAAGTCGGTCAGACAGAGCGGGCAGCTCATCTGCCCAAGGGTGAGGCAAGACTTGACACAGTTCAGGCAGAACACGTGGTCACAGGGCAGGTGGACAGGGTCGTGCGCGTCTCCCAGGCAGACGGGGCACGCCTGGACCTTAAACCTAGGAGGCAAGGACGCCGGTCAGTGGTGGAGCAGAGGGGTGGGCTGGGAGGCTCGGACTCCGCCCCCGTGGCCCCGCGCCAGGGAGCTCACTGGATTAAGGCGTTGCTGGCCCGCTCTTTACACTCGCAGAGAGTCTGCATCACTGCCCTGAACGGCCGCAAGGTCTTGATGTCCGAGTTTCCCTGCAGACGCTGGGATGGAGGGAAAGGCAGTGACCAGGAAGAGCATCGGCAGCAAGGAAGCCCAAGGAAGTTCAGCCAGCCAGGTGAGTCGGAACCTCCGGAGCAAAACACACAGCCCCCCTCCCACTGCCAGCCGGCCGCCCGGAGCCATCAGGGCTGCTGGTCTGTCTGCGGGGCGGGGCCTTGTGAGTGTCTTTCACTTTGGATGCTGTTTGTAATAGTGAGTCCTTTTGTCAAAGACTACGCTCTGACTCAGCACTCAGGACAGGGCACAGAACTGAACAGTGGTCGTGGGAGAGCCAGTGGCCTGCGTGAGGAAACCGTTCTCCTTCGCACTTTTAGACAAAACAGCTGGAGCTGAAAGGAGTGCACCAGCCTGCAGGTGACGTCTTGGGGAGGCAGAGCCCTGCTTGCAAGACGACCGGAGCGCTCACCCTGTTCAGGATGTGGGCAGACTCCGTCACCAGCTCTTGCAGCTCAGGCAGGTGGCTCCTGGTCCCCAAGAGAACGTGCTCTACGAAGAGCGCGACAGAGAAAATGCGGTTCCAGTGGGTTCTGTCAAGAGATGGTGCCACGCACTCAGCTGACCACAGAGCCTGAGAGGCATGAGGGGCCCTGGGGTGGGAGCACGAGCCACGGATCGGGGGCAGGTGGAGGGAGCCCTGTGGGAGCCCCGTGCTGTGCCGGTCCCCTGCTCCGACTCCCTGTGGTTGTAACCTGGGCCACATGCTCTGGACTCGGCCTCTGCCCGGGAGTCGTGCCACGCCTGTGAGGCCGGTGCAGGACTCATCCGCCAGGATGACCGCCCGGCTGCGTGTCCCCACCGTCCTGTCTGTCCCTGTCCCGCCTGGGGCCCTTTCCAGCCGCTCCCTGTCACAGTATTCCTGCCGTGGAATCAAGGAACCTGCCCACCCTCCTGTCACCACCGGTACTCCCCGAACACCACGTGCTTCTCTGTACCTGCAGCCCAGGCCCTGGCAGCGGCCCAGTGTCAGGGATGAAGGAGGAGAGGGCTCCTTCCACGCAGGGAATGGAACCGTCTTTCTGACGTGCCTGGGACTCAGTATGGGACTGGGGGGGGGCATGAGTGGAAGGCACCTTGGGTGCTGGCTCCAGGGACTCACCTGATTTCTCGGACGAGGTCTCCGGCCGTGCTCCTGGGGTCCTGAAGGTACCCGTCAGAGCAGAGGAGCTCCAGTGGCATTGACAGCTTCTTCACCGTCTGCAGCCACACCTGGGGGCTGGGCTCCAGCAGGTCCCTCAGCAGCAGCTCAACGCAGGCCAGCGCCGCAGACACGTCCAGAGTCTGGGCAGAGGGAGACCTGTGGATCGGTGGCGGTCCCGGCCCCTGGGGCGGCCACGATCCCGAGCCCCGAGACCCCAGCCGCTGGCTCGCTGTGCTCTCATGGTCCAGGCCTGCAACCTCCTCTTTTTCTTTCTTTTTCATCCTCATTCGAGGACACATGTATTGATTTTAGAGAGAGGAAGGGAGAGGGAGAAATCTATGCAAGAGAGAAGTATCCATCCCCTGGGTCCGGTGGTAGCCCAGACTGGGAGTCAGATCTGCAACCCTTCGGTGCACGGGCGACGCTCCAACCAACTTTGCCGCCGGCCGGCGCCGCAACCTCCTCTGCACTGTGTCGGAGCACAGCAGGCACTCATGAGAAGTGTCTTGACTTCTGAGCCGCCCTGACGTCTGTGCCTGGAACTGGGCTCTCCCATTTGGAGCGTGGCCCATCAGCTCTCCCTCCCTGGTGGCCCCAGGAGTAGCCCCCACCCACTCAAGGGAGGCCAACGGCTGGCCGGGAGCACTCACTGTCCCCAAGAGGGGCCATACCATCTCCCGGGTAGCCAAGCCACGGCTCCGAGCAGCTTCAGTTAGGCTGTCTAGAATCGGGGGATGGATGGTCAAGATTCTGGAGAAGTTCTGGAGCCGGATCCTGAAACGCTGATAGGCCAGGTGCACCCAGGGGAGGGAAAGGTCCTCCTGGGGGCTTTCCTCCCTCAGCTGCTGGACACAGGAGCACAGGGCCATCTGCAGGAGCTGGGGAGGAAACCAGGCTTTCAGTGGGACTAAGAACAGCAGAAAAGAAGATGAAAACTCATACACACCACCAGCACTGTCCCCGGTTTGCTTCCCGATTCATCCCTTCTGGCACTTTTACATCCATACCTGCCCTCCCCGTGGTCCCCAAGTCCGTGCCCCGTGTATCCTGAGGCTCCCCACTGTGCACCGTGGACTTTTCTCCGTGGTTCAGCGGACTCGAAGCACAGCATTTTCAGTGGCTGCACAGGAACCAACCAAGTGGCCGTCCTCTAGTTTGTCTAACCCTTAGTTTTGGACACTTGTTTCTGGTCTTCCATTTTTATAAGAAAAGGTAAGAACGTTCCTGGGACTAAACGGCTCACCCACACCTGCAGTCGCGTCCTGGGGACAGGGTCACCGGCTTAGATCTTATGAGGTACCCCGCCCGCCCTGCCAGTGGCTCCTGGAAGCTCCATGCTGGTTCACACACTGCTGGTGTGGGGGGAGCTCCGGACTTTTGTAAACCCAGTTTTGCCACCCGGATAGGTAAAGACAGCATTTAAATTTGTGCACATTTTGCTGATTTATTATGCATCTCAGCAATCTTACAAAGGTTTTCTGGATGTCTGTACAATTCCATTCACAGCTGGTTTGTAACATTCACCCACTTTTTAAAGTTGGGGGATTTTCTGATTGAGTCCTAAGAATATTTGTTAACCCTTAATCATATTGTTTCTGGATTCCCTCCAAACCTGTCACTTTCCTTTTTTAGGTACTGAAGTTTGAAGCAGTATCATTCTCTCCATGGAAATTCCTGTTTTCATTATTACTCTTGTAACGGTCATTTAAACAGCGACCTAACTTTCTTTGAGAGAAACCCAGGGTCGGATACAGAAGGTGCTCCAGGAGAACTGGAGGGCTTTGTCGAGTTCCCAGAGGCTCTGTGTTGAGGGGCCTGGGCCGGGGGCTGCGGTGCAGCCGCCTCATCACGCACCAGCCCGCCTCCGACCGTGTTCCGACCCACAGAGCTGTGTCTGCGGCTGTGCGTGCTGCCTGCGCGCCAGTACTTACCATCAGTTCCTCCACGTTGGACACCTTCATGGTCAAGAGCAGGAAGTCCTGCAGGTAGCAGCGGAGCAGCTGCTGCCGCTCTTCCCCAGGGAGCCGCGCCAGGAAGCAGCCCAGCGGCGTCTGCCGGAAGATCTCCAGCAGCTTCTCGGATGCCCCTGCGGGGGAGACCACAGAGCATCTCGGGTGAGGACGCAAACCCCGTCCCGGGCTCAGGGCCGCTGCTCCCTAGACACTCCCAGCGGGTCAGGGGCTGCGGGCCGGCAGCCGGGGGCAGCAGGCGTCTTGGTTCTGAGATCACGCCTAGACTGTGGATGGTTTCCAGGGAAACGACAGACACAGAGGCAGAGTGGGCATTAAGTTCCAGTGACAAACGGCCTCAGTAGCCCCACAGGGACGAGGCGCCCTGAGACAGAGTGAGTACACGTCCAGCAAGTCAGGCCGAGCTTCAGGGACCCTGGGGCCCGGGGGCCCGGGCTGCTCTCCAGGGGTGGGCCTTGAGCTGTCGGCAGGGTGTGGCCCCGAAATCAAGCAGTACTCTCTCCTCGGGCAGAGGCTGCTTCTGCTTTGCTCAGAATGAGTGGCAGAAACTGACTTAGAAAAACAAGCTCATCTTCAGGTCCCTGACCTGGATTTTATTTTCCTTTATTTTTTATCCTCACTGAGGACTTGCTTACTCGTCCTAAAGAGAGGGGAAGGGAGACTGAGACACGTTGAGGGGAGAAACATCACTCGGCTGCCTCTCCTATGCACCCCACCAGGGACCAGGCCCACAACTCAGGCCTGTGACCTGACTGGGAATCACACCAGTGACCTTTCGGTTCACAACACAAGGCTCCAACCACCGAACCACCTGGCCAGGGCGGTCCTGCATTTTTGAAGGTGGCTGGAAGCCAACTCTGAAAAGATCATTTCACTCCAAAGCAGTCTGTCCCCAAAGTGCTGTGTGAATACTGATTTCCGTGGAAGGCTGACGGCCAGACTTCCATGCTGGGGACAACAGTGCCCTGAGGGGCCATGGGGCTCAGGAGGGACACAGACAGGCAGCTCGGACGATGGCGCTCTGCTCTCGTCATGGGCAGTGGTTGAGAAAGGACCAGGCGAGGACACCCCAAGTCCCATGTCACTGTGGCCCAGGAGCTCCAGGAGGGGAACGCCCACCTGGGACAGGGCCCCGCCCAGGGCCCCTCGCTGTGTCCGGGGCGCACCTGCGGGTTCGGAGACGTACTGAGCCTGGACGCCCAGCTCGTCCACGTAGTCCTTGATCCTCCAGCTGAATGGGAAGCTGTTGCAGTTGTCCCCGGAGAGCTGCATGTGGCTCAGCACCAGGATGTGGGACGTCTCCCTTCTGAACGTACCACGGGGCAAGGGGGAGAGAGGATGTGGCTGGGGGGGCGTCACTTGGAACAGGACAGGGGTCCTCTGAAGCCCAGCCATCACAGTCCTCAAGACCAGGTGCTTCCGAGGCCTCGAGGACAGCCCCTGGGCTCAGGTTCCTGTGCGGGAGGGACCCCAACGACCTGCGCCACCCACTCTGCATACTGAACAGATGTGGGCCGCGATATTGGGGGCCCAGACTGCACTGGGCCTGTGCAGACAGAACTTGACTCCCCAAGGAGTCTGCCTTCTAATCGGCCGTCCTCTCCTCCCTGTGAGTCCACCGCTGACCCCGAATTCCACTTACCCTACCTTGTTTATTAACCTCACACTCCGGAGTCAAAGCCCCCAAATCCCACAGGAACTTTTGGGGAAGCCAGCTGAGCCTGCGTGGTGCAGAAGCCGCCTGGGGAGTGGCTGGGGAGGCCCCCCAAGGAGAGAGGACTGGGAAGCACCCCAAACGAGCAGCTGTGCGGTGCGGCTTCCGAGGGAAGGCCGAGGTGACATGCTCAGCGGGGCTTGCAGATGAGCCCAGGACAGATTTCTCAGAACGTCATTCAACTCCCAGAGTGCCACTTCAGTGCGACTCTGGAGTCAGCCTGGGTCATCAGACACTGGGGAGGGCGCACTCCGGTCAGGGCTGTCCCCCCACCACAGAAAGGAAGCCTGCACTTCACCTGGTAGCACTCGCCACGAGAGGAATGTTCAGCAGCTTCAGGTCACTGAAAATGAACATCCAAAGGTCTCTCGTCCACGACGGTGCATCGGGCGCGGCCAGGAGCTCCAGGTTGCCGTCTCTGTCCATGATGGAGATCATGCTGGCCAGGAGGGGGGTCACGGCACCCTGGACCCGCTTCCAGAGGGTGTGCCTGCAGCGAGAGACAGGCGGCCCCAGCCCTGGGTCAGAGTGGCCGCAGCGGGAAGGTGCACAGTGAGCCCGGTCAGGGCACCTCCCTGCTGGTCCGGCCCACTGGACCTGGGCGCTGAGCTGTGTGCTCCGTCACTTCTGTTAACTACAGGACCCTGTTTTCACAATGACGTGGGCACAGAGTAAACCATAACCCTAGGGAATCAACACCGGGGAGAAAAATGCAGGCTCGATTTCAAAAGAAGAAAATGCCTACTTGAGTTTTTGTGTTTATAGCGCACAGGGGCCCAGAGAGAATTCGGAACCGTCTGCCGAGGAAACTGAGCATGACAATGACCACAGAGACCACTCGACTGAAGGGGGACACGCAAACCACAGAAAGGGCGGAGGTCGCAGAGCTGGCAGGTCAACGCTGGCTGCAGGGACAGGCTGGGAAGACCCTGGGCTCTGGGCGCTGGGCCAGCCCGAGCGTCAGGACTCCCAGGATCTAGACCGTCTAACCCCGAGGGGGCAGAGGACTTCAGTCCAAAACACACAGAGGGTGAAGACCTTGTCCCCGAGGCTGTGGTCATGGAACGGCGGGCTCCGGAGGGCTGCCTGACACCTGACGCAGGTGAGCTAAATGCACGCAGTTCTGACCCACCCCCAACTGCAGGTGAGACGGGCCAGTCCCACACCGACAGCAAGCAGCAGGGCGGTGAAAGGGGCGACGCCCAGCCCTCCCGACACCCGGCCAACCCGGCAGCTGAGGAACGAAGGCAGTGTGTGCAAGGGGCACAGAGGTGAGGCTCCGTCCGAAAGGAGTCTGAAACGGAGGACCCGGCACAGCCCTCAGTGCGCCCCGGGGAGATGGAAACCCTTCCAGCTCATCTCTTACAGAATTCCTGGCTCAGAAAGCACAACTGGGGAAGGAATCAGGGATGACTGGAGAAGAAGAGACACAGAAAAACCCCTACAGCCAAACACCGCATCGATAAGCTCCCACATGCCATCCCCTTGGGTGACACCCCGGCCGCTCCCACCGATGCGCCTGGAGCCAAGTCCCACAGAGTCGGGAGGGCTGGGCCCAGGGGGGCCCACGGGTGCGCAGACTCTCCACTCACAGAGGAGGGAGCTGAGGGCCGCAGTGAGGAATACGGGCTGAGACCACCCTGCCGGGGGGGGGGTCCCTTCCCCGGGATCCGGACCAGCCCCCGCCCCCAGTCCTGGGCCACACAGGTTGGCGTGGGCTCATCCCAAGCAAAGGAGTTTATGGAAACAGGATCACGGGCAGTAAGTGACTTCCCCGGGATCCTGTTTTGTTGTTATCAAACAGCTTCAAGCAGCAGGTCTGGGAAGGCAGTTTCTCTTCCCTCCCTACACGTCACCTGCTTAACACAGTAACCGAAACATCGTCTATTTCTACAGCTTGTGACAGGCTGGGGGAAGGTCGCCTCCTCCGAGAGCAGGTTTAAACACACGCAGAAGTAGACAGAGGAGTCAGCACAACCCCACACGCCACCACCCGGACCATCTTGTACTTATTTCTTGGGGAAAAGAAGACGGCTCCGCATCACTCGGAGAGAGCGCAACCGGCCCCTGCCCCCGGCGGGGAAAGGACGTGTGCCTGCTGCCTCGGTCGGTACCTGAACGTGCCCGCCTCCTGGAGGGCGTCGGGGTTGGAGGCCTCCTCCTGCACCCACTGCTCCCTGGCGAACGCGAAGGTCTCCTGCCTCCGTAAGAGGTCGTGGAGGCGCCGCTTGACCTCCCGGGAGAAAGCGGCTGCAACACAGCACAGGGCACGCGCGTTGGCCTCGTGCAGGAGCCCTGCCACCGGGAGGGCCATGGCCTTTCGCGAGGACGGGGGCTCCAGGTCCCGGGCAGCCCCAGAGGCGCGGGGACCCCGGGGACCTCACCTTTCTGCGCGTCGTCCTCGCTGAGGAGGCCGAGGAGGACCTCCACGCGCCTCACGTTGCGCTGACTGCGCTCGCTCGGGTCCTGCAGCAGACCCACGGCGCTCTGCACGCAGCTGCGCAGCAGGTGGCCGGTGTCCAGGGCCGGTGTCTGTCACGGGCACAAGCGAGCTTCCATCAGCCACTCCTGCGAGGCGGAGGCCCGGCTGGAGCCGGGTCCCGCGGCCGCATGAGGGGCAGCAGCTGGGCAAAGTCCATGTGCCTGGCTCCCTGAGGACCTGCGGCAATGTGGTCCCGAGTTCCCAGGACTCCGCCGGCAGACCCCGTCCCGGTGGCTCGGCTGCACTCAAGCCACCCTCTGCATCCCCTCCTTGGTCTCCCGGGCAAGTGTGGAGCTCCTGGGGGCGCCCAGCAGCCCCCGGAGGGCTCCTGGAATGGGAGGACTGCACTCACGTGGCTGCTCTGGGGCCCAGAATGGTCCGTCTCCATGTCTGTGTCTGTGCCGATCTGAGCTGTGGAGCCCGGTTCGTGGGTCTCCACTTCCATCTCTTCCTCATGGCCATCTCTGGCCCCGTGTCCCACCTCAACTGCAATAGAAGTCACACTGTTGGGCAACAGCCCAGAAGACAGCTGGGGTGCTGGTGCTGGGCCACCGAGCTGGGTGCTGGCCTGTAGCCGCTCCCTGGCTCCTGGCTGCAGCAGCGTCCCCAAGGACAGCCCCGGGCAGGCAGATCAGTGTCCAGTCCGCCCTCGGGCCCTCCGGTGGGAACCCCTCACTTCTGTCCTGCCTCTGAGGGTCCACGCAGAGACGGAGGGGACACGTGCCACAGGCTCGCACTTCTGCCATCTGGGCACCCCCTGAGCGGCTTCTTCCGGTGCGGACCCAGCCCCTGCCTGGCCTTGGAAAGCAGCGGGGGGCTCTCAGGACTCGCCTGAGCTGCTGCTGAGGCACCGGGGCGAGGACCTGGGCGCCGGGGGCACGACGGCCCTGCTCTCACAGCCTGCAGCACCCCGTCACCGCCAGGCTGCCGCGCCTGCCGTCCCATGTCCCCAAAGGCTTTCCCCGGAGACGTACGCTCCGATCCGTCGTCCGGATCAAACAGCTGGCTGATGGTCACGTCCTGCAGCTTTGTCACGTCCGACACCATGACTGTGGACCTCCGGAGGTCGTCGATGTGCACAGTCCGCCACAGCCCTGTGAGGAGCGAAGCCGCGGGTCTGCACATGTCCTTTCCAGTCCGCTCATCGGGCGCAGCAGGGACACAGCGCACGCCCTGGGGCTCCACACACTGCTGCCCTGTGAACTCCTGGTCGACACGCACAGCCCGCCGCCCACGCTGCATCTCAGCAACCTGGGCGGGGCGACCCGTGTGCCCCTGAAATAACCGACTTGGGAAGGCGGCCCGGACGAGGGCAGCCCGACTGTCACACACTGGGGTTCTACTTGCTGCCATGGTCACAGCAGGGCTGTGGGATGTCGCACGGGTCCCTCCCCCATCTATGGAAGTACTAGAGTGAACAGGATGTGCCTGTTCCTGGAACTCCAACTTCCTTACCCAATACACATTCGGAGAGCCATTCCTGACAGGTGGGGAAGAGAAGGAAAGGTTAAGGTAGCACCCCCACCCCGAAACAGGAGTGAAGGGCTGGCAAGTCGTGAATAGCTTCCCTTGTGCAATAAAAGGTGAGGGACCAGACAGGCTACGTAAGTGTTTATGTCCAAGTCGATAAAGGAAATGCCACGTGTTAGAGCAGCAAGTCCTAAGATGAGAGTTTTTTGCAGTAATCAGCGGTAAACAAATCTAAGTGCATCCGAAACGGATGTTGCTGAGGTTAACATCAGTATCCTGAGTGCAGTCTGGGCACCCTGGGACCAGCTGGCCGTTCCTCGAATGCCACGGACGCAACCACGTCCGTCAATCACTGTCCTACCTCCATGGGACCCCACGTAGGACCTGCCGCTCTCCATCCGGGACAGTTTGGTGATGAAGTAGACGAAGGTGCAGTGCTGATGCCCCTGGTGCTTGCTGATCTCGTTCATCGCAGAAAACCTGTTTCAAACCAGCCAGATCGAGGCAGGTCAGGGCGAAGGCAGAGCCAGCGAGCACCACCGCGGTGGTGCCGGGGCTGGAGGATGTCCTGGGCATGGTCCGCCTCGGGCCCACTCCCACCCTGCCCCCGGGTCCCTCTGCTTGCCTCATCGACCAGAAACCCTAACCTGGGCTCCCTGCTGGGATCCCCGAACCCTGCCAAGCGCAGGACTAGCAGAAGCTTCCATCTCAGGGGCCAGGGTGCCGTAGACAGACAACCACACCATGAACCCTGGCCTCCAGTGTGTAAAAAGGTCCAGAGGTCACTTCAAGTGACAGGGGACTCAGTTCTGAGAGTACCATACCTCCTACAGACACTACAAGTAAATCAAATTGTTGGACTTAAAACTGACCGTTACCCAAAGTCTGCCCCCCTCTTCCACAAGGATGTTCTCTTAGAGCCCACTGAGTTCTGGCGCTGGGACCCCGCAGCTCCCAGTTTGTGTGGCCACGGGCCCCTCCTCTTCCCCTTCCCTTCCCTCAGGGTCTCTCGTCCACGGCTGGGAAAACGAGGAGGGAGGGTTGTTTGTGTCTTTATTCTGTTTATTGGAGGCTGTGCTGTTTTCTGGGGAGGAGTCCTTTAGGACCCCTGGGTGAATCTGGGGTTCCCCGTGGTTTCCGAGAGGAAGCACCCGAACGCACTTGGCGGAGGCGATGAGCTGAGCGCTGCGCACGCCGTCCTCGAAGTCTGTTTGAATGATGAGGATCTTCCGCGGAGCGGCGTTAGTCACGCACTTTCTGAGAAATGAGAGATCAGGCAAGTGAGCTCCCCGCCGTGAAAACGGGGTGACGATGCCCCCACCCCCAAAGCAACGGGAACTGCCCGGTGAGTGGGCGACCTGGCGGCGCAAGATGACACCCCAGTAAGTGCTTCCTCTGCAAGATCCATTTTAGCAGAGGTGCGCTGCCCGGAAGGGTTTCAGAGACGGCGACTGTCCTTGGAGTCGGGGACCCTCGCGGTCACCAGCCAATGCTGGGGACACCGCTGTGGCCGCCACAGCCAGGCGGCCAGGGCTGGGAGGAAGCACAGAGGGAGGGAGGTGGGGGCCTCACCGGACTTCTCTGAGGAAGGCGTGCTCGGTGTCGAACTGCTGCAGCGACAGGACCGTGGGCGTCAGAGCCCTGCCGGTGACTTCCGCTGCCAGAACCTCACTGTCGTGGCCGGTCAGCAGTCGGGAGAAAGTGGTGATCTGCAAGGCCAGGGAGGGCGCACTGTCTCCACCCGTCCCGAAAACCCGAGGGCACTCGGCAAGGTGCGGGGGGGCCCACGCTGGTGGAACAGGGTGCGACCCTGGGGCTCCTGAACCGAGGCGGCGCAGGGGAAACACCCAGCCAAAAGGCCTTGGGGAGAATGTGTTCCGTCCCTAAGACGGGGTTCCCCTTCCCGGACTCCAGGGCCTCTTCCCGCTTTGCTCCCCGAAGAGAGATTCCGTGGGGCTCGGCACGGATGAAATGCTGTGTCTCCCTGCTGGCCTCGCCTCCTACTTGCAGGGGAATCAGCCCACGAGGAAGGTCCCCCCCTTCCTAGGCTGTCCACGCGCCTCCTCTGCCCCAGCGCACCGCTTGGTGTGACCGGGACGCCCCACACGGGCAGGCTGACCTCGGGCCGACGCACCCTGCCTCCGGGCCCGGCTCACCGCTGAACTCCGATGCCCGTGCCAGACTGCGGGGCAGACGGATGGCCCCCCAGGCATCAGAGGGGCACCCAATGGGGTCTGCCCAGCCCAAACTGCTGCCCTTTCTCTGTTGTGACTCACCAAACCTGTGCCTGTGCCAGGAAGAAACCGGGGGTCTCCCTCCCACGGAGCCAGTCATCTGCGCTTACCCACCCCTGCTCTGCAGTCCCACCTGACTGTCGTGGGCTTCGAGGGCTCGCAGCAGCCCCCGCCCTGCACCAGTGCATCTGTTCTGTGACAGTCTCTCGCCTACTCCCCCATCTCAACGCACATTTTCCCACCACGCCCCTCCGTAGGGCAGAGATGGAGCGTCTCAGGGGCGTGGACGAGGCGGCCCAGGGAGTCTGTCCTGCGGCCCCCCAGCCTGCCTCTAGGCATTCACGGCCTTGGACCCTGAGCTCTGCCAACGACCGCCTCCTGGTCTCGCACAGGCTATGCTGCTTCCCGCCTGCCGCGCCAGCAAGGCCTTCTGCCTGTGCCAGCTTCCCCGGACGGACCTCAGAATCCATTCGTTTGGAGCCAGCTCTTGTAGAAGGGGCCACCTGACCTCACGGCCTGCCCTGTGCTGCCCGTCTTTGCCTGGGGGTAGCACCGTGCAACGCCATCGACGGCATGGCTTCGTGAACCTGTCTTCCCCCCTTGCCCAGGGTGCCAACCGAGGCCCGGAACCGGCTGATGCGCTTCCAGGTCCCTAGTGCACAGGCGCAGCTCGCAGACGCGGTGCTTCCCGGCACGGCCCGTGTGGGGCACAGTGGGACTTCGGCACCAGGCTCCGCACACAAACAGGCGCTCACGCCTGGGTAAAACGGGCCCCACATAAACGAGTGGGTCTCTCCGTGCTCAGGAAGCCGGAGTCTCGACACACCCCGCTCTGCTTCCTAGACACTGACTGGGAGCGAACCTGGAGTTTCCGACCCCAGGGACCAAGGGCTCTGAGGGGAGGGCACGTGGGACAATCACCTCGGTGAAGACGGCGTGGCACTCTGGCATCGGCTGGCGCAGGTGAGCCTGCAAGAAGTCTGCGAAGGAGTCGTGTTGCTGCCGGTAGTAGTACTCCTGGGACAGGGACTTCGCCGCGAACAGGCCCAGGGAGGTAGTGCTGAGCCGGACCACGGCGTCGGGCGTGGCGCAGTCCAGCAGCACCAACTTGGCGTCCTCCAGCACCTTCCGGTAATGCTCGTGGGTCACAGCCCGGTGACCCAGCCTCTCTATGACCTGGAGCACCACAGAGGCACAGGTGTCTGAGTGGTAGCCCATGAAGACATCTGAAGGGCTGTACCTGTGGGTGGCTCCCACCGATGTTGCCGGGACACGGACAAAGAGGTCCACCCAGGCCTTAAGCTCCCCCACGATGTCCCTCTGCCACGTCTCCAGCACGGTGTTGATGTCCAGGTAATGCTTCTCCAGCCGGTTAATGAGGGGGATGGGGAAGTGGTTGTAGACGACATCTTTCTCCTCGATGACTATCAAGCGGAAGTCTGGGTGGACCCGGCATTTGACGCGATGGGTCCCCAGGCCGAGGTCCACATACTTCTGGCCCCCGAGGTGGACGTAGTACTGGTTGAGGGCGTCGTACAGGCTCTCGTACAGGTTCTGCAGGTTGAGCAGCACCACCATCCTGCCAGTCTCCATGCAGACCTTCACCCGGTTGACGTTTCTGCAGATCTGCGTGTACTCCTGGTCCCTGGGGAAGCTGGAGCCGAAGATGATCTCTGGCTGCCGGTCCTGGCGGAAGAGCGCCCGCTGCAGGATCTGCAGGGCTACGTAGTTCCTGGTCAGCAGGAGCAGGTAGCGGGCCTCCGAGTCCTCCGGGTCCCTGCCCCGCGCCCGCATGGGGTCTCCATACACGTTCTGCTCGACCAGCTGCATGGTGCTGACCTCCTCGGAGAGCCGGGCCTCGGGCAAGCTGGCTGCGAAGATGTCCAGAGCACGGATGCCGTCTTTGCCGCTGAAGTTCCGCAAGACGGCCTGGGCGATGTCTTGTGGGGAAGGCTTCTTGTTGGAAGCTTTTGTGCTGGCAAAGACCATTTTGATGAGGCTGTAGTAGTCCCGGAGCCCGAAGAACTCCTTGCCCTGGAGCTGGCACACTCTCTCGTAGGCCTTGGCGAAGGGCGCGAAGTAGCCTTTGATCCTCTCCTGCACCAGGGAATCGGAAGAGCAGATCCCCTTGGCGCTTTCTATGAGCTCTTTCGTGTTGGGGCTGCCACGCGAGACAAAAATGCCCCGGTTCATCTTGGCAGGGTCCAGGGCCCAGTTGGAAATGCCAATGAAACCCACTTTCTTGTGGGGGGCAGGGTCGTCTTCGATGCAGCCGTCTTCCAACAGCGGATGCAGAGCCTTGAGGGGCATTTTGGGCGAGTCCTCGGCCAGGCCCACCTCGTCGAGCACCACCACGGAGACGTACTGCCGCAGGTCCTTGTCCTGCTGGAAGCGGGCGCACTGCCGGAAGGTGCCAATGATGCCCTGGGGGGTGGAGTGCGGGCTGCACTGGAAGGACACCAGGTGGACCTGCTTCAGGTTCCGGAAGAGGTCCGAGTGGGCGGCCTGGCCTTGCATGGCGTCCGCCACGATGGTCTTGGCGAGGGATTTGGAGCTGCCGGGCTTGCCCACCAGGAAGAGGGGGATCCTGAGCTCTATGCAGACGACCATCATGAAGACATTCTCTTTCAGAGCCAGGTTCTTGGCGATGGTTTTCCGCAGAGGCACGCCCTCGAGAAAGAGGTCCTGCACCCGCGTTATCGTGTCCAGCACGGCCTTGCCGTCGTTGTACGGCTGCGGAAGGCACCGGCAGATGGCTTTCCGATACGACTCCTGCCTCTCCAGAGAGGCGTGGTAGCACACGCCGACGGCCAGCACCAGCGCCCAGAGGACAGGGTCTTCCTCGAAGTCCCCGTGGGAGTGATGGGCGTGGCCGGCGGCGCCCCGCTGGGCCAGCAGCATCCCGCTGCGCTCGTGGAACCACCGGAAGACCCTGACGCAGCGCTCCACGTCCCGGAGGCTGACGAAGCTGCACTCGTCACTTTGCTTCCTCATGAAGTGCTGGGAAGCGGACAGCACATCGGTGATCACACACATCTCATCGTCGCTGACCACGGTGGTGTCCACCAGCCTCTGGACGATCTGCTGGATGTACAGCCTCTCAGTGGCATCGTTCAGCTGCCCGAAGTCCCACACGAGGGGAGTCAGGCTTGGCGGCAGAGCGTGCACCCGGTACACCAGCTGCCTCAGCGGCGTGCAGCCCAGCCGGTCCGCCGTCTCCTCGGCCCTCACCCGATAGCCCAGGCCGGCGGCCTCCAAGCGGGAGATCATCTCCGGGGAGTGCTTCCGGTAAGGGTTGCATGCCGCGATGATGTGCAAGCCAGAGCCTTCCGCCAGCCGCCGGCCGCCCACCGTGTGGTCGCACAGGACCTCCTTGATGCAGCTGACGGCTTCCGTCGTGTTGGCCTCATCGAAGAACAACACGGTGTCCAGCTGATGCTCCTGCTTGTTGACGAGGGCGAGGCTCTCCGCCTCCTGGACTCTGGCGTAGATCATGTCTGCTGTGGTCCCTCCGTGGACCTTGACCAACTTCACAGTGTCGGCGTGAGCACAGCCACGCCGCAGGTCGCTGAGGAACCTGATGAGCCTGGTTTTCCCACAGCCGGTCTCTCCCATGATGATGACGGGGATCCCGCACCGGAAGCGCATCTCGATGGCGAGAATCTTCAGCATGTTGTCCGTTGTGAGTTCGTACGTGTCGTCAGGGTCGACAGGCCACTGGATCCCTAACGCCATGCAGAGTCGCTCAAGTTTCTCGTGTCTGGGCAGCTGGTCAAAGTTGACATTGAAGGGCACCCTCTGGAGCAGCAGTCCCTGGTACAAGTCCATCGTCATGACGTCTTTCTTGATCACCCTCTTACTCACGGGATCGATGGCATCAACCATGCCTTCCGGGTTGGGCTGCAGATGGAAGCCTATGAAGGTCATGGACGTGTGGTCGCCGTTGAAGAACACGTATGGGTGGGGCTCCGACTCCCACCTCCTCCGCAGAGAGAAAGGGGCTATGTCTTCTTCCTGGACTCCGTCCATGGCGACCATGTGCTTCCCTGGGCTTTGGTCGGATGTGTGAAGTGTGGGTGTGGCGAAGTCTCGCGCCATGAAAATCATGAAGGTGACCACAAAGTTCTTGAAGCCCCGCAGCGTGTCCCCGACGATGCTGGGATTGCAGAAGACAGAGGCCTCACAGTCTTTGAGCTGGTAGTTCAGGAACCGCGCGAAGTTCCAGAGCTCGGACCAGGACGGGTTGACCACCCCACAGTAGATGAGGAGGTGCTGGATACACTCCCCGGGGGTGCCTTCGACCCGGCCTCCTTGGTACCGGAACGCATCGAGGTCTTGTTTCTGGTGGAACCGCTTTAGATACTGGAATGGTCTTTGGAAGGTCTCGCTGCGGAACTCTTCCTGATCCATCCCTGGCTCTCCGCAGCTCCGCTGGGGGTGGAGCTCCAGGCCTATCACTTCTTTGGGAGGCCTGCAGGTGACTTTGGGGAAGATATCAAGAAAGCTGAACTGGGGGGCACGTGTCCTCTGGAAAGGAGAGAGATGAACGAAACGGTTAGGAACACACTTCCTTTAAAGGTGCCTTTGGGTTTGAACCCTCCACACCATCTAGAAGGGGCAGGCTTTGTGGAAAACCACTCGTCACAAAGCAGTTTCTGCAGCCTGCTGTCTGCACGGGGGCTGCACCTTTGCCTGCTCGGGCCTGTTGGGAGTATCTGACCCCAAACCTCCCCACTGTGCGTGCGTGAGCGCAACACTCCCTTCTGTTAGGAAATGCGCATGACGGAAGTCTCCTTCCCCTCCCGGCGCATCGGGAAAGATGGTCCTTCCCAGTGGATGAATTCCCGCACCCAGAGGCACAGCCGGCCTTGACCTCAGGCACAGAGCATCAATGTGAGTCAAACGAGCTCAGGATGCTGCTAATTGATGAAACTGTCTTTATTCCAGGCATTTAAATAAATAGGTTTGAAGACTGATTTTTCTTTGCGAAGACCACCCTGCTGCTTTGCTGAGGCAGAAGTGGGGGCGCCAAAAGGGTTTGAGGGACCCCACCCCACCGTGACAGGACAGGGCCCGGGGCTGCACACCTGTTTGGAAGGCCTCTGAGGTGGCACCGAGTGCCGTTCCAGGATTTCGATGACGTACAAATGGCGCGGGTTCCGAAGCCACATTTTCCCATTTATATCCGTTAAGTGCTGCAGGATCAGGAGTTTGAAAAGAAATGCCCATATTCCAGTCTCCACCTAAAAACAGAATCACAGTCACGTGGGTCTGTAGGTACTTACTCAGAAGAACAGGTCGCCCACCCCAAGGACCTTCCTATCCTGGTCTTGGACATGATAAGACTGAGTACCAATACGGGACCGAGAAATTCCTTCTGCTGGGGAGGGGGCGGGACAGGACGTAGCAGGAGCGACTCATGCGCCGAAGCCGGCTTGTGGCAACCCCGGGGACACTCACCGAGGAGGTCACGTCGAAGTGGAACATCATGGGTCTCGTCTGGTACTGGGCGCTCAGGAAAGGCAGCAGGGAGCCCAGGACCTGGTGCTCGCCCACCTGACGGTCCACCAACCGGACAACTTTGAGAGGCACATTTCTACTGCTAAATGTCCTCTGCAGAGTTTCGTGCAGCCTCTTCACGTAGAGAGACTTGCCTGTAATGTTGAAGTAGGGAAAGGGGCTGTCAGGGCCGGACGGAACCATGGATAAAAGGATCCAGCACGAAACAGCCAAGTCACTTCTTTCCGTGCAGAATTCAAAGCAATGCAACACCACGCAGGATTAAAGAGCCCTCGCACTCCCTGGCTGTCCCCTGCTCATGGCGTGCACCGCTTCCCTGGGACAAGTGACACAATGCCAGCGTGCTGCGGGGGGTGCAGGGCTTTTGGTGGGATGAAGTCGCCTGGGCGGAAAGGCGGTGGGGACTAGGCATCTGTCCCTTCTCAGGGACCCCTTCCACTGGACCAGGTGAGAGAGTCCCGTTCCGTCCCGGGCTCTGACTTGCAGCTTCAGGTGAGGCCCGCCTCCATGAGACCCACTTTCCACCTTGTGGGAGAGCCTCATGTGTCCCAGTCACCTCCCGCCCCTGTGAGGTAGGGGAGAGCCACGAGGGGACCCAGGACCCCCCGGACCACCCACCCCAGCAGCCATCATTACCAACACCGGCTCTCTCCGAGGCCACGATCCCAACACACATCCGGTCCCTGAACACAGCTGCGGCCGACAGGGTCCGCTCGGGGACATGGTAGTGCTGAGCCAAGTAATCCTGGATGGCCTCGAGGGACGCTTGCGGGGTGACGGGCACCTTGTGCCGGCTGAAGGCCGAGGGCAGGTAGCAGTGCTCCCGCTCCGAGTCGCAGACCAGGACGAGCTGGTAGCCCTCCCGGTGGGGCTGCACGCACAGGCTCTGGAAGAGCGCCTCCACCCGGCAGGCGGCCTCGTAGCCCAGCTGGTCTGCGTGCAGCAGGCTGTACACGCCGCGGCCCCGGGCGCCTGGGCTCAGGCAGCGGCGGAGCAGCAGCGCCACCTCCTCGAAGGTGGTGTCTGGGGTGCACAGCAGCACCTCGTCGTAGGTGGGCAGCGGCTGCTGCGGGCTGTGCATGTAGACGGCCAGGGCAGCCAGCAGCACCTCCGAGGGGCCGCAGACGACGAGGTTGGGCTGGCCGGCCTGCAGGCCTTTCGGGAGCTCCCGGGTGACGGGAGGCCGGCCCTTTGTCGCCAGGGAAGCCAGGCAGCGGCCCAGGCCCTCGAGGTCCAGGCAGTGAGGCAGGAAGTCACACATGCCTGTCAGGGACTGTTCCATGATGACCCTCAGCTCGTCCGCCAGGCCGGACGCGCCTCTGAGCATGAGCAGCAATTCGTCCGTCTGTGTCTGAGGCTGCCACTGGGCCGCTGCGCTGTCGGGCCTCCGGCAGGCCTCCCAGACGTCATGGGCGCTGCAGTCAGGCTTGATGAAGGACAGCAGGGTGAGGGCGGCGTCCTCGGGCGGGTGCCTCAGGAGCTGCGTGCTCAGGTAGACCAGCTGCTCGGCCGTGTAGTAGTTGAGGTGAAAGTGCTCAGCTCGTTTCTGAGCCACGAAGTCCTCCCACTGGCGCAGGAAGCGCTCCATCTGCCAGCAGATGGCCTCCAGCATCAGGGCCAGCGGCCCTCGACCCTCCAGCGTCGGCAGCGTCCCCCAGCCGAAGTCCACCTGCACAGAGGCCTCGCCCTCGGGGGAGCAGCACACCTCGGCCCTCCAGTCCCGGAACAGCAAGTTCCCCGCGCAGTAGAGGTTGATGAAGGCATGGACCAGCCTCTCCATGTTGGAGAACACCTGTGGCCAACGGAAGCGGGAGGCGGGTGTCATGGACTCGGTCACGGGGAGGAGACTCACGCACACAGATCGGGGACCTGTGGGGCTGGAGCTCTGGGAGGGGACCGAAGGCCAGAAGTTGTAAAGACTGAGGAGACCGTGTGAAAACTACAGACGAACTTTTAAAAGAAAACCCTGGTAACACAGCGCAGAGCCTGTTCCAACGTGTTCCCGGGGCGGTTCCCGCAGTGCCCACGAAGCCTGGCTGCCGACCTTCCCTGCGAAGGCGCTTCAGGTTCTTGCCCATTTGCAGACTGAAGGGGGCAATTTAAATTTCTTTCTAAGGACTGGGCCCGAGGTCCTCCCCTCTCAGACACAACGCACTCTGCGGACGTTGAGAAGGAGCCGCTAACCAAAGGGCCTGTCACACTGGAGACGCCCCCTCGGTCCTGAGTCTGAAGGACACGCACTCCACAGGCCCACGAGTCCCCGGGCGGAGCAACTCCCAGCTATCAGTCCCCACGCAGCCCCTCCCTGCCCCCAGCCACTTGGCAGGGCCCGGCCCGGGAGGCGGTGCTCACCTCCGAGAACACCTCCACCTCCGTGCTGTTCTGGTCTTTCCTGCCAGACATGAGCATCAGTTTGTTCAGAAGCTCCTTCAGCTCCTCCAGGGAGTACTCCCGCTCCTCCTGGACGGCCCCGTGGCTCTCGGGCAGGACTAGGCGGAGAACCGTGTCTGGGGAAATCTGCGGGACAAGAGACATTCGGGGGTGGCTTGCGGCAAGGGGAGCCCCTACGATGTGCAGCAGCCCGTCCGCGCCCCTCTGCACGCTGTGTACGCTGGGCTGTGGGAGGCTCACCAGCTCGCCGTCGGCAGGCGCCTGGACCACGTAAATGCCTCTGCTGTTGATGGCGGTGGCCAGTGACAGGGATGACAGCTCCACGGACCCGTGACTCTCCTTCACCGTCTTCAGCCACTCCAAGTTCCGGGCAGAGTCGCACTGTTGGGACAGGAGAAGAGAGGGGTCGCGTCCTTCCTCTCTCCCCGCAGGGCCTTCGAGTGCAGGCTGGGCGCGGCCCCCAAGCACGGCAGGCTTCCTCGCCCACAACGCTTGTGCTCTGGGACACCTCTCCCAGGACACCTGTGGTGTGGTGTTGCTGTCTCCCTTCTGGATGTCCGGACGAGGTGGACAGAAGGCCAGATAGAGCGGGGCTGCCAGCCTCCTGTTCCCCATGTCCTTCGGGGGTCCCCAAGTCCAGCCAGAAGAACGAAAACTACACAAAAGACCTTTTGTCTGGATGGGTGCTTCCCGCAGAGGAAAGGAAAGCCCCCATCAGCTCCCTGCGCCGTGTCCCGTGGGGCCCATCTCAAGACGGGTCTGCTCACGAGGGAAGTGACGCCGGGGGCCCGCTCGGACCCGGTGAGGACGGCGCACGCAAACGGCAATGTTTATATTTTCTGATAGAAAATAAATTGATCCAAGTTGTGGAAAATACCAAAAGTCTACAGAAGTCACAACTACTGCCACCCGGGGACCCCCTGGTAACCCGGCGCACGTGTGGCAGTTGCGTGTCCCTCTGCAGCATGACACACAGAGGAAGCCCTTTCACAGGTGAGGGGAACCTCTCTGCAAACGTCGTCTCCGACGCCTGCGTGAACGAACACCCATCACGGGCGCACGACGGTGCGCGCTGGCCCCTCCGGTCCGGCAGAGCAACGCCCCCCAGACCCCACCAGCCCTGGAGCCAGAAGGAAGACTCACAAGCTTCCTGGGCAGGTGTGGGTCGTTTTCCAGAGCCTTCCACAGTTCCTTCAGAAGGTCCATGAACTCCTGGAAACCCGCACTGGCGTCCAGCTTGTAGAGCAGGCACGCGTAGCCTTGCACCGCGTCGTGGAAACAGGCCACGCGGTCCACGTCGATGTCGTTCTCCCCCGCAGAGATGGAGGCCAGGTCCACGAACACCTTCAGCTCGTGGATGCCTGGGGGTGAGAAGAGACCGGGGTGCGCGGGGCCCCTCGTGGCCAGGCAACTCTCCGAGACCCAAACCGCGGACTGTCACCCTTCCTGACCATACCACGGGATGTGCAGTCGGTTGTTAGGGGTTCAATCCACTGTCTGCTTTCAATAAGCAGCCGGCACCTTTCTCTCGCCCCTTACTGGACCGCACCAGCCACATCCGCCCTCGCTAACAGCAGCACCCGGCACCGCCCACAGTTTCACGTGCCTGATCCCACTGGGTACGTGCGGCACCGCGGCCTTGTGTTCACAAGAACGGGTGTGGCCGGTGTGGACCCTGACTGCAGCACCGGTGCACACCGGTCCCGGCCTGTCCTCCAACAGGACCTGTGACTGGGGCTCACCCTGCTCACAGGTGGCAGGCGGGAACCCTGCTCTGCTTGCCCCACAGACTCCAAAGACCAGACGTGACAGGGACCTGAGCAACAGACGCTTTTGGGACGGACGACCCGCTGCCAGGAAGACTAGTGCCGAAGGTCCCCCAAACCCAGCCTAAACCACAGGAGTCCACCTTGACCTTTACTGGAAACGAACCAGAGGAAAAACTCCAGGGGGCGAGATTTTAAAGAAAGCGATCCCCAGCAGTCACAGCAAAGAAGTCGTTTTCACACCAGAGCGTGAGAAGTGTGGTCCTGATAGAAAACCTACTGCCACTCACACGTGGCCCACGGCCCATCCCTCACGCATCCCATCTGCTTAGGGTGGCCAGCCCGGCCACCACGGGACACTCACCCCCGCAACCCCAGTGACAGGCCATACCTCCGAGCGCCCCCCGGACCCAGGCGATGAACTCTCTCCTCATGGCCAGCTCCTGCAGGGCCTGGAACCGGGGCTCATTGACATGCTCCAGCAGACTATTGGCGGACACAACCGACTCGTCGATCTCGTTCAGGGTCCCGTGGTGGAAGTTCTCAATGTGGTCCGTCTGCAAGACAAGGCTGTGCTGGGGCGGGGCCTGCCCAGCCGGGACCCCGGAGTCTGCCCAGGAATGCAGACCAGCCCGATGGAGGTCTTGCGGACCTCCTGGGCCGCGGTCGCTATGACGAGGAGACAGCACGAGGCTCTGCCCCCAGACCTGCACGCTACGCCCTCGTGCTGCCCCTGCCAGCGATACTCCGCTAAGCAGCTTGCCCGAGAGCCCGCTTTGCACTGTGCATTCTCAGTGTGTTTTGCAGGTAGGGAGGCGAGGGCCCCCACCAGGACCCACTCTAGAAGCCACCATGGGGAGCAGCTGGTGGGCGTGTGAGGCCACATCTTGTGCTGAGTTTTAACCGCCATCACACCTGGGTACACTGTTGCACAGGTCACAGCACAAGTGCTCGTCTTAAAACAGCAGAAGCCCAGGCTGACTTCCGAGTGGGAACAGAAAGGACTTCCTGTGCGTTGCTCCTGACAGGTGCGAGGTGACAGGTGGGGGAGGCCACAAAGCACCTGCTGTCCCTTCCCTCAGTCCCTGCCCCTCGTGCCAATGAGCAGTCACACCATTTATAGGCAGAAGTGAAAAGCAAGCCCCGGCATATCTGGCATCACGTGAAATACAAATGAGAGACTCCTGGAGGCGGCTGCGGACCCGCCCCGTCTGGCTCCAGGAGAGTCTGGGCGAGGACCCCCGCCCCGACCCCAGGGGTCCCCAGCGAACAACTCACAAGTCTCAATAAAATGTCCAGAACCTCGAAGTCACCGGTCAGGCCCAAAGCCGCTCTGACCTCCTGGATGACCCTCGCCACGTCGCCGGCCCGCTGCAGGCGCTGGTACTCCCTGATCTGCTTGACGCACCTCGGGACCCAGTCCCTCGGGGCCTCGGGGTCCAGGGCGCACATGATGCTGAGGTCGGCGGCCAGGCTGCTGGACCGATCCACAAAGACCTTGAAGACGGTGTCCACTTCCGCCAAGGTCAACTCTCCTGACTTCAGGTCCTCATACAGTTTACAGAACTTGTCCAAACAAGGACGATACAGCTCTTCGTACACGTCCTCAATGTCCACAGATGGCCGCGCCTCCTCCTCCTCCTCCTCCTCCGGCACCAGGTGCAGGGCCTCTGCGGCCTCCTCCCAGAGGGTCCGGAAGATGTGACTGTCCTTGAGCAAGTCCACCCTTTGGGCCATTTCCTGGACACTGGGGCTCAGACAGTAGTGTGTTACCCACATCAGGCCTGAGGAGGTGGGTGACGGACGCATCATCACAACACCATTCAGTCTTTTACCGCTGAGGTCTTCCGAGTGTCTGCGCGCGATCTCTCCGAAATCCACTTAAAGGCCAGGAGAGAAAGACCCGGGTCAGCCACGTGGCTCCGGTCCCCGCGGCCCCGCCCCCGGGGGAGACGCAGGCGGGCCACTCACTAGCCTTCTTTTCTCAGCAAGAATCCAGACGCCACCCTGCCCCCACTTCATCTATTCTCACAACCAAGAAAACGGAACTTCCAGGTGAAGATGATGATGGTCTGAAGATGGGTGCCCGCTACCTCCCCTCCCTCCTCAGGGCCAGCGGGGGTGGGGCCCGAGGCCTAGAACCTGGCAGCCCAGCCCGCCACAGGGAAGCTGGGTGTCAGAGGGTCCTGGCTGCAAGGGTGGCAACAAAAATGGGGGGGAGGGCAGACCCTCTGTGTGACAAGTCACCACAACCCCGTCTTCAGAGCAGTGGGAGGAGGCATTCCGGCAAGGACAACATGGGGGGGCTCCCCCCGACCCCCACACTCCCGGCAGCAGCCTCCACGCCTCTCCACCGCAGGCCGGGTGGGGAGACCGGGCCGCCCCAGAGCGAAGGCCTCCCCCAGGACACAGGCTGTTCGAGGCCGCACCTCCTCTGGCTTCTTGGTCAGCTGGCGAGGTGCCCCTCTTAATACAAAACATGGGGAAAGTCTTCAACGTAAGAAGTAGGTAGTGAAACCCACAGGTAAAAGTGACTCGGAGGAAACAGGAAACTACGTGAAAAAAAGGAAAACCTCTGAGCCCCGAAGAGCAGGAAGCCCAGGGAGGTAAGACACAGCAGCAGCCTGCACCGTGCAGGGAGCCCAAAGAGGCTCGTCCGAGAACAGAGGGCTCCCGCTACTTGAAGGCACGTGAGGACTGAGGTGTCGGAAGGTCAGACGGTCCCGCGGAGCAGACGGCTCCGAAAGCAGAGCAGAAACCAGAGACGGGAAACCGGGGAGGAGGCCCTGGAAGCGGACGCCGTGGCGGGAGCTGCGGCACCCAACTAAGGGCAGCCTGGCAGGAAGAACGGGACCCTGGAAACAGTTTGAGAGGTCTTTCCAGAACTCCAGGACTTGGATTTCAAGACTGCAAAGACGCATTTAACCGTGCCCAAGACAATGGAGGGAAAACTGACCCAAATTTCAGGACCCTGGGGACGGGAAGAGCTCAGGAGCTTCCAGAGAAAACGCCCCACGGGAAGCATCAGAGACTGGACCGCGTCCGACTTCCTGGAAGCAGCCTGACTTCCCCACGGCGACACCGCACAGGAGATGCAGCCACGTGTCCGAAGCCCCAGAGGGGAAGCACTTCTGGTCTGCATTCCGCCCGAGCCCAGCGATTAGCCCAGCAAGAGAGTGGACGTTCTCAGACTCACGAGCACCAAGGACCGAACCTCCTCTGCCCGCTTCTTGGGGGCATCACGGAAGATCGTGTTCCACTGAAACCCCGGTGGGAGAGCGTCTGGGGCCCAGGACACGGGCCCACCTGAGGTGCGAGGCCCAGGGTGACGCAGGGACTGGAGAGACCCCTCCCATTTGGGGAGACTCCTAACAGATCAAACTGATCGGAATTTGAGGAAATTCGAACAGGGAAAGAGTCTGGAATTGAGTGAAAAATAAAATACTGAGAACAGAACTGGGACAAGACAAGAATTTTCACTCTGGAGAAAACCAAGTGATTGCAAGAAGGTAAGAGGGTCACGGCTGGGCCGCCGAGGGGCTTCAGCGCCCTCGGGCCATTCGGAGTTGGAGAGCGAGCTAATGATGGAAATTACGTGAAGGAAGTCAGACAGGTCCGGACTGGGGGGCAGAGATGGGAAAGAGAGACCAAAGCCCTCGTCCCCCACGACAGGTAAGGCTCATCTGGGAGATCGGGGAGCAATCCCAGCATGCTCTTAAGAGGGCTGGGGCAAACGCGAGAAGAGGGGACACGGCTACCTCTGTCTAAAATTAACACACCCCAGCAGGTGTGGCTCAGTGGACTGAGTGCCAGCCCGCAAACCAAAAAGGTCATTGGTTCAATTCCCAGTCAGGGCAAATGCCTGGGTTGCAGGCCAGGTCCCCAGTAGGGGGCGCGTGAGAAGCAACCAGACACTGATGTTTCTCTCCCTCTCTACAGCCCTTCCCTTTCTCTCTCTAAAAATCAATAAATAAAGATGATTTTTTAAAAAGTTTTTAGAAAATTAAATCAACATGTAACTGAAAGCCCAACCTGAGGGAAGACTGCGAGGGTGACACGTTTTGACCGATTCTCCGCCGCCCCCTCCGTTTCGGTCCCTGAAATTCTCATAAACATCACCTTTCACCAGGTTCCGCACCCCTTCGCACAGCTTCAGGAGGCTGTCCACACGCCTCTTCTCCTCCTGCAGGAAGGCCAGCGCTTCCCACTGGCCGCGCAGCACCTGCTGCATGTCTTGCTTTTTCTCCTGGGGCGAAAGACTTTTTCTCTCTTGAAAAAACAAAGGACCCAATAGAACAAACACGCCTTCTTCCACGGCGGGCACGTCTTCCCTCTGCCTCTGACGACTGCACGCCCAGGGCCGGGGGGCGGGGGGGGGGCCCTGACGAGGCAGCCACCAGCCATGGGGCCTCAAACTGTGGGCACTCCCATGTGGCAGGAACACTGTCACCTGCCTGAGGTGTGGAAGCCACGAGGCACTAAACACAACATGTGATTCTGAGTGAAGTCTTCTGCTCCGTGGGATGTGGTGGAGACAGTTGGTCAGAGCAGAATGGGGTCTGAAAACCCCAGGCAGTAACGCCCCAGGGTGAGCCCTCCGACTTCAGGGGTGAAGCATCGGAACTTACTGAGACACACACTTAAGGTCTGGGGACGGACTGGCGCTCACATGGCTGAGAGCTTTTAAAAAAGTTCTTTCACTAGATCTCCAATATTCTATAACTTTGTGTTTGTTTTAAAAATAATAATAAACAACCCTGGCTGGTGGGCTCAGTGGATTGAGTGCTGGCCTGTGAAACAAAGGGTTGCCAGTTCGATTCCCAGTCAGGGCACATGCCTGGGTTGTGGGCCAGGTCCCCAGTAGGGGGCGCTCAAGAGGCAACCACACAGTGATGTTTCTCTCCCTCTCTCTCTCTCTCCCTTCTTTCCCCTCTCTCTGAAAAAGTAAAATCTTTAAAAAGAAGTAAGAAATTATAAATACATTCATCAATCTTAAAAAAAAAATCCCATCAGTTTAGTGGCAAGAAGAGACCCTCCACGAAGAGAGAACAAAGCCCGCCTTCCGTGGACCCGCAGGCACAGCCACCGCCCCCCTCGGTGTCGAACTCACTCAGCTCCCAGATGTCCAGGAACTGGCTCCGGTGGCTCCAGATCAGCTCCAGCTGTCCCACCAGCACCGTCCCACTCAGGAGGTCACGGGCTACTTCGGTGATGATAGAGTCAGCGGCAGCCATCAGAGTCTTGCCTTCCTCGGTGAAGTGTTTCAGCAGTTTCTCATCACTTCCTGTGCAGGTTGAGGACAGACAGAAAACCAGCGGGCAGCTGCTTCTCTCCCGCCTGCCTCTGCCCAGCTGAGGTCGCCGTGACCTCTCGCTGCGCCGCCCGGCTTCCCCTTCCTGCGGGGGCCGCAGGCCTTGCTCACACGCGTGTCCCCAGCACTTCCTGGATCAGGAACACGATCGCTCCAACGGCCGCAGCCAGCTGGGGACCGTGTTTCCCAGGTCGTTAAGTCCTGTGCCCATCAGGGTCCTTACGGGACACATGACCTCCCCTGACATCCCCCTTCTCCAGAGTCCCCGGGGCAGAAAGACACACAGGGCCCGTCATGCCTTCACACCCAGTGAGGGACCCGCACGGCCCACGGGGACGGACACGGCCTTGCGAACATCTGAATGTGAATTTCAGGATCAGTTTGGAGGGCAGGGTTTTGAAAGATCCTTATTGTGACCACTGGGAGAGTTCTCTCCACGTGGCACCTGGGTCAAACAGCATTATGAGAAGGGGAATTTATCTGCGCCATTAAAAAATCAGTGTAACAGCTTCAGTCATAATTGCAAGCCTTTGGAAGCACCCAGACGTCCTTCGGTTGGAGAAGGACAAACCCTGGACTGTCCAACAGCACCATGTTAGCCGGTGATAAAGAAAGAGACGAGAGCTACGGAAAGGAAACTCCACTGCACACGCCCAGGCGGGAGAAGCCCGTCCCGACGCCCATGTGCCACATGTATGACCCTCTCAAAAAAAGCAGAGCTCAGGGGGCAGCGGAGGGGGGCGAACAGGCACAGCCCAGGGTGCCTCGGGGCAGCGACGTCGCTCCGTCCCATCCCAGCCCAGCCGTGTACGTTTACACGTCTGTCCGACGACAGACATGCACCAGCAAGAGGGGACGTTGTGCAGATGCTGCGCCCGGGTCACTAATGACGTGTCAGTACTGCGTCATGGACTGCAAGGAACAGACCGCACAAAAGCAAGACCGTCGCGGGCGAGGTGGGGGGAATGTGCACCTCTCTGTGCTGTGTGCCCAGTTTTTCCACAAACCCCAAAACCGCTCTAAAAAATAAGGTGTATCACTTAAAAAATATACAGTCATTGCACAGGACTAGCTTTCAATGTACAGAGAAGTCCCCCCTGAGTGATTTGACTTTATCCCTTTAAGAACCCTGCCACGGACGCAGCTTAGCTTTTTCTTTTTGGTTATTCTAATAATTTGATAAGATCAAGGCTCAGAATCAACTAGCGTGGGATTTTTAGATCCAAATCCACTGCTTTTCCTCTAAATCTGAATCTGACGACGTACACACAAACCGGACCCCTCCTTGATCGCAGAACATCTGGGCATGGTGTGGGGGGCCGGAATCAGACACACTCAGCGCTCTGTCCCCCCCACACACACACAAGACTCAGGCACTCTGGCCTCCGAGTGACACAGCGGTGTCAGAGTGGGACACTCCCAGGTTTGGGCTGAGGGTCTGGATGCCTGGTCTCTTGGACCCAGACCTTGAGGAAGTCCCACGCCACCGTCCAGCTGAGTTTCCTCATCTGGAACAGGGGGACCGGTGAGGGACATGCAGGACAGCTCCCGGGACCCCAACACCGCTGCACAGTGGGGATGCACGGGCAGGCGGCCAGCAGCGCCAGTTCCTAGTCACACACAGGACACCTGGCCCTCGCTGGCCCCCCCATCCAGTGTACCTCCCGGCCAGACCTCAGCCAGTCTGGAGCATCAGGTCACGTGCCTGTCCCCACAAAAGCCAGCGAGACACCGTGTGGACACCCCCGCCCACATACCATACAGTCTGAAGAGGTGCTTGATGTCCGGCCCCGTGAGCAGGTGCTTCAGAACCTTGGGCGGGTCATCGATGGGGCCCCGACTGTCTCTCGGCCAGGACTTGGTGATCACGGTGGACACAAGAGTGCCAAACCGGTGCAGGTCTACGCAGGACAGTCCCTCCAGGACGCTGGTCTGAGACTGCGAGGGGTAAAGAGAAGGGAGCATGGGGGGCGGTTCTCACTGGCTTGTTTTTAAATGACAGAAGGGAGTTAGCCAATAGCGTTTCAGCAGTCTCTCGTGACTAGTTTCACAAAGGTTCAAAATAACGCAAAAGAGTAAATACACTTAACACCTTTCTGAGGGCATTTTGCTTCGCTGGGAGCAAAGACGAGAGCCGTGGAAACACACACACACACATGCGCGCGCGCACATGCACACCCCTCCCTCTGCTCACCACCAGTTTCCACGTTTTCTCCTGGACGTTCACATCACCGAAAACACATCACATACGTTGCATTCCTAAACCATAATCCCTTCTGAGGCTGCCTCGGACGGCACCCACGTCTTAACTCTTCCTGCTTCCCCACCAACCAAACGTTTTCATCTTTAGGAGCCAAGGTTTCACAGGAAGTCTCAGTAACGAGTTAAAAAAATAGAGGTCGAGTTAGCTTGCAAAGACACATTCTGATACGTAAAAGGACAAAAGAACGCCGCACCCAGCAACTTATAAAACGAATGAAACACCATGACCAAGTGGGGTTTATCCCAGGGGTGAAAGTCTCATAAATGTAATCCATCAAATCGACAGGAAAAAAGTCACACGATCAACAGTAGACGCAGAGAGAGCATTCCGCACGTCTGACACCCCGTTGTGACAAAGACTCCCAGCAAACAGGAGCAGGGGGACGGGCCCGCCCGGTGGGGAGGCATCGTGAAAAGCCCCCAGCTGACTTCACGCTCACGGGGGAAAACAAGCCGAGGACAGGCCCCCCTCCACGCCTGCGCCACACTGGACGTTCCGCTCCCGCCAATCGGGAGTGACCGAGACATACAAGACACCCAGACTGGGAGGGAAGAAGGAGAACTCTCTTCGCAGGTGACACGGTCTCGTTAGAGGGGCCCCTGGAGAACACGCACACCTGGTAGAAGCCCAGAACTTGCACGCACGCACGCACGCACACGCACACACACACTTTAAACGCAGGCTGTCCCCAGGGGGCGGTATCTTTCTACTTTGCAGGAAAAAACCCTCAGTGACTGGATGAGACTTTGGCGTCTCCCACGGAGCACGTGCCAAGCAGTGTCAGCAGACAATGCACACACGGAGCAGTGACTTCACAGGGACCTTTAGGAGCAGCCTGTGACACTGCGGGATTCGAGGTCACACGGGAGTGGCTGTGACCGGACCGCCCCTGCAGGCTAGGAGGGGACGTCCCTGCCCATTCTTGGGGCAGGGCATGATCTCAGCACCGGCCGGCGCTTACTGGCCCTTCTTGCCGAGGCCGGAGGCAGCTGCGACCCTGAACGTGCCCTGGTGGGTGAGTGTGTTCACCTGGCAGGCCGAGCTGATGGCTTCGATGACGCAGTTCTCAAAGCACTTGGCCACGCCGTCCTCCGCATCCGCACCCTTCCAGTCCACACTGCAGAAGGCCAAGATCTGGGAGCGAGGACTCTCCTGTGGGGAGATAAGGGAGCGGTCACAGGTCTGGGCGCGGTGCCCCAACTCCACGGGACAGAGACACCGCCTGGGCTTACCCTCCCACTGTTTTATCAGCTCCCCATCGTCGGGGGCTTCTCCGCACCCCTCACCGGACCTGTCCTTACTGCCCCCCCGACGGGAGACCAGCGAGAAGACTGCGACCCAGCCTCGCCCCACTTGGCAGAGGCAGCTCCTGAGGGCAGTTTGCAAACACCTGTGGGTCGTGGAGACCGGCTCGATTCCGCCTGGCGGACATCTCCCTGCCCAGACTCACCGCATGGCAACCTATCAAATGCTTGTCTCGTTGAAAAGTCAACCTCACGTCCCCAGATCACAGCCCTGCCCTGGAACGAGGGCCGGTTGTGTCTTCCCCACGCGTCGCCGGGCCTGGCAGGCTCCTGTCCTGTCGCCACCAAGACCCCCGGAGGTTCCCCAGGCAGCAACGTCTGGTCCCCTTGTTCTTCCCACGTCCTGACTGGGTCCCAGACATGAGCTGCACCGGCAGCAAACATGTGGCCACACCCCCATCCCTGCACACAGCGGGGGCGTCCGTCCAAGCAAACGCCCCCTTCACCTCGACCTCTGGCCCCCCAAAGTCCGCATGTCTCACCCTGCCTCCCCTGAGAGAACAGCCCCGACCGCGGGTACCTGCTTGAGCCTCCCCTCCATGTCCCTCAGCAGGGACTCCCGCCAGCCGTGCTCCGCGGGGAAGTCGATCTCCACCAGCTGCCGCCAGACCTGCAAAAGCCACATGTCGGTGACAGCCCCCATGACACGGAAGTGCCACGAGAAGGAAGGCTGCCGTGGAAACGCAGAGAGCGTGGGACTGCGAGGACGCCCCACCCGGCCCTGGCTGCTGCCACTGAGACCCGCCAGCGGGAGTCGGGGCCCCCACCTCCGCCCCCGAAACACAGGGCCCTGACTGGACAGGTAACCCGTCTGGTCCTTCGCTGTGTAACTGCTCTGTGTTGGGGAAGAATTTCCCTCCAACGTTTTGTTTTCGAAAACATCAAACTTACGAGTGTCACAAGAAGCCCCTGCACCTCCATCAGATTCCCAGACATTAACCTTGAACATGACTTTCTCCGTCTTCAGTTCCCCTCCAAGTGCTTCCCCTGCAGAGCCCCCCAAAGGTGAGCCGCCGGTGCTGTCCCCCGCGGCCCCCCGAGTACGTGGCCCACCTCCCACACAGCACAGTGAGCGTCACGCTCAGGGCGGTGCACGTGGGCCCGACACTGTGCTCTAGGACCCGTCCCCAGCCGTCCCGCTGCTGACTCTGTCCCGACTCTTTGGGTCCAAGGTGCGACCAGGGGACACGCACTGCAGCGGCCGTCATGCCTTTCTCCAGTAACATGCTCTCCGACCCTCTTCCTCCGTGAGCAACGTTTGCAGTTCTGAGAACTCCGGGCCAGCTGTTCCGGAGACCGTCCCTCACGCGGCCGCGGCTGCCAATTCTCCCACAATTCGATTCAGATTGAACTTTTTCTCGGGGGCTTGAGCCGCACTGAAAATGCACCTTCTGTGGGTCGGGCAGGGCGAGACGTCACACGTCCCCGAGACTCCCGTCCCACCTCGTGGTGGCTGCAGCCCTCGGGGCCTGATGCGGCTCCCGCTGCCTGGCGCTCTCACCACGGGTCCCAGCGCTGGGGCGGGTGCCGTGCCCGCCTCAGCCAGCATAGAGCCGGCCCTGCGGCAACCGCTTCTCCGGCGTTCATTGGTCAGCTTTCTTGTGTGAAATTTCAAAAGTGAAAAAAAAACGGCTTTCTTTCTTTTTTCCTTCCACCTGTTTTCCTGTTAACACATCTGAAGCGCCACTGATGTTGGTACTCATCTGTCCTAGGTGTGGCTGCCGGGGTCCCCTTTTCAGGCCAGCTTCTGCTTTATTTAAAACGCGAGGGGTCTACAGAGACACGTGACTAGCGTGATGGTCTCCCTCCTGTTCACGTCCGCCACGGTCGAGGGCCGGCTCTCACAGCTGGGACCGCCGCAGGGACAGCTTCTCAGAACCCAAAACGCAGACCGTGTCCCGGGAACGTCCTCTGCCACCCCAGGAGAGCACGCTGCCTCGGTCCTGCTGCCTGGTGACAGGTCACCGTGCGTCGCAGCGTCTGGCAATGAGGGACGTTTCGGGCTGGCCTTGCCTGTCACCTGCCGGAGTCGGAGGCCCCGTCCCGGAGCTTGGGTCTCAGTCAGTGGGGACGGTCCTTGAACTCTGTGGCGGGCTCTCTGGGCGCCAGGGGGGCTCTCGGACCCAGGGCTATGTTTCTAGGCTGGCTCAGTGGACAGAGATGGGAACTGTTGCTTTTTTTAAACTTATATTTAAAAAATTTTTTTTCACTTCCAGTTTACATTGATTTCAAATGCACAGCAAAGTGGTCAGACAATCACACGCCGGACGGGAAAGCGGGGTCCCCCCGCTGCCCCCGCCCCACCCGCTGTCGTCACGACACTGTTGGCTGGCTCCCCGTGCCGCGGTCCGCGTCTCTGAGGCTGCTCTGCTGCCGACTGGCACGGCCTGATCGCCTCCCCGCCCGGCCCCTCCCTGACACCTGTGGCTCTGTCCTCGGCTTCTGAGTGTGCTTGTCTATTTTGCTCATGAGACTCCGTGTGTGAGTGAGATCACATGGGACTCATCTTTCTGACACAGCTCACTCCACGTAACACCCTCCGGTCCGCCCGTGTCGTCACAGAAGGGAAGAGTGCCTTTTTTTTTGACAGCTGTGGAGCACTGCACCGTGCGTGTGCCTCACGGCTGGTTCTCCCCCTCGCCCACCGCTGGCACCTGCCTCTTTCCGGACACAGCAATGGCGACGGCAAGCAAGGCTGCAGTGACCTGGACCGCGCGTTCACGCTGCTGCCTGAGCTCCTTCTGACCCCGAGCCCTCCTGCCCGCCCTCGTCCACGCTCCCTTCTGCACAGCGAGGAGAAGCCTGGCTTCCAGCAGCACGGAACCCAGCGTTCCTGTGCTGAGTCCTGCACATTCACAGGAGTGTGAGCATCGAGCATCGCTACACCTGCGTCGGTGCCGACCACCAAACCTCCGCTGGATTCCAAGTAGATGTGCATCTTCTCGGCTCTCGGGTTGAGTGCTGAGCATCTGGGCTCCGAGGACTGGGATGGAGGCCCTTTGCCTCTAGTGGGCCACCGACATGTGAGAGTCATCAGTCCCTGTTCATGCAGCGTCTGCTGGGAGATGCTGTGGTTGTGCTTCTAAAGTGACCCTGGAAGGCGGCAGCCCACAGTGGCCGGCCCCGTGAGGTCAGAGGGCCCTCGGGTGGGTGGCTTGTCCCAAGCTCTAGACAGCAGCATGGAGTTGGCGGTCTTCAGGACCGCGGGCAGGGTCAGCTGCCCACTTTGCTTCGAGGCTGAAGGTGAGGGGCCTGTTCTCGGGGCAGCTCGGCCTGCATCCCCCCAAACCTTGGGTCCCTCCTTTGTAGAACGGGGACAACAGCAGCACCTGCCCCAGTGTAGACACTCAACATTTAAATTATCGTTCATGTTAGTTCACCACCCGCACAGCATTTGACTCGGAATCACTGTCTCTCGTCAGGGGCCGACAGCTGTGCACGCTTCCATCAGGCTCGCAGACGGACACGGTCGGGAACCCGGACAGGACGCTGAACCGTCCGCCCCTCTGTCCAGGCGGCCGCTCCGTCTGCGAGCCCTATGACCCTTTCATCCAAAGCACAAGTCCGAGTCCACAGCTATCTTCCCAGGGCCCAGGTTCTAGTCTGTTCTGTGCCAGGGTCTCTACTCGCAGGTGTTTTCTATCTTAACGGAAAGCAGGCGCTGACCTAGACGCCTGGTCCTGTTAAGAGGCCAAGAAAAGTCTGGAAATCAGTGGTGAGCCGCATGTTCATGTTATAGCGCCTCCAGTAGACGCAGGAAGGAAACGCCTCAGGCTGGTCTATGAAGTGAGTGTGGAACCGGTTCCTGTGGTGGGCACGTGACTCCCACCCACCTCACGTCTCCCACCTGCCGTGCCATTACGGTCACGTTAGCAGCCGGTCAGGAAAACGGCGTCACCTCCAGTGACCGTGACCTAGCCAGCAATGCCTGTGTGGCCATCACCCCTCTGGTTTTCCTGGAACAAGGAAAACAGGCCTCGCTCGACAGAAATGGGACGTGTGGGTATCGGCCGTCCAGACCCAGACCACAAAGCCAGAGGTGTCCTGTTCCACGGACACAAGACTGAGAGGAACCTTGCAGGAAGGGTAAACGTCATTTCATGGGTCACACTGTCTCCCAACACCCTGGGAGCACAAGAGGTCTAACCTTGGCAACTTCTAGGACACAGGAAGAAGACAAAGCCACTTAAAACCCAACGGGTGTGGAACAGATTCTTGGCCGGCAGGTACCCGGTCCAGCCACTGCCTGGGACTCGTGCCCAAGGCACTGCCGCCAGCCGCCCTGGTCCGTCACCCTCCTCCTTAGTGTGCGATTCTATTCGACGCCTGTCTTTCTGGAATCCCTTCTGAGTCCTACCTCGTGGGGCTGTTTCCTCTCTTCCTCACATTCAGACGCTGTTCTGCCCAGCTTCCCCTTCAAGCACTTCCTGCTTTCACCTTTTCTTCCACACCCAACATCATAAACTTGACTCGTGACCTCAGTGCTGAATCAGACCCCGAATCCCCCATGCAAGTCACCGCCCTGGACAAGGTCGGCCTGACGCCAGGGCACCCAGCGGGCAGCATGACCAGCGTGTGGCCGTCCACCACCTGCTGGGGAGCAGTGGGCCTGGAAGCCCAGGTCCGGGCTGGTGGCACCCGATACCCAGCCGAGCTCCCCGCACTCGGGATGCAGGCACAGCCCCCGGTGTCGCGTCCCTGTGCAGACACACGCCCCAGGCTCTGTGGGGCATGCCGGCCGGCTCACCTGCATCTCCTGCTTGTACGTGAATGTGACATCAGTGAGAGCAGAGGCACCTGAGTTCTGGAACATGCTCTTATTGAAGATTCCCCGGAGCCACGATTTCGTGGTATTGAGGGCTGTCTGGACGATGGTCCTCACTGAGCTCTCCCCAGTTTTACTTCCCTTCCCGTCTGCTGAATCCTGTTACCCAAGGGGAGAGAAAGAGTTCATCGCTCTGGCACTGTGCCCCGCGCAGTGCGGGCAGGAACGTCTTCCCCCTGCTCGGGAATCGCCCAGCCACCTGAGGTTCTGCACCACCCTCCTCGCTCCCTCCAGGGTGAGACCCGAGGGGACAAGGCATACAGGTTCACCGCCACCTCCTGATGCGCAGAACAGAGCCGGTGTTGGCCAGGCACCAGTGATCTCAGAGGACGGGGCCGGCCACCCTGTGTCGCCCCCGCCACCCGGGAACTCGCCAGCCTCCTTTCGGAACTGAGGCTGCTTAGAATCCCACCCCCTCCCTGGGCGTGACCTGGGGGGGTTGCACTCTGCTCACCGCCAGAGGCTTCAGTGAGACCACTGCGCGCACAATTTTTGCAGACAAGGCCAGCAGCTCGTGCAACAGGTGATCTTTGGAGAGTCTGCAGACAGTCTGGTGCAGCTTCAGGCACACGGTCGGGTAGGACAGGGCCAGAGGCTTCTCCAGGACACTGGCTCGCAGACAGTGAGGACAAGCCGCTGAGGTGGGACACCCGAGAGGACAGCGCCCCCCCCAGGAGCCCTCCCTTCAAAACACGGCCAGGTAAGGCATGTATTTGACCCCTCAGGGTAACAGCAGTAAATTCAGTCCGTCTAGAACTTGTGACCCAGGGGAAAAGCAAACAGCATTTTGGGCCCCTTCTTGGTCTGAACTGTTTTAAGAAAAACAAGTCGAACCATTCCAAGGAAATCCCCTTGCTTGGAAAATGGCTAGGGGGGTCTATCACAACGCTGAATGGCACTAAGTTTGAAAACAATCCGGGGAGACCCCCGGGGGAGGGACCCTGCACTGTGCACAGTGTGACCGCACAGTGTGACACAGAAACCCACGGGGAAGGGACCCGAAACCTCAGCAGTCCTGGCTATCACTTCCCTTACAACACAGGATGGCCACCTCGCTCACGCAAAGAAAGAAGAGGGACGCACACTGACCGGTGACCTGCCAGTGAGGGCAGCCAACACAGGACACAGCCACCCAGTGAGGGACGGCCCCGGGCCGGAGACCAGAGAGGCCACGTTTCGCTCTTCTACTTACTTGTCCTGAAACATGTCCAGGAGGTGCAGCAGCATTTTCAGGGTGTCCCTGACCTCCTAGGGCGGGGGGGGGGGCGAGTTGCAGGGCGAGGTGAGTTACGCAGCCGCTGTTCCTTCCCCACTTCCTACAAACGCGCTGTACAGGGCTCGATACTACACTTACATCCTTCAGGAATAAGACTCGGGGCTTAAAATTACACCACCAAAAAACAAAAAAAGAAAAACAGAAAAACGTAAAAGCAGCCCTGGCTGGTGTGGCTCAGTGGATTGAGCGAGGGCTGGTGAACCAAAGAATCGAGGTTTGATTCCCAGTCAGGGCACATGCCTGGGTTGCAGGCCAGTTCCCAGCAGGCGATGCACATTGACGTTTCTCTCCCTCTCTCCTTCCCTTCCCCTCTAAAGATAAATAAATAAAATCTTTTTTAAAAATTAGCCTCAAATGTTTACTGAAAAAAATGTAAAAGCAATAATACAAGAACAAAAAACAATAAAATGGAATAAAATTATACCACCGTTGCCACCCCCAAAACGGGGGAGCTGCCGGGAACTGCGGGTGTGCCAGCCCCGGGGTCAGCTTCCGCCCCTGCCTCGCACAGCCATGCAGATGACCGGCCGAGTGTCACTGCATCGCAGCAGGGGCCCTCCCAGCCCGAGGGTCTAAGGGCTCCGCCCGGCCCCCTGGTGCGCCATCGCTGAGCAAGGGCTCCGGTGCCTCCTGCAGGGGACAAACCTCCACCTTCCTGTTGGAGATTTCCTTCAGTCCTTGAAGACGGTGGAAGGTCCCCAGCAGACAGTCCAGGACGTGGGCCGGAGAGCGACTCAAGTAGTGGATGAATTCTTGCAGGTAGAAGACCAGGGTGTCCAGGGGCAGCAAACTGAACCAGGAGCGGAACAGGTGCGCGTCCAGGTCCAGCAGGTGCTTCTTCCCCTGCATCAGATGCAGTAACTTCTTCCTGGGGGAGGGAAGGAGGAACCGTGAAAGGGTGGTGACATTAGTCACACAGACTCAGTGACATCAAACTGCATTAGGGGCGAGGTAGAGTGTTCAGTTGTTAAGACAATTTAAACGCTAAGCAGTGAATCAAAAGGCAATCGAACAATGACATACAAGAATTCACTGTGGAGGGACCTTGAGGACATTGTGCTGAGTGAAACATCCAGTCAGAAAAGGACAATCCTGTGTGCCCCTCCCATATGGGTGGAGGACCTGAGGGGGGTCACACCCACAAGGACAGAAAGGAGAGGGCTAACCAGGGGCCCAGGGAGGGGTGGGGAGGGAGTGTGTCCTGTGGACAGAGGTTCAGCTGGGGACAGTGACAAAGGGTGGGGTGACGGCTGTGGAGGAACGTGAATGAGCTCAACGCCACCGAGCCGTGCACCTGAAACCGTGGAGCTGGAGACCTGCACGTTATACGCACATTCGCACGAGGAACAGCCCGCTAAGGATTCAGCATCTACCAGCCGCACTGGAGCGTCACTGCCATCGGGCACTGTCGCTGTGCTGTGTCCAGGCGCTGCTTGGACTCACTCGTGTTCTGCGCCCCGGCAGCAAGTGCGCCCCGGTGGCTCCTTAGCCGGCCACGGCGCCTGGGACCCACTCTCTACGCTGTCCCTTGGAGTGTGGCTGGCTCCCGGCGCTGCCGGAAAACGTGTCTCGAGGTGCGCCCAAGGGCCAGCACGGCCGGAGCTCCGCCTTCTTTCCTGTGTGCGCATGCGCCTTTCTGACCCCGCCCACCGTCCACACACCGTGCCTGTGTCCGCGTGTTGGCTTCTGTGAGTGCGTTTACACCAGGAATGACATCCATGACCGTAGCTGAGCCTCACTTCAAAGGGCGCCTTCCAATAGCAGCGAAGAAACCATGACGACGGCTTTACTCCCCGAGCCCTTCAGGCCAGACCCCGCAGTGGGCGGGGCGGGGCGTGTACCAGCCCGGCCTCCGATGGAAGGCCCCACGCACAAGCAGGGGGGCGGAGCTTGGGGAGGAGCCCCGGTATTCCCTTTTTGTACTTAATTCACATTTATGTTTTCTTCGGTTTTGATGTAATGTTTGCACTTCTGTTCAATTTACCATTTTCTTTGGTGGATTCTGCTTTCCACGTCCTCTCTAAAAGGACGGCACTTCACTACTGTAAGACTTTCAGTGGACCCCTTTCGTATTTCTCTTTATATGCCTCGTATGTTTAAAATTGTCAAGAAGTCACTTTACGAGGAGAGACACATCCCTCGCACCCCGACGGCAGTCCGCCGAAACTGACGTGCACAAGCGGGGGACACTACTTACCCGTCCGCTCTCTTTTCCCGGAATTCCTTGAAAGGGATTCCTTCGAGGGCTGCCCAGGCCACCTCCTGCTGAACCGTGGAGTCCCCTCCGCAAGCGGGCCGCTCCGTGCAGTGGTGGAACACAGGCAGGACGCCCACCCAGAGGTCGATCCTGTAGGTCACGCTCTTGTGGCACAGGTCTACCAGGGCCTCTCGCCACCTGGAAAAGGACCAGAGACCCTGCAGTGAGCCGAGGGTGGCCCGAGGGGCCTGAGAGCCCCCCAGGGCAGGGCCAGCTCCTGCTGACAGGAGCAGACAGGAGCACCCTGTCTGAGCACTGAGCACCTGGCCCAGGCAGGAACGGGGTCGCGTGGGAGACAGGGTGTCCTCGGCCTCACCCACCAAAGCACTGGGAAGTGAAGAGGCCCCTGTTGAGCCCTGCAGCAAACCCCCAAGGACAACTGTCCCATCTTCCTTGACATAAAAAACTGAGGCTGGGGTGGCCCACGCCAGCAGGCCTGTGACCCCAGGGAGTCTGGTGGCAGTGAGGACACATGAAAGCTGTTGGGAACCTTACACCTGGCTTCTAGCTAAAAACACTGCATTGATTACAGGAACCTGTGCGCTCCACAAAGCCAATCCGCTACAGGTACATGAGGTGTGCATGCGCTCCCCAAGCCAATCGGCTACAGGCACATGAGGTGTCCACGAGTACCAGTTGCACCCAAGTAATCAATAAGCGGGCCCTTCTTTGTCTCAGGCTAGCCAATAGCAAGCAACCTAATCTTCTTCCTCTCCCTCCCCCCCTATATATATACCCAGTGCGGAAAAATAAAGTTTGCAGCTTGATCAGAATCTTTTGTCTTGCTGCCATTCTTCGCGCCTCTTGTCCCCCCAACATCATTTGTTCTAGGTAGGTGGTCGAGCCCCAGTTGATTGCTCCGCGGGCCGGAGCAAGTGGCACCCAACGTGGGGGCCCCGATAGCCGCCGGAACAAAGGGCCGTCCCCGCCAGTGACTTCCCCGCACAGATTGGATCGCCGCGACTACTCGACCGCGAGACAGATCCAGGAGCCCCTCCCCTCGACGGCGAACTCGGCCAGGTAAGGCCCCCAATCATGGGACAAGCATGTTCACAAAGTGATATTTTTATAAGTCAATTAAAGCAAACTCTCAAGGTGCGAGGAACTCGAGTTAAGAAAAAGGATTTAGTTTTATTTTTTGACTTTATATTCAAAATGTGCCCCTGGTTCCCCCAAGAGGGGACGATTGACCCGCAGTGTTGGAACCAGGTCAGAGATTGCCTTAATGACTATTATCGAGTCTCTGGCCGCGAGACCGTCCCTATCACCGCCTTCAGTTATTTTAATCTTATTAAAGAAATCTTAGTCACTCATGGGCATTCTCCGGATGTCCAGAGCCTTTGTAAAGAGGGACAAGAAGTTCTAAAAAATCAATCCCGGCCCCCTCGAGGGCCCCTTCAGCCAAAATCTCTGTAAAGAGGGACAAGAAATTTTAAAAAATCAATCTCGGCCCCCTTCGAGGGCCCCCTCAATTTGCCCCTCAATTTCTATTAACATAGAGGAAGAGATTAAAAAAAACCCCTAACCCTTCCCGTAATTCCTCAAATAACCATGTCGACCAATTAAACCCAGCAGAAGAGGCCGAACTCGAAAAAGAGGCAGCTTCTTACAATAACCTTGACTGGCCTCCTCTCTCTTCTGCCCCCTTACTTAAACATCTCCCAGCTTTTCGGCCGCCCCCCTATGCACCCTCAAACCTACCGCCCGCAGCCACCCGTATTCTAGCCCCCATTCTAAACAACCCCGAGCCACCAACAATCCACCAAAAACCCCTTCTCCAAAAAACCTCCATTCAAGAAGCCTTAATTCTCATTCGAGAAATCAAGGCCGTGGCTAAAGAATTCACTGATTTAACCATATCCACCCTCCACTGAATTACTAGCTTTCCCCAAACTGCGGAGAGTAGACCTAGATACCCAGACTGCTGACATTTTAATAGCCACACATCAAGCTCTTAACATATCTAACCCTCACCTAGCCAAGGATTGCTGGTTATGTGTGAGCCTAGGCACCCCCATGCCTTTAGCTATTCCTGTCAATATATCCACCCTTAATAAATCACAGCTACAATGTAACCCTAGTTTACCTTTTAGAGTCCAACCTACAATATTTCCACCCTCCCCGTGCTTACAAGGCATAGCTCAAAATAATAGCTTTGACATTCCTGTCGGCTTTATAGAGTTTACTAGTTGTAGAAGCATAACCAATTATAGTAACCCCCTTTGCCCAGGTCATGGACAAATATTCGTTTGTGGAAACAACCTGGCCTTTTCAGCCTTGCCCGCTAACTGGACCGGGCTATGTGTCTTGGCTACCTTACTACCAGATATAGAGGTTCTCCCCGGAGACGAGCCTGTCCCCATTCCCAGCTTAGACCATATTGCGGGGCGACAAAAAAGAGCATTAACATTCATACCCTTATTAGTTGGATTAGGCGTCTCTGGAGCAGTTGCCACAGGGACTGCAGGATTGGGAGTCACAGTCCATTCATACACAGAGCTCTCTAAACAACTAATTGATGATGTCCAGGCTCTGTCCAGTACCATTAGTGACATCCAAGACCAAGTAGACTCCCTAGCAAAAGTTGTCCTTCAAAACAGACGAGGTCTAGGTTTACTTACTGCAGAACAGGGAGGTATCTGTTTGGCTTTACAGGAACACTGCTGCTTCTATGCCAACAAACCAGGCATCGTCCGAGACAAGATAAAACAGTTACAAGAAGACTTAGAAAAAAGAAGAAAGGAACTTTCCAAACACCCCCTTTGGGGTGGACTCAACGGAATTCTCCCCTACCTCCTTCCCCTCTTAGGACCTTTAGTTTCTATCACCCTCATCCTCTCCTTTGCCCCCTGGGTTCTTAGACGTATAACCAACTTAGTCAAAGACCAACTTAACAGTGTGCTAGGAAGACCTATTCAGGTGCACTATCAACAATTAGAAATGCTGGAACATGGAGCGGACTCTGAGCCGTACAGCCGCTGGGGTGCTAGCCCACGATTCCTGCCAGGTTCCCCTCCCTGCGGGAGCAGCATAACCCTCGAAGGTATGCTTCACAGCCAAGTAGCTGTGATAGACACCGCTGGGTGCAAGGCAAAGCACTGCAAGGAGAGGCCTGTACATACGGCCACTTCGAGTCTCCTGAGAGGTAAGCTGACTTGCAAAGAGGTTGGTACCCAACTCCTCTCCTCCCAAAAGGTACCCTACAGCTCAGAATGAGCCCAGGAGGAGTCAGGCCTCTGCCTCCCCCCAGCCGGTTAAAGTCTACCCTACCTACATTCTCCTCGCCCTCAAAGTAATAAAAAGGGGGAGGAGATGTTGGGAACCTTACACCTGGCTTCTAGCTAAAAACATTGCATTGATTACAGGAACCTGTGCGCTCCACAAAGCCAATCCGCTACAGGTACATGAGGTGTGCATGCGCTCCCCAAGCCAATCGGCTACAGGCACATGAGGTGTCCACGAGTACCAGTTGCACCCAAGTAATCAATAAGCGGGCCCTTCTTTGTCTCAAGCTAGCCAATAGCAAGCAACCTAATTTCCTTCCTCTCCCTCCTCCCCTATACATATACCCAGTTCGGAAAAATAAAGTTTGCAGCTTGATCAGAATCTTTTGTCTTGCTGCCATTCTTCGCGCCTCTTGTCCCCCCCCAACTCATTTGTTCTAGGTAGGTGGTCGAGCCCCAGTTGATTGCTCCGCGGGCCGGAGCAGAAAGCAACCCCTCAGATGTAACAGAGCAGCCTACAAAAGTGTGTGGCATCTCCACAGAACACGGCGATGCCATGTGTCTGCCACAGCCCCTCCTCTCGGTGGAAACAGTGCCCAGCCGGGAGGTCCGCAAACTCACAAAACCTAGCGGCGGGTGCCCTGCAGAGACCCACTGCTGGGGGCCAGCCGCCTAATACTGCCCTGAAGTTCACTTCAAACAGCCACCGAAAACACGGCAAGAAGATGCTGGGGTCACCAGTGGGGCACTGAGGAGGGCCCCCCACACCAGTAAAAGGTGAGCTCTTCCGGGTAACCACAACCTTCCCACGCAGACACTCCTGGGCCAGCCCGGCACCTCCCAATCTCCTAAACACGGAGGTGGCAGACAGAGGCCGCGGGGCGGGCGCCCAGGTCATCTGTGCAAGTGTCCAAGGGCTGCGGCGAGGCCCACTCGCAGCATCTCGGAAGCGGCGCGGCCCGTGGGTTATGCGGTAAAACCCATGCATGTGCTCGGGACCAGGCTGGGGTGGCACTTTCCGGCTGGCGCGCCCCATGAATTTTCAGGGGCGCTCACCCCCTTCTGCATTAGACAGTCAAATAAAAAAGGGACCACAACCAACACAACAGCCATCTGGTGTGAATGAATCAAAATAATACCAATTGTGTTGGTCAGATCGGTGAAAGATGTATTTTGGGACATGCCGCAGAATCCAGCCATCTGTGTGTGTGAGCTGTGAGGTGGGATGGGGTGAAGATCGCCGGGCTGAGGGGTGGTGCTCGCGTGACGGTGGTGACTCGGCAGACGGTTTGGGCCGCATTTACTTCCCGTGCACCCCCGTCCGTGCCGTCAGCAGCACCGGCTCATCATTGGACGGAAACTATCCGAACAGCCATGAAATCTTTCCCCACTCCCGTCTCTCTCTCTCTCTCTCTCTCTCTCACACACACACACACACACTCTACCTCTGAGGCGTTTCTGAGATGTGGCTTAGGTCCGCATGGAAGTCCCCGGGAGAACAGGCATCACAGCACAGGAGGTCACACAGCAAGGACAGGTCGTGCGGAAATGCAGGAAGCTTGAATTCTTGGACCAAGCTCAGGATGACGAGGCCCATCCTCAACCTGCTCCGCACCGGGAAGTCCGCCGGCAGAGGGTCCCCGCTCCTGTGCAGGAACCGGGCCGCTCTGGTTCTCAGATGCTCCCACAGGTCTTCCTGCACCTGACACAGGGGAAAGGGGACACGGAACCAGGTGCTGAATCCATCTGTGCTGTCCCATCACTGCCCTGAGTCCCCGGTCACCTGGGCAGAAGGCCCACATCCCTGCAGGGCAGGGACAGCTCTGTGAAGGGGTCACCCACTGCACTGCCTCCCTGCTAATCCCTGACCACCCCCCTCCCGTGGACCTTTGGGGGCCACCACCAATGATGCCTTCCAGAGACCCCGGCATGGTGGAGGGGCTTTCAGATGGGGGCTCAGATGCTTCTGAAGGCTCAGCGGCCTTCCCAGACCCGGCCCAGAGGCGTCTCCAAACTGCCCAGGCTTCACTGCAGTCCAGGTACAGACCCAGTGAGGGGGTCCCACCCCTTTCTCCTCTGCCTGCCGGCTAGGTGAGGGGTGGAACCAGCGGTGGGAGGAGGAAGAAAATGGGGGGAACAAGGCATTCCCAAGAGGAGGTGTTTGGAGGAAAGGGGTGGAAGGTCCACCTGTCCCATCTGTTCCGCTGAGTCTAGCCGTCAACTGGCCATGAGGAGGTGGGTAATGCCGGCTGCCCAGAAGGTGCAGAAGGGAGGGGCTGCAGCCCCCCAAGCCCGATACCTGCTTCTCCTCATACTGCAGGGAGCTCCAGGGCCGCTCCCCTGCTTCGTGGATCATGGGCACGCGGATGACAGAGTAAAACTGGCGGAACTGGGTGAAAAAGCTGCTGAGATTGGCGGCGCTCCAGGGCCGGAGGACGCCGAGGAGGCTGTCCAGCATCATGCCGGCCGCCAGCTTCTTCCCTCTCACCAAGTCTTTCCTGGTCTGGTCCGTGATGAAGTTTACCAATCTCTGCACCATCCCAGGTGGCTTCTTGCAAGCAATGTCATCGTACTGATGCCAGCCTAGGGAGGACAGAAAGGGCGTCAACCTCACCCAGCCTGGACACTGTGCCCTGGAAGGCTGCTCTCGAGCCTCAGGAACAGAACAAAGAACCGAGGCAGGGAAGGGAGCAGGACGCCCGAGAACTGGGGTCAGTGGAAGGCAGGCGAGGCGCACTAGGCAGGTGCCTGCGGGGCGAGCTCGGGCGGCCTGGCCAGTCAGGGAGCACAGCTGGGTGACGCTCGGGGTCACACGATTCCACTGCCCAGGAAGGACTTGGCGACCGCAATGGCGTGGCAAGCGTGGTGCAGAAGCACCTCAGAGAGCCCACCCCCCGACCCCCACCCCCCTCTGCCAATGTCTCCGTCCCAGGAGCCCCCTGGAAATCTGCCGGGAAGCGCCGCTCCCCCTCCTCCTGCCCTGACCTGCCCACCGCTCCTGCCCCCGCCACCCCCACCGCCGCCCAGCCCCCTCCCCCGGCCTCCTACAGCTTCACTTTGGCCCTTCCCTTCATTACAAACCCTGTCCCTCACTTCCTCTCACACGTGAGTGCAGTGTGGACGTGCTTGCACACTAAGGTTTCCTGTTCTTGGAGCTGGGGTGCAGCCAGTGCCCAGCAGAGAGGACCCACGTGGGCCAAGGGAGCCCGGGCTCTCCGGAGAGACACGCCAGCCCCGCGTGTGCGCTGCGGCCGGCAGCACGCCGAGACCCACCTCCCCTGCCCAGCAGCGTGGACTTCACGTGCAGGCAGCGGTCGATGTGTGTGTTTTCCTTCTTCTGCTTTTCGTAGATGAACTCATACTCCACGGGGTCCTCGCCACGGTCGACCACGTACTTGTACGGGATGGGTTTGTCCAGGTGCTGCTTGGAGATGGCGGTGCTGCCTTCCACCAGGTACCCGTGAGAATCCAAGTCCCTGTGGATGAACAGGACGCCGCCGGTTGTGGAGGACCCTCCCGGAAGCTCCCAGTCACAGACGCGCACGGACTGCAGACCAGGAGCCAGGACTCCACACTGATTGCAGGACGTCCCCACAGGGACGCGCGACAGCCACGTTCGAAATGTTCATATTCCGAAACGCTAAGGGGGCCACCGTCAGCCTTGCTGCGGGGAATCGTGCCAGTCGATTTCAAAGGTGGGGCGCCCCCCCCCAGCCCGGGGACGCGCTCGCTCACTTGATGCAGTGCATCTCGCAGACGTTGTAGCGCCACCGCGGCTCCCCAAGCTCCTCACCCCCGCGAACAAACACCCGGTGGCGGCCGGGTTGGAAGCCGAAGTCTTTGGAGATGATGGCGTGGAAGAACACTGTGACCCCTTCCCCGGGGCTCAGGGGGCTGCGGAAGTTACCAGGACAGGAAGGTCGGACCTGGGTCTGTCTTCCCGCCCGTGCGTGCACACAAACTCACACACGTGGTCACACACAGACACATGCCTGCACAAACACATATGACTTCCATCTGCACCGACACACACCACACTAGTGCACACATAATCACACACCCATGAGGCCACGTGCCAACATGCACACCGCAGAAGCACACATGTGATCACACACCTTTTCGGTCACATGCACATACACCCACCACTATGCACACCGGCACAGGTGCACACACAGGAGAGAGTGCACACCATGCACACGTGCATGTGATAGGGCATGAACACACGTGCACACAGAGAAGTGGCCACACACAGACATGTGTGTGCACGTGCCCGTGCCCACGTGTTCACACACTCCTGGTTTCCATGCCGCACATGAACACGCACCAAGCAGCAACCCAGTGCGCCGACCCTTGAACACACTGCCCCCCGAGTGGGTCCTCTCGTCTCCTCCCCTACAGGGTGGGCGCAGGGTGAGTGAGGGGCACACTCTCGTCTCGAGGGCCGGGGCCGTGGCGCGTGGGGTGGCGGGGACACTGACTCGTGAGCCTGGGTCCTGCAGGGCCCTTGTTCCCTCCGGGTCCCTAGGACTGGGTGACTGAGAACTTAACCCGGGCAAGAAGTTGGGGCAGGCAGCCCGCCTCCACTGGGAATCCCCTCTACGGGGCGGGGCGGGCCACCGCGTCCCCTGCACTCCTGTCCCCACCGCACCCTACCTCTCCGGCACTCCCCGCGCATCGGCTCTCGGGTCCTTCGGCACCTTCTTCTCGGCAGCCACATCCTGCCCAGGAGCCCCTGCCGCCTTCTTCGGGGCTCCCGGCTGGGCTTTCTCTCCAGAAACTGCAGTCTCGCCCTTGGGTTCAGTTCCCTAGGTCAAGTAACCAAACCCCAATCTCTAACACCAGCTTCCAACTGTGCCCCCAGCAGTCCGGGGCGCCCGCCACGGATGCCAAGGGTACCTCGCCCCCGAACCTCTCCCCTCGCGGCTCCTGGCCCCGGCTTCCTGCAGATCCCTGAGCCGCCACCACGCTCCTCCTCGGGCCCCTGCACGTGCCGGGCCACTGCCAGGGACGCTTCCCCTTGTCACCCTGTGGCCTGCCTCTCACCCACCATGTGTCCACAACAGCAACCCCTCCTTGGAGAGTCTGCCCAGCCGGGCTCCCTGGCCGGCACGTCCCTGGTCCCACCGCAGGTCCACCCCAGCACCTCACCCGCATTTGGTGAATTAACCGCATGAAGGACAAGCTGCAGGAGGAACGGGGCCTAGAGGAGCCGACCTCGGGACAGAGCGCGGGCGCGCGGACGCTGTACCTGGTGGTGCTCCCGGGAAGCAGGGACGCTTGTGGGCGGCGGTTTCGATTTCTGAGTCTCATTTTGAACTTTTTCCTTGGCCCCCTTCTTTGGATCCCCTGCCTTGGCTGTGGCTCCCATAGCCTGGAAGAAATAGAGACCCCAAGCCCTGACCAGCATGGCTCCACGGGGCGGGAGCTGTCCCACAGAGTGGAAGGTCTCCGGTTCGATTCCCGGTCGGGGCACAGGCCTGGGTGGTGCGTTCAGACCCAGGTCAGGGTGTGTACAGGAGGCAGCCGACTGACGCTTCTCTGCCTCTCTTTCTCCCTCCCTTTCCCCTCTCTAAAAATAAATCAATAAAATCTTAAAAAAAATAAAAACCCCCAAACACCAAGGCCAAGGTGACAAAGTGAACAGGGAGACCAGAACTCAGTGACATGAGGGCCCCCCCCCATTCCCGGGAGCAAGTCCCGGGGGACAGACTCCCTCCCCAGACGGGCCGGGGTGGTCAAGGCAGCGCCACGCAGCCAGGTGTCCAGGACTTGGCAGGCCAGCCCTGGCCACCACTCCCCCACGACTCACCCCAGAGGTGGGGGCCGCAGGCGGCTCTCTCCTGGGCTCAGAGTGGGCGCCATCCAACTTAGGTGGCGGGAGCTCCTGGGCAGCGGCTTCCTTCCCAGGACCACCCTCAGTGGCCTTGGGGGTGGGACCCTGGGAGGCCACGCTGCCTGGAGACTCGCTTCCTGCAGCTCCCTCTGCGCTGCCTACAGCTGGGCCCAGCAGGGACCCTCTGTGACCACCAGGTGTCACAGCTGCGCCCGTGCCTTTGCCCAGGGACCCACTCGGCTGGCTGTGGAGACCACCCTGCTGAGCTGTGCCTGGAGGCAGGGCTGCATCCTGGAACCCAGGGTCTGCCAGCGGATCCAGACTGCAGAGCATGGAGGGGGAGGAGGACTCCGGCCCCATGGAAGCGGAGGCTGTCTGGTTCTTTCTCTTCCTCCTTTCTCTTCTGCTCTTACTCTTGCTCTAGACAGAAAAAGAGACGCTTCTTAGGTGTATCCCATCCTCACCCATGCTTTGTTCCAGTTTCCTTTCAATGGCGCAAAGACGCCAAGCTCAGCGGCACCCACCCCGTCATCCGTCCGTGGGGCCTGCCATCCCTTATCTCAGAAAGAGCAAAGTCGAGACACGGACAGAACGAGTGGTGCCCAGAGCCGAGGGCGGCGCCTGTGTTCTGCACGCGCGGCCGAACCAGAGGAGACAGAAGGGAGTGGGTGGGCAGCTGCACCCCGCCCGCTCTCGAGCACAGGCCGGGAGACCCTCGCCCAAGCGCGGCGGCTCTCAATCTCGGAACCGGAAACAGTGCTTGTGAGGCAGGGGTGGCGGGACTTTGCAAGGACGCCACGGGGACAGTGCACCAGAGTGAGGACTGATCAGTTCGTTCATTAAGTGCAGGCGACCGCAACCCGCCTGGAGGCTGGTGCAGATTCCGACCTCGCCACGTGCCCCACCCGGGTGGTGTTGTCCGGACGGGGCACCGGCAGAGCGCGGGCTGCATCTGGGTGTGGAGCGGGGTGGCCTCGCCCTTCTCTGCTCCTGGATCTCCTGACCAAACCTGCCCCAGGCCTGCCCACGGTGACGAGTGTGGTGCAGAGTCACCCTGGAGGACAGCTTCCGGCCTGTCTGGGGGCGGACACCCGCCAACGTGGTGGTGGAGAGTGGGTTGAGGGCGGTCGTGCCTCCTGGACCGAGTGTCCAGATCTCTAGAGGTCACAGAGGCGGTGCCACTGCCGAGGCCTCCCTGGAAGCCTGGCCCTGGCTCCCTGGCTCTGATCTGTGCTCATGGGGGCTCAGTCCCAGCCCCTCCATTCACTCTGGTTCAGAACCACTGCATGCAGGGACCCCCTAGTCACCAGCCCTTCCCAGGACCTTGGGAGTGCAAGGCTGCCCACGACCAGTCGCTACTAATCGGCACGGGCCACCCCAGGGTTCTGGAGGACCGTGCCAGGAACAGGGGCAAGCGGTCGAGACGTGGTCCTCACGAGGCCAGTCACTGTTGGGGGGGGGACAGAAAACAGGCGGTTTTAGTGCACAGACAGGCTGCTGCAGAGGGCACGTGAGGACTCTGGGAAACTAGAGGCTGCCTGTAGCCCGGAAGGCCTCCTGGAGGAGGTGGCCCAGGATGAATCTAGAACACACTATTGCCAGAGAACCCATCAGATTCCCTGGCCCTGTGTGCATGAGGGCTCTGGCCGCCTCACGGCCTCCCAGCTCGCCCAGAAGAGAAGCCCGGGTTCGGGCCGCTCCCCACCAGGCAGCCCGCCCCACCCTCCTCCTGCCCAGGCTCTAGGCACTACGCCTCTATCTTATTTTCTGTCTATTAGGCTTTGTCATCTGGGGGCCTTGCTGACCCTGGAGGCAGCCACTCCCCAGGGCAGACAGCCAGCCAGGAGCCATCTTTTTTTTTTTTTAGTATATTTTATTGATTGTGCCATTACAATTGTTCTATTCCCCCCCTTCATTCCCCTCCACCCTGCACACTCCCTCCCCCACCATTCCCCCCTTTAGTTTATGACCACGTGTCTCAAGTTCTTTAGATTCTATATTTCCCCTACTATTCTTATCCTCCCCCTGTCTATTTTCTACCTACTGTCTATGCTACTTATTTTCTGTACCTTCTCCCCCCTTCTCCTCCTCCCACTCCCCTGTTGCTAACCCTCCTTGAGATCTTCATTTCTATGTTTCCACTCCTGATCTAGCTGTCCTTTTAGTTTGCTTTTGTTTTAGGTGTGGTTGTTAATAACTGTGAGTTTGCTGTCCTTTCACTGTTCATCTTTTTTATCTTCTTTTTCTTAGATAAGTCCCTTTAATATTTCATATAATAAGGGCTTGGTGATGATGAACTCCTTGAATTTGATCTTATCTGAGAAGCACTTTATCTGCCCTTCCATTCTAATAGAAAGCTTTGCTGGATAGAGCAATCTTGGTTGTAGTTCTTTGGTTTTCATGACTTGGAATACTTCTTTCCAGCCCCTTCTTACCTGTAAGGTCTCTTTTGAGAAATCAGCTGACAGTCTGATGGGAACTCCTTTGTAGGTGACTGTCCCCTTAGCTCTTGCTGCTTCTAGGATTCTCTCCTTCATTTAATCTTGGCTAATGTAATTATGATATGCCTTGGTGTGTTCCTTCTTAGATTCAACTTCTTTGGGGCTCTCTGAGCTTCCTGGATTCCTGGAAGTCTATTTCCTTTGCCAGATTGGAGAAGTTCTCCTTTATTATTTGTTCAAATAAGTTTTCCACTGGTGGCTGTGCCTTTCCCCCTTCTGGTACCCCTATAATTCGGATGTTGGAGCGTTTAAAGATGTCCAGGAGGTTCCTAAGCCTCTCCTCATTTTTTTAAATTCTTGTTTCTTCATCCTTCTCTGGTCAATTTTTTCTTCCTTCTGGTCCACTCCCTTGATTTGAGTCCCAGTTTCCTTTCCATTACTATTGGTTTCCTGTGCATTTTCCTTCATTTCAATTAGTTTAGCCTTCATTTGTTCCTTTAATTTGTGACTAAAATCAACCAGTTCTGGGAGCATCCTGATCACCAGTGTTTTGAACTGTGCACCTGAAAGTTTAGCTATTTCTTCGTCACTTAGAGTTTTGCGCTCTGGGACTTTGAGTTCTTCTTGAGCCAGAATGTTTTGGTCTGTTCGCACCTGTTACGTATGAGGAGCAGAGCCTTAGGTGTTCACCAGGGCAGGGCCACCCAGGTCACTGGGTTGTGACGCTGTCTGTGGGGGGCGGGGTCAGAGAGGGACAATGGTGGTCCCCTCTGTTGCTTCCCGCCGCTGGGGCCTGCGTGGTCGATTTCACTGCTCGCTCCTTCACCGGTTTATCTGTGCGCAAATGTGTGACCGCGGTCAGTCTGCCGCCTTGCGTCCTCAGTGGGTCCGCCCAAGGCTGCCTGAGCGCCTGGGTCCCGCGCCCGGGTTGGTCTGTTGGATCTTTCCTGCCTGACCCCACTCTGCTGCTGGCTCTGCCCCTCTTACCGGTTTGGCTGAAGGGTTCGTTGTTGTCAGACTTCCGTACAGTTCAGTTTTCTGTGTTTGGTTGCATTTTTGTTACTGAAACTTTATCGTTTTTAAACTTGGTTGTGCGAGAAGGCACAGTGTTTCCACGTAAACCTCCATCTTGGTAGAAGTAGTCCCAGGAGCCATCTTTCACACTCGAACCGCGCAACCCAGAGCCCACGGCCCCCTGCCTCCCCTGGCGCCTCTCACACTCCGGGTTGCTGTGCACCTGCCCCCTCGGGCCAGACCCAGGGACCTGACAACTCTGCCCTGAAGCCCGCAGCAGCCAATCCTAAACCTGCACATGGCTGCACACGCTGCACACGGCAGCACACGCTGCACATGCAGCACACAGTACACGCTGCACATGGCAGCACACGCAGCACACAGCAGTACACACTGCACACGGCAGCACACGCTGCACAAGCAGCACACGGCAGTACACAGCAGTACACACTGCACACGGCTACACACGCTGCACACGGCAGCACGCGCTGCACATGCAACACACAGTACACACTGCACATGGCAGCACACGCAGCACACAGCAACACATGCTGCACACGGCAGCACACGCTGCACATGGCAGCACACGCTGCACACGCAGCACACAGCAGTACACACTGCATACGGCTGCACACGCAGCACACAGCAGTACACACTGCACACGGCTGCACACGGCTGCACACAGCACACAGCCACAGAAGTAGCCCAGGCAGCAGGCTCCGCCCTGTTGTGTGCTTCACCCAGGGCTGAAGCTAAGCAATTGGCTCTGCCTGGGCTCACAGAGAACTAGAAGGTAAACCGGCTAAGTCTTCTGGGGGGCTGGTGATTTTGCCAGGAGTCCAGGCTTTCCCCACCCAACTAGGCAGCGCCTGCTGTTCCCCACCCCATACGGAGAGGCCCGGGCCGGCAGCAGGAGGCCTGGCCCCTCACTGAAATGAGCACCAGGTGGGGAGTCCGCAGTGGGGGCGCTGCTGGGGACCCTGAAGAGGCACTCGCTGCAGGGGCTGGGTTTGCACAGCAGAGACGCCGAGACAGCACGGGCCAGCTGGCGGGGTGGCTGGCCGGGCAAAGGCCCAGGGCCCCCCCAAACCGCCGTGGTCTGCCGGCTGCCCTGCACTGATAGGGAGGCGTTGGGCTGAGTGGGGAGGACGATAGGCCTGAGAGATGTCCCCTCCCCACCTGGCACCTGACCCGACCCTCCTGCCAGCCCGCGGGGACCGCCAGGGGCCCGGGGGCCTGAGCTGCCTTCCTAAGCTTCAGTCTCTCTTTGGCAGAACCCAGATGGCGCGTTGGGGTGGGGAGGCGCCTCTGTCCACGTAAACTGTGTCTTTGAAGAAGCAACCAGGGAAGTGGGACTGGATGGGACCCAGAGAGAGCGGCTGAGCCGCGCGCGGACTCCACGCACGCCACGCTGACCGGGGGCGCCAGGCTGGGGTTGCTGAGCCTCCGTTTCTCCACCTGAGGCATGGAGACGGCAGGCGTTCCCACGTCACCAGGCCACTGACAGCACTGGGTGGTGCGCAGGACACCAAGCACCTTGGAGAGAGGCCTGGCACGTGCGGCCCAGCACAGGCAGGGCGCCCTCGGTGCCCACACGGCAGGGGCCACTGCTCTGCAAACTACCTGCTCCGGGTCTGCGGGGAGCCCGTCAGCCGCCGCCTCAAGCGGGCTTGCGTCCTCCTTTCTTCTTTTGCTGGGACGGCGATTAGCAGCCTCCAGCTCACCAGCGGAGCAGGCGGCTGCGTCTACACAAACCTCGAAGTCGGGTCCCTGTTGAAACAGGACCCCTTCGTTCAGACGAGGCAGGACCCTCGGGGACCCCTCCTGCAGGCCCCATGGGCTCCCAGCCCCCACTGTCCAGCCCAGCAGCAGAGGGTCCCCCGGGGAGGGAACCCCTGAAAATGCGCCTGCAAGAGGGCAGATGAGCAGAGCAAAGCCATGGAAGGGAAGTGCGCCCGTGCCAGCAAGCCCGGGTCCTGGCTCCCCAGGGCCTCTGTCCCCCACACGGAGGCTAGTGCTCCCCACAAGGGTGTGGCTGTGGGGACGCTCCTGGGAGGGCCAGGCCACCAGGCACGTCAGGCAGAGCCAGGGCAGCAGCGGACACCCCCGTGCACAGTGCACCTCGGGCACCACAGCCGGGGGCAATGGCCCTGGTTGGGAAAACGGACAGGCGCGCGGGCACACACAGGAGCTGGGCCCACAGATCGGCTTTCCCGTGGGGAATCGGGCCTGCGTTGTGCCTTGGCCGCTATGAGACTTGCTTTTGCTAAGACTCCCTGGCCCTGAGTTAAGACAGCGGATGTTTAACGCATGTCTTTGAAGTGACTCCGTACAGTCTGTGCTGGGCCATCCCGAGGAGCACACCCGCTGGCCGCCCAAGGGGAGCAGAACCAGCAAAGGCTGGAAGTCAGTCAGCACCGAAGGGCCACCAAAAGAGAGGCAGGTGGGACAGCAGCCCAGGTGACCGGTGGACGGTGGCGCCCATCAGCCCCACCAACCGCCGCACCCTGCAGACGCCCCAGGACTGCGGACAGCACGCCCCTCGCTCACCGGCTGGGGAACACTCTGGCCTCGTGGCCAGTTCCTAATGCCGGGGCCTCCCCCAGTCACAGCGTCACAGGTAACAGCATCGAGGCCGGGCCTCAGTACCCCACACCCACTTCCTGGTCAGGAGGGTCACAGAGGGTCACGCTAGGGGCTAAGAATGGTCACAAAGCCCCCTCGAGTGAATCACCGGAGACAAGCCCACCAGCACGCGTTGGTGCCCTGCACCCAGCTTCCCCTCTGGGTACAGTTAGGCATTATTTTAAAATTCCCTCATGACAATAACTATCTCTATTTTTCTAATACTGAGGTGAAAATTCACAGGATGCAAAGCTAACCATGTTAAAGTGCATTCTTCGCCCCAGCTGGTGTTGTTCAGCTTATGGAGCGCCAGCCTGCAAACCCAAAGTCGCTGGTTCGATTCCCAGTCAGGGCATGTGCCTGGGCTGAGGGCCAGGTGCCCACTGGGGGGCCTGCAAGAGGCAACCACACACTGACGTTTCTCTCCTTCTCGCTCTCCCTCCCTTCCCCTCTCTCTAAAAATAAATAAAATCTTCAAAAAATATTAAAAATAAAGATAAAAGGTGCCCTCCTCAGTGGCACTTGGTGCAATCACGGAGTCGTGTGGCCGCACTCTGTCTGGTTCCAACCGCCAGCTGCTGGGAGAGCGCCGGGCATTCCCGTGGCTCTCTCCGGGGGCCCGCTTCTCAGCCCAGGCTGCCCCCGGGGCCCCTTGTCCCAAAGGGACCTGTCCTCACAGCGGGCAGCAGCTTCCTCGCCCCCCTCGGCGGCCCCCAGGCGCACGCCCCGCCCTGCACCCACACGGAGCTCCGAGCGAGGTGCCCAAAGGAACCGCAGGCAGGTCGGAGCACACGGCTGTGCTCCACCCCCGGAACCAGCCGCGCACGGGGGGCCACCGTCAGGCCCCACGGGCCCCCGGAGGCTGAAGCCCAACCCGCACCTGAGGCGGCCGCTCGGGGCCCGGAAACCTGGGGCGACGGTCCAGGGCCCCAAGTCTATCGCCATTTCGCTCCTGCCCTTCCCCTCCCTGCCACGTCCGTCTCCTGCCACCAGTGGAAGAGGGCACGTTTGAGTGACCTTTTCCAGGATCTTCTCTCAGGCGACGGCAAGACCATCCTCACCTCTTCAGTCTTTGGCAAGAGATTCTACCGAAAAGATGCCGCGACTCCGGAGACTGTGGCCGAGACAACACCCGCGCCGAGTTCGTTTTCTTCTCACCAAACCAGAGACGACGCAGGGGAGCAGGTCAAAGGGCACCTGCCGGCTGGGTGGTCCCCAGGTCGCCCTCAGCACTGGCACCGCTGCCCAACCCATTGCCACCCACGAATCCAGGGTTTGACCCGAAGGCCGAGGCGACGCCGCACGCTGCTCTCAGCGATCGCTGGCGAGTTTGCCGGCCGCTGACACTTCCGTGCCCTGGGCTGCAACCTCTGGGGTTGGCTGCCACTTTCGACTGGATTCCCAAGAGTTTTTGACACATGGGGCGACTCGCTCTTTGCTAAGACCGCTCGTAGGAGAGCCAGACGGTGTCCGTATGTCTGCCCTGAACTGCCTGCCCCGTCAGGGCCGATCACGGTCTGCAAGGTGTTCAGCTTTCGAGACCTTTCTGGGAGCAAGACCCGCCCATTTTTGTTTGTCTCTCCTGCCCCTCTCCTGCCCCGACCGAGAGATCAGTGGATCGTCCACGTGCACCTCCTGCCCCTGGTGTTCGCACACCCGAGGCTTGTCTGTGCTGCCCTCCCTCTCCCAAGGGCACCCCGTTTCTGTGACTGTGCCTTTGGGACAGTTTGGCTCGATCCGGGACAGCCTAGCCCCACTCACGTTTTCCTTTTACACTATTGTCTCAGCCATTATTTCTTCCAAAAGAGCCTTGAACTTACTCGGTCCAAAAAATAAACCCCCACCCCACCTGGTCCCGATTCCAATTTCAGTTCACCCAAACTCCCATCATCCCACGGGCCAGCTCTGCGGGCCGAGCGTCCGCTCTGGGTGGGCTCCTCTCCCAGAGGAAAACCGCATGTTCTCACACCTGCATACACACCCACACACCCCAACACACACACACCTACACACCACACACACCTCCACTCACGTGTACAGACATGCACATTCCAATACCCCCCCCACACACACACTAGACCCCAAAACTGCAACCTGAGGCCAGTCCCGCCCCAGCCGGGCCACTACTGGGACCACCTGAGGGCCAGACAGGACAGCCGCCCCAAGCTGGACACCCACCGAGAGACGCAGGAGAGCCGCCCTCTGCCGCAGGGCTGCACTCTGGCACGGCCCCGTCCTCTCTGAACTGCCCAGGGAACTGCCCTGCAAGCCTGGCCTTGAGCTCCAGCCTGGTCCCTGGCCCAGGAGTCACCGGGGCCGGATCCTTGTCAGGAGATGCCACCCTCCTGCGGCCTTTCCGAGCACTGCCTGGTTCCCAGAGCTCGGGGGCATGTCGGGCGGCACGGTCAACTCAGAGAGGACCAGACCAGAGAGGGGAGACACCTGTGGGCAGAAGCGGCGCCCAGACCTGCCCAGCCACAGCTGCTGGGAGACAGTGAGCCAGGTCCATGGGGGGACGGCAGGTGGGGGCCCCAGGGGCACGGTGACCCAGAGACCAAGCAACAAAGCAGGCACAGGGAGGGGGCAGCTCTGCCACTGCCCCGGGCTGGGCTGGGGGGGCAGTGGCATAACCGATTCCTGGAGAGGGCACAGTGGGGACATGGGGAACCTTGGTCAGCCGCTGAGGACACCGCAGCCAGCAACGGCAGCTGGGCAGGACCAGGAGGGCCCCTGGCCGGGGCGGCACTCACTTTCTGGGTGGTCCAGGAGCCAGGCTCGTCCAGACTCTCCTGCTGGTCACTGAGGCCCAGTGACGGGAAGGGGCCACCTTCCTCCTTCAGCTCCTGTCCACACTCCATGTCCTCCTCGGGGACCAACGTCACGGTGGGGCCACCTTCTTCCTTCAACTGCTGTCCACACTCCATCTCCCCCTCAGAGACCGAGGTCATCTTGGGGTTGTTCTCAGACTCTAAAAGGCAGTGGAGGGAAGCAGAAACTGTCACCCTCTGGGATATTATTGTAGAGGGTTGCTTTTAAGAAAGGGCAGACCCGGGAGAAGCAGGAGAAATGGGAAGGCTGAGCAGCTTCGGAGAGACCTTTACATCTGAGAGGGAAACCTCCATTGGTGATGGGGGGGGGATGGGGACCTGTCCCTGGGGACTCCAGTCCAGCCCAAGGCTGTGCCTCCTGTCTGCAAGACGACCTTGCCCGGGAGACTGCAGGTCACTGGAACAACCACCCCCAACACACACACACTTTGGCTTCTGTCTCCCAGAAGGGGGCGGCTTCTGCCTTCTGCCGTCTGTGGGGAGACTCGGCTGTCCTGGGCCTCTCCCAGGAGTGTGGGGCCAAAGGAGTCATGACATGTTTCTGTTCTGTTACCGAACAGCAGTGGGGGTCCCGCCTGCCGCCGCCACCCTCGGCAACGTTCCACGGGCAAAGCTTTGGTGATAAAGGAAAGGAGTCTCTACTCAGGACCCGGCACTAAGGCTGTCAGTCACTGCTGGAATCATGTAAGACTGTTGGTCAAGGCTAAACTGTAACACCTGGGCCCTTCTAGCATCCCCGGTTAGCTGTTGGTGACTTTACAAACCAACACAACACAAGATACAAAAGCTACGCAATTTGGGGAGAACGGCGGGCTTCTGCCCCAGAGCCTGTCCACTCTAGAACGCCCAGAGAATGACCCTGCCACCCTCTGTCAGGCTAACTCCATCCCAGGCTGCACCCGGAGTTCCTTCCCATCCAGAATGCGGCCGTTGGGAAAGGCAGGCAGGCACCCAGAGATCCTCCAGGAAGAAGAGGGAGCCAGTACACCCCCATCAGAGCCCAAGGACGCTGCTTTTATTTCAAATCTGGCCCATTATCCCATGCACTCCGAAGGCATCCAATTCATCAGCCAATCCCGTCCTAGACTGCTTACCAGGGCCTGGCAAACTCCTCCCATGGCCCCTCCCACTCCTCCCCAGTGAACCAATCAGATCTCTCTGGATCAGTTCTGTGACTCTGATCTTCTGTCGATTTACTCATTAGATCAGCCAGAGAACCTGTAGAGAGAAGCCCTCTCCGTCCCCACAGCTGATGCCAAACCTCAGGGGAAAGCAGGTGAAGGCCCTAGAAAGGCCTGGGGTCCCCCAGCTTCTGGACAGAGCAGCCGCTCCCTCCCCAGCCCCCACCACCCATTCAACTTGGCCTCCTGTGGCATCTCAAGTGTGGGGGCGACTTTCCTCAAACCCCCCCCCCCACACTGTGTGCCATGGATGAGAGTAATCAGGACTGAGACATGATGTGATCTGCTTGGGGAGGAGAGGTGGCCAGTTTCCCAGAGGACAAAGGCGTTGAGCTACTTCCTCCAAGGGCTTTTATTGGGTTGTAATACACAGGAATACAGGGCGGCAAGGATCAAACAGTAGATAACATTTCAAAGAAATCTGAGGGTTTAGTATAAGTCCAAGTTTGTCAGGAACAGAGTTTTAGGGTTTCCTGCTCGAACGAACCATTAACATATGAATGAAAGCACTCTTAGCAGAGCAGATTTCACAGGTTTATCAGGAAGTCTTTGTGATGCCAGATTTTTCCCCAGGACACGCTCTAGCAAGGCAAGGAGCTGCACCTCTCCCCAACAGGTATTCAGGCTTAAGGGGATTAGAGCCAGGAAGCACTTCTCCCAGAGAACATGGGGACTCGGACTTTGTCAAAGCCAGGAAGGGGGGAATGAGAGTCCATTGCTCTCTGTTGCAGCCCCCTGAGTCCTTCCATGAAGGCCACCCAAGTGATCGAGTCTGGCTTAGGTTGCCCCCCGCTGTGAAGGGTCTTACCCGTCATTGACTTCTGACCAAGCTCTGGGGGCAGGGAGAGGAAACTGAGGCAGCGTTTGCTACCCAAGACAGGCTTTGTCTCCTTTGGTGGTTCCTCGCCCTACACCCCAGGGGGTCGAGAAACAATTCCTAGAACCAGGCAGAGCAGTGTACAACACTGAAGGAAACATGGAAAACACAGAAAAAAAATTTTAATGCATTGCCTGGGCCCTGGCTGGTGCGGCTCAGTGGACTGAGTGCGGGCCTTCGAATCAAAGGGTCACGGGTTTGACTCCCAATCGAGGTACATACCTGGGTCGTGGGCCAGGCCCCCAGCAGAGGGGCAACTGCACACTGATGTTTCTCTGCCTCTCTCCCTCCCTTCCCCTCTGTCTAAAAATAAATACATAAAATCATTTAAAAAAAAAAACTCGTTGCCCGAACCACTTCACCCCCCACCCCCCATAACTTTCCAGCACTGAAGGTCCCACCTGAGTCCCCTGGGGCTCTGCCCGGGGCAATGGAGACTTGGGGTGGTGAGGGGCTCCTAACCCCGCCCCTCAAGTGCTGACCCTCCGGGTGGTTCAACTGTCCACTGGGGGACCAGCCCACCGCCCCTCCCACCCTGCAAAGCCAGTTGCCCCGTGTTACAGAACAGACAGGGGTGGGGGGCAGGTGCTGACCATCCTGACTATATCCTTTTACCGAATGGACCCCCCCCCCCAGAGTCCCCTGTACTAGGTTCGCCTTGCCTACCACCAGGGAGTCACAGCTCTCAAAGGCCAGAGACTGGTGAAAAGGAAAGAAACTATTCAAAAGTTATACAGACTTAGAGTAATGACTTCACGTCTTTGTTAAAATGCCACAGTCCCTTAAAACACCCACAAACACACACAGTCCTCCCTTCCCCACTTTGCTGGGTCTGGGGTACCATATCTCGGGAACAGAATCAGAAGTGCGTGGCTCAGGCAGCCCCCGGTTCTTCCCAGGGATACCTGCTCGGCTGGGAGGCCCCCCGTGGTTCCCAGCACCATCAGCTGTGTCGCTGCCGCGACCTCCAGTTCTCAACCCAAACCCAAGTGGCACCGTCTCAGGGCCCACCAGCAAGAGTCCTCTCACCCCTTTCCTTCCTGGCAAGGTCTCTCCTGCTTCCTAAGTCACGTGGCAGGAGGGCGCACCAAACACACACACACAGTCCCAACCGTGCACTCCCAACCTTGCTCAGCTGCCGAGCCCGAGTCTAAATCCCAGCACCAGTCTCCTGCTGCAGTCCCATTTCCGACTCTGCCCACAATCGGCCACAATGGCAGCATTCCCTCATTTTCCCAGCTTTTTTGAGCTGCCACAGTAAGTCCGGGCAGGTGTGGCCCCGTAGCGTGGAGCCAATCATCTCCCAGCTCTCAGGTCGGCTCTGTAACCAGGGGGAGTCGCCTCCCACTTACATCAGGGGTTGAACTCACACCCATCCCCCTGGCTCAAAGCTGGCCACGGCTGTTTAACTTAGAAACTGGCCAAAAGTTACAGACACGTTAAATGCCTGACCCTGAGGTTATCTGCAAAATCACTGCTGTGCAGAACAGCTCTCTACGGCCCTGCTGCATGCACCCCATCATCCCCCGGCTCGGGCTGGTGGGGGTGAGGGCAGTCTGTGTTTTTAACATTTCCCGGACACCCTGAGTTCTGGACCCCGTTACAAATCCCTATTTGGGGGCCCCCAGGCTGCACCCCGTTACACCTCCACCTCGGCCTGGTGCATCTGGAACTCTACACACATTCATTCCCCTTGCTCACCCTTATCATCAGTGCGACCCCCAGACCCAGGGGTCCTGGCAGGCCCCCCACTGCCTGCAGCACTGCGGAGCCCCAGCCCCCAGCAGGGGAGGAGGAGCGCCCGCCACTGCCAGAGCTCCAGCCAAACCCCAGCACCTTGGTTTCATTTTATTTTTTTTAAGATTTTTTTTTAATTTTTAGAGAGAGGGGAAGGGAGGGAAAGAGGGAGAGAAACACCAATGTGTGTGGTTGCCTCTCGCACACCCCTAACTGGGGACCTTTGACCTGGCGGTTCCCAGGCCGGCACTCAGTCCGCTGAGCAGCGCTGAGCGGCACTCAGAATGGAGCCCAGATGGTTTCGGTTTCCATTCCCGCAAACGGGGGCACAGGCAGGGCGTGAGGAAGCAGGGAAGTGGCAGACAGGAAGTCTCGGTGTGCCTGGGGTCACGCTCACTGAGCCGGGCCCTCAGGGATACAGTGTGCGGTGCTCAGGGGCCAGCGGAGCCGGGCAGGTGTCTGCCCCCACTGGGCACTCCCACTGGCTGGCAGGACCAGTGCCTGCCACAGCCAGCTGTGGGTGAGAGGCCACCCACGGTCAGCCAGCCCAAAGGACCGTGGCCCCGTCCCCCTCGTGCTGCAGTGCCTGTGCCCTGCCGGGGGCCCGTGGTCCTGGAGTGGCCTGGGACTGGCCGCGGACGGTCATGCCAGGGACCCGGATGCCACCACCCCACCGTCTCTGTCGTGAGGACCATGTCAAGCTGACTGCTTTTCAGAGACAAAAGACTCAGGAGGGGCCTTTTACTTCCCCCTGAACTGCCTGCAAGCACCCGGCGGAGGGCTGACAGGGGTGGGCTCAGCCCTGTCCTGTCCTGTCCGGGCCGCTGTCTCAGCAGGGCCCAGCACACACCTGCTTACTCACATTTGTTTATCCCGCATCCTGGTCAGCGTCCTGCCCTTCAAAGCCCCAGCCCTGCCCCCTCCTCCTTAGCCCAGGAGGCTGCCTGGGCCTCGGGCTTCCTGACCCTCGTGGGGCCCGCCTGGTCTTATGGACCCTCATAGGTACAGAATCGAATGTGGGTTTTTCCCTCCCCTTAATCGGTCCTATGTTAATTTGATTACTAGACCAGTTGATGAACCTAGAAGGGGAGGGTGAAAATATCTCCTCCCGACACAAGCCCGCCTGCCTGCCCGAGGGGGAGACAAGCCCAGGAAGGTCGGCCGCAAGCGTGCAAAGACGTCAGGGCGTTCCGTGCACACGCACGGCGCAGCCCTCATTCCCCGACGCAGCTTCCTCCTCCTCTGTCGGAAGCCCCTGGCACAACACGGCAGGAGGGGCAGATGAGTGGGCTTTCCAGGGGGCCCTCAAAGACAGGGTAGTGTTTCCCAAAGGGGCCGATCTCCAAGACCCCAGACTCAAATGAAGCCCTTCAGGTTCTCTGTTTGTCCACGCAAAACTCCTTCTCAGCGACCAGCCAAGGGCCACCCCGGTTCACCTGGCTACTCAGTTTTAACCCCTGAGGACCACACGTGACACCTTCCTGGCCCCTGCACCCCAACCCCAGGCCAGGCCCAGCAGGGCCGGGCGCCTCGCCCACCCAGCCCCCGGGGCGGGCACCCCAGGACCCACTCCACCCTTCCTCCCTTTGAGGCGGGCTTTCTCCCAAGCACGGGCTCTGGACCCTCAGCCTGGGTTCCAGCCGTGTGACAGCTGTGTGACGCTGGGTTAGTCACTTCACCCCTCTGCGCTTTGCTCCTGGCCTCTGTAAACTGGGGGGTCACAATAGCGCCTCCCTCAACACTTAGCACAGCACAGGGCACACCGAGGTTTCATTTTACTGTTCAGTCCCTGGAGACACTAAGACCCCTTCCCGACCGCCCCCCACACCCCGAGCCCCCAGTCGGGGCAGATGTTCTTGGGCCCAGGAGCGGGAAGTTCCACCCGGACACCAGGAGCTCAGCCGGCCTGTGATGCCAGGACTCAGTACCCAGACGGCAAGGAAATCAGTGACGGGAGCAGACACTCCCTCGGCTGCTCGGCTGCCCCCACAACCACATGAGGCTCCCCGACGCCTCTGGGGACCTCAGGGCCGACTGGCGGCCGGAGCTCCTCCACAGGGGTCAGCAGAAAACCGACATGCACAGCCTCTGCCCCTCCTGCGGCTCAAGCCCAGGCTCAGCGCCTGCAGCCTCAGCACTCAGCACAAGTGCAGCCAAAGTGGAGAGATGGAAAGACAGGCAGGCCCCGCCCCCAGCCCCCTGGGGCGCACCCTCGGGATTACCCGGGGCAGCGAGCAGGGAGGCCTGCCATCTACCCTGCACACGCACACACACGCATAGGCATGTGTTCTCAGGACCTTCTTTGAATCATTCAGCAAATATTTATTGAGCACCTACTGTGTGCAGTCACTGTGATAGGGGACTCAAGAGTTGGAAAATTTTAGTTTAAGGTAAATAGTTATAAGCCTAGGAAGTAATGCATATGTAAAGCTTTTGTTTCTCAAACTACAGATAGATAAGGCCCATCCTGGCTCCTGGGGAAACAGCCCACCCCCAGGGGCACCACCAGAGACCACCGCCTGGGGGCAAGTGGAGGCATTTGGTTCTTTGTGTTCCAGGGAGGGACAGAGGACCCACCCCCCCAAAGGCCCTGGACACGAATGCTGCACTCTCTTTCACCTAATTCTCCCCGATTTTCAAAACCACACCTGGTTTATTCCCAGCCATAGAAACCTTGGCCTGGAAAGAGAAGGGAAGATGGTCTGTCAGGGTGCGAACCCGCCGTCTTCTCAGATCGCAGGCCATCTGAGTAAAGTGCCCATAGAGATTTAACCCCTGTTGCTGCTTACTGGGTTTGGAATGACAGGCAGCCCGAAAGCTGGGCTCTTTCCCGGTATCATCTGTGCGAGGGACCTGGGGCGAAGCAGCGAGAAGAGAGCAAAGGTCTCCCCTAAAGCCAAAGAAACGGATGAAGTGTGATTGGGGGCAGGGGGCAGTTTCTTTGGGGGGTGTCAGGGTGAGCCTCAAGGGCGGTGAGCCAGCTGAGCAAAGGCTGGAGGAAGGAGGGGGGGCCCTGAGGACAGGGATGTCCCAGGAAGGATGGGGGGCCATGGGCTGGGGGAAGGGCTGCAGGAGGGAAGGTCAGGAGACACTGAGGGGCGTTCGTGCAGGACTTGCACCTTCCACTGAGAGCCGATGGAGGAACAACTTCCTGGGTGGGCTCTGCCCCTGCAGCCAGCGGGGTCTCCTGGGGACCTGAGGCCAGAGGAAGGGAAAGGGGTGGAGGTCGAGCAGCGGGCTGGGCCGGAGGTGCGGCAAGGAAGAGCAGCCCCGGGTCAGGGCAGGCAGGAAGCCTGGTGCGGGTCTGGGGGAGAGAGGAGCTGGGCTTCAGACTCGGGAACCCCGGAGGCCTGTCACACATCCGGGGGAAGCCACAGCGGCTGGGATGGGGGGACAGACAGGTCCAGGAGCAAAGGTTGACCTGGGAGCTGTCAGGGCCTGAGCGGTTTGTGAACACACGGCGTGGGGGGAGGTCCACTGGAGAGCAAGCAAGACAACAGAGAAAACAGCCCGAGGGAGGAGGTAACATCCGCATGCCAGGGGCCTGGAGTCCCAACCTGCAGGGCACCAGCCGCCACCCTCACCAGGGAGGGGCCTGGGCTGGCTGGGGAGCCCCTCACCCACCCTGTGCCTGGGGTCCAGCTCCCGTGCTGCGTGTTCCGAAACCCCCCACTGAGCTCAGCTCACACTGCCCATGGCCAAGGGGGAAGGAGAACCTCGACTTCTCTCCAAGAAACAAGATAGAAATTTCTAAAACAGTGACAGGTGCCTCCAGCAAAGGACCCAACAGGACTGTCCTAAGCGCAGAGCTTCTGGAAGGAGAAGCCCCGGGAGACCCCACTCGGCGGCCAGGCTGCCGGCTGGCCTCCGCTTCCAATTCCGGGAAAGCAGGAAGGCGGAGCTGACTGCCCACCCACCGTCCCCGCTGGGTCCCCAGCCCCAGCGGCGCCCCCTCGGGCCTCACCTGGCGCGGGGGCCGCGCGGGGCAGTGGCTTTCCACACTGGCTGCAGAACTTGGCAGCTTCCTCTCTGCAGACGTGCCGGCAGGAGGGGCACTCCATGCCTCCGGGCTCAGCGGTCTCCGGCCGCCGCAGATCTGGAAGCAAAACTCCGGAGGAAGTGGCCGCCTTTATTCAGAGCCCCCTGTCATGTGACCAGAGTCCCGCTTCAGTTTCATTTTCTGGAAAGTGAAATTACAGCAGCTGGGGAGGCTCTGCCGCCCTCGAAACCCAGCACAAGCCCCGCCCCGCCTCCCTCGAGACCCAGCACGAGCCCCGCCCCTGCCGCTCAGGGCCGCGCCTCTTTCCAAGTCCATCCCTCCCGTCCCCCTGATAGGGGACTAAAGGGTTGGAAAGGTTTAGTTTAGGGTAAATAGTTAGAAGCCCAGCAAGTGATGCCCATGTTAAAGTTTTTGTTTTGAAATCTTCAGATGGATAAGGCCCACCCTGGCTCCTGGGAAAACTGCAGACCCCTTGGGGCACCGCTAAAGACCACCGCCTGGGGGCAAGCGGAGGTATCCAGGCCTTTGTGTTTCGGGGAGGGACAGACGACCCCCACCCCTGGGAACAGCTAACCGCCCGGGACGCCGGCGTCTTTTCCGGTTTCACCCCCAGCCCCAGCCCCAGCCCTTCAGCGCCCACTGCCCTTTCTGAGGCCTGGCCCTGGCCACCCAGCCCACCCTCCCGGCCTCCTGAACTCTCCACCTCTCAGTGAGCCCCAAACTGTCCCCACCCGGCTGAGCCTGCAGGCCAGGGTGACTGAGGGCTGGGTCCGGGTGCAAGGAAAGCTAAAGACACAGCTTGCCCGAAACCCCCAGATAAGACCTGCACACCTTGGGCAAGGAGCTCATAGGTGAGGAGGACCAGGTGAGTCCTACAGGACAGATGTGCTCACCGCCAGCACACACAGGCTGGCTGAGTCAGAGCCCGCCCCCCCACCAGGGACCACCTACAGGGGGCAGCACTGGGCTGCAGCCCACCTCCTCCCCCAGCCCCACCCCCGGCTTAGAGTTCCTACTAATGGGCAAGATGGGGCTGCCACCTACGATGAAGCTGCTACTCCTGTCATTGACCATCTGGCCCCACAGAACAGCATCAGATCAAGGTCAGGGTCATGCCTGTCCACACCAAGGCCAAGACTGGGGCCAAGGACCCCAGGGGACACTAAGGTCTCTTGGAGTACAGACCGGCCTGCTCAGCTGCCGCCCTTTCTTGCTGGCTTCAGACCCAAGAACTCTGCCAGAGGGGTGGCGAAGCCGGCTTCTGGGCCAGCCAGAGGCACCCAGGGGACCCTCAGGCTGGGTTCTCCCTGAGGCTTGCCTCAGGCCCCCTTCTCCCTGGTCTGTGGCAGGGGTGCCCGCCTGCTGCCCTGGGCTTGGTCTCCAGCAGCTGGGGACCTCCTGGGAAAAGGCCAGGGCCAGGGCCCAGACCCCGGGGTGCCCCCTTCCCTGCCTTCTCCCACCACAGCCGGGCCCAGCCTCCTCCTCTTCCCCAAGGCGGCCGCCTGGGCGCGCGGGCTCTCTCTCACTCAAAGACGGTCGCCCGCCTCCGCAGCCCGAGCCTCTCTCCTTCCCTCAATTGTCTCCCTTCTCTCAGAAGCCCTTCTTCCCCACAGCAGGGCTCAGTGAGCCCCAGGAAGGGTGCCCTGTCTCACCGGGGTGGGGCCCGAGGCTGGGCTGGGGCCTAAGGGCAGAAATACACTTCCCAGTCCACTCAGCTTCCAGATCTTTCCTCTCCCTTTCTTTCCAACCACTGAGCCCGCCAAACTCAAAGCCCATCCCCCACCACCACCCGGCACTGGGTCGGGGTAGGAGGGCGTCAGGCCTGTGGGGGTCTGGGCGGATGGGGGTCCTGGCCGCCCCCCCCCCCCCCCCCCCGCCACCCTGACACGTTCTCCTTCTGCACAGGCCTTGTGGCTCCCAGGGCCAGCACCAAACAGACCCCAGCCTGGCCATGACCCCCTGACTTGGGGCAGCCCTGGGCTGCGGGGACCCTGCGCGATGGACAGAGGGGTCATGTGAGTGGTAATGCTGTTCTCCTCAAAGCTGCTGCGGAATAAAGACAAGGCACGTTTCGGAAACCACACTTCTCCATGGTTGCCATCAGTGAAAGGGCGGAATTCCCGGGTGCAGGCACAGACCAGGTCTGGCCGCCCCAGTCCGCCGCCGGCCCTGCAGAGACCCCTTCCCCGGTCCAAATTCATGCTTCCAGACCCGGGGCGCCACGCCGGCGGTTGGGCCTCTGAGAGGGTCGCCTGAGCGCCCAGCATGCACAACACCAGCAGGCGGGGCTGAACCGGGGACCGGCAGCGAAAGTGAAACCGGCGCCGCAGGAAGAGTCCTCCCGGAGGGGAGGGTGGCCGGATGCGGCGTCTGGACACAGGCGCCACGACCTGGCTGGCGTCTGCCGGCGCCACGACCCCGACCCAGAACCCCTGCGGGTCCCCGGCACTGCATCCCCGCGCCCCCGCCCTGTAGAGCATCCTGGCACCCATGTGACCCGCACCCTTTACCCGCGAAACCGCTCCCAGGCAGCGCGCGCGCACCTGAGGCACCGCCCCCGCGCCCGGCACTCCCGCCCCGCAGGGTTTCATTTTCTGGGTCCAGGCCGGACCCTCCTCCTCTCCCTACCGGAGTCCGGGAATCCGTGCGGGTGTGACCGGAATTTCCCCGCCTGGTGTCAGCCCCCAGTGACTCAGCCGGTGCGGCGCCTCCTGCCCCTGCGCGCGGACGCGGGCAGCACCCAGTGCTCCCTGTCCGGTCTGCACCTGGGTCTCCCCAGTCGCCCACGCACCGCTGAGCAGATCCCGGAGCCCTTGGCAGCCGAGGTTAGGGGTGCGCACAGGTCTCCCAACCCCGTGCCCAGAAACTTGGACGGAGTTCACCGCCTTGCAGCACCACCGGACAGCAGGGGTATGGCCTAGTACACACCCGGCAGGTCACTGGGCTGAGCTTCGGGTCACTCGGGTGCAGTGGAGGTCACCCACCCTGCGGTATCGGGCCCTGATGTGGACTAAGTGACCACAGCTATGGCAGTGGGGGCTCACTGCCCACGCTCAGGGCTCCACTGGTCACTGATAGCCCAGAGGCCACCTAGTTCTGGGTCTGCACTCCACCTGCTCCCTGCCTCAGTTTCTTCATCTTTGAGCTCATAGTCCCAAGCCTAGGGCTGTGAGATAATTAGTGATAATAATGTATCTCCCTGGTGGGCATGGCTCAGTGGATGGAGCACTGGCCTGTGAACTGAAAGGTCACCAGTTCAATTCTCACCCAGTCAGGACACATGCCTGGTTTGCGGGCCAGGTTCCCAGTAGGGGGCGCATGCGATGCAACCATATATTGATGTTTCTCTCTCTTTCTCCCTCCCTTTCCTCTCTGTAAATATAAATAATATATTTAAAATAATAATGCAGCAAATGCTGTTGCTCCAGACCCCAATCAAAGTGTTTGATGTGTATTATCTTATTCACGCCTCACCACCTTCTGCCCTGCTAAGCAGCACGGCCCGGGCACCCGTGGGGGGCCTGCCCCACCCCCCCGTTGCTTCTGCAAACAACGGGATGATTATTATCAATAACCAAGGTCAGTTCCTACCCCACCCTGTCTAGTCACACTGTCCTTCTTCTGGGCAGCACACAGCAAGTTGGGTCTTTCTTGGAGTTCCCTTCCTACAGGACCCCCACTTGCAGGGCTGGACCCTTTCAGAGCGAAGGGTCCACTGTCCAGGAAGACCCACCTTGAAACCCCTTAAAATCCCGTCTAGACCCTGGATGGGGAGACAGGCTGCAGCCCCGCCTCCTGTCTCCTCCCCAGCTGAGCTCACAGTAAAAGCTCCTGCTTTTCCCCAAAGCCGGGGCCACCGTGTTGCTCCCTGTGAGTGGGGGGCGGCGAGCTCTTGCTCAGTGGCGCCCCTGTGCACAGCAAAACTCGGGGCCTTCCCCAAAGTCACAGGGAGCCGGGAGCCACTGAGGGGCCCCCCGGGTGGGCAAGGGGGCCAGCGTCAGATCACGCAGACAGGCGCGGCACGGCCTAGCCACGTAGCCTGAGAAAGCAGCTCCCAGCCTGACACAGTGTCTTCAATTGTGAAAGCTGGTGTGGCATTCAAGAATTAGAACTCTGTTTTCAAAATCTTTAAAAGAATTAACAACTGACAGTCAATATGACATCATTGTCACATGTGCAGCAAGCACTGTGGCCAGACATTTGTACACCTGCCAGGTAGCCCTCCCAACTTAGACTTTGTCCCCAGAGAGACCGGGCTCACCCAGGGAGCTGCCCTTTGGATTTAAAGGCCATTTGAATGTCTCCAGGAATTGTCCCTCCACCGCCTTTCCAATGTCCTTGTTCATCCCTTAGGGAAGCAGGGGAGCAGTAAAGAGGTTTAAACACTCCGCATGGGAGAGGACAGCCACTGTGCATCGGGGTAGATGAGGCTGCGGTGGCTGGCGGCTCACCTCCTCTAGGGAGGCCTCCACCCACCGTCAGAGCCCAGTCGAGCTGGAGGCGCAGACTTCGGAGCAGAACCAGGAACGCAGGGTCCAGCCATCCGAGAGAAAGCTGTTTGGAGGAGGAGGTCCGACCTCCCACTTCCTGAGACGTCGGTTCCAGCCGGTCAGTGTGGGCACCCTTTGACAGGCGGTAGTTCGGAGCCGCCAAGTGCTCCAGATCGGAGGCTGTGGAGCCCCAGGCACCGAGAATCTGGCGGGATGGGGCCCCGTCGACAGGACGGCTAAACCGAGGAGACACCTGGCGCCCTGAAGAACCAGGTCAAAACTCACAAGCCCACCCAGGAAAGGCTGGGTGAAGGGCCCCCGCATCCACAAGAAGGGCCCTTCCTCCCCTGCCTGCTGGTGCTGCAGTAAACGTGTTCACGGGAATGTCACAGGAGGTTTGAAAGCAATAAAAAAAACCCTGTGACATAAATAACATATAAATGTTCTGATGTGACTAAAAAATGACCCAAGACAAGAACAGCAGCAGGTGTGGTTGACTCTGTGGGGCGGAGCCAGGAGGAGCCAGAGCTGGGCAGGTGGGGGGGGGGGTCCTGGGGTGAAGGAAAGAGGAGGGGGCGACACAGCCTGGGGACTTGACAAAGGCTTCGAGTGCCGATACCTCCGGCTTTGTCCCCAGAAAGATGGTGCTGCGGCTGCGGCAGGCCTGGACACCGGCTCCTCCTGGGGAAGCCTGCTGGTCAGACACGCTTCCCGGGTCCCCAGCAGGACCTTGGCAGAGAAGGCTCTGGACAGAGCCACACCGTCCACCCGGGAGCAGGCCGTGGTCCAGGGGACGCTGGATGGTTCCAAACGCCCCGATCTTGTCGTGGCAACCATCAGTGTTTGTAGAGTGGGTTCGTGGGTGCCATGCACCCTGTTGGCCAGCCTGGCTGCTCGCCTGCGTATCTGGAAAATCCTGGGTCGCTTATAGGAAGGACAGGGTCCCGCCACAGTGTGGGGCCAGCAGAGGGCCCTTTGTCAGGCAGGAAGTGTGGCAGGAGGCGGAGAACCGGGGCTGCTGCTGCTGCTGCGGGAGACCCAGCCCTTGGCCCCCGCTGGCCCTGGGACCCGGTGGCTCACAGCAGGCCCTGTGTGACCGGGCAGGCTGCGCAGAATGCCCCATTTATTCCGAGCCGCGTCAACAAAGTCAAACAGAACAACGGGCCTGTGTCCTGGCTTCGATGGCACCTACTCAGCAGCCTCCTACAAACCAGAGTTCCAGCTCCAGTTGTTCCCGTGAGGGGGTGGGGGGAGGACGCAAGCGGGACAGCTCGGTCTGGGCCAGGCTTGGCTGCAGGAGCCCCATTTCTGGGCCTGGATCTATCTTCCTTCCTTCCTTCCTTCCTCCCTCCCTCCCTCCCTCCCTCCCTCCCTCCTTTCTTTCTCTCTCTCTCTCTCTTTCTTAAATATTTTATTTATTTTTAGACAGAGGGGAAGGAGAAAGAGAGGGAGAGACACATCAATGTGTGATTGTCACTTGGGTGTCCCGTTTAGGACCTGGCCTGCAACCCAGGCATGTGCCCTGACTGGGAATTGAACCAGCAACCCTTTGGTTCACAGGCCTGCACTCAGTCCACTGAGCCACACCCGCCGGGGCTGGGCCTGGACGTTCCTGACTGCAGATCCTGCTCCGTGGGCCCCGTGGGGTAAAAGCTGTCCCCAGGTGAGAGCAGCGGGCAGGCTGGGCACACGCACCTTGGGCTGGAGGCCGGGCAGACAGTGCGGCCTTCTGGGGGTCACAGGTGGGGTGGGGGGACAGTCAGGGAAGGACGGCACCAGACTGTGTGGCTCCCGGGACGGCGTTCTGCCCGCCCGTCCGCTGCTCTTCTGTGAGGACACCAGCCGTCGGGCTCGGGAGCCTCCTGGATGCTGCAGGAGGTCGCCTGAACTTCAACTCCATCCGCGAAGGCCCTGGTCCCAGATAAAGGCGTGGCCACCGTGCCTGAGGGGCACAATCTTATCCACCGCAGACACCGGGCCCTAGGCGAGGCAAAGGTTCCACCCTCTGGCACCACCCAAGGACTCACTGGATCTGGAAACACTGAAGTCCTTCCAGGGGATTAAAATTATTCTAGCCCTGGCTGGTGTGGCTCAGTGGATTGAGTGCAGGCCTGCGAACCTAGGGAACGCAGTTCGATTCCCAGTCATGGCACATGCCTGGGTTGCAGGCCAGTTCCCAGGGAATGCAGAAGAGGCAACCATACATTGATGTTTCTCTCCTTCTCTCCTTCCCTTCCCCTCTAAAAGTGAATAAAAAATTTAAAAAATATATATTCTAGCCCTGGCTGGTGTAGCTCAGTAGATTGAGCGCGGGCTTGCAAACCAAAAGGTTGCTGGTTTGACTCCCAGTCAGGGCACATGCCTGAGTTACAGGCCAGGTCCCCGGTGGGGGATGCACAAGAGGCAACCACACATTGATGTTTCTTTCCCTCTACTTCTCCCTCCCTTTCCCTCTCTCTAAAAATAAATAAATCTTTAAAAATATATATATATATTCTAAAAGGCAGTGGTTGGCGCGGCTCTGAATCTACAGCGTCGGTAGCTGACTTCCCGCAGGGCGGACAGACCCACGGGACTTTGTGCACAGAGCCACGCTTCCAGCAGTCAGGGCTCTGCACTTCCTGCCCAGGATAGCCCGGCTCTCAGCCAATGCTCCTTCAAAGCTAGGATGGTCCGGGCCCACCCTGTGGCCCTGAATGAGTCACCCCCGTCCCAATGCCCTCTAGCCTCCTGGGTGGGGCCTCGGGGCACAGCGGCACCACCCAGTGTCCCCTACGGAGCTCACAGGCAGGGTGGTTCCGGCTACAGGGACAGAGTCTCAGCTAGTGTCCGCACCCCACCTGCCCTGGTGCAGCTGAACAGACACCTGGGGCGGGGGGGACACACACGGCTGTTAGGCTGTTACTGAGGCCGGAGTCTGGGTCCTTCCCCCATCCCCTGCTCCCTCCCTGTTCAATCAGCAGGGTTCCTGTCCCAAAGACACCCTTCTTAGTGAACCAGACCCTGTGGGGGGCCGGGGGGCCAGCGGCGCACCCCTGTCCAGTACATGGAAGGGAAGTCACGACACCAGCAGGTCCCTTCCAACAGCTGCGGCTTCTCGGGAACCACACACCTGCCCAGAGGACGCTGCCCACGCTCCCTCCCCCAACCCCACGCCCCTGGGCAGGGCAGGGACGACTGCCCCTGGGCCCGGTCTCTGTGCTGCCTCTTCCCGGAGGAGCCCAGGGGCAGCTCCTCCGGCAACTGGGCGGCACCCCTCTGAGGACCAGGGGGAATTTCAGACGCGCCCGCACTGACTGGGCCCCAGCCCACGTGCAGAAGCCCACAGAGGACATCACGACAGGAAGCTGTGTCTTCTCCATTTATTATCACAATAAATAGCTCACGGCAATGACTGCGGGGAGAGGGGCCCACGGCGCCACGGCGGCCTGAGCCCGCGCCCGTGACGCCGAGCACGCGCCGCGCACTGGGGCCGGGTCTGGGGCCACTGCCCACGGGGACGGAACGTGGTCTCCTGTGGTTTTCACAGTAAGCGTTTATGGTTTTTACAAAAACACCAAAGCTATGACGTTTTTTAATTTAAAAAACACAGAAGTAGCTGCGCGGACACCGTGTGGTTGGGACACCTTGGCTCTCTCCCGAAAACAGCCAGACACCGTCGTGCAGACCAGAATCACAGAGACGCGGCCCTCACCCCGACCCCGGGGAGGCCCTGGGCTGCCCGGCCTCCGCCCAGGGGCCAGGCGGCCGCACCTGCTCCTTCCCTTGCCGTGGGTCCGTCTTGCTAGAAAGCTCACTCCAAACCTCTCCTCACGATGGGGCTCATGCCCCAGGACAGGAGGGGGCGGTGCTTCCATCGTCCCGAAGGAGGCCAGTGAGGCCCCCCTGGTCTCCACGCCCCACTGCCTCCTTCCTCCGCCGCGCCAGCTTCCTCGGACCCTCCGGCCAGCCTGGCACCCAGCCTCACCAGGACAAGAGCCTTCTGCCAAACTCTCCAAACCTCGGCGTCCCCTCGGCGTCCCCATCAGGCCTTCAGCAGGGCCACCGTGTGCTCCGGGACGGACTCGTCGCCCACGTTGTAGGGCTGGGTTCCCGGCTCCTGACTCAGGAATTTCTCTGCAAAGGTTGACGCGTTTCAGTGGAAACGCGCGGGGTCAGCCCACAGGAGGGGACCGACGGCCCCGTGTCAGGGTCGCCGGGCCACGTCCCCGCGCCTGTCATCACCGCCTTCCCTTCCCTGCCACGGAGACCCTTTCTGGTGGGTGGGGGCCGGTGTGTCACTTGCTGCCTCCCACGGAGGCGTCTGGGCGGCCTCCTTCCAGCGACAGCACGGGCTCGGCTACCGGGCCAGGCTGACGCTGCCAGACCCAGCGACCCCTACGCCCCATCTCGTGTGATGTGCTAGGGGGGCAGAGCCAACCACGGCAGGAGGACAGGACAGCGGCCCTGCCGTGGGGTCCCCGGACAGGGGCCGAGGGACATTCTGGAACAAGGGGATTTGCTCTGCCTGCTTGGTGCACACCCAGCTGGGTCCAATCAGAACCGAAACTGATGGGCGGGGTCCGCACACTTCTCCGCGTGTAAACCAAACCTCTATGGAGACATACACTTGAGAAATGACCCCAGCACCAGAGGGCCCGACTGCCCGTTCGTGTCCCCGTAACTGGACTCCAGCATCCAACCCTCATGTCCCCCAGCGTCCAGTCTGCCGTCCCAGCCCACGCTGTGGGGACGCCGGGCTGTCTTACCCGTGGCCCTGCCTACACACACCTGCTGCTTCCATGGTGGGGAAGTGCCAGACGCCCCTCAGGTCAGCGGACAGCAGGGCTTGGAGGATGGACCCCTGTGGGACGGACAGATGTGAGCGCCAGGCGGGAGGCCCCGGCTGCGGCTCAGGGACAGGCCGGCGTGAGCTCGGCAGCAGTCTCTGGGCTGACTCCCCTGCCCCCACCCAGGGACCTGGAGAGAAGGCCACCGCTGGGAGAGGGCCTCGAGGGGACTTTTAAATAAGCAACTTTCCAAAGGACGCAAAGGTGTGCGCCCCACAAACGGCACACGGACGTCCCAGGTGGACGGGCCGCCGTCCTGGCCATGCGACCTTGGGCAGTCACTCGGCTCCCCTGGGCCCCAGCACTTTCGTGCCGACATAAGGGGGTGACGAGACTGGCCTCACGGCTGGCCAGGGCGTGACCAGGGCCAGCTGCAGTGGGACGCTCACCTGCAGGCCGACGAAGACGAGGGTGACGCCCGCCCTGTCAAAGTCCTCCATCAGCTCGCTGAGCCCCAGCGCCACGGTGGCGTCCATGCTGCAGACGCGGCTGCACTCCAGGATGGCGCAGCGTGGGGGCGACGCTGTGGAGACAGGCGTGGGCGGGTCACGGTGGGGGGAGGCCGCCACGTCAGGGGAGCGGGGTCAAGGCGGGCTCAGGGGCCCAAGACGGGAGCAGCGGTCTGGTCTCCCCCAGAGGAACAGCCAGCCCTTCTCTCCCCAAACACCAGCCCCCAGGAGAAGGAGCAGGTCCTCAGGGACCAAATCAGGGAAGTGTCAACCCTTGCTCCAGGCTGTGTGCAGAAAGTCTGTGCCCTCTGGAACGAGGGGACCAGACCTGGCCACGGAGGATGCTCCTGAGATGGCCTGACCCCCTGGACTACCCGGGTGGGCAAGCCTGTCCCTGACAGAGGGCAGAGTCCTGAGGTCTGGCAGTGGGCTGGTGCAGAGGGGACAGCAAGGAGCTCAGGGCGACCGGGCCACGCACCTTCCAGAGCCCGGCTCACCACCACCTTTCGGAGGGCCTCGATGGCGGGGAAGTGCAGGCCGCTGGTCGGCTGCAGAATCAGCACCGGCCCCTCTCCGTCCAGCACCTGGGGACAGTGGCAGGGAAGGCAGTTGAGTCCTGAAGGCCACCAGGCCAGCAGCACCAGGCTCAGGGTAGGATGGGGACAGGGGTTCCAGCCAGCCCAAGCCCTTGGCCCACGCACCACCGCCCCACGTAGTGGGGTGCCCCCTGCGCTGTCCTGGCCGGACAGCTGGCCCCTCACTCAGCAGTGCCTCAGGCCACAGCCTTACCCATAGCTCAGAACTCAGGGCCAAGGGGTCCCACCCAGGGCTTGCTTCTCCCCTGGGGCCCAGGGCCAGCGGCTCCCTTCCAGACCTGAATCTTGGGTCTGGCCGCAGAGTACAGGAGAATCAGCACCGACACCAGGGTCCCTGCCAGGATGCCGTACTGCACCTCCCAGAAGCAGAGCAGGAAGGTCACGGCCAGGGGCAGCAAGTCCAGCCCTGGGGGAGAAGATGAGCCGCTGAGAGGCTGCTTCGCATGGAGCTGGGCTCCCAGCCACCAGTCGGCGTGCGCGGCTTTGCACGTGCCAAGTGGAGGGATCAGACCCCAAGCAGCCCCTAGGCCCCGCAGGAGACCTAGGACTCAGGGGCTGCCAATGGCCATGCTGGCTCAGGAACAGTCCGAGGCAGAGGCACTCCCTGCCTGGACCGGGGCAGCTGAGGCCTCCCTGGCAGGGCCCAAACCGCCTGCCCTCTGGGAGGCGGCCAACACGGACCAAGGAAGAAGGGACTTGGGGACGAGACCAGGCCTGGGAAGTGAGGGTCCAGGAGAGACCACCTGGGAGCCCTTAGGCAGGATGCATGACTTCTCCTCACTAGAGGAGGGGGTCCTGGGGCCGAGTGGGCAGGGTGGGGGTGGTCCCACGTTCGACCTCACACAGCTCGCTCAGGTTGTCCCTCACCCTCTGGGCTGCACAAAGATGGAGACACGATGACACTCGAGCATCCCCAGCCCACCACGGCACGTGACCTAGTCACGTTCCCTGCGCTTGAAGACCCCTGATGGGGGTGGGGGCGGGAGCGGGGAGCCGCAGAAGCCCCTTAACCACCGCGAGAAACAGACACTTGTTCCCGTGAAGGGGCCGCTGGCTCTGCAGGGACCTGGGACCACGGCGCTGGTTTAAGGTGCCCGTGCGAAGAGGCAGCCTGACCCTCGGCCCCGCGGTGACACCTCCCAGAACCACGCGGCCTCCAGCTCCCAGCCGGCCACTGTGGTTTGGGGGGAGGGCGGGGCCCTCGAGCAGACAGGCGAGGAACTACGCACTCTTCACGCGCCAGAGCGTCCCCACGATTGAGGTGTCCACCAGGGGGGCCACGGCCGTGATGATGATGGCCGCCAGGGCGGACTTGGGGATGAAGTAGAAGACAGAGGTCACGTAGTCCAGCGACAGCAGCACCAGGACCCCTGCGGGGTGGGACACCGCTGACTTGGGGCCCCCCACGCCTCCCACCAGGCGGGCGATCCGCCCCCCGCCCCAGGGGGCACCACTGGGCTCCAGGCCAACTGCACCGGGACCCCTCCTGTCTCCTGTGTCACCGCCTGGGCACAGGGGCTCGGCGTGGGGGACTCACCTGTCACCAGCCCGCCTGCCGGGGTGCACACCCCCGACTGGGCATTCACGGCGGTCCTGGAAGGCACAGGGGACCCGTTAGTGGCAGTGAGAGCAAGGGAGGTGACTGTCCACACAGGCAGCTGGTCTCAGGACAGGGGGGCCCCAGTGGGACCACCGGGACCCCTAATCTTAAGAGAAAATGGACTCTGGGGGTCCCTCACCAAAGGGGGATGTCCCAGACCCAGAACAACCCATGGGTGCACCTTCGAGAAACACAGTAAGAAAGCCAGACACCCCACAGGGCCTGCAGGACTGACCCCCACAGTGGGCAGAGCTGAGCCCCCTCCACCCCCCACAGCTGGGCCCCAACACAGCTCCGCAGCTTCTTAGGACAAGACCCTTGTCCACTCTGACAGGGACCCCTTTCGGGAGAGGAGATCAGGACTCGGAAACACCAGGATGGACACACAGAGGGACAACCACACTGGGGACAAGGCGAGAAGGCAACATCTGCTGGCCGAGGGCAGAGGCGTGGGAAGGAGCCAGCCCTGCCTGCACCCCGCCCCCCGCTGCCAGGGGGCCGACAGACACAGCCCGAACCTTTCAGGATTAACCTTTAGCATACAGGCTAAAGAAAACCTGAGGAGACGCTGAGGGGAGCAGGGCGAGCCTCTCCCACACCCCAGATGCTGGAGCAGAACCGGGAGAAGGAAGCTGGGCTGGGACGGGGGCAGAGGCCAGGGCCCGGCCCGGGGAAGTCGGATCTGGGACCGGGACCTCCCAGAGGCACAGAGGACAGTGGGCACTCACCGTCCAAAGCTGCCGGTGACCGGGAAGGATGAGAAAAAGGAGCCCAGCATGTTGGTCAGGCCTGGGGGACAGGGAAGAGGCAGACGTGTGGGGAAAGGGGCGTGGCACGGGGGGGGAGAGTGGGGGTGGGAAGGAGGTGAAGCCAGAAGGAAACAGGAAGACGCGGGCTCCTAATGCTCTCACAGGAAGGACAAAGAAACCCAGTTCCCTGGGTGGGCCTGCGTGCTCCAGCCTCGGCCGGGAGTGGACGCAGTGGAGACAGAGGCCCACCATCCTCCGAGTTGAGGGGCGGGTCGCAGCCGGCGAACGGTCTTTCCCGCGTGACGCTGACTACCCCGCACGGAGCAGAACCCACACCTGGGGCCCGGACCCGGGACGTCAGCCCACGGCTGTCCATCGGCCCCCAGGGTCCGTCTCAGCCGGGAACCTTCCCACAGGCCAGTCTCCCTGCCCCACGGGGGCTCCGACGGGGACCCTCCCCGGGCCAGCCGTCTGGGGGTCCGGGCCTGCCACCTACTCTGCGCTGGCCGAGAGCCGCCTGCCTGGCACCCTGGGCTGCAGCCTGGGCCACCCAGCTCATGGCCTCTGTCTGGGCTGTACCCAGACCCCCACACCGTCAGGGGCAGACTCTGAGCTCCTGGCAGACGGGAGCAGGGGCAGCTCTGCGGGCTCCCCAGGGGGCATCAGTGGGCGGGCATGTGGGTCGGTCTTTCTCTGTCTAGGGGGGGCGATTCCCGGGACAGCCCAACTCCACCCACCGACGGAGCTCAGAGAGCAACAGGGGAGCCTCCCTGGGACCCCAAACTCTTGCTATTGAGAAACTCCACAGCTGGGGTCCGAGACGCTGCCCTGACAAGGTTCCTGGTGGGCCCCTTGGAAGGGACCCGGCGGTGCCACCCAGGAAGCCCGTGCCCGCCTCGGGAAGGGTACGAAGCAGGGCAGAAGGCCCGGCACCCACAAAACGAAAAACGGAAGTGATGGCCCTGGCCGGTGTGGCTCTGCCGGTCGGGCCTCACTGTGACCACCACTGCCACTGGCCCAGCTCCAGAGCACGCACACGCGTGCCCGGCCTCGGGAGAGCGGCGCTGGGGTCTCACCGATGGACAGCAGCTCCTGGTTGGTGTTGATGCGGTAATTGTTTTGAGACGCTGAAGAGAAGAGACGATAAAAACGCTGTCACTAGGCAGATGACATCAGTGGGAAAACGTTCATGAAATGAACACACAGGCCACACGTGTCCACCTGGGACCCCAAGCTTTGCAAACACATCGACACACCTGAAGCACACACACGACTGTGTGTGGGGACACGCCTGTGAGTCTCAGGACACAAGGGCAGGCAGGGTGTGAGGAGGGCGCCTTACCAAAGGATCTGGCCACGGCGATGCTCTCCAGCAGACCCATGAGGGGCACGACGGCCAGCCCGGCCCCCATGTCCTGGGGAGAGAGGAAAGGACTCACGGCTGTTGCCCCCGCGAAAGGGGTTTCCTTTCCGGAGCAGGAGCGGCTCAAGGTCGCACCGTGTGTCACTTTGTAGCATGTCCAGCTCCCCCACCTGCCTCTGTTCTTTGTCTTTCTGGTTATCTTTTGTGTGGGGGGTGGGGTACCCTAGAATCTTCATCTCAGGGCTTTCACGCATCTTGGTCGTGACTTAGAAAACTGCGCTCCTTCAAAGTCAGCTGCCCGCCGGACCTGACTTGGGAAGCTGAGGCAGATCCCACATTTGGGGGAGCAAGGGTGTGGGCCTCGAGGTGGGGCTGGGAGCTCGCACAGCCAAGGTGCCTCTCCCGACTGGACAAGGAGCAGGGCGCAGAGAATCCCTGCCCCGCCGCATGCATGGTGGCAGGAATACCCCAGCCCAAGGCAGGAAAGTCGGCGTGGGGACCCGAGGCCGGGCCCCATCTGGAGTTCCTTCCTGCCGGCCCCTACACCCACAGACACCCCTTCGTGTGGGGAGCTCCTAGCTGAGCTCAGGGCTCCCTGCCACCGAGCAGGTGGATCAGGGGGCAGAACCCGGCTCCTGTCCCCACTCACCTGCACCATCTCGGTGAAGGAGACCGTGCCGTTGGCAGTGGACAGAGAGAAGGGAGGGACCTGCAGGGGAGGGAGCCCCTCGACTATCTTCCCAGTGAGGATGAAAGGCTGGCACCCGGTCACCTCGAAGGAGTAGGCGATCAGCGCCGCGAAGGAGACCACCAGGGCGTTTCGAGCTAGAACAGAGAGAAGGGCCTGTGGGTGGCACCCGCGTGTTCTGGGGGAGGAGGCGGAAGACCCCGCCCCAGCCACCACCCCCTGCACTACAGCCTGGGGACAGTGGGGACATTCGTGGCACAAGGAACCGTGACACCGAGGGAAATGCACCGAGGCGGGACAGAGGACGGGCCGCACACAGCGTCCGCACACGTCATCCACCAGGCACTGGGGCCCCCAGAGCCAGCTGCGCGGCGGAGCCCCTTTGAGGTCAGATGGCCCAGGACGGTTCTGCTTCGAGGCAACACGGAGCGAGAGAGCCGGCTTTCCCGGCGCCCGAGACCACCAAACCTGAACAACGTGCGTGGGGAATCGGGTGTGCGTGTAGGTGGCCTCAGGCCGAGCTCCTGGAAACGAGAACCTGAGCGTCTGACACGGAAAACGTGCCGGTGGAGCTCCACACGGATCAGACACTAAGGCGGGTGGTGGCCTGTGAGCTGGAATGCGGTGCAGACGCCACCCAGGACGAGCCCAGAGCAGATGGGCCCTGACGCGCCACCCGGAGCCGTGCGGGCGACCCGAGAGGCCAATCCGCACGCAGCAGATCCACACGGAAGCCCACGCTGTTGGGGGGGGCGGGGGGTTGAGGGGCAGGCAGCACAGGTGCTCAAAGAAATAGCGGCTGAATCGTGTTCCAAGTTCGATGGAAACTGCCAACTCGCATCTCCCAGAAGTTCAGTGACCTCCGAGAAGAGATGGGGGGGGGAGAGCAAGCTACAAGACACATCTTAGTTCGACGACCTGAAACCAGTGGCAGGGAGAACCGTGAGTGTGGCGAGAGAAAAGGGCCACAGAGAGAGGGGCAGAGATAAAAACGACAGCAGGACAGAGCAGTATCTTCCAAGTACGGAAAGGGGCACCTGGCCAGGGAGCTCAGTTGGTTAGTGTCGTCCCGATACACCAAGGTGTGGGTTCAATCCCCGGTCAGGGCACATGCAAGAATCAGCCAACAAATGCATCAGTATGTGGAACAGCAACTGGATGTGTCTTTCTCTCTCACTTCCTCTCTCTAAAATCAATAAACTTTTTGAAAAATGTTTTATAAGATTTTATTAATTTATTTTTAGAGGAAGGGGAAGAGAGAAAGAGAGGGAGAGAAACATTAATGTGTGCTTGCCTCTCACACACCCCCAACTGGAAACCTGGCAGGCATGCACCCTGACTGGGAATCGAACTGGTGACCCTTTGGTTCACAGGCCAGCACTCCATCCACTGAGCTACACCAGCCAGGGCTAACATCAATGAAATTTTTAAAACATTAAAAAGGAAATAAAGCACAGAAGGGGTGAGGGGAGACCTGTCTAGAACTCTGCATCAAGCAAAACTACCTTCTACATACGAGAGCGAAACAAAAATGTTCACAGAGCCATCAAAACCCAGAAGCGAGTGGCCCGCAGGCCTGCACCACAGGGACCCAGGAAGGGGTCCTCGGGGCGGCAGGAAGGCGCCAGCGGTGCGTCCGTCTGCACAAAGGAAGGCAGAGAGCTGGGAAGAGCAATGACGCGGGAGAATGCAAGGCCCTCTGTTCGTCAAGGCAGGGCGTGTGGGAAGCAAGACCACGGTCCCAGGGAGGAATCCGCGGGGCAGCAAGGGCACTCCTGCCCGCGGGAAGCCGAAGGGGTGCGTTGGGAGGTGAGAAGGGACACTGTACATGTGTGAAGCCCGTGCCCCTCCACCCCGGGGAGCCTCAGCCCTACTCACGCTTCTAGTCTGCAGAACGGGGGCCGGTGAGGGGACTGGGGACCACCTGAGTAGCTGGAAGTGACTTAAGGGCTGAACTGAGCAACCCCTCTTCCCACAGCTGCTGGTTTTTGTGGCCAAGGAAGAGCAGGGCCAAGTGTGGTGTGATTCCCACGCCCCCTGAGCTCCGAGAAGGTCCCGTGCACACCTGTGCTTCCTTAGTGTCCTGTCCCTGCCTTCCCCTCTGGGAGTCACCGACTGCCAGCAGAGCCTCGGGGACCTCTGAGGAAAGGTCCCCACCTACCCAGAGATGGCTCCCAACCAGCGATGGCCACATGGACCAGGCTGTCCCCTCAGGCCGTGCAGCTCGGCTGCGGGGGCGGGTCCTCGGCCGGAGGGCCCCTCACCTGTCGTGGCGGTCCAAACCAGCCCACAGCTGATGCGCATGCCGGTGGGCATGTCATGGAAAGAAGATGGCACGTGTTCCCGCATCATCTTCAGCATGACCAGCAGCAACATGCAGACCATCCCCAGCACGACGTCGCCCGGCCTGCAGACAAACGGGGATCACCGCCTGACTCGGCCAAAGGCACACTGTCGGGAGCCGACCAGCAGCCGTCCCTTGACACAGTGGGGACGGATGAGATGCGTCTGCACAGCAGAGGCAACTGTGGCCAGACTTCCCGTCTATCTCTCCCTGCGTGTTTGTCTTTGCGGTTAATAGGTGGTGGGATTTTTAGACACCTGTGTTTCAGGTCCAGTGATCTGCATAATTCCAATGAGGTTGTACAAAGTGCTTTCTTGGCCAGAGAACAAAGTCCCCCCTAATGAAGTAGCCCCTGAATGTCTAAAAGTTGGTGAGTAACGGCCCCTCCTCTACCTTGGACAGGAATGTATATCAATTAGAATTAGGCAAAGAAACAGGAGAAGCTGATTAGCTATTACAAACGAGCATGAGGAAACAATTACCAAGGAGTCACAGTCCGTGGTATATAAGGAAACATGTTAGACAGAAAGATAGTCAAGTTCGACACCACAAAGGCCTTGTGGGTTTCCCATAACCACCATCCAGTCTAACGTATCCTCGCGACCCGTGCCAAGTTCTAAATACACATCTATTCATCAATGAAACATCTGAAACTCTGTATATACAGCTATTTCTAATTGTCTGACTGATGGCTCTCTGGTCGAAATCACCTTTGTGTAACATGACTGAGCCTGTGGAGTTTCCTGTATTTTCCCTAATTACCTCTGTATTGATTTTTTCTGCTTAACTGATCACGCCATGCCCCTGTTTCTTTTATGATATGTAACGATCTCTACAAAAATAAAGCTTAAATCAAACTCAGAGAGTTCGGTCAGACCCTCAGAGGCATCCAATCGGGTGTCTGACTTCGTCGCCTGCGCCGTCCATCCTTCAGGGACCCTGAGACCTGCCGAGGCTGGACCCCGGCAGCACGTCCTGGCCGACAGGTGGCCCTTCTGCTGGAAAGCCCCCTCTCTCGCCATTGCTCTTTTTGCGTTTTCCTAGAAAATCTGCACCCCTGTTCTACTTCGAAACTCGGTAGGTGCACAGGTCGGTGCAGGACCGGGAGCAGAGGCGGCAACCAGAGAGGCAGCAGTCCCTGTTTCTGGTCACGTGGTTCCCTGGGCTACACAGGCCTCATCAGTTCCAGAAGGTTTACTCCTGACAACCTAGGACGGTCTCCATCCCGTCGGTCTCCATTTCTGACCCCCCACCAGCTACGCATCCCTGGTCCCCTCCTCCCCCGGCCTCGGCTCTGCCTCCCAGGGCAGCACCTCCTGCAGTTCCCCTCAGGTCGCTCCTTCTGCCAGAGGTGTCCTGGCTTCCAGCTGGACTCATCTGGAGGGTCTCCTGTTTGTCCCTCTGGCCTGCCTGCCCCTGGGAGCCACCCCTCTGCCTTGAGGCAGGAGACCCAGTTCCCGACCTGCCAGTCTTCCCTTGGGCACCAGCACCACCTACTGGCCTCCGTCTTCCACTTGCTCTGCTCTCTCTTCCTCAGAACTAGACTTTGCGAGACTGCTGACCCTCCTCTACTACAAGGTCTCTTCCCACTGCTACCCACAAGACAGACTCCTCTCGGGACCACAGAGTCCGGCTCAGGTTGCCCAGAGCAGACTTCTCCCCCCACCCCGTGCACCTGACCTACCCAACGGGCTGGCTGCTCAGGTCTCTGGTGGTCCTGACAGTGCTGCCGCAGGGACCCCTGAAGGAGCAGCAAGCCGCCCCCCCCGGGATGAAACAAATGCCAGGCGGAGTGGAAGGGAAGGGGCCAGGAGTGGGGAACAGAAAGACGCCGGCGGGATACCTGGTCTGTCCAATGTTGCGGAAGGTGTAGTACACCTGCAGGAAGAACTGCCTCGGGATGTGCTGCAGACCCAGCAGGTTCTGTGCAAACACAGAAGCTCAGGTGAGCCTGCCCTCCCCACACGGGCCTCTCCGGGGGACCACCTGCCCATTCCCCCAGCCAGGTCAAAGGTCCCCTGGGGGGGGGGTGAATGGGCATTTCACAACGCTGGGGGTGAATGACACACCCTGGCCCACTATTTGCATTTCTGGAAAAAGGGGCGGTCTCAAAGCAGGGAGATGGGTTCTATCCTGCAGCGGTCTGAAGCACAGCCCGCCCCGCCCCCTGCTGAGCAGTCCCTATCGTCATTGGCTGTCAGCCGCATCTGTCACTAAGCAGCCCGCCCCCCACCGTGTAGACCCTGCCACCATTGGTCCCAGACTATGTCCACCACTCTGAGGCCCGCCCACTGGCACCGCCCTCTGCTGGGAAGAACAATTAGGAGGTGCAGGCGCCGCGGCAAAACCTCCCCGGATCACAGAGCAGCTAGGGGACAGGACTTCCCACTGGGAACTGGGTACCCGAAAGGGGACCGGGGACCCACTCTGTGCTTCAGTCCTTTATCCCTCTGGAGACCAGGCGGGGAGCGTCTGAGGGGGAGTCCGGGTCCACACTCCAAGGCGGTCAGCTCCCAGGACCCCAACCCGTGCACACACAGCCCCGAAGGGAAAGGGCAGGGGGTGGGCGGACACGGACTGGGGCCACTGTCCTGGGGAGGTCTGGGGGACCCCCACCGGCAGCACGGCCCAGTGGCTCTCTCAGGTGGCTGCTGCGACCTGGACTTCTGGCAGCTGGGGTCTCTCAGTACCAATGCAACAAGCAGCCACCCTCTACGCCCATTATATTTGTGTAAATCGCCATTGCTGTCGAAAATTGCAGGGCCATGTTTGCTGACAAAGAACAGATCAACCCAGGGCACAGCACCGGACAAGCTCGACGCGCACTGCGCATCCCGTGCCCCACCCCCTGCAGGAGGCACCGCCCACGTCTCTCGGCTGGCAGCTCCTTCCTCCCTCCCTGCAGGTAATGACGCACCTACCTCCCACGGGTGTCGGGTGTCGTGAGGATGAAATGCAGAGGAGCGCCGACCCCAGTACCTCCCACACAGGAGGAGGACTGCTTTATTCTCACACACCCCTCCCCTCCTTGGTGTTCTCTCCCTGGGGAACGCTCAGAGGCCAGCAGGGGGCAGCCTTGCAGGGGGCGCCAGGTGGTGGAGGGGCTGCCATGGTGACGCCAGGTCACCAGGAGGGGCACAGGCGTGTGCGTGTGTGTGTGTGTGTGTGTGTGTGTGCGCGCGTGCGCGCGCGCCTGCCTGCCTGCCTGCCTGCCTGCCTGCCAGCCTGCCAGGGCAGGTGTCCTGGGCTTCGCCTGCGCTGTTGGGCCAATTCACTCTGTACTCCCAACTGAGCACTTACCTGCCAGAGACAGAGCAAAGCCAGGGCCTGCTCTCTGAGAACCTAAAATTACTAGAAGCTGAGTAAACAATTCCCATACTTCCTAATGATGTGTAAAAAAAGCACCGTACTTGAAAAATATTAAGCACAGATTTTAAAGAAAACGTGAGATGAAATCGGCCAGATTAGTGTGGTGAATAACTTGCTGGAATTCAGCAGTGCGCTTTAGAGAGAGCAGGACCGCTCTGTGAGCTGAACTCAGCACAGCTGCAGTGCAGAAATCTCACCCGCCCACCCTGCTGGTTTCTAGACTCTGACCATCTAGACATCTCCCCCAGGGCCCGCTGTTCCAGGAGACCCTGGGAGCGCCCTGTGCTCTGAGCTCTGCAACTGCTCACCTTGATCTGCCCGAAGCCAATGGTGATGGCGGCAGCAGAGGTGAAGCCTTTGATGACGGGGCAGGAGATGAAGTCCAGCAGGATCCCTGGGGGGTGAAGGGGGAGCACTGAGCTGGCCCCAGAGGACTTGGGTGGACACAGGCTGGGAGAGGGGTGTGGGTGGGGCAGGCGCACCATCCAGGTTGGTTTGGATAGCAGGAACGGTCCAAGGCCCTGGGCTCCCCTCCAAGTAGCATGGTCCCTAAGCAGAATGGCGGGGCAGGGGGCTGGGCTGGGCACCCCCACCCCACCCTCACAGGGCTAGCCCTTGCAATGCCAAGAAAGAAATGTTGAGGGCAGGGCATCCCCAAGAGGCAGGTGACTTGGTTATCCAGGAAACAGAACAGCAGGGCACCCGCCCCCCCCCCCCAGCAGGAAGGCCCAGGAGTCTCACCCAGGCCCAGGAAGCTCATGGCTAACTGGATGCAGCCCGACAAGAAGGCCAGCAGCACAGCGTAGGCAGGCTCGTGGAAGGTGTAGGAGGAGACCAGGAGGGACATGATGGCTGTGGGGCCCAGTGTCACGTCCCGGGAGGTGCCCAGGAGCAAATACACAAAGCACCCCATGAAGGCAGAGTACAGGCCGTACTGTTGGGGAGAGAAAGCTGTGAGCTCCCTCCCAGGAGGCAGGCTCACGGGGTGCCTGGTGCAGCCGTCTGAGGGGCCCCAGCGCACACAAGCAGGGAAACCCCTCGCCTCTCCTACCCATGCAGCCCAACCTGCAACGGTCAGGGGGCCTTTGCTCTACCAGCTGTAAAAGCGTGCGAACATCGGGGTCTGCCTCTGAGCATCCCACTGGCCCCATCAGGCAACCCAGGGCTAGCTCGGTGCCCGTGTGGCTGTGTGACAAGGGCAGTTATAGTGCTGTGTCTGCCCAAGGACAGTCACGTGCTCCAGGCTATAACCAAGGAGTCTCGATCCTATGGCCGAGCCCTGGGCGCCCCCCCTGTCTGGAGGCAATACTGTGCATTCCTGCTGAGCTTCTGGGCGGGCACTGAGGCCCAGAGCGGGGTCAGTGTGGAGGGGACACGGGGGCAGACCCCTCACCTGGGCCGGGAGCCCGGCCACCTCAGCATAGGCCAGCGCCTGGGGAATGACCGTGAGCCCGACCGAGAGCCCCGCGATGAAGTCCATCTTCAGCCACTGCATGGAGTAGTCTGGCAGCCAGGCCAGGATGGGCAACCACTTCTGCAGGGTCGCCCGGGAGCAGCAGCAGGCCATCGGGGCCAGGCCAGGAGGCCAGGGAGTGGCCCGATCCATCGCCTTCAAAGATGACGACATGCCTGTGGAGGGGGACACGGACCAGCGATCAGGGTCTGGGCTTCAGAGACGTCAGCAATAGGGCGAGGGTCCAGGGGAGACCCCGTCTGTCTGTCTGTCTGTCTGTCTCCAGCTGGGGGGGTCTAGCCACCTGGGTTAGGGAGCCTGAACCAATGGTGGAAGCCCCCCCTATCCATTCCCCCCAACTGCTCTCCCTGAATCCCACCTGCCTAAACCCCAGAAACCTTCTCTCCCTCCATCAGTGCTCGCCAGGAAAAACACAGTAACTGATTTCTCAATGAGAAGCCTGGACACTAATTACACTCAACCTTTGTACTCAGGAGAGAATTTGTTCCCTTTTTTTTTTTCCCCTTCTGTGAGAATCCAACTGCAAGAAACGTAGAGAGGCAGGTTCACGGGGGGCACCCCTCGTCTGGCTGCTGGAGTGTGGGTGGGGACTGGAAGCCCTGAGGAGCCCCGATTTTCTAAGTGCGCACTAAGGCCCACTGCGGCGCTGACGCGGGGCTGGAGCTGGGGGGCTCTCCCATACTGAGGCTGCGCGTTACTCCAACCCCCACCTGTGGCATTCGCATCCCTAGAGGAGCCCCAAGAATTCTAGTTGGTTCTGGAAAAACGTCAGCGGCCCCTCCACTAATTCCAAGTGCGCAGCATCTTCCAGGGCCACCCCCAAGCCCGGACCCCGCGGGGTCGCTCTGGGCGGAACCATCCCCCACCCCGGGAGCCTGTCCGGGCCCATGGGGTCTAAGAATGAGGACCCCATACCAGCCGACGGTCCGCAGCCCACGGACCCCAGCAAGACGAAAGGCGGCAGGGACTTGGGTAGGAATGCGGTAGGTGGGCAGCGGGGGTCCCCGAAGGAGGAGCCTGAACCCTCGGGCCCCTTGCCGCCCGCAGCGTTGGTCGCCCCCGGCGACCCTGGCCGGTCCCCAGCAGTGCGCCCACCCCACCCGGGCCCCTCACCACCCCCCACCCGCCGCGGACTCACCGAGAACCGCAGCCTCACCAAGAACCGCAGCCTCACTGAGCGCCGCAGCAGCAGGTCTCCCCTCGTCGCCGCAGCGGCATCCGCAGGAACCGCGCGGGAGGGGGAGCGAGAGGCGGGACAAGGGCGGGGCCAGGAGCCTCGTGACTGTGCGGGGCGGGGCCTGCCTCCCACGTGACCGCGGGCAGGCGGGGCCAGAGCCGTCGCCATGGGCTGCCTGGGGCCCGTCTGCTGGGCGCTGCTGCTAGCCTTGGGGCTCTGCCGCGCACACCGGGCGCGCCCCCGGAACGTGCTGTTGATCCTCGGTGAGTGCGCCCTCGCCGACCCGTCGCCACTGCGCTTTGTCACCCCCAAAAGCGGCTACTCGCCCCTCTGCAGCCGCGGTCACTGTGGACCCAACATGCCCTGAAACCCTTACCGCCATTCCCTCCCCGTCCTCTTCTCTGCGTCTCCCCGACACTTCGCGGTCGACCCCTTGGAGAGCGAGGCACCCCAGCCTCGCCCACCGCGGCGCAAGACCCCACCAGCCCCAGCATTCAGCACCCCACTCTTGCCGTGGGCTCTGTCCCTGCAACCCCTCCCGTGCTCCGATCCCCCAGCTCGGGAGGCCGGTGGCTTTCCGGAATCGGGTCCACAGATCCCAGAGGGCTGCCAGAAGGAGTTCCCAGAGACTCGCATCTCCTCCGCAGCGTTTTTTCGGACCCCCAGGGCTCTGCAGGGCAGCTCTGCCCCTCGCTCCACACCTGCCCTCTTTCCCAGCCCCAGCACCCACCCCAGAAACTTCAAGTTCCTCAGCGCTCTACTGTCCACGAGACTTGCCTGTGGGTGACCAGCAGGCGGTCACAAGGCAATCCCGTTATTTCCTCTTTTGAGGTCTGGCCATCTGCCATGGTGGCTCTTTTCTGATTAACTCTGGCCTCCCCCAGGCCCTTCAGCCAATGGTGACAGAAACAGCTCTCCCCTGGGGGTTCTGGTTAATCCTCCCCTCCCCTGCAAAGACGCCAGTGGAGACTGCCTGCAGGTCCCTGCCAGGCTCTGTCACACTTGCCCAATCCCGTTCCCACCTGCCCGGTAGTAATGCCGCTCGAGTCCTGTGCCTGCTTGTGCCTGCTGAACATCGTCACACTTGCCGCAGTATCATTCTGTTTCGGGTGACGCCCACCTGGGTGTCACGCCCATCTGGGTACTGTTTGCCCAGGCCGCCCAGCCACCCTGCTCTCTGTGTCCCCTGCCCTCCTCAGCGGACGACGCAGGCTTTGAGAGCGGCGTCTACAACAACAGCGCCATCGCCACCCCGCACCTGGACGCCCTGGCCCGCCGCAGCCTGGTCTTCCGCAATGCCTTCACCTCCGTCAGCAGCTGCTCTCCCAGCCGCGCCAGCCTCCTCACCGGCCTGCCCCAGGTGAGGGCTCGGGCTGGAGCAGGGCCCGGTGGTGGGAGAGCCCCTGGTGGGCCAACCGCCCCGCCCCGCACAGGACACACTCCCTGTCCTGCCCACTCCCCACACGACCTCAGTGAGCAGGTGTGCTCGGGGCCTCCCTTCCAGCCGGCCAGGGGGAGGCCGGGAGTAGGGGCCCTTAGACTGGGGACAGCAGTGTGAGCACAGACCACCACCCACCAGAGGTTAATCAGGCCGCGGGCGCAGGGGCCGCAGCCACAAGGCGTGGGCTCTTCCTTGTCCGCTGCTGTCTTGCTGTCTGGGGCTCGTAACACATGTGGCAGTTCCTTTCTCGCTGTGAGACAGCAGGTCGACAAAAAAAAGGCCTGCAGCCGTCTCCTCTTTCCTCTCCACAATGAGGGCTGGCGCAGGACAGAAGAGTTGGAAAGCACAGGGTAAAAGGGAGAAAGGAGGACGCCCTGTCTGGGCGAACAGGGCCCCAGTCTGGCACCTCCTGAGCATGTCTGCGCACGTCACCGGAGGGGCCTGCGGGCCCGCAGGGCCGCCTGGAGGCTACACGGGGCCCACGAAGGGCCTGGGTGGGGGGCTGAGGGGCGGGCAGGAGCAGGGCCCCACATGGTGGTGCCCCCCCCCCCCCCGTCCCTGGCTCACTGCGTCCCCGCCACAGCATCAGAACGGGATGTACGGCCTGCACCAGGACATCCACCACTTCAATGCCTTTGACGGGGTGCGGAGCCTGCCGCTGCTGCTCCGAGGAGCTGCCGTCCGCACAGGTGAGGGCTTCTGGCTGCCCAGAGCACTGCTCTCCAAGGACCTGGGCCTCCTGGCTGGGCCTTGGGTCTCTGGGTCCCTGAGAATGAGGGCGTGGGTGCCATCGCAGAGGCCGGGGGCCCAGAAGGGAGCAGAGGGGAGCGGGAGGCCTTGGAAGGGGGCTCCAGACGGCCTCTCTCGCCCTCAGGCATCATCGGGAAGAAGCACGTGGGGCCAGAGGCCGTGTTCCCGTTCGACTTTGCGCACACCGAAGAGAACGACTCTGTTCTCCAGGTGGGGCGGAACATCACTAGGATCAAGCTGCTGGTCCGGAAATTCCTGCAGACTGGGGACGACAGGTGCGGGGCAGGCTCCTGCCCTCCCCTCCCTCCCAGGGCTGGCCCGCTCGCCAGCTAACACGGGGCACAGGTCCCTGTCCTTATTTGGAATTCCACGGACGGCAGGCTGTGGGTAGGGGAGGACTCCCAGACACTTGGGTTAGCCAGGTCAGGGGAAGAGGGGACACGGGAAAGTGAGGGTCACAGGGACTTTCAGTGACAGGGGTAGGTGAAGCCAAGAGGGGCGTTCTTTCCTGAAGTGGGGGTCTCCCCTGGGTCAGAAGCCAGGCCTCAGCACTCACACCCCCGCCCCCCACAGGCCCTTCTTCCTGTACGTGGCCTTCCACGACCCCCATCGCTGCGGGCACTCCCAGCCGCAGTACGGGGCCTTCTGTGAGAAGTTCGGCAACGGGGAGAGTGGCATGGGGCGGATCCCGGACTGGACCCCACAGGTCTACGCCCCTGAGGATGTGCAGGTAACGGGGCCCTTCCCGACTTCCCAAGGCGCCCGCCCACCCTGATTCCTCTGCCTGGGAAATCCAGGGACCCTGCCCCTGCCCCCTCACAACCCCAGGGGTCCGACATAGTGTGGGAGGAGTGATCCTTTGACTTGCTGTTGGGGGGCCTGCAGAGAGAAGCCTGCAGACGTGGGTGGCAAATGCGGAATCATGGACTTCAGGGCCCGTCCCTTCAGAGGAAGGAGGGGACTTCAGGCCCTTGGGGGACGCTGGCACCTCCATCTTCTCCCTAATTCAAGGGCTGGCACCCATCCCCCTGTCTCGGTTCTGACTTGGACTCTCCACCCACCTGCCCCCAGGTGCCTTACTTCGTCCCGGACACCCCTGCAGCCCGGGCCGACCTGGCTGCTCAGTACACCACCATCGGCCGGATGGACCAGGGCAAGTCGGGGAGCTGGTGTGGGGGGAGCCCCAGCGTGGCGCCCGTGCTGGCTTGGAGTGGGCAGGGCCTGTGCCCTCCGGGCCGGGTCCTCGCTCACCTCCCCCAGACTCCAGGCCACTTCCCTGCAGTCTCTGCGGTCACGTGGCCTCCTCTTGCCTTGTCACTGGTCCTTGGAGTCAGGGCCACCTTGTGCTCTGGGATGGTCTCCTCTCAAGGGCAGTGATAATTACATCGGAAAAAACTCTTTCAAAATAAGGTTGTGATCAGATTCTCGGTGGACGTATGTGTAGGGGGGACCACCTTTCCCCCTACTGCAGGACGTTGGTACCTTCGTCACCTCCCTGCTGGTGCCACCCACTCACAGTGCCCTCTGCCTGAGGCTGTCCCTGTGAGCCCTGGTGACGGGAGAGACCTGGTTCTTCTCACTGACGCATGTAGAGATTACAGATCAGCAAGTTGATTGGCACACAGTCGATTCATGAGGGGTTTATTCCCACAGAAGGGAACGGGCCTAGCTAGAGTGGGGGGCGCGGGGCGAGGTTCAGGGCGAGGCAGGGTGGCTGAAGGCCGGAGCGGCGCGACCCCGGGTGGCCTGAGGCTGGGCAGCCAGGAGTGGGAGCCCTGTGTTCCGAGGACTTACGTAGTTGGTGGGACGGAAGTGCAAATGCTACATGTTGATTGGCGGGTGAAGGGGGTGCCAGCTTCCACAGGGGCACGTGACCGCCCAAACGTAGGCACTTGTGGGGGTCTGTTAGCTCGAGTCTATCTTGCTTGGACTCCATTTGTTCATCTTGTTGTAAAACAGATGCACGACAGGAGGCGGTAATTAAAGTTGGGGCAGTCGAGTCACATGTTCTTCGGGCGCTGTGCCCCTTCTCCCGCACGCGTCCCGGGCCTTGGGATAAAAGCAGTTCCGAGGCTGTCTTTCCCAGAGAGGGGAGACGCCACAGTTTCGAGGCCCCCCTCCTGCAGTGCTAGCACGGTGCTTCTGGGGATGTCTGGGCGTGTTGTCTGACCAGACTCGGGGCTGCTGAGTCACGGGGGAGACATGTCTCCCTCCTCCTCGCTGCTTGGCTCTGCTGTTCATTCTACCTGAGTACTAAATGGCGTTGCCTGGCGACCAGGAGGCCAGACGCTGGCCAGTAACCGCAGTGCAGTCTCCACGTTCTTCCTGTACCATCTCCTGCCTCATGGGGCAGATGTGAGATCCCAGAAAACAGAGGCAGCGTGTGCAGCCGAGGTGCCGAGGGCGGGCTCCGGTGGGGGCCCTGGGCGGCGGGTCCAACGGTGCTCAGGGTCCCCAGCTGAGCTCGGGGCCCCTCCCTCCCTCAGGGGTCGGACTGGTGCTCCAAGAGCTGCGGGGAGCCGGCGTCCTGAACAACACGCTGGTGATCTTCACGTCCGACAACGGGATCCCCTTCCCCAGCGGCAGGACCAACCTGTACTGGCCAGGCTCTGCAGAGCCCTTGCTGGTGTCTTCCCCGGAACACCCTAAGCGCTGGGGCCAAGTCAGCGAGGCCTACGTGAGCCTCCTAGGTAAGGCTCAGCATCATGGGGGGGGGGGGGGACGGCATCCAGACTGCTCTGCATCCACTGCCTCATGGGGCTCCCACACTACCTGGGTGAGGAAGGGTCCCCAGCCTATGTAACGAGGCAAACGTGAGACTCAGAGAGGCTCAGTAAGTTGCCCGAGGTCACACAGCATGTAAGCACGCAGCTAGGATTCTAGCCCCCCTGGTTACAGTCAGAAAATCCTACCCCAGAAGTGCCCGACTCAGCAGGTCTGGGGCAGAGCCTGAGATTGTGTGTTTCTGCCCAGTTCTTGGTGATGCTGGACACGGTGGCCACAGCAGGGAGCAGGGGTAGATGAGCCCCCCGGGGGATGGTCTTACTGGTCTAAAGGGTTTAGGAGGGCCCCGAGCACCACCATGAGAGGCGTGGTGGCCCAGAGGGACAGGCAGTGGGGACGAGTGTCGGCCCGCGGGAGCCTCTCCCTGTTGGTGACTTGACCTGTGGGGTGGCCCACCAGCTCTCCTGGCTGGCTCGGACTCGGGCTGCCCAGGGAGTGGACCTCGCGCCCCACACGGCACCACCTCCTTTACAGACCTCACGCCCACCGTCCTGGACTGGTTCTCCATCCCCTACCCGAGTTACGCCATCTTTGGCTCGAAGACCGTCCAGCTCACTGGCCAGTCCCTTCTGCCGGCCCTGGAGGCCGAGCCGCCCTGGACCACGGTCTTCGGCAGCCAGAGCCTCCACGAGGTCACCATGGCCTACCCCATGCGCTCCGTGCAGCGCGGGGCCCTCCGCCTCGTGCACAACCTCCACTTCAGGATGCCCTTCCCGATCGACCAGGACCTCTACGTCTCGCCCACCTTCCAGGACCTGCTCAACCGCAGCCAGGCCGGCCGGCCCACCGGCTGGTACAAGGACCTGCACCACTACTACTACCGGGAGCGCTGGGAGCTCTACGACCGCATCCGGGACCCCCGTGAGACCCAGAACCTGGCCGCCGAGCCGCGTTACGCCCAGGTGCTGGAACTGCTCCGCAGCCAGCTGGCCAAGTGGCAGTGGGAGACGCACGACCCCTGGGTGTGCGCCCCAGACGGGGTGCTGGAGGAGAAGCTCTCCCCGCAGTGCCGGCCGCTGCACAACGGGCTGTGAGGCGGGGCCCGCGCCCTCCTTCCCCAGACCCGGTCCTCACGCCCCCTCCAGGCCTGAGAGCAGCCAGCCTCGGGCGCCGGGACCACGGGCTGCCCCATCTGAGGGCCCCTGGCTGCAGCCCCCCATCTGCGGTGAGGGACATTGCCGTCCTTGTGTCTGGGCCGTGTGCCAGCACGGGAGTTCCAGGAGGACCTAGGCCGGGGGTTCCCCAACCCAGACAGGTGAGGGTGGTCCAGGCACAGGGTCTTGTTCTCTGGGTGGGGACCCAGGACTTGAGACCCTCCCCATTCTCTGGGAACCACAGCTCTCCCTGTGCTGCATGGGCACCGGGTGGGTCCACTCTACACGGGAACGCAGCATCTGGACTTGCTCGACCTCTGGTCTCGAAATCTGGGAACGGCCCTTGGTCAGGCTCCCAGCCCTTGGGCCGGACCCCACCTGGCCAGCCATTCCTGACAGGCTCCTGACCGAGGGCTTTGATCCTTTGATCCTGTGGTCGTCTGTCCTTTTAAATGTCCAAAGACACTCCCGTCCTTGAGCTGGTTCCTTCTGTGTGGGGAGCCGCGGTCTGGCTCAGACTGGGGTCTCCAGACCTGCTCTGCCACCGCCCACCAAGGGGCAGAGCTCTGCCCGGGGAATCCCTTCTCCCTCTCGGGAGCCCTTGTGGCCCTTCCCACCCCATCAGCTGCCCCCCTGGGGGCGTGGAAAGAGAGCGACAGCCACGATACTGTAAAAGCTCATTTTGTAAAATACACCGAAGTCCATTCCTGAGCTCGTCCATGCTGCCTGGAGTTTGAGAGCAACGCCCTGGGGACCCTCAGCCCACGACGGGCAGGCGGCAGCCTGATAGGGGCACCTGGGGTGGCGTCCAGGGGGCTGAGACAGAGTGGGGGTGACGGGTAGAGGGGCAGTTCTGCACCTCAGGAGGACACCCTACAGAGGGCTCTGTGTAGCCTTCTCCAGGGCCCCCACGGTCCCCGGGCTGGGCACAAACCCAGTGCAAATACTGTCTCTGTCACTGGGAGACAGTGCTGACCGGCGGACAGTCTCTGAACGAGTTGCTGAGGGGAGTCGGCTCCGGGCAGGGCCACGGGCCATTGGGGCCACCACCCACCTTTGCCGCACTGAAACCCGAGAGGGAAGTGCAGTGGTCAGACCGGGAGTTATCCGGACAGGGCTCGCCTCCGGCTGCGGGAACGTTGATGGTGGCCGGCCCAGACCGCATGAGCCCAGGGTGACGCAGAGAGGTGGTCAGAACGCCGCCTGGGACCCGCAAGTGTCCAGGTTCGTGGTGGGACTCCAGGGAGGGAGCCGATGGGGGCCTGTCTGGTGAGCGCTGAAGTCCGGCCTGCGAGGCCCCAAGCTCCAGGGACAGGACGCGAAGGTCCCCACAGACCCAGGAGGGGACGGGGCCTCAGGGGGGGCTCTGCTCTGTCCACACGACCTTCTTCTGCTCGTCGGAGATGGCGAAGCGGACGCAGCCGAGCAGGGAGTCCAGGTCACTCCAGCCGTCGGCAGCCAGGCTGCAGTGCAGGCCGGGCGCCCGGTCCAGCTCGCCCTCCTCCTCCCTGCCGGCCTCCAGGAGCTGCTCCTCTGAGGTGCCCAGCCGCTGCAGGGCCTTCCTGCGGGGGCCGGACACGGGGGGCCAGCTCAGGGGGCAGGGCTGGCTGCCAGGGTGGGCCCTCGGGGAGCTGCCCCGCCCCCGACTCAGGGTTGCAGGGGACCAACCGCCCCTGGACGCAGGTGGTCCGTTTCCAGGTCCTTGACAAGACATGGCCCCAGACGGCACAGCTTGGACGGGCACCGGCCTCTGGTTTCCAACTTCAGTTGTCAAACTACACAGGGGTCACCAGAAACCGGGGCTCTTCCTGCCATAAACCCAGGCCCGGCTTTCAGTGCGGCCCTCACCTACCGGGGCGGGGCTGCCCCTGTGCGCACCCAGTGAAGGGGCAGCCTTGGTGGGCTATGGCAGGGGTGGGGGGCAGTGAGACCTTCGTCCCCGAGTTGCAGGGGACCTGCCCTGAGACACCTGGGAAACCCAGCCGCCAGCCCCCAGCTCCCAGGGCACGCCTACCTGAGTTTCCTCGCAGCCTTCTCGTTGACGGGGACGTGCAGGACGATGGGGAAGATGTCCGCCCCGTGCAAGGCACGCACACAGTCCAGCCGGCCGTCCAGCAGCGCATGGGTGTTCTGGGGGGTCAAGACCACACATGGGGGGAGGACCAGGTGGGGCAGCCCTTGCCCGGGAGGCACGGGCAGAGGGTTCGAATGCGCCCCTGGGCGTGCGGGGATGCTGGCTGTCCCCCTTGAGGGCACTGCAGTAAGTGAAATAAGTCCGATTTAAAAAGCAAAAACGAGGGGGAGGAGAAAAAAAATAAAATAAAATGCAAAATCACCAGTGAAGGAAGAACTGTCCTTTGGTTTTCACCTGGGACGTCTAGAAGGTGCCAGCTGGGGCTGAGGGTGCCTCTGCCCGGGCTCCGCCCCTGGGACGTGGGGCGGGGACAAGCAGGGCTCCCCGCTGCGCCTGGCGCTGACCGCTCTGTGTCCACATCACAGCGAGCTGCTTTGCAGACACGGAGCTCACGTGTTCACTTAGTAAACGTCACAAAACGTCCCCTGTGTTGGGGAGACTGGCTCCAGGAAGCGAGGGCGCGGGGCCCGGATGCCAAGGGCAGGGCTGGTCTCCCTGCGCTGTGGCAGCTGAACATCGGGCCCAAGCCAGCCCAGCACCAGCCTGGGGTGTCAGGGCCAGCAGGTCGGCGACCCGAGTCCCTCCGTGTCCCAGCCAGCACCCCCTGGAGGTGGCGCCCCCGCCCACCCGGTACCTTCTCCATGAGCAGCTCCACGGCCGCGCGGGTCACGCAGTGGCGGCCCCCAGAGGCCTCGCTCTCCTGGATGACATCTCCTCTCTGGTGGCAGGCCACGTACTCCTCCTGGCTCAAATACTCTGAAGGTGACAGCAGTAGGGACATCACTCAGCCACCTCCATGGGGTCCTAAGGGAGCCCCACTCTGAACCCCTACCCCGGGGCCCCGCCAGCTCTGGGGGAAGCTCTTCCCGGGGTGTCCCCTTCACAGCCTGGCCCTGCTCCTCCCACATAGACCAGGTTTCGCCCCGCACTTGCACGTGGACCTCGGGGCGGAGCAGGTGGGGGGGAGGGAGGGGAGGGGGAGATGTGGATGAACCCCCTTCGATGCTTCCCCAAACTCCAAACTTACGAGCCTGCCCTCTCCCACCCAGAAACCCCTTAGGTCCCTGAGATCAGCAGCCCCCAACCAGGGGCACTTTTGCCCCCGGAGGCACTGGCAATGTCTGAGGACGTTTTTGGCTGTCACAACTGGGACAGGCGCAAGCTCTTGGCATCTAGCGGGCGAGGCCACAGATGTCCGTTGGCACCCGACACCGCCGAGGACGGCCCTGCACAGTGTCAGCACGAGGCCAAGACCCCGCCACCCAGAGCCCCGTGGGAGCACACCCTCTGGGCCTTCTTCTGGAACGGCGGCTCCCAAGGCAGCACCGCCCCCGGGTCGGGTCGGGGCGGCCTCAGCTCAAAGACAGCCCCTCGGCGGCCATGGACAAGTGACGAGTGAGGGGTGGGTGAACCAAAGCTCCGGCCGGCACCTCTCTCCCGCCCTCTGTATGCCCTGGGGTCCAGGGCCTGACCGGCAGGTGGCTGGCGCCCTCTGGTGCCAGCGCCCAGTGAAGCACAGCCTGACGGCCTGCTGGCTGGGAGCGGCTGCAGGATGGGACGAGGTGCCTTGAGCGCACATGCACCCAGAGAGAGACAGGGTCTCTGCAGGCCGAGTCAGTCAGAATGAGGTCACACGGGACTACAGCCCTAACCCAAGGACTGGCTCCTTTATGAAGGTCAGGGGAAGACAGACACAGGGGAGAAGGCTGTGTGACCAGGAGTGGAGACAGGAGGGAGGCAGCTGCCAGAAGCCAAGAGGGGCCCTCCCCCGAAGAGCCTCCCGCGGCCCACAGAGCAGCCGGGCGGAGCTCCTGCCTCTGGCTGCCAGAGAACACATCTCGGTTGCCCAAAGCCCCCAACGTGTGGCAACTTGCGGCAGCGGCCCCCAGACCCGCAGGGCGACTGCAGCTGCTCTCCCAGAGGCCCGTGCAGAGTTCGCCCCGGAGACACACCTGCAGGGCATTTCTGAAACCCCTGGAGCAGGCAGAGCTTCTCGCTCAGGATCCTCCCCAGCAGCCTGGGCACGAAGAGCACGGGCCGGGGCCGCCGGGGCCGGTGGGGGCGCAACCGCGAGTAGGGCGCCAAGGTGATGCAGCTCTCGGCCCAGAAGCTCCCGGTGGGGGGGTCTGCAGGGGGGGCGAGAGCGTCAGCAGCCACACCCCGCCCACCAGCCCCCGCACCACTGGGAGCGCAGGCCCTGCTGTGTGCCCACAGTCAGGCCCGCGCCCTCCAGGGCCAGCTTCCAGCTGTGCTCTGACCCCCACGCCCCACCCCCGGGGCAGTGCGGGCCCGGCAGGCCACCCACCCCCCCGGCCTGTCCGGTTTCCGTCTCTTTCCCACCACCCTCTCACTGCCGAACCTGGAAGCCCTTCGAGAAGGACATCGGTTCAGACCGACCTGGCTTCACTCTGAAACCACCTCTGACTGTAGCTCCATTTTACCTGCTCGGGGCGTGTGCCCTGCGGACCCCATCACGGCCCCAGGCCCACACCGACCACTCCGGGGGGTTGCCTTGGGGGGGTCCCCAGGTCGTGCCAGGTGTGGGTAGCATCCCTCCGCCACTAGTCTAAGGGACTGCCCTCTCCCCACCCGGCCAGTGGCTTCCCCCTCCGCACAGGTGGCAGGCGGAGGGCCGTTGCAGACCGGCAGCCTGCCTGCTCCCCCGAAAGGCACAGCCGTCAATCACAGTTCTTGCGACACAGATCCCAGCCACCAGTGACCGCACCCGGACCCAGCCTCGGCCGGCAGAGCCTCCCGGCACCCTCGCCTCACCTCCCAGGCCACTGGGGACTGACTGTGTTCCGTCAGAGGGGGCGCACGGGGGGCTGGCCTTGGTTCTGTCCACAGTGACGATGCGGACCAACTTCTGGGGCCCCCCAGAAGTCTGCTAGAGAAGGAAGGAGGGACCAGAAGATGTCCCAGCACCCAGGACTGGGGGCCCGGCACCCGCCCCACCGGGGTGCTCAGGCAACCCCAGACCTGCAGGCTGTGTGCACGGAATGACCAGGTCCCACACTGGGGTAGATGAAGGGGGGCAGGAGAGGGTGCCCGGGTAGCGGTCCCCCCACGGGGCCCGTGTAGGAGAGTGGCCCTAGGAGGCAGGGAGGAAGTGTGGGATCCCCCTACCCTGCTGCGATGGCAGGGCACCCCGTGTCATGCTCAGGGCGGCTGAATGTCCTGTGTCGGGAGAGCACCAGGTCCCCAACCTCAGAGGAAGTGAGGGTGAGGTGCAGAGGACAGAGAGGGATGCACGGGACACCCCAGGGAGAGAGCACCCGTGCACATAGTCGCTCACGCTTGAAGAGCGTGAGCTGGGTGCAGAGTGCGGTCGCGGCGAAGGTTTGCAGGGGCACAAGGGGCAACCCCCCAGTTGGTCACCTACACCCTGCCGGCAGGACCCTAAGGCTCCCAGCCCTCTTCCAGCCCACGCCAGGTGAGAGGATGGGTGGACCAGGTGCTCCCAGCAGGTGACATGAGCCGGGGAGGAGGGGGTCCGGGCTGGGGGGAAGGTGTAGGCAGGGCCCACCCCGAGCCCAGAATCAGGGCCAGCCAGGGGGCGACCTCACCTTGCGCCTCACCTTGCGTCCGGCGGTGCTCTGCTGAGCCACATCCCGGAGCAGGGCAAAGAGCAGCTGCTGGGCCCTGCACAGAGGACAGACCCCGCTGCGTGGAGGCCCCAAATGCCCCCATCCCCTGTCCCGTGCCAGCCGGGGGAACCCTGCAGAAACCCTGCAGCACCTCAGCCCACCCTGGAGACGCAGCTCCTGCCCCTCCCACGCCAGTGGGGCCTGAGGACTCGGGCCTGCCCTGGAGGACATCTCTCAGGAGCCCAGCCTCGGGCCTCCTGCACCTGCTGACCTGAGCGCCAGGGTGCGGGCTGCCCAGGAGGCTGGCAGGTGCTACACCTGACACCACGCTCGGCGGGTGACGGCTGACCTAGGGACAAGGTCTCAGCAGTAACGCCGCCTCCCAGGGGGAAGCTGTCCCAGCTGCCCTGGGACTGGGGGCTCCCCGGGGTGTGGACTTTCTGTGCTAACACCAACACAGTCTAGGACACAGCACAGCTCATCACCCCACCTCCTGGGGACACTGGCTGTGTCTGAAGACATTTTTGGTTGTCTCGCTAGGGGGACCGAGGGATGCTGCTGGACACCGGACCGTGCCCAGGAAGCCCCCACAGTGGAGAGAGCCGGGCCCAATGTTGGCCGTGCCGAGGCTGGGGAAGTCTGGTCCCGAGTGCCGTGGAAAGCTCTGGAGCTCCCACCCCTCCCCACAGACAAGACCGTCCGGGCAGTGAGCCTGGGGCCTGGTGAGTGGGGACTCCAGCCCCGGGGCCTCCGCCCACACCGCGGCTCACCTCGCGTAGCTGGGGATGGTGCCTCGCTCGCCGTGCTGCGTGCTGTAGGGCCCCACGCGGCAGGCGTGCCAGCAGCCGCGGCCCTGGAACATGGTGTCGGTGACGTGCAGGACGTCGCCGCAGTGGGCCTGCAGCTCTCCCTCCGCCCGCCCCTCCAAGGTCAGGTTGACTCGGATGTAGAAGGAGTCCCCCGACGTGGCCGCCTTGGCCTCCAGGTCCCGCACCAGCTTCTTATAACCTGGTCACAGAGGACACGAGGGCAGGTCAGCCCAGGCAGTGACCCCACCTGGGGAAGATTCTGGGACGTGAGAGGAGACAGGGAAGGCGCTGCCCCCACGTCCCGGGAGCCGTTCGGGGCAGTGTCGGTGGGCGGCGTGCCCTGCTGGCTGGGGCCTCCGCAGGCCTGGGGTGCGGGCTGGCGTCCGCCCACCCAGGGCTCAGGGACCGGACTGGGCAGCTGGGTGCGGCTTGCTAGGTGAGCTCGTGGGGGGGCGGGGCGGTGTGTACCCTCCAGGTTGACCTTCACCGACAGGCAGCAGAAGCCGTTCACCCGCTGCAGGAGGCCGACGGCCTGCTCCAGCGTCGTGCCCTCCAGGACGGCCTTGAAGGAGGGCTCCGTGGCCTCGTGGTCCACCTGAGGGCACAGCACCAGGTCAGCCTCCGCTGAGGCCCCCAGTGGGCCCGCCCGCCCTCCCGGCCAGCGCAGGCGCCCACCAGCGTCTTCGTCACAGGCCCAGACCAGACGTCTCGGTTTAGCTCCTCTGAGCCACACAGGTCCCCACCCTGAGAGTCAACTGCCAGCCCTTCCCAACACGCCACACACCAGGGTCAGCACTGAGAACTGAGCTTCTGGTCTCCAAAGGGGCCTGTGTTCTGGAGCATTCTAGAGAGTTCTAGAACGTTCTAGAGAGTTCTAGAACGTTCTAGAGCAGGGACTCTCAGCTTTGGGACTGTGGGCCTCTGGGGCGGGGCATTCTGGGTCAGGGACCACCCTGGGCCCTACAGGGTTTTAGCGGCCTCCCTGGCCTCCCCCTGCTAGGTGCCAAGGCCACCACCCCCCAGCTCCCTGAGCTGAAGGGTCACTGACAGACCCTGCTGCTGGGGACTCAGGGTGTTCGCTGACAGCTGAGACCCCGCAAGGACCGCTAAGAAGAGAATGGGGGCTTCCCCATCGTGTGGAGCGGAGAGCACAGCGCCGCACACATCAGGAGCTCGGCTCCGGATCACTCCAGACACAGGAGAACCGGCTTGGCACGTGGGCGGCCGTGCAGCAGCGGAAGCCTGTGGGGCTCGTGGGGCTCCTGGGCCAGGGGCCCAGCCTCCCTCCCATCCCCTCAGGGCTCACCTCACACCCACACCCACCTACCCCAGTCCGCCCCTGCGCAGTTCCTGCACTGCATGTTTCTGGGTGTTTGGGACAGCTCAGCGCTCGGTCATCCTGTCTCTGCCTACGTCAGGGTCGCCTCCCTGCATTGAGGTCAAACCCCCGCCCCCTGCCACTGCGCTCACTTCCCAGTCACCAGCTACACTGAGCATGTTTCCTGCAGCTTCATGAACACCTTACGACAGAAAGTCTCAACAGCTGCCCCCAACGGTTAAAACGGCATGCTATGTATTGTGTGTGACTCGACACACAGACATGCATGCACACGCCCCGCTGAAGCATGGGCAGCCATGACGAAGCCCCCGTCTCACCATCATGATCTGGGTGCCTGGGCGCAAGGCCATCTCGTCCGCCGCCGAGCCCGGGGTGACCCGGTGGATGAAGATGCCCGTGTGGTTCCCGCCGATGACGCTGATCTGCTCCAGCAACGCGTCTCCCTGGAAGGCCAGCACCGTGACCTGGCTCAGGATCTTCCGGGCTGGCCTGCGCCGCACGGGGGCGCTGTGGCAGGGAGGGTGACGGAGCTCACGTGCAGCCCTGAGCCGAGGGGCCACCAGCGCCTCTGCCCACCGCCTCCTTCCCGCCATGCCCCCGCCCTCTTAAAGGCTGTCGCCTGCCTGCCTGCCCCCTGTACTCTGCCACCTGCTGGCCCTGGCCCTGCCCTCCGCTCACCTGCCTGAGACGCAGAGGGCCCTGGAGGTGGGCTGCAGGCAGCTCTCGGACTCCAGAAGGTCTAGGTAGAAGCAGAGGTTTAGCGGCCAGCAGGACTGGCCCTCGAGGTCACCTGTGCTCGCTCTGTCCCATCAGCCCCCTTTGCTGAGGCTGACCGATGTCCTGGATGCTGAGCCCTGGGTTCACCTTCCCCCAAGGGGGAGGAGCTGGTGGAGGGCCACACCCACCAGGGCTTGACCTGCACTGTGTCCTTCGTGGTACATGAGGGCTGCCGGCACCCTCCCAAGGACAGGGACTCTAGAATCGGCACTTCCGACTTCACGGGAACAGGTCCATTGGGAGGAACCCCGGCCCGCGTTTCTGCGCTGACCCGCTTCTCTGCACGGCAGTAATCACAGCTGGCCATCTGCTACCTGCTGCCTACCCCAGGCCACCCCCACTGTTGGGCCAGACCCCCAGCTGGTCGGGGCGGCCCGAGCTGGCAGTCCTGGGAGCCGATGTCCCCAGGGGCCTCCCAGCGCTGCACTTTAACACGCAGCCTGTGCGGGACGGGCCAGGCAGCAGTTTCCGGAGGCAGTCGAGGCTGCTCTTCTCGCCTGGGGGACCGCCCGCCCGCCCAGAGGACCCGAGCCTGCAGACGGTGGGCAGCCGCCTGCCTCCTGCCGCCCACGGCCCGTGCCCGGCTCACAGGCAAAGATCTTTCTCACTGTGTGTGAGCCGAGGGAAGCCTGTCCCACTGCCGGGGCGTGAAGAGGGGCTCGAATCGGGCTCACGGCAGGAGGCCCAACGACCACCCCCTTCAGACCCAGGCCGGATCCACCTGGGCACATCCCCTCAGCTCATCACAGTTCCTTACAAATGAAACCCTAACGATCTTGAAAGGGGTAAGGCTTCTGGTCACGGGACCCATGGCCCCACCACACAGGCGCCGCTGAGCCGACCAGCATGGGGTGCGTGCGCCCCCTGGTGGCAGTGGGGTGAATTCCAGTGATGGTGCTGAGCACCTACTGTTTGCAAGGCCCAGGCTGGGGCAGATGTGCAGGGCAGGAGAGGTAAGGAGGCTGCCCGAGAGGGGCCCAGGGCTTGAGAAGGCGAGAGCCAGTTAGGTCACACGTAGGAGAATAAGCCACAGGAGAAACGGGAAGGTCTCAGGTGCCAACACAGGAAGGAGGCTCCACAGCAGCGAGGGGCTGCCGCCTGCTGCCGCCTGCTGTCCCCGGGAGGCCTGACAGCCCACGGTCCAGAGCAGGGACGGGCAGAGGGAGCATCGACCTGAGCTGGATGTGGAGATGGGTCCACCCCCTTGGCCTCCAGCTGGCGACAAAAAGGACACCCAGGACACAGAGCAGCCGGGCCACGGTCAGGGTGGCGGTCAAGTCCACTCCTCTCTGCCCAGCCCCTGGAGAGAGGCCTGGCTGTCTCACCTGCCTCCCTGCACACCCAGGCTCAGGCCAGGGCAGAGGGGCACTCACCTGCCCCGTCTACGATCTCGTAGTCCAGGTCCACCTCTCCCACCTGAGGTCCCGGGGTGGCTCCCCGGTCCACCTCCAGGGTCTCCGAGAAGTCGCTGCGCAGAGGGAGACAGCTCAGGCCACACAGCCCGCTCCCAGTCATCGGACCCGGAGCCCCCGGCACCCACCGGGCCCTTCACCCAGCAAACTGCCAGGGGGCCGCACCCTCTGACCCGGACGCCGGTCCCTCTATACCTGAAAGACCAGGGCTCGTCCTGCAAGTCCTCCGTGGCTCGCTTATACAGGGACAGCTGGCTGGGGGGCACAGGGCTGCTGGAGCGGAAGCTGTCCCCCAGCTCATGGCTGGACGTGGCGCTCAGGTCGGACCAGAGCTGAGACGGGCGGTGAGAGGCTGGTCAGCGTGGAGCCCCCATGGGACAGGCAAGACACCCAGTGGGGGCCAGAGGACGCCGGGGGTACCGTGGTGCAGCCCCCGTCCACTGAAGTGTCCGGCACATGGCAGGCCCCCCCCATCTGCACCTGGTGTGCCCCCAGCAACACAGGGTGGTGGCCATACCTCAGAGGAGCTGAGGCAGCTGTGGTCACTGTCCTCTCGGGGGCAAACGGCGAACATCCGCACCAGCCGCTGCTTCCCCCGCTGGCCCGGCTCCCGGGGCCCTGCCTCCTGCGTGGGCTGCAGACACACAGGCCCGAGGGCTGGTTGGTTCAGGGAAGGTTCCCCCTCGATGCTCCCGGCGTTTCCACTCAGTCACTGCCCGCTCCCCACTCCCCTACTGGAATTCCAGGCACAGAGGTCACGTCCCCTCCACCCAGCCTGGGACTGGCTGACTGCCCAGGGGACACACAGTGGCGGGCTTGGTGAGGGCACTTCACCGTGGTTGGAGGCCACATGTGTTCCTCTCCTGGTTACACCGATGGTACATAACGTGTACACGTCTCTACACGCCGCACACAGCGCCTCGGGGCCCCCCTGAGCGATGGGACGCAGTGGGCAGCAGTCCGGGGTGTGTCCGGCAGCCCCTGCTCCACGCGTGCGTGTGTGTGTGTGCGCGTGTGTGTGTGTGATGACTGACGCAGGCTGGGGGTACAGGAGGAAGGGCAGGGGACCCTGTGCAGGGAAGGGGGGTCCGGCTCCGGCTTCCACCAAGGCCCCCAGACACCTCTCAGGAGTCTCACCTGCCCACCAGGGCACCTGGAGCTGGAGCTGCCGGTTGGGTTGTAACTAGAAATTTCATAGCAGTTTGAGCTCGACTCTGTCTGCTGCTTCCTTTCCTCATGCCCACACCACGCTTTATGGCTTCCAGAACCTTCTGCTAAGCTGCCCTTCCAAGGCACGCGTGACATGACCGGAAACGGGGAGCAGCGGCAGCCCCAGCTGCCCACTGGCGCATCTGCAGCATCGGACAGCGCGGCTCCCTCACGGGACCCAGCGCGCAGGGGCCGGAGTCACACCTGGTGTCCCAGCTGCAGGAGGGGCGTGCGTTCGTGGCCAGGTGGCCCCACCCCAGGCACACGCTGCCCGGGGGCCTGCAGCCCTGGCGCTGCTCCCAGTGCCCACGGGGCGGGGAAGTGCTCACCGCTTTCGAGGACTCAGCCTGCAGCCTGCGGAGGTGCTGGCGCAGGTCGCAGACCTGGTCCGTCAGCTCGAACACCTTCCTGCGGAGGGCGTCCTTCTCCGTCAGGCTCTGGGAAATCTCCACCTGGGCCGCATCCCGGGCGGAGTAGGCCTGTGGGCCGGACAGAGGGCGACCAGAGCGTGAACGGCCGTGCAGGCGCCACGCAGGAGCCCCAGCCAGAGCAAGCCCCTGGTCGGTCGTCTGCACTCTGTGCAGCAAGCACCAAGCTCGCCCGATGGGCACACGCCATGACCTCTAGTCTGGGTCAGCAGGGGATGAGGGTGGGGGTTGACAGACCCAAATCTGGAAGCAGTGCCCAGAGGGCAGGACCAGCAGCAGGAGGCGGCCAGCCCGCCCTCAGCCGCCAGCCCCTGCTGTCCGGCCCGCCCCCCCCCCCCCGCACCTGGTCCCGCTCTTTCTGCAGCTCCGCCAGCTGGCTCTGCAGGGCCGCCATCTTCTCCTTGTAGATCTCGCAGTCCACCTTGGTCTTCTGGAACTGCAGCAGGGTCTGCTCCTTCTCCTCCCAGTACTGGACAGGGCGGGGTGGGGGGACGCACACGGCTGGGAGGACGGGTGGGGCCCGGAGCCTCAGGGACGGTGCAGCGGCCCCGGGGAGAAACGGGGGGTTCACGCGCACAGGCCGGGCCACCACGGCTCTCACGGCTGTGGAGCACGTGGTGGCTTTGTTCACTTGGTGCCCCAGGGACACGCGACTTCCCTCCACCCGCCTCACTCCCGTCTGCCGGCTTTCTTGCTGCCGCCCACCCGTCCCTGTTTGTAGCGGCTCAGCCAGTCCCTGGCACCACCCCGGGCCCCATGCAGGGCCCTGCTCTTGCCGCCAACTGGCCACCCATTTCCTCACCACCCCGCCCACCGGCCGGCACCTCTGGTCTCCGACCGCGAGCAGGTGCCCACACGGCTTTGATGAAGGAGCACACGACGAAGGGCGTCTGGTCAGTGAGGCCCGCTCGGCCCCACGCGCAGCACGGACTCAAGAACACGCCTGCCCCAGCCTGCGGCCCTGCCCCGACAGGGGACGCCGGACAGTCACCTGCTTCCGCTGCCTCTCAGCGGCCACCGCCCGCTGCCTCAGAGAGTGGATGCGGTCCACCAGCTCCTGCTTGCTCTCCAGGGCCTCGTCCAGGCTCTGCTCCAGAATGTCCCTCTCCGCCTGGCGCAGAGAGACCTCAGCCCGGGGCCCCGCCCGCCCACCCGCGGGCCTGCCCCTGGGGAGCATCCCCAGCAGCTCGGCCGAGACTGGGAAGCTTGAAGGCCCAGTGCGGGCAGAGGTGGCGGCACTGCTCTCCACCCAGGTGGCACACCGCACCGCGGCTCTGCAGTGCATGGCTGCTCGAGAAGGTGGAAAGTGCTAGAAGCTGAGGCCTCTTAGGATAGAACCTCCTGCTTCGGGCACTTGCAGCCGGCTCCCTTGCAGAGAGGTGGACACCAGCCCTGCTGGGGCTGCTTTGCAGGCAGGTCAGGAGCACTGGCACCTCCCGAGCCACGGGGTGGCCGCGCCTGCACCCAGAGGTGTCTGCTGAAGGCAGTGCTCGGGAATGGGAGCTTGCTGGTTCCCAGAAATGGACCATGAGCTGAGCTCCGGGTGAGCACACTCCAGGGCGCGGTGCCCCTCGTCCCTCTGCACCCTGAAACTCCCTCTGTCCAACGCAGCACGTTCTGCAGGCATATGGGTTCCATTCCGTCCCCCAATTTTAAAGTGAACCCCATTACTTGTGACCACTCCGAAGCAGCACGGCTGCAGCGGGGGAGCTGAGCTGGATGCTCTGTTAATTCCACCAGCGTCTGGGGGAGCGACAGGACTGCATCCCTGGGTTTCTTGTCGGCTCGTGGGGGGGCCGCCCAGCAGGAAGCCAGGCCTGAGGGCCACGGGGAGGAAGGCAGCCTTGTTGGGGGGACGGGGACCTACCAGGCTGAACGTCAGCGAGCGGAGTTGCTCATTCTCCTCCTTCAGGCGGCTCAGCTCCTCAGCTCCGGGCTCCAGGCTGTCGGCCGCCCTCAGCGACCGCTCCCGGAACTCCCGCTCGCAGGAGGCGGCCAGCCTCTCTCGCTGCAGCTCCTGCTGCGTCAGGTACAGCTGCCGGGAGAGGTGCCGGGCGCGTGAGCACTGAGTGCCCCACGCAGGGTCGGGCACAGGGGGGCGGTGTGTGTGTGCGTGCATGTGTGCACACGTGTATGCATGTGCTCACACGCGTGTGCGTGCATACCGAGCAGATGCAGAGAGCACAGTGATGAACTGAGGTGTGTGGATGTCTTCCATACCACTGCATTTGAACTCTTTTAAAGACAAATTTCAAATTCCTTCCACGGTTTAAAATCAAAGAAAAGATGACGGCACAGTTAAAGGCAAGAAGCAAAACGACACGTCGGGAACACCCTAGATACTGAAAGAGCCTCCTGATCACCACGGCAACGCGGCGGCCGAGAAAGGAGTAAAGGACGCCGTCGGGTTCGAGGGGCCTGCGTCCAGGGCCAGCTGAGGAAGACGAGGAGACCGAGGCCCGCTGTCCCTGGGGTTCGTACGGCAGCTGGACGGGCGTGGGGCCTGGGGGGCCCACTGCTGCAGAGCCCAGAATAGCCAGACCCACCCCCGACAGAGGCAGGCGGGCTGTGCGCAGGCCAGCCAGTCCTGGGGGAGTTACAGGGCAGGCTCCTTGCCCACGGGCTAAGGGGGGCCTGGGGGTGAGGAGAAGGGCCAGCCCTCTGCTGGAGCCTGGGCCTAGGCGGACGGGGCAGGAAGGCGTCCCCAGGGCTGGTGACAGTGGGCGGGGAGCAGCACCTCCTCCTGCAGGGCCCGGCAGCGTGTGGCGGCCAGCTCCTTCTCCCGCAGCGCGCCGCTGTGGTGCAGCGCCAGGCCAAGCATCTCGTCCTTCAGCTTCAGCACCTCGTGGAAGTGGGCGCTGACCTCCCGCTTCATGCGGGCATGGTCCGCCTCCAGCTGCCGCAGGCCCTCAGCCTGGGCCTCGGCCTCGCGCAGGCGCTCCTGCAGCCGCCGGCACTGCTGCGCCAGGGCCTCCCTCTGCCCCTTCTCCTGGCTCAGCTCCTCCTGCAGGCTGCTGATGGCCCCAGCCAGGCACTCGGTCAGCTTGGACGTCTCCATGAGCCCTGCGGGGGCGGGGGGCCCAGGTGTCACCACCTCAGCCCCCACCGGGTCCTGCCTGCAGGACTTTGCTTCCTGCACCCAGACTCTAGAGGGTCCCACCCTGGTCTGCCCATCTCTTCAAAGGCTTCCTGGCTGAACTGCACTCAACTCTGGGTGAGTAAACTGTGTGACTCGAGACTGGCACCAGGCTTCCCCGAGCCGCCCCGCCACTCAGGCCCGGCTGCCCCTCATCTGCCCGGCCGGACCGGTTTGACCTCGTCCTACGAACACAGGAGCAGCGGAGTCTGCATGTGCGTCTCCGAGTGGCACACACGCAGCTGTGAGGCCAGGTGGACAGCGTGCTTCCCCGGCCGCTCCCCGGGACACCCGGTCTTCCACCAGCTCCTCCACGGAAGCCTAAACTCACTTCCTCAACAGAGTGGCCTCACCTGCCCCCAAGCCAGGCCTGAGCACACGCAGACGGGGCTGCAGCCTGCACCCCGCCCGCCCCCCACAGCGCAGCAGGCACCTCTCTGTGAGGGTGGGCCCTCCCAAGAGCCAGGCTGGGACCCTGGGACCGGGCTGCCCTCTGCCTCGAGCACAGGGCACCCCAGGAAAGGACACCATGAGGGGCCCTTCTTGGTGCTGGCTAATCAGGGACAGACTTTTCCTTTCAGAGCCCGAGGCCCCGGGCTCCTCCTCCCACCCCCGCGACAGTTAGCTGGGGGCTCTCCTCACCCCAGAGTGCTGGACGGGGTGCAGGGACGGCAGGGCTGCCTGCAGGCGGCAGCGAAGCGTGGGGGACGGCCCGCCAGCAGAGCGGGACCCCACAGGCTCCTAGCAGCCAGCGGCGCCAGGGAGCCCCCGCCAAGCCCTCCCGGAGACCACCGCCCGCTCACCACTGAAGCTGCTGCCATCGACGTCCGGCTGCAGCCCAGTGACCAGGGTGTAGACGTCGGGGTTGTGGAACTTGAGGCTCTCCAGGAAGGCGACGGCCCCGTTCTTCCCTCGCGTCTTCAGCAAGTCCAGCAAGTGTCCTTGGGAGACAGAGGTCTTGGCTGGGGGGGGACAGGGAGGGCCCTGAACTCCCCTGGGCTCCTCGGGCTCACGCAGTGGCAGGCGCCTCGAGAAGTGCGAGGCTGACATTTACTGAGCAGCCATAAGGAGCCGAGTGCTGAGGGCTGGAACGGGTTGGAGGTGGCCCCCAGGGCGTGCCCCCCGGGACCTGCCAGTAGGACCTCATTTGGGAAAAGGGTCTCTGTGGGTGTGTTTAAGTGACGGACCCCGAGGGGAGAGCGTCGTGTACGATCTGGGTGGGTCCCGACCCAGTGACAGGTGTCCTCTGACAGACAGGACAGGAGACACCCTCAGAGAAGGTGCGTGAAGCAGGGGCACAGGCTGGAGCGGTGCCCCCCAAAGCTGGTCCTCCAGGAAGGACCCGCCCCCGGAGCCCTCAGAGGGGCGCGGCCCGCCAGCACCAGGGTCTCGGGCGCAAGCCCCGAACTGCGCGCGAACCGTTTCTGCCATTTGAGGCCACGCGCTTACGGGTCCCGCATGCAGAACTCGGCCCCTTAGCCCCTGGCCGGGCGGAGAGGCCCGGGCGCAGCCTCACCGGCCCTCATGGCGCTGTTGGTGAGCCGGGGGCTGTGCAGCACCTCCTCCTCGTCCAGCTGCCCCAGCACCTTGGCCTGGCGCAGGTAGGGCGTGAGGCGGCTGGGGCAGATGCTGCGCACGATCCTGCAGCGGTGGCTCTCGGTCATGTCCCACAGCGTCTCCTCGTCCAGGGCTGCCAGCGTGGACTCGGTGCGGCGCAGTCCCGCCATGCCTGCGGGCCCTGGGCAGACAGGACGGTGAGCGCCCAGGGCCGCGGCTCCCGGGACGAGGGGTTGGGGTTCCCCCCTCTGCAAGCCACCCTCCCCCTCATCACAGGCAGGGGAGGAAACGACCAATTCGGAGAGGACGGTGACACCTGCCCTGCCCCAGTGCCCTGGGACCAGTGGGAGGGACACCAGTCCAGGACCCGGGGGAGAGAGGGACCTGGGTTTGCCTCTAGCACACAGGCCGCTGCCCCTGCCCAGGGCGGTCAGCTGGGGAGGTGGGCCTAGAGCAGGACACAACACCAGCAGGGGGATGGGGACAGATGGCAGCACCCCTGTGACAGCCACACCTCAGGGCAGGGCACGGAGGGGAAGGCGTCTGGAAAGGCTGCGGAGGGTGATGGTGGGGGAGACAGCAGCCTGGGTGGGCGTGAGGCTGCAGCGGGGCCCGCGGTGCAGGGCGGGGGGCGGGCACTCTCGTGGGAGGCTGCCGCCCATGCCGGGCACGGCGGGTGCTCGTGCCGGGACACCTGAGGGACGGGTCGGGGGTGTGGGGACACTGTTAACAGCACATCCTAGATTGATACAAACCGGAGCTAACTGGCCCCGGCTGCGGTGGCTCAGTGCACTGAGTGACGGCCTGCGAACCAAAGGGCTTGACCCCCAGTCAGGGCACACGCCTGGGTTGCGGGCCAGGTCCCCAGTAGGGGGGCGTGTGAGAGGCAACCACACACTGATGTTTCCCTCCCTCTGTCCTTTCCCTCTCTCTAAAATAAATAAAAAATTTTAAAACACCGAGCCAGCTCGGGGTGAGAAGGAAGGCATGGGTTGGGGTGAGATGGCCAAGCAGCCTCTGGTGGCCAAGCTGTGCTGGGCGGGGCAGGCCCCAGGCGGCCCCAAGCTCCAGGTCCGTGTGGACAAAGGCCCTGCCGCAGCTCAGTCACAGCCCAGCACGTCCCCAGTCCGAAGTCCCAGGGGCACGACTACCTGCCAAGGGCCCCTCCCGCCTCTGCAGCCGCTGCCTCCCTCTCCCCTCCCCACCGCCACCTGGCCCTGCACGAGGTCTGGAGCCTATCAGGGCACCTAAACCACTCCAAAATGTCTCTGAACCTCGGGCTGTCCACCCGCCCCTGCCCTCCCCACCTTCTGCCCCGCACCCCGCGCTAACAGCTGGGACTTCAGATCCCTGCGTAAGGAGATGCACCCTCAGACAGAGCTCCGCCCGCCCCCTCGGCCCCACCGCACACAGCACCAGGCAGGGTTCTGGCGACGTCACACCTGCGGCAGCTTCACTGCTCACTCTCACTTCACGAGACAGTGTCACCTGGTCAGGGCACCGAGGGTTGGTGCAGGGTGCCACTCAGCCACACCCCTTCCTCAGCTGCGTGTCTCAGTCAGTGACAGACACAGCGCACGGCCCCGGGCTGGGCGTTGCCTTGTGTCTACTGTTCCCGGCACACTCAGTGCTGTCGTGACGCCCTGTGCGCAGGCCGGGCACAGGTGGGATGTGTCTCTCGGACCCGAGAACGCCTGTGACTTGGTCGCGCCTGTGACCTGTCACCCCTTGGGACAGCAGGCTGCCCTGGCTGGTATCTGGTGCCTCTTGGAGAGGTGGGGACACCAGAAGGGCTCAGGAACCAGAGCGAGTCGCAGTGGACACGAAGCAGCCTGGGCTGCACCCCACAGCCCACCCCCGGGACCGGGGGCGGCAGCACACTCACCGGGAGACGCTCACGTCCGTCTGCGCAGGGACTGCTTGCGGTGGAAGGGGACCCGGAGCCCCCTCCCCCGGGCCAGGTGGTGCAGCCTCCTTTGCAGGGTCCTGGCGGCGGCGGGACAGGGCTGGACAGGAAGAGCAGCCCAGCCAGCGCCGAGGCCACCTGAAGACTGTTTCACGCCGTGTGACTTGCTCCAAAACTCAAAGTTCACGAAACGAAGACTAGTGCAAGGTGGGGAGAAATACAAACTCAGATCCAGGAAACACGGGGACAGACCTTTCACCCTCGTGTCCGTTCAGCAAATACAGACGCTTTCTCAGCACGAGCGAGCCGGTGTCTCTCGTCTCTTTCTCCCTCTGCCCCCTCCCTCCCTCTCTCCAAAAATAAGTAAAATCTTTTTTAAAAAGATTTTTAAAAAGAATAACAGACTTTATTTATTTATTCCTTTATTTATTTTTAGGGGGGAAGAGAAACATCAGTGTGCAGTTGCCTCTTGTGCGCCCCCTACTGGGGACACGGCCCCCAACCCAGGCGTGTGCCCTGACTGGGAGCTGAGCCAGCCACCTCTTGTTTGGCAGGCTGGCACTCAATCCACTGAGGCACACCAGCCAGGGAAAATAAATAAAATCTTTAAAAAGAAAAAAAGCAGAGGCCACAAACAAGGCAAGGCGGAAAGGAAAGAACTTTCTGCCAAAAACTTTGGAAAGAGTCAGACGAGCCCCGGAGCCAGTGGAGGGCTCACAGGGCGGGGCCCTGTCATGGAGCAGGGCGGCCTCCCCACCGTCTGCCCATCTGAAGGGGAGGAAACTCTGGGGAAGTCTGGGAGGTCAAAGGCAGCCCCCCAAAGCCCCTGCCCCGTCCCCCACAGGAAGCTCTCCGATCCGCCGGGCAGGGTGACCATCCTGGCCCAGGGGCTGGGATTCAGGAAGGGCGCCGGACCCGTGAGCACGCCTAGCCGCGTGGCGCGCACTGGGGCCGTCTCACTACAGACCAGGACTTGGTGGGAGCCGCAGCCCTGAAACCCTGGGGGGAGATTCTCTGCCTTGACGGCCCCCTGGGAGGCCAGGCCGGGTGGGCGCCGTCTCACGGGGCTGTCGATCTCTGTGACGTCTCTAACTCAGACGTGCACCGACCTGCCTTCCTTCAGATCGACAGATAAAAAACAACACGGGCCCGGCCGGATGGCTGGGGGGCTGCAGCGTCATCCACCGGGAGGCTGTGGGTTCGACCCCTGGCTGGGGCGTCTACAGGATTCAACCGATCACTTTCCCTCTCACACCAGTGTTTCTTTGTCTCTCTCTCCCCTCTCCCTCCAAAATCAATAAACATACCCTTGGGTGAGGATTAAAACAAAACAAAACAGAACAAAGAATGACGATGGCCAACACAATAGCAATGCGGTGTGGGCGGCCGTCCCGGTCACACGGTAAGCGCTGCATCTCACTGGGCACAGGACATCACAAGGTGGGGCCCGACTGGTTCATTCTCGGTAGCAGAAATCCTTCTGTACGAGTACAGGCTCCTGATTTTTAAAAAGTCCCCTTGGAGCAAAAAGGGTGGGTAATTACTGTCCTTACTTTTTGTAAATCAAGCAAAATTATACCCATCTTCTGGTCAGATTGGCAAAAAGAACACGTTTTTGGTGTGCCGCGGAATTTCAGCTGCGGTGCTGTGAGAAGACAGGGGGCAGCAGCCGCCCCCACCCCGGCCTGGTGGGTGTTCGAGGCGCGGCCCTGGTGGTCGGGGTGTGGCCGCGCTGCACCCAGACATTGTTTGCACAGTAACTTGGGGTCCAAGTAAAACGTACACGTTCCTCTGAAGCCACGTGGAACGTGGTCTTGTTGCTGTGGAACAGCGACAGTGAGTCTGTCCCGGCGGAAGCCTCTGGTCTGCGCACTCGCCCACCCCTCTGCCGCCTGCTGCTCGGCCAGTCCCACGTGCAGGTGTGCGCACAGACTCATGGGACAGACGGACGGAGCGCGAGTGCCTGCAGGTTCCGGACGCTGTTCACCAGTGCCCCCACTGGTCACATTCGTGTCCGTGTAACTTCAGGGCTCCCGACGCCTCCTTCTTTGTCGTTGATGGAACTTTTAGAACGAGTGCCGGTTCCATAAAACCAAAGAGTCAGTATTTCAGAAAACAACGCCATTAATTCAACCAGTCAAACGGAGACGGAACTGGGGCTGTGCGTCCTTCTGTCCCACGTTGTCCAGGGCACTTCCTGCCCTGGCGTGAACTCTCACAGGGACACAGTTTGGGTGGCCAAGTGTCACGGCGGAGGCGGTGCAGGCGCCCGGACCCAGCCCTCTGCGGCCCTGCCTTCGGTCCTGCGAGGAGGACCCGCAGTAGCGGGCGTGGGCAGGGAGAGCGTGGGAGCAGACCAGGGCGGCAGGGGCTGCTGAGCGGGGACAGTTCTGGAAAAGCCGGGGGGAGGGGCAGGACTCTGCTGGCCCAGGCCTGGGTCGTGGGCAAGGTGGCCGCTTCTCACTCCCTGGACAGGATCTAACCCTCCACTTAAGATAGGAGAATGGAGCATCTTTATGAAACCTCCTTCTTTTTCCCCAAGTTTTCTCACAAAGCATCGCTTCAATACCATTGATCCTGACTCAAGAGGTTCCACAGCCTTCCCTGTGACCTGGGCCGATGGCCCTGGATGAGGTTGGGGCCAGGAGTCAGTGACCCCGAAATCCGAGCTCCCTGAATACGAACTTCTGTCTCTAGCGAACTGCACTCCGGCCCCAGCACGCAGGCCCTGAGGGGCCCGGCGGCCTGGACCCACGGGGAAGCGCAGGTCCTCGGTGCCTTCCCCAGGCTGGGCCAGGGTGGCGGCCGGCTCCGGGAGGGCCTTCCGGCCTGTCCACCGCCCCACCCCACTAGCCTCCCACGCAGGCCCCGAGAGCACCCTGCTTTCCTCAGGCTTCCCCCGAGCACAGAGGATCCAGGCTCAAGCTGGCAGCTGCCTTTCTTGGGCAGCTGGAGACAGAGATCTCTTCAGGACCCTCTGAGGCCCAACCAACCGCCCTTGGCTCCTGGGCCCCCCAAAGCCATATCGCGGTTCGGGTGTAAGTGGCTGCGGCCAAGGAGCGGCCACTCTGGCCCGTTCTTCCCGCAGTGAAGCAGCTCCCGGTGGACCCAAAGGGCAGCAAAGACGGAGGGCTTCTTTGCACCTGAGCCCAGGTTGAGCGGGGGTGAGTGCTGTCCTAGCGGAGACCCCCAGGGCGTCTCGCCCTCCGGCGCTCCTACAGAGAGCCGACGGCCACCTGAGTGCCGCACACGTGTGCCCTCCTGTCTGCCCCTCCCCATCCACACTCTTCTCGTGCCCACACCCTCACACGCATGCACGCGCACAGAACCCCCAGAACAGGGAGGCATGTGTTGGTGAGCTCTCGGGGTGTCTGATGAACCCCAACGTGGTGGGTGAGGCAGGCGGGCAGCGAGCACAAAAGGAAGCAGCGACGCCCCCTTGCTCCCCTCAGCTCCAACCGGCACCGAAGTGCCCCTTCCACGTTGGTCGGCCCTCACCCCCCAGACGGGCAGCAGGTCCTCTCCACGCCACACCCACACCGGAAACACCCCCTCGCTTCCTCCCGCCCTGGGGCAACAACCAGACATCAGAGAGCAAAGCCGAACACCCTTCCTTACCCATCCCGGCCCAGACGCTCCCCCGGGCGGGAGGGACCACAGGCGGGCACCACCCCTCCGTCAGGGGAAGAAGCCGCCCCTCCAGTTCCCCCAGGGCGGCTCTCAGACCCCACTCGGGGCCTGTCCGCCCTCCCTCTGCTGGTGCACTGACCTGCTCTCGTGGGGACCAACTCCATGCTGCTGCGGGAGGACCGGCTGCCCCGCCTCTTGTGACCGAGGACTGGGACAGCCCCTGCTGACGGGCGGCAGGGGAGCAGGTTTGGCAGGTGTGGTGTCCCGCCGCCCTGCCCCGGGAAGTGATGTCTCACACGCTCCACGCCTCGCTGAAGCTCCGGAGCATTCTCACGGCACGACTGCCATGCGCGGAGGGCTTGTTTTGCCCTTGTGGGTGCCATGGGAACCTTCTAGAAACTGACCTTTCCCCTGGTGTGAGAGCAGGGAAGAGCCTCCCGCCATGTGTGAATGGTCAGCCTGGGTCCTCACGAATCCCTCAGAAAGAGTCCCCGCACCCTTGGGACCCACGCTGGGGCCCCTCACCGGTTCTCGTGGTGGGCGGGGGTGCAGCTAAGCAATGCCGGTGGCCCGCCCGGAATCGGTGTCCCCGGTCACCTCTCACTCTGGTCCTCCTCTGCGAGCGCACACCCAGAGTGCTCACCTGGGGACACCGCGTGGCTGTGCCCGGTCACCGTGCACCCGGGGCCCTGCAATCACATCCTGGCCATCTCCTTGCTGCCTCCAGTGCCAGCTCTCAACACAGCTGGCACAGCGACGCTCCTGCCACAGCCACTGGGGGTCTGGTCAGGCTGTTCTCTTTGGTCCGTGAGCCTCTGAGTCCTCCCCACCGCCAGGCACAAGCCCTGCAGCGTGTCCTGCGCTTGCTGCCCTCATTCCCACTCGCCTGCTCCACACTCGGGGCCTCCTTGTCAGTCTGACGCACAGGCACGCACCTGCCCCAGGGCCTTTGCACTCGCCTCCTTCAGGACTCCGCACCAGGGCCGCCTTCCCAGCGAGGCCTCCCAGGCCGTTCTGTTTAAACTCACAGCCCCCACGCCGCGCCCCACCCCAGGCCGTTTTTCTGCACTGGACCCACGGCTCCCGACACACTGTGCATTGCACTTCCTTGCGGTTTCTCACCTGCCTCCCCACCTGGAGCGTGGCCTCCAGAGGACAAGCCCCTTGTCCTTCTCTCGTACAGCCAGGTCATCTTTCACCCTGGGCGGCCTGTGCTCCTGTCCCCCGAGGAAAGAGCACCCTGAAGTGGCTGCCAGGGCAACTGCGACACATCCGAATGCCATTTCATTATCTGCCAGACCTCCCCTGCCCTGTCCCTGCTCCCCTCCGCCCACTCCCCACCTGCCCACATTCCCGGTGCCACTACCACCCTGCTCTTGCAGCCCTGGATCCTGCCCATACCCCGCCCACCTGTGGGCCTTCACACCCCCGTCCCTTCTTCCTAGAACACTCCTCCTCTCACAATGTGGAGAGTGCCTTCCTCCCGCCCCCACCGCTGGTGTGTCCCCAACCCACTCACCTCTCCACCGGCCTCATTTCATTTGCATCACAGAAGCTGTGACAACTGCAATCACGTTACTGTTTGCAAGGATGTCGCCAGTCTGCACATTCTGTTGGGCTTGCCCTGTCCTGGAGCACAGCTCTGGGAGGGCAGCGCCATCTGTCCCTTTGATGCCCACAGATGCCCCATGCGCATCTGCCGCCCGATGCTGGACGCTGGCGGTGGGGGGTCCCTGGTCCAGTTGGGTGGGGTCAGGCGGGGCTTTGGGCTTCATCCTGTGCCTCCCCAGGGGAGGGGGCTGGAGAGGCCGCACCTAGAAAGAAACAAGTGTTTGCCACTGCGTACTGGGCGGGGTCCCTGGCAGGAAGTCCGTCTTTAGGGGCAGCCCCTCTCATCCAGGCCACCACCTCCCACCTCCTCCTACGGTGATGACTCACGGAAGCCCGGCAGGCCTAGGAGCACTGCGCCGAACCTCCTCTACCCCAGGACTAGATGGGCCACCCCGCCCATCCGACCAAGTCCAGCACGGGCCCAGGGCAACAGGCCAGTCAGGAGGTGCAGCCCTCAGAGCCACTCCGGCCTGCCCTGCTGCTCTGGCCTGAGCTCCAGGAGCTCCTGGGCGGCTGGGCCCCTGCCTTCCCTGCCCTGGATCCAGGCACACCTACTATGTGCTAGGGCAGCCTCGGGGAGCCAGACGGACGTGGGCCCTCCCTGGGCTGAGTCTAATCCGGCGAGAAATTAACTTCCTCCGCCAAACATAACAGGGTGGGAGGGGAGGCCCTGGAGGCAGTCTGTGTTTTGAGGGACGGGTACCCCACCTGATTAGAACCATCCCAAGGAGGACAAGGGCAAGTCTGCTTTGCTCTCCATTGCTCACCGGGGGGCCCCCAACACCTGTCCCACCCCAGAGCTCCCGTCATCATCATGGAACTCTGGTTCCAAACAAAAGGAGGGGGCCTTCGGGAGGTGCGTTCACACCTCGAAAGGAACACTGTGGGGAAAACAGTGGCAAGTGACACGACAGCGGGAAGGCCGAGACAGGTACAGGTGGCTCCGGAGTGAGACTTTTAAAATGCCCAGCAAGCGTCACAGAGGCCACGACCCCTGGACACTGGCAGGAGGGTCCGGCGACCCCACCTTCAGTCGCCCTCTCCCCAGTGCCCGCCCCCTCATCTCCCTGCCATGAGGCACTTACAACAGAGCCCTTCACTAGGAGTATCACAGGGAGAGAAATGTCTCCACGTTACAACGTTTCCATAATGTAGCTATGTTTTCCTAGTACAAAGAAACAAGTGACATTAAAGTAACAAATTTAACTCAGTATATCTGAAATGACCATTTCGACAACTTTTACATTCCTTTCTCCTACTGTCTCAAGATATCTGTATTTCACAACTCAGCCCTATTGCCCGGCTTCCTAAACAGTGTGTGCAACCTCCGAAGAGACACCGGATGTCCTCCGGTAGTGAGAAGACCCAAGAACTTACGTTCCCATGTTATTGGAAGCCTAAGAAATTCAGCTTTATGAACATTAAATACTGGATTAATAACGGCATCCCTGCTGGGCACGCGTGCTCAGGCGATTCTCCTGAGGACCGAGCACCTCACAGAAGGGAGCCCGCATTCACTTCCGTGCAGTCAACCTGTCACTCCCCACTGCCCTCTCCCTGGGCCGGGCCGAGCAGGTGAACCGATTCCTTGCTTTTTTCACTAAACGAACCCTCACAGAAGGAGTTCCCCCGGTGCTTTGGAATTGGAAAGTGGCCCTGGATTTAAGGACGTGGCCAGGAGGCGAACCAAGAAAACAACGGGCAAGGGTGAGAGCGCGACTCTCACAAAAGCCGATTCTCATACAACAGAGAATGAACACGGGTCGGGCGGAGAGGCTGGTTCAGCGCCCACGTACTTAAGAAAGTGTGGGGGGAGTTGGCGTAACTGGGTATGTTGGCGGGGCAGCAAGAAGCCAGTGCCTATGGGGTCGTCTGCACGGCAGGATTTAGTCTGAGGCCGCAGTGAAGAGGGCGCTGCGGTCCAACGAAGGCGCGTCCTCACGGTCACGCGGCCAGCCCCGGGGTCCCGGTGAGGAGGGCATCGGGGGACCCCAGTGAGCACAGCCCCAGGCGTGGCCCTGTCTCTATACTCGAAGCCGAGTAGGGGCTACTCTTTAAGGGGTTAAAAAACGTGGACCTAACCAGAGCTGATTCCAGGTTTTCCAAAAGCAGACTATTTGCAGCGAGCATTTCCACCCCACGTAGGTAATAACCCGTTTCCGACGATGTGTCTGGCGCCCTCCGAGTCCGGCCAGTGACACCGCATACACGTATAAGCACTTTGCGGCCCGCGCCCCGGTTCTCACTCGAGGTAGAGCCGCCGTGCCTCGGGCGGCGCCGAGTACGCGTTGAGCACAAACATCCTACTCCTAACTCAGCGGGCATCAGCTTTGTCCTGCCTCTGCAGCTTTTATAGGGGAGTGGGCGAGGCCCCGGCCCCGCGAGATCCTGCGAGAGCTCGCGTCTCGCGTGAGAATCGGCAGCCCGCCCCTTTTCCTGCGGCAAGCTCCCCATCCCCTTTCACGTGATGAGAAGTCCCCGCCCTCCCGAGGGGCGGCCCCGACGCCCGTTCGTACGCGGGTCGGCGCGCAGTGACGTCAGTTCCTGGCGGCGGCCGCGGCGCCGGGCCCTGCTTCCGCTTTTCGCTGAGGCGCGCGCTCCGCTCTCAGCCGACTCGGGATCATGGCGGCCGCGGCCACTATGGCGAATTCGGGCTCGGCGCGGAAGCGACTGCTCAAAGAGGAGGACATGACCAAGGTAGAATTTGAGACCAGCGAGGAGGTGGACGTGACCCCCACGTTCGACACCATGGGCCTGCGGGAGGATCTGCTGCGCGGCATCTACGCCTACGGTTGGTGGGCATGGGCCGGGAGGGCGCGGGGCAGTGGCCCGCCGACGCGAGCCGGGTAGAAGGACGGCGGGCGGGGCCGAGTCTGGGGGCTGAGAAGCCCCGGCCGAGCCCGGATGGCGGGGCTCCGAGCCGTGGCCGCTGGTGGGCGACCCCTTCCAGCGCGCCGTCATCACTCCGCGTCCCTGGTCTTGGCATGTTGTCCTCGGTGTGGAGCAACGTGCGGGTCCCTCAAAGGTTGCACAGCCTTCCAGGCGTTCGGAGTCATTCTTTTAGCGGATGGGTGTCTCGCATTTCCCGGTGTGAGGCTCGGGCGATGCTCTAGGCACCGGGGGTTGAGCAGTAAGCCAGACCAACCCCTGCCTTGGAGAGCTTCATTTGTGTCCGGGAGAAGGTCGCTTCGGTGGCGGTGCCAAAGACAAGCGGGACTGTGAAATCGGCTCTGTCCCAGTAGGAGAGATGACTAAAGCTGGAACAGCAGAGAGATGCGAGGGTTCCCGGGACCGTTAACGTTTGTGCTGCGGTCGGGCCCGTTGAGAGAAGACTGCGGTGACACAGGGTGCGCCCCAGGAGCAGAGCCTCCTGTCCCGGGAGCCCAGGGATGCGCTGGGAGTGCGAGCCAGGCTCCAGAGCTTGCGCGGCATCCTGCGAGGTGATGCTGTGTTTACTAAGTGCCCGGGAAGCCAGAGGAGGGCTGTAGGCTGGCAAGGGACCAGTTCACATTTGCAGGGGGTTCCTGGGCTTGTGGAGAGGTGAGGAAACGGCGAAGGTAGGAGGCTTTTGCCTCGCGTCCTGGGGAGAGGCAGAGCTGAGGGGTCTCGGTGGCTGTGGAGTGCTGCTGCCTGGCCTCGCTGGGGGTGAGTGTGAGCAGCAGAGGGCCTCTGACTCCTGGGTGTTGTGAGTGACCCCGCAGGTCATGCTGCGGTCAGCGTAGGTGAGCAGCACTGGAGGGAGGCAAAGTCGGGGTTCGATCCTGGACCAGGTGAGCTTTCCTGTGGGAGGCCGTTTCTCGGTTGGCGCCAGGGATGCCGATGGGAGTGGTCTGCACCTGTACAGAAGGCCTGCAACTGGACAGCTGTCACCAGCAGTCCTTGGTGTCAGGGCAGTTTAGACGGGACAGGACTTACCGCCGGGGTGGGAGGTGAAGAACCAGCCCTTCGGCCTGATGGGGGGCAGACAGCTGGTTCCGTCCTCGAACCCCTGGGGTCTCCAGTGTGTTTGGTCCTCAGCAGGGGTTTAAGTCGTCTGTCCGCCTGCTTCACTTTTGGTGGGAAATTGTGCTGCATCCTAAAAGAGCACCAGAAGAATTTAAAATACAATTTCGTACGTGGAGTTTTGTTTCCTTGGGCAATACTGGTCCTCCTTCAGAGTGGGCTCATCCCTCGGGGATTTGGACCGCTCTGAGAGGGGGCTGGGCTGCAAGCCGCCTGCAGTGCCGCCCCAGCCACAGATTAGGAAAGCGGGGTGACTGTGGCTCTGATGGGTTGATTTTCGTTGTTAATGTAGAAAGTAATGAAAAGGAAAATGCATGTTTTTGTGAGGTAGTCAGACAGTGGCTTACTTTCCAACCAGAGTGGAAAGAGACCCTACCCCCCGTCCTCTCTGGGGTCTCCATCCCACAAGGATGTTCCTGTAACAGAAACCTCCGTCTCTACAAATAAGATTCCAACCTGTGTTGTTTGGGAAAACCCACTTCAACCCAGTTAGTGCAGCAGCGGTTCGTGAGAGCTTAGGATTTTGGACATGGGTGTAGCCGGAGTGGGGTGGGGGCGAAGGGTTAAAGAAGATCTCATCTCTGCCCCAAGGAGCTTACAGTGCTGGTCATAAGCACGCCCGCCTGGTGGTGAGAGCGCCCTTCCTCTGTCTTGGTTACAGGGTTTGAGAAGCCGTCTGCGATCCAGCAGCGGGCCATCAAGCAGATCATCAAAGGGAGGGACGTCATCGCACAGTGAGTCCACTTGCCTGGGCGGGGGAGGGGGCAGCCAGAGGCCAGTCGGGGAGCGCGTCCGAGGACCCTTGAACAGCCTGCAGCTGGGCTGTGGGGGTCCGCTTATACGTGGATTGTCTCTTCAGTAGATCAGTAAACGTGCGTCTTTTTCCTTTCGGTGTCCGTACTAACGTTTCCTTCAGCTTGCTTCACCTGGCATGTGACGTATGGGTGGGTGTGTGTTTGCCGACAGCTGCCGGTGTTGGTGCTGAGACTTCGCTCAGCAGCTGGGGGGAACAGTTAGGGTCGGGGGTCAAAACTTTTCCTGTGCAGGAGCCCTGCCCTGTTGACCCTGTGTTGTAGAGGGTCAGCGCTTTGGCCGATGCAGTGGATGGCGGTTTTTCCCACGTTACCAGCCGTGTCCTTGACTCAGCCCCAGGGTGTTCTGTGTGTGTGTGTTCGTTCATGTGCACTCTGTTGCGGGAGCTTCCGTTTTTCAGCTTTGTCACCTACCTGTTGGCCTGTAGAAGTACATGATACCCTTTAAACAGCTTTAGTCCTGATTCATCCCATTTTTAAAGACTCATCTACTGAAAAAACAAACCAAACACACAGACACAATCTGCAGGGTGGCTTTGGTGCAGAGGGTGCTGCTGAAAGGGCTGCCGCCTGCCGGGGCCGGATTCCGCAGCTCTGTCAGTCCCTAGACGGCAGCCGCAGCTGTTGGCCTTGTCCCCTGCAGCAAAAAAGTGGTGGCGTCCTGCCTGCATCCCACAGCCAGGGCAGGGCTCCAGGAACTGGGACAGTGTCGTGTGGCCCGTGGGTGCCAGTCCCACTCACCTGTGCCGTCTCCCCTAGGTCCCAGTCGGGCACTGGCAAGACGGCCACCTTCAGCATCTCCGTCCTCCAGTGCCTGGACATCCAGGTAACCGCCGCCGCTCCATCGGGGCCACTCCGCCCCATCGGCCGCCTCGCTTCCCTGTCCCCACAGTGTTTGGAAGGCACAGCTCTTAGGTGTCTGGGCGGTGCCGGCTCATTCGCAGAGAGACCCTTCCCTGTGCACTAGTGTCCGAGCTGACTAGTGCCCGTCACAAAGCCCGTCTTGTTGGGGGGCAGGGGGCGGTTACAGGCCGGGGGAGGCTCCCGTGTGCGCACAGGAGTGCTCGCCAGCAGCACGTGCCATGATTTCGCGGGTTCGGGAACAGGAATTCTGTTGCCTCTGTTCGGAATCTGTGTGTTTGACGGGAGATAGAGCTTGAGACAGATCTGAGTCTGAACCAGCGCAGTCCACCTCGAATCTGCTCAAGTCTGTTTCTGACGGTTGTCCCGCCAGGTCCGAGAAACCCAGGCTCTCATCCTGGCGCCGACCAGAGAGCTGGCCGTGCAGATCCAGAAGGTGAGGCGGCTGCGGGTTTTCTGTTCCCACAAACCCGTCCTGAACCCTGATGTTCTGCCACAAATCGTCACATGTCACATGACTTGCTAGTTTGTGCATTTCTGCGTGGCTTGTGCGGTTGCAGTGGTTCTCGGCAGTCAGAGCTGCGGCTTTTCCGCTGACAGCGGACACTGGAAAGCTGCCCGCCAGCATGTTAAGGTCGCGGGTGGGTAGGGGTGTGAGTTTTACACGTCTCCTGACTCTCCTGTAACTGTCATACTTTTGTAGCAGGAAGCCGCCCGCGCCGACTTCCCCTCTACTGTAGAACGCTGTCACGGAGAGGGGAGGAGGGGCTTACCGGTGGTGGCACAGGGGCGGGGACACCTCTGGGCGGCCGTCTGGGTTGGGAGCGGAGCTGACGCCGTGTCCCCACCAGGGCCTGCTCGCGCTGGGGGACTACATGAGCGTGCAGTGCCACGCCTGCATCGGGGGCACCAACGTGGGGGAGGACATCCGGAAACTGGACTACGGGCAGCACGTCGTGGCCGGCACGCCTGGCCGGGTCTTTGGTGAGTGCTTTGCCTGCAGCCGTGCGCTGTGGGTGGTGCTGGTGCCCGCACTCCGAGAGCCTGCGCGGCCCAGTCACCTGTGGAAGAGGGAGGCCTGACTCTTCTCAAACCTGACTCTGCAGACATGATCCGTCGCAGGAGTTTGAGGACGCGCGCCATCAAGATGTTGGTCCTGGACGAGGCCGATGAGATGTTGAATAAAGGTGCGCATCACGGGAGGGCTGGTTTGCCGCTGGGCTGTGATTCTGCGTGTTTGAGGTGCAGAGCAGGGCTGTGGGCCGGAGGGGGTGGGGCACAGCTGTGTGCCCTGGGGGCCGTGGGGACGTGAGCCTCACACCTCAGTCTTTCTCTGGCCACAGTTTGTGAGGCCGGCACACTAGCACAGCAACTTGGCAGACACGCGTTACTTTTCTGTGTCCAGTGGTCCTCACAGGCGCTGGGTGGGCACCTGGACCTGAGACTGTGGAGATGCTTGGGGGTGGCTGGGGGTGTGGGGAGGGGCAGGCAGTGGGGGGGGAGCAGCTGGGAGTCCTGTCCTGTAGACGACCCTTGCTCCTGGGCCCCTCGTCTCGCAGGTTCTCCAGGCTGTTTGGCCTGTGCTGTGTCACTGAACATGAACTAGTTGTCTGTTCGATTGGGAGTTGTTTTTACTGAGATTTAATTGACGTGTGATGGTAGTTTCGGGTGCACAGCGTCATGCTTTGAAATTTGTGAGGGTTTTTTTATTGGGAGGTGTTTTTTTTGGTAAAAACCCAGATCTCTGAACTCTTACAACGTGGCCACCGTGGGTGCCAGTCCTCACAGGCGGCAGCAGCCGCGACTGAGCCAGGAACCGAGCACCGGCGTTCCTGGGGGCGACTTGTAACTGGGCCTTCAGGACCCTGTGGTGGGGCCGTGATCACCGGGGTTTACCGGGGGGCAGGGGAGGAGAGGGACTGGGGGGTTTCTGTGAGGAAAGGGCTCCTGGTGACGTCGGGCCACACGGTCGGGCCACAGCTGTGCCTGATCACATGTGCGACTGGACATGCGGCCTTACAGGCCCCGCGTCTTGTCCCCACCCCAGGCTTCAAGGAGCAGATTTACGACGTGTACAGGTACCTGCCCCCGGCCACGCAGGTGGTGCTCATCAGCGCCACGCTGCCACACGAGATCCTGGAGATGACCAACAAGTTCATGACGGACCCCATCCGCATCCTGGTGAAGCGGTAAGCGCGCCTGCCCCCCTTCGGTGCTGAGCAGACGGTGCAGGCTGTGTTTGGTTCTAAAACACGAAAGTCTTAGTGTTCCTCTTTGAAAAGCCAGCACACTCCCCTTTGACTCAGCAATTCCAAATGCTAAAGTGAGCTGGTGTTCGATGGTTTGAGCGAAATGAGTGTGCCATTGAGCAGTAGGAGGGTTTTGTTCCAAACCGAGGTCAGGGTGGTAGGAGGTCTCGCCTTTGACCCAGAGCTGGGGGGTGGGTGACTTTGGGGGGCGGGTAGAGGGGGTGGTTGTGCGGGAGGGCTGGGGGCCAGTCCAGGGATGCTCGGCCTGGGCCGTCCTCCAGGCTTGGGAGAGTGAGGGACAGGCTTTGTCTCTGTCCCCCAGTGATGAGTTGACCCTGGAAGGCATCAAGCAGTTTTTCGTGGCGGTGGAAAGGGAAGAGTGGAAGTTCGACACGCTGTGTGACCTCTATGACACGCTGACCATCACCCAGGCGGTCATCTTCTGCAACACCAAGAGGAAGGTGGGCGCTGGTGTGGCTCTTCACACCCCACACTGTGGGCTGCAGCTCGGGTCTCTGCAGACGCGGTTCTGCCACTGGGGGGCCGGGCTGGGCCCCGGGCTCTGCGGGTGTGTGGGCCCTGCAGTAGCTGCACTGCGCCCCGTGCCGCGGCCGTGCGTGCGGGCTCACATGGCGCTTGCTGGTTTGGGTGGCAGGTCGACTGGCTGACGGAGAAGATGCGGGAGGCCAACTTCACGGTGTCGTCCATGCACGGGGACATGCCACAGAAGGAGCGCGAGTCCATCATGAAGGAGTTCCGGTCCGGCGCCAGGTGGGTGGGCCCTCAGCGCCCGGGCCTGGCTCCAGCCGGCCTTTCCCTCCTGGGCGTGGGGGCGCCCGGCTGCTGTGGCGGGATGGGCAGCGGGTCTGCCTCACACAGGAGGCCGTGTCTTTGCTGCCACATAGCCGGGGGCGCTCAGGTTCTGCTTGTGAAGTTGGTCTTTAGCTCTGTTCCGTGGTGGTCAGAGAACGGGCTTTGTGTGGCTGCTCTCCTGTGGCATCTCCATGGCCGCCTGGTGGCCCGACAGGGTCTGTGTGCACACGCTCCGTGCGCACAGGCAGGGTGGCTGCGTGGGCGGTGGTCCAGGCCTCCCGCACACGCCTGGTCGGTTTCGGCCACCAGTCCCCTATGCTCTGTCCTGTGCTCTGTCCTGTGTGTGCTGGGCGACTGTGGGCGAGGGTTCCCGGAGGCTCCGCCGGCCTCGTTTGCAGAGGCGCAGTGTCTGTCCCAGTGCTGCTGGGCCTTCAGGGGGGTCACGGGAGGTGCAGGGAGGGGACCTGAGCTGTTCATTCGCTGGTACATGTGGCCTGAGGGGCGATGACCCCAAACGCCCTTTCTGAGCGTGTCCTGCGGGGCCCTGGCGTGTGTTGGACACGTGTCCTGTGCCGGACCACTGGGACCGGGTGGCCCCAACTAACTGCCCCTCCCCCCGCAGCCGAGTGCTCATCTCGACAGACGTCTGGGCCCGGGGCCTGGACGTGCCGCAGGTGTCGCTCATCATCAACTACGACCTGCCCAACAACAGGGAGCTGTACATCCACAGGTGCCGCGCGGGCCCCTCCGCGGGTGGGCGGGTCCTGCCACGGGGCGGGGCGCACCCGACTAACTCTGCTTCTTCCAAAGAATCGGGCGGTCGGGGCGGTACGGCCGGAAGGGCGTGGCCATCAACTTCGTGAAGAACGACGACATCCGCATCCTGCGGGACATCGAGCAGTACTACTCCACGCAGATCGACGAGATGCCCATGAACGGTGCGCGGGGGCGGGGCGCGCGGGGGCGGGGCGGCCGGGGGCGGGGCCTCTGAGCGGCTTCCCCTTTCGGACTGACCGCGAGCCTTTAATCACGACTGCGTTCTCCCGCGTGCCTTCTTTCAGTTGCCGACCTGATCTGAGGCTCTGCCCGCAACACCGAGGACGACTTGGGCCGGTGGTGGCCCCGGGGGGCCACTGCAGGGCGTCTCCTGCGTCGGGAGGTCCGCACGCTGTCCTGCCCTGGCTCCCAGGACCTGGCCAGAGTCCCGTCGACCTCCCTCCACGTGTACATACTGCTTTGTTGCCTGTGTTTTTCATTAAACATTTACACTTTTCCCACGAACTCCTGTTAGTTCTTACGGCGCCGCCAGCTCTTCTCATCACCTGCTGGGCAGCCCCAGCACCTGCTGGGTAGGTGGAACCCCATGGAACCCGGCCATGGGGCGGGGTGGACGGGGACAGTCTGAATTCGAAGGGGGGCGCGGGGGGCCTGGGCTATTTTGAAAGCTCCCAGGGTGGTTCTCACTCAGCACCTGAGTTCAGATCGCTTTCCTCCAACCTGCCAACGGGGGGCTCCCTCAGGACTCCGCCGGCGTGTTCGGGGCGGGCGCTGAGCAGCAGCACGGTGACAGCACAGCTCGGCCACAGTCGTCCCCTCGTCCCCAACCGAGAAGGTGGTGCGAGAGGAGGGGCCGCACCTGCCACCTGGCTTCATTCCTGTGGACGGGAGGTGACAAATAGATTCACAGTGTCCTGGTGGAGGGGACAGGTCACCGGTAAAGATGAGTGAGTCACACCAGCGTCCAACCCTGCTGGTGACCAAGAAGTGGCCTGTGGTCGGCGAAGGTGTAGTCACCAGCACCCTGGACATCGGTGACGTGGCAGGCGGGTGCGCTCTGGGCGCATCCATTGTCCTGCCTCCAGGCCCTTCACAGACGGGCTCAGAAAGTTGTCCGCTTCCAACTGGTTTTTTTGTTTAAAGATCTTATTTATTTGAAGAGTAAGAGGGGAGGGGAAGCAGAAAGAGAAACATCCACGTGTGGTTGCCTCTCACATGCCCCCCACTGGGGACCTGGCCAGCAACCCAGGCACATGCCCCGACTGGGAATAGAACCGGCGACCCTTTGGTTCGCAGGCCCGCACTCAATCCACTGACGCACACCGGTCGGGGCTCCACTAGTTTAATTTTTAAAGACACTAACCCTTGACTATAAAACTGCATCCATTGTAGGAAAAGCTGCGAAATAAGCCTGGTACGAAACTCACCGGTGCTGTAGGAGACAGCTCTGCTACGGCCCCGTGACCTTGGCTGTCTCCTCGAGGTTGCACAGGCTCGAGCAGCAGCCACCCTGAGTCACGCACCCTGTGGTCTCCGTGAGCACGGGGACTGGGGCTCTGGGGACTGCTTCACACAAGAGCAGTGACACGCGTGGAAGCAGAGAGTGACAGAAGACCCAAGGCCCGAGAAGGCAGCAGTGACAGCAGCGTGGGCTCAGACCATGTGCAGCCTGGTGCCTCGTACCCTGGGCCACCTGCAGTGAGCCAAGGTGAAGCTGATGTGTAGGTGTGACCCTTAAAGGAACCAGTGAAAAAACGGAACAGCCAACACCGGAGACAAAAGGGGACCCTGCAGATTCTGAGTGGGGAAGGGCTAGAGGCCCTGGCCAGGTGGCCCAGCGGGTGGGAGCGCCATCCTGATGCTGCGGTTGGGCGTCCCATCCCCGGTCAGGGCACGTACAGGAAGCAACCAACGAGTGCAACGACGTGTGGGACAGCAAATCAATGTTCCTCTCTCTAAAACCAATAAATAAGCCTGGCTGGTGTGGCTCAGTGGATTGAGTGCTGGCCTGCGAACCAAAGGGTCGCTGGTTCAGTTCCCAGTCAGGGCACATGTCTGATTTGTGGGCTAAGACCCCAGTAGGGGGCGTGTGAGAGGCGACCACAAATGGATGTTTTTCTCCCTCTTTCTCCCTCCCTTCCTCTCAGTCTAAAAATAAATAAAATCTTAAAAATAATAATAAAAGCAATAAATACAAAATTGTAAAACGCAGGGCTGGAAACAAAGGCGAACCAAGGAGAACGACAGACAGCTCAGTGGTAGGTTCCCAATAAGCCCACCAGTGACCACCGCCCACCTTCCGAGACGAGAAAAAGCGAGCTGTGCCCAGAGCTGGCGGCAGCAGGAGACAAAGATTCCAGAGGAAGTCAGTGAAATAATAGAAAAAATAAAAAAACCCAAAGTTGGTTCTCTCAAAAGATCTGGCAAATTTTAAGTGACATTGACCAAGAATGAAAAGACTCAAAATAACCAAAATACGGAAAGAAAGAGGGGCTGTCACAACGGCCCTCCGAGGACATGCAGGCTTCCATCAGGCTCCTTGGGGACCGCGGCCTGGCCACCAGCCGGCCCACCTAGATAGATGGCGGGTCCCCGCACAGAGGCCCCGGGACGGGCTCCAGGGTAAAATCAGAGTCCAGAGCGGCGAGGCTGTGACCAGGAGGGCAAGGCGGTCAGAGGAGGCTGCCAGGTGTCCGTGAGGCAGGCACCACAGCCACCCGTAAATACTAACCCGAGAACCGAGTCCTCCGTGTGCTCCCGCCCGTGTGAAGGTGCAAGTACGTGTAAGGAGAAAAACCGCGGAGGCGGCCCCCCACGGTGTGGCGCCGCGCCAGTCCCCAGGAACTTGCAGCAGCCACAGCCCCAGCAGACCGGCGCCCCCAGGAGTGTCACCAGGGGGCCAGGGGGGTTCACACAACGAAAGGCCATCTGTCAAAATGACGCAACAGCCCTCAACGTCTACACACCCAGCAGCTTCGAACCAGGGAGTCCAGGTACAGACACGGAAGGAAATCATGGAGAAATGGGCCACCCCGTTGCTTTTGGAGCTGTGTCCTCGTCATGCCCACCTGACACCCCCCCCCATTCTGGCCACGGCCAGTGAGATGAGCAAGGAAAGGGGCGGGAGGCATCCCTGGCCTGGGCGGGGCAGGTGGGGCGGCGGGGAGAGTCTTGTGCTGACAAAACCTACAGCAAAACCCGGGAACAGTAACTGAGTTTAGGGAAGGGGGTGTGAGGTCAACATTCAAGGTCACTCATACTCCTCTGTGGGAGCAGTGAGCACGGGGAAGGGGAATTTAGGGCCCCATTTACAACGGCGTCGAACGTGGGGAGCACTTGGGGCTCCCTTGACAGTATGTCACTCTGAGGAATTAAGGGTGTGAATGACGAGAGCCTGTCCCAGTGGATGGAGGAGCCCTTTTCAAGACGGCTGTTCTACCCAAGTTCATTGGCAGCCTCAGCGTGACCCTGGTCAAAATACCAGGAGAATTTTTTCTTCTGGTAAAAACTGACAAGCTGTTTCTAAGATTTACATGGACATCCAAAGGACCAAGCACAGTGACACCCCCCCACCCCCCGGAAAAGGGAACAAAGTGGGGCTTTCACCACCTGCTCTCCCGGCACATTACCGAGGACAGCGGGGCGCTGGCAGGAAGCAGACGCACCGGCCTGGGACACCGAGGGAAGCCCAGAGCTGGCTGGGGGTGCGGGGAGCGGACGTCAGCTCCGAGGGCAGAGAGCGTTTTTGGCAGATGGCACTGAACGCAGAGGGGCCTCAACCGGCCCTCGCTCACTGGGGAGGCCTGACGCTGGAGAACGTCCAGAGACCACCACGCACGAGTCTTCGTGCCTTCGGGTTTGGCAAATGTCTCTTTAAAAGGACATGAAAGTGCGTAAGTTGAACTCATGAAAACTAAAACCTTTTGCTCTTCAAAAGACACTGTTCTGAAAGCGAAAAGCTGGGAGGAGGCGAGTGCAGGGCCCAGGCCCGAGGCAGCCAGGGGTAGCTCTGGTGTGGGAAGGGGGCAGCCCCACCTGACCGCAGCCCGGGGAGACCCCCCACACACAGTGGTGACGTAGATCTGTGCTCTGATTTAGGCGGCTGAGTTTTGGGGGACAGTTTAGGCAGCGCTACAAATCCAGCGCATTTTATTGTGTAACTCGATAACCAGGAAAACCGCCCAAGGGACAAGTGGGCGGGCCCGAACCAACGTTTCACCCCAAACTGGGGGTGGCAGGTAAGCCCGTGAAGAGGTGCTTCCTGTCATCACGTCACGCCAATGGGGGCTGCAGTGAGACCACGCCCGCTGGAAGGCTGACGGTGGGGGACGCCCAGGCTGCTGGGAGGCGGGGCCTGCGAGTGACCCCGCTGGGCAGGAGTGAAAGGCCCAAACGACCCCAGAGGAAAGCAGTTTGGCCGGGGTTTTTTTTTTTTTAAGATTTTCTTTATTTTAGAGAGAGGGGAAGGAAAGGAGAAAGAGGAGAGAAACATCAGTGTGTGGTTGCCTCTCATCTGTCCCCAACTTGGGACCTGACCTGCAATCCAGGCAGGTGCTGACTGGGAAGTGAGCCGGCGACCCTTTGGTTTGCAGGCCGGTGCTCAGCCCACAGAGCCGCACCAGCCAAGGTGGTTCAGAAGCTTTTAAACATGGACTCCCGCCCCCACCTGCAGGACTGGACAGAATCGGCTTGGTGTTTGCGGGAGAGACGTGCAGCGCGGTCACTCATTCCGTGCCAGACCGCCGTCGAGTCCTCCCTGCCGTACCGGCCCCAGACTGAGAACGGTGCCCCCCGGCAGGCCCCCCCGGGGAGGACTACACGGCGGTGAGAGGGGACGAGGCGTCGCTGCGCACACAGAGTGTGCGCTGCCCGGGGACGAGGGTGCTGGGGCCCACCTGGCCCACCCTGTGCCTCTCTGACCCGTCACCTGAGGGATGGGGGGCTGGGATGGGAGGTGAGGTGGGACAGAGGGGCTGCTCTGAGCCCACGCAGTTCAGCCCCCTCCCACACCACTGGGAAGGGCCGGGGCCAAGGGAGGGTGGACGTGCCAGGTCTTGGCCCTCAGGCACACCCTCCCCACCCTGGACGCCCCTTTTATTACAAATAATTGCACTTAAAACGAAAGGCTTTCCTGGTCCTGGGAATTCTCCCAAGTTCCCCAGAAAGCGGTCTGCGGTGGCCGTCCAGCTCCACCGCCCGTCAGGGAAGCAGCAGAGCCACCCCGGGCGTGACTGTGGGGTAAGGCCCCCCACGTACCACCTCCCTGCATCACAGGCTGGCAGCTGACCACGCGTGCATTCCAGTGACAGGCTATAGAGAGCAAGGCTCCGGGTAAACGTTCGGAATCCAGGTGACCCTCAGGGCAGGACCCAACCTGCGGCCCCTCGAACGCGGTGACGGAGGCGCTGCTTCTGCCGAGCCCCGGAGCAGGAGGGAGCCGCGGAGGGCGAGTCGGCTCTACGTGACTCAGGAGAGCACCGGGGCCGCCCAGTTAGGACCAGCTGATCAGAAACTGCTGTCCCACCATCAGTGAGACAGGGACGTCCAGCGTCTGGAAACAAGAAAGAACTGCTGGCCACCAAACCGACCAACACCGGCAGAGGTGGGACCCTGGGGAGTGGGCGGAGGGGTTCAGCGGGGGGGACGCTCACGCTCTCGGCACTGGCCGCCTTAATCAAGCCCTCTAAGGAGTCGCCGTCGGCGTGGACACAGGCAGAAGCCCCTTCCCAACCCCCACATGGACCCGCCCTCCCTGCCCCTCGCGATGCAGAGGGTCCCCAGGCTCTAGACGGCAATGCCCCAGGATGCCAGCCGGGGACACTGCGCCCCGCACCTCGGCACTCCCCACCCCGTCCGTGGGTGTGTGGGCTCTTGCCTGGGTGCTAGGGCTGTAGGTGAAGTTGGAGACCGGGCTGCCATTGGAAAGGACCTGCTGGGGGGCCGAGGCCACCCCCAGGACCACCACCCTCCGCAGCTGCAGGTCGGCCCCCTGGCTGTCCACGTGCACCAGCTCGTTCATGACGGTGTTCTGTCCCCGAGCGCGGCAGAGAGAACGGGCTGTCAGCAGGTGGCCCAGGCGGGGGGCCCCCAGATAACACTGGGCAGGGACCAGTGGGCCCCGAGACCCTGGGGTCCTGGAACGGTGGTGCTCAGGCCCCCGGCACCCCCGTGGGCGCAGATGGCCCACTCCTGGGCTGACCCCCAGGGGACAGGTGGTCCTCTTGGGACCCCAGGCCCGGCTCCCGACTCACATTCCTGGCCACGAAGGTGACCTGGGTGTAGGCCCCACGCTCCAGCACCCCCAGGCTCTCCCCGTCGTCCCAGAAGAGCTCCCCTTGGGCCTCCCTGCCCGAGGTCAGGGCCACGGCCAGCGCCATGGGCTGCTTGCGGGACTCTGTGGTTGTGAGGCCAGGGCCCTGGAAACCAGGGACACATGTCACTGTGCCAGCCTGGCCGCAGCCTCCACACCCAGAACACACTACGCAGGGACAGCCCCGTGCCCGGGAAACCAGGGTCTGCAGCATAGCCTGCAGCCGGGGGGCCTGGACTCCGAGGGGCCAGCCTGTCCGGGCAGAGCCCTGGAGGGTGTGGGTGACCCCCAGCTGTCAGCAGGCTGGCTGACTCCTGACATAGGCCCCGCCCCTCCGCCCAACCGGCCATGGTCAGCCTTGTGGTCTGGACACAGGGCTCCAGGGTCTGGCTCAGGTACCTGCAGGGGGATGATGTACCCGGCCCGGAGGTGGAGGTTGATGGTGTCCAGGGGGGCTGGCAGCGTCACCCACTGCCCCTCACTGTGGACGGCCGACGACAGGTGTCCTGCAGGTGCAGGCGGAAGGCTCCCCAGGGCCTCCAGTGACACCTGGATGGGGACAGCACGTCACCGAGGGTCCTGGGCAGTGCCGAGCACTGTGCTGTCAGCAGGGGCTCCACCCCCGGGCACAGGAGGCCTGGCAGAGACAAGCTGCTGTGACCCCAGGGGCAGAGACCAGGCCACTTAGTGGGAACAGGGCCCCAGAGGCACTAATTCTGGGCCCTGGGGTGGGGACAGGTCAGAGGGCGCTGGCAGGGTCAGGTTGTTGGCGGCTGTGGCAACAGCAGCGGGGAGGGCAAGTCACTGCTTGGGCCTCAGTCTGCTCACCTGGAACATGGGTTCTTGTGAGGACTGGGGGGGGGGACGGTGCCAGGGAGCAGGGTTCCCCTCTCACCACCTGACCCCGCCCACAGGCCAGGAGGGAGGGACCCCTTTGTTCTCCCAGTTCCGACCCCCTGGGCCGGGAACCCAGAACTCACCGCCTGCAGGTTGTACCAGGTGCCGGCGGGGAAGTAGCCAGTCACTTCGACCTTCCCGGGCTCGAGCACAGGCGTGACAAGCAGAGCCGCCCCCCACAGGAGCTGGCGGTCCACGGTCCAGGTGCGGGGGTCCTCAGGGAACCTACACACAGGAGGGGCGGGGTGCGGAGGCCCGAGCTCGAGGCAGCTGCTTCCGGCCACTGGCCCACGTGGGAGCCAGAAAGGAGCCTGCCCCTTGGCACGGGACTCGCCAGGCGGGGCGCCACCCGTCCCCCGGTCTGCAAACTGTTCTCACGGCTGCTCTGACCGAGGGCGCAAGATGCTTTGTCCCTTGGTCGGTGACGTCCTCTCTGACTAGTCTGCCTCTACGGTCTGCGTTCACAGCAGTTTTACGGCTTCTCTTTACGTTCAGGGAAACGCATTTTTTCTAAATCCACCCTCCTTCCCTCCCCCCGCCACGTGCTGCTCAGGAAGCCGACTCCTGCCAGGGACGCCTGTGCCTGTCTCCAGGGGCCTTTGCTGCAGCTGCGCTTTCCGGTACCTGCTCAGTGGGCCCACCTGGAGCTCGGCTGTGCGCTGAGCGGAGAGCAACCCGAAGGTTCCCACACTGACTACCGGCCCTGCCCCAGAGAGCCCGGGAGGGAGGCCGTGCTGCGGGACGGCACCTCTCAGGGGGGCAGAGTCCTGCTTCAGGGCTCCTTTCCCTTGACTGCCCCAGACAGATTGGATCACAATTACCCCTCTGATTTGAGACACCATTCCATGTACACTCAGCGCTCTGCCTCCTGGGGTTCCTGGACTTAGCGTGCCCCCGGCCCTGGGCTGGAACCTAACGGGACGGGGGGTGCACAGGGCACCCCAGCAAGCAGACCCCAGGTTCTGGCCTCAACTCTCTCCTGCAACCGGCTCCCCCTCAGATCCGAGGACGCCCTGCAGCAAGTCAGGCTGGGCCCGTGTCCCTGGGCTGGGTGTCGCCTCCCCTCCCCCACAGCATCTGTGGGCCACCTTCCCTGACCTGGGGTACTCACTCCAGGAACAGCGGCCGGGCCACAGTGTCACCTCTGGTGTGGGCGCCGTGGAACAGTGTGTAGAGGTGGGGCAGCAGCGTGTAGCGCAGGCTGAGCGCCCTCCTCATGGCCAGCTGTGCCGGCTCGCTGAACCTGTACGGCTCCTGGGGCTGCGCAGAGGCAGAGGGGCAGGGGAGCACCAGCCCCGGGACTCCGGGCACCCCCCGCCCCGGGGTCCCGCACCTCTGGGCCGGGCAGCGCCCCCCCCCTCCCCCGCCTGCCTACCAGGCTCTGCAGATCGTTGTGGTTGCGCATGAAGGGGTAGAAGGCGCCCAGCTGGGTCCAGCGCACACACAGCTCCTCCGACGTGCTGCCGCGGAAGCCGCAGATGTCGGCCCCCACCAGGGGCACCCCCAGCAGGTTGAACAGCAGGATCTCTGCAGGGCGGAGTCCGACGGGGCCCGGTTCAGGGCGCTGTGCTGGGCGCTGGCCCGGCACGCGGTCGGACCAGGGTGGGCAGGAGGACGGTCTGCACCTGCCTCACGGGCTGCTCCCTAACTGCCGGCCGGGGCTGGCCAAGCAAGCCGGCCCGTTCCCAGTGGCGGGCGTCGCCCCCAAAAGATGGCATGCCAGCCTCAGTCCTGCTGTGGCCTTCTTTGGAAACAGGGCTCTTGCAGACGGGATCGAGTTAAGGTGAGGCCCTGAGGCCCTAAACCACTGCGACCTGCGACCTTACAAGGACACAAGAACACCATGGCCCGGAGGGCAGAGCAACACAGTGGCAGGAAGAGGCAGGCGGGACTCCACCTGGGACCCCCAGGCCAGCCCTGCCGAGGGCGAGTCTGAATCCAGCCTCTGGGACTGCTCGGGGCGTCTGCTGCTTCCAGCCCTGGAGTGTGGCCCTCGCCTGGAGCAGAGGCCCAGGGCCTGCAGTCTCCTGCAGCTTAGGAGGTGGTGGCCAGAAGGGACCCAGTGGGAGGAGGGAATGTGACGGCCTGCTGGGGCAAAGTGGGGGTGGGGACACGGGGAACAGGGTGCGCTGCCAGTCCATGGGCCCATGCCCACGCCCCACAGGAATCGGCGGTGCCTCTGCCACCACCCCTGCACGTCCCTGAGCCGTGCTGAGCTCAGCGTCCAGCACCCAGCTGCAGACACACCCCCGAGGGGGCCTGTGTCCTCTCCCGACAGGCTCTCACCTGGCACGGACAGGGACAGCTGCTCCCAGCTGCTCTCCACGTCCCCCGTCCAGTGGCCGGCATGCTGGCCGTGGCCGGCGAAGGTTGAGCGGGAGATGACGAAGGGGCGCGCCCCCCGAACCTTCATCAGAGCCCTGGGCAGGGTGGGGACAGAGAGCTGTGTAGAGGCCGCAGGTCACGGTGCCCAGCCACGCGGTGGGCATGGGGCTGGGAGGGAGGGGAGGCGTGGCCCCCCACCAACGTCTGACCCTGGGGCAGCCTGGGGCCCCTCCCTGCCTCCCACCCCCACCCCCGCCGATGCCCCGTGCGCGGGCCTCACCGGCTGGAGGCCTGGGCCTCTGAGAGGCCGTACAGGTTGTGCAGGTCGTAATGAGTGGACAGCGACTGGCGGCTGGAGGCGCAGATGGTGGCCGCCCGGAGCATCCCGCCGACCACCCCTGGGGACGAGGGCACCATTTCCAGGGAGCCATGCCTGGCAGGCCGGTGCCCCCACAGCCTGGGAGCGCGCTCGGAACTTGGGGTGCACCCCTGCACGGACCCCACCTGCCCGAGGACGGGGACGGGGTGGACAAGAGGCTGCCCCCGAGGACCCTGTGGGGCCCCCACGTGCCGACGGTGGGGCTGGGTGGGGGCAGGGGACGCACCTGGCACGTAGGGTGGGTTCTCCAGGTCGTTGTCGGGGCAGCCGTCCACCGAGCCCTTCACGAAGTTGGACGGCTCGTTCATGTCCTGCAAGAGAGGCCTCGGAGGTGGGCGTCCCCCCAGAACAGAGGGCGGGGCCGGCCCACGGCTTAGGGACCCCCAGGGCGGGACCACACTCACAATCCACATGCCGTCGAAGGGCACCTGGGCGTGGAACTCGGCCACCATGTCCTGCCACCAGTCCAGGGTCTCGGGGTTGGTGAAGTCGGGGAAGGCGGTGGGCCCTGGCCACACCTGGATGACAGACCGGAGTGGAGAAGCCCAGGGTCCCCCCATGGAAGGATTCAGGTGGAACTTGTCAGGAGCCACCGTTCCCCCAGCTGGGACCCCGCCTTGCTCTGCCCCCTGGACAGCACCCTCTTGCTGAATGGCGGGACTTCCCACGCCCTCTCCCGAACCCGCTTACTCTACCTGCCCGATCAGCGGCTGCCCGGTCTCATTGGTGATAAACACCCCCCTTCGCAGACCCTCATCATAGGGCCGGTAGCTCCCGGGGGGGCCGGAGCTGCTGATGGCAGGATCCTGGGGGTCAGAGAGGCCAGTGGCAGAAGGAAGTGCCCAGAGCCGTGGCCCCAGTCGCTGGGAGGAGGGAAGTGGTCTCGACGGACTGTTAGCAGGGTGCCACTACGGGACGAAGCTGTGCGTGCGTCCACTGAGCGCGGACGTGCCCATGGCTGCCGTAAGGAGCCTGAGCAGCAGGCAGATGTCCCCAGGGACCCTGAGCGGAATGTCGTAGGCAGCAGGGTGGCGCCACCATGAGCGGGAGCCACCAGCCCGGGCGCTCTTACTCCCCGAGCCGCAGCTTCGAGGGCGGGCACTCACCACGATCATCACGTACCGCCGGCCGCCCTGGTGGAACTCCTGCACCATGGCCGGGAAGTCCCCGAAGCTGTCCTTGTTGAAGGTGAAGTCCCTCTTGGCATCCATGTAGTCCAGGTCGTTCCACTGGACGTCCTGCAGGGTGGCGACTGCACAGGGCGCTGGGGGCCTGGGGAGCGGCCCGGCAGCCCCCACCTCCCTGCCCCTGCCCCACCGTCCTGTGGAACCCACCCCACTGCACTCACCAGTGGGAAGCCGGCCCTGGTCATGTTCTCCACCACCTGGCGGGTGACGGTGGTGGAGGAGTAGCCCCAGCGGCAGAGGTGGAAGCCCAGGGCCCAGTAGGGCGGCATGAACGGGTGGCCTGGGTGACGGACGAGGTGGATGGGTGAGGTGGCTGGGTGAGCGAACGGGGGTGGGCTGAGAGGCAGCGCGCAGGCCGGGGCAGGCCCACCTGTGACGTCCAGGTACTGCTGCACCACGCTCCCGGGCTCCGGGCCCAGGAAGACGTACACGTCCAGGATCCCGCCTGTGGACCGCCAGCTGAGGGCCGGGCTTGGCTGCAGGACCACGTCTGCGGGGGGCAGTCCTGGGCTCAGCGACACACACACCCATCTGCCCACCCCCGGGGCCCTCGGCCCCTCACGGGTGGCGAGGCCAGACTACCTCTGGAGAGAATTGTCCTCCCACAGGCAGCCCGGGGCCAGCTGAGGGCACAGGGGACCCCGAGGACCTGTGGGGACCACCCTGGGCGGGTGCACCTCAGCACTCCCCTTTCTGGCCTCTGCCTGCCCCCGGAGCTTGTGAGTTTGGAGAGAAGGTGAGGAGGGGACCTCCCTGCCCAGGGAAACCAGACCCGGCAGTGGTGGGGGCGTGGCTGCATGCTCACCCATGGCGTTGCTGTTCAGGAGGAAGACCCCGTGAGCCAGCCCGCCGTCCTCCAGCACCAGGTAGAAGGGGTGGGACCCGTACAGGTTCGCACCGGGCTGGGGTGCAGAGGGCAGGTTCTTAACTCCCTTGCCCTGCAGCTCCCCCAGCCCAGCCCTGCCCGGGACCCCCTTACAGTGGGCGCAAGGTCCCGGTTCCAGAGCGTGATCTTGGTCCAGTTGGTGCTGAGCATGAGGGGGCCGAGGTGCTCGGCCAGGCCGGTGATGTGCGGGGATGGCAGCGAGGTGGACAGCTGCAGGAACTGGTCAGCAAAGAACAGGGGCGCCACCGTGGTGTCCAGCCTGCCCGGGGGGGGGGGACCGGATGGGGTCACCACGCAGAGGCCAGACGAACCCAACACAGACTCTCCCAGAGGAAGCCCAGGCCCTGGTGTCCCCTGTGGAGGCTAGCGTGACCTGCCCAGCTCTAGCCGGGGTGACCTTGGGACAGCAGCAGCCACGTGAGGCCTCACAACCCGGGGACCTGGTGCGGCATGGGGAGCACCCAGGGTACCTCCAAGATGGGGTGCTGCCCAGCCGAGCCCACACTGTCCCAGGTGGGCCCCAGGTGAGGACTGCCCCAGGAGCCCCAGCTGCAGGCCAGTACTGCCCCAGACCTCCCCTGACCTGGGAGTGGTGGCCCTGAACTCCAGCAGGGAGGCCCAAGGGGGAGGGGGGGCCCCGCCCGGGGTCTGAGCACTCACAGAACCCGGCCGTCCAGCTTCCGCCGCACCACCACCCCGAAGGGCTCCTCGGAGAACTCCACGCTGTACAGTGTGGATGGCGCCCGGCTGCGGACACGCGGGGTCTCCATGGGTACCTCGTAGCGCCTGCTGGCGGGGTCTTTGATCTAGACAAGGGCAGTGGCGTCATGAGGCTGTTGCTGGGCCGGCAGCTGTCTCTGCACCTGCCCACTCCATCCTACACCCCGGGGAGCAGGGGTCCGTTCAGTCCCAGCAGGGCCGGGCCACCCTCCCTGAGCCTCAGTTTCCTCACCTCCAGAGCCAGCGGCACACCCGCTGCGGTGGCAGGTCAAGTGCAGGGTGCCATGGAACCCAAGGTTCAGAGAAACAAGTTTTTTTAGGGTAAGTGTGTCTCTTTTTTAGGGTAAGTTTTTTAGAGGTCACGTGGGACCGTCACTGAAAGCATGGACTCGGTCCCTGGCTATCTGGCCCGTTCACCACACATCCTGTATTTCCGCCTCTGCTGAACCCGGGGACGCCATTCGTCCCGTCACAGGCGAATGGGAGAGCCCGGGGCCCCGGCTCTTGTCTCGTGCGCAGTGACCACATGGTGAACAGTGGCGTTTTAAGCGCCGTTGAGACAACAGGGCCCTCTGAACGAGGCCTCAGCCCTCCGCTCTGTACCCGCACATGTGTTTGGGCAGCAGTGCCCCTGCCCGGCACCAGGCTGTGTGCCAGGGGCCACGATGCTGCCTACCCCCCGCCTGGAATGTCCCTTTGCCCTTCACTGTCCTGGCAGCCCCTGCTTCCTGAGGGTGGGCGCTGTGTCTGTTCACACCAGGACTCCCCCAGGGGGCAGGACACACTCTGCACAGTGACCAGACCCCCGTGGAGCCCGGTCCGACCATTCCGTCCCCGCATGGGCCCCGCCCCGCCCGGCCTGCCCACCGTGAAGTGGAGACGGCTCTCGGTCTCCAGCAGCACGTCCAGCCGCAAGCTCAGGATGTCCTTGGGGAAGAAGGTCGGGGTGGCGCGGGCCAGGCTGGCCGTGTAGCCCGTGTCCGTGGTGGTGAGGTTCCCCAGCCTGTAGCTCGGGTAGCTGGTGGGGAAGAAGCACCAGGGCGGCCCCATCTGGGAGCCCCGGGGCGGCCCCACGGGCACGTAGCAGCAGCCCCGGGCCTCACACTGCTCCCGGGTGATGGCCCTGTCAGGGGCACAGTCGAAGCGGCTGTTGAGGGGCACGCTGCATGGTGCGGGCGCTGCTCCGGGGCGGGGGCGGGGCCCCGGGCCGCTGGCCCCCTGCTGATGAGCTCCGAACTTCTCCTTGGGTTCCAGAGAGAGGCTGCGCAGTTCTTGGGGCATCGCCGCCAAATCGTGAAGCAGGATGTGCCCCAGGAGGACAGCGGTGGCCAAGCAGAGGAGGGCGCAGGCCCCCAGCAGGGGGCGGGAGCAGGGTGGCTGCCTTCGGTCCATGGTTTCCACGGTGCGGGTAGGGACCAGTGCCCCCGGCCTGTGAAGAGAGGACCAGGCTCAACAGGGGAGGGAGGAGCAGCCAGGCCTCGGAGCCCTCAGAGAGGCTTCCAGACGTGACCCCAGCACGTGGCGGCCCAGAGGTCTGGTCTGCTGAGGGGGCGGGCGGCCCAGGATGGGCCAGTGCCATTCAGACAGACGCGGGAGAGGTGGGAAAGGGGAGGTAAGTCCCAAACAGGGTTGCAGGACACTGGGGACCGTGACAAACGAAGGTCTGTGAACGTGCCTTGCTGGCAGGAGAAGACCCGCACGGCAGAGAGACAAGTGAAAGGAGCTGGTCCCCACAGCGGACAGCAGCCTGCTCCTGCGTCAGCTCCGAGGTTATTAAGTTGTGACTAATGGGGTGTCCTTAAGGGCACCCGCCACCCCCCCCGCCCGCGTCCTGCTGACCTGCACGGGGTTACCGCCTGGACTGAAGTGTCCGGCACTGCAGCCAGAACAACACACCCAGGTTTGGCGCAGGCCCAGGAGGAAGGCCCGGCCCCCAGAGCCCCTGCCAGCCAGAGGTCGGGCTCGGGGCACCCCGGTTTGGCTGGGGGAGCCTGTCACAGCAGGCGCACCAGAACCTCACTTTTTTGGCTTATCTGTATGTTCTAAATATTTTGTAAGAACCAGTGCTGGTCTAGCTCCTCCGAGGAGCAGAGACACCAGCGTGGGACTAAGCAGTCAGGGACTCTGGGAGGGGAGTCCCTTCTGTCTGTCTGAGAAAATGGGGAATTGCTGGGGAGGCTGGGATGGTGGCTCGGCCCCAGTGTCCCAGACTGCCGTGCAGGCTGAGCAGAGTTGGGCAGGGCCCCTGGCTCAGGGGGGCCAGGGGCCGTCAGGGGGCCTGGGGCTCCGGGACATGGCTTGCTCTAGTGTGACTGGCCAGAAGTCACCTGTCTCAGGACAGTGGTGGGTTTCAAAGTGCAGCTGCCCAGCCAGCATCGTCCCTTCCCTTCCCTTCTGTTCTGACGCCGAAATGCAGAGACAGCACAGCCACCCCCACGCAGACGGTGGCCCTATGTCGTTGGTGGTCACTGCACCCCTGACCAACCAGCTAGAAATTCAAGGGTTCACAGCCTCCAACCTCCTCAGGCTCACTACTGGCTAGGACAAGTCGCAGAGCCCGGGTTTGCTATAAAGGGTACAACCCAGGAACCTCCGGGTGGTGAGGTATGGAGGAGGGGCACAGAGCCTCCCGGGGGCATCACACTGTGCTCCCCAGCCTGCAAGCTCTCTGAGCCCCAAGTAGTTCGGGGTTTCGTTCTGCAGGCCTGAGTGGTTCATCACTGGCTCTCTCAGCTCCCCAGAAGTTGGGGGTGAAAGTTCCCACCCTGAGCCCAGCTTGTCTTTCTGGGGACCAGCCCCAAGCCACCCGTCATCTCATTAGCATATAAGACACCCATCACTCCCAAGACACCAGGGGCTTGGAAGTGGGGGACAAAGACTGAATATTTATTTTTTCTATCACAAGGTATCCCAGCCCCACCTGACCCTTCCAGACACATCTGAGAGCTGTGATCAAGACAACTCAGAAACTAGGGGATTCAGGGTGTCAGCAGGGTCCTCAGTCAGGGGCTCTTAGGCAACGCCCTCCCTCCCCACCCAGAGTTCAGAAGCTACAGTGCGGAGCTCGGGCGAGACTAGTGCCACAGCCGTCCCGCGGCTTCCATTGTATAGCTGGGAAGGGTCCCAGAGATGGGGCAAGCCGCGCGTGCGTGTGTGTGTGTGTGTGTGTGTGTGTGCGCGTGCGCGCGCGCGCAGGCGCGGGCAATGTAGAGGAAAAAGGGATTAGGCAGCTGCTCTCCAGAAGCCGGTCACGGCTTTTAGGGAAGTGACCCAGACTTCCCCGGCCGGGGTGGCAGTGTAGATCAGCCAGTTCAAAGTCCAGCTCCACCACTCGAGGGGCAAGCAAGGATTCGCCCGTGCCTCAGTTTCCTCCCCGTGAAATGGACCAGTGCAATCTCCCTGGTCTGGCACCGTGAGACTGAATGAGGACCGTGCGGCTTCCGGGGTCCCAGTCGTTACTACTGCCCCCGCCACCCGTGGACCCTAGCACGGCGTGCCCAGCTTCTCCAATGGGAAATCACTGACGACCCATCCCTCGATCCATCGATCCCTCCCCCTTGCGGGCCTCACGACTGCCCGGACCCGACAAGGAGGGTGCAGCAGACCGCCCTGACCCCTCGCTGGGACCGGGCTCAGTCCCGGGCCCGTTACCCGCGGCCCGCTCACCTCCGCGCACGCGCGCCCGGTCCCGTACAATCACCCCGGCGCACGCGCGCTCAGCTTCAGGCGCTGCACTCCTTTGCGCACGCGCACCGGGTCCGCAGCGGCGAGGCGGGGGCTCAGGTGTGGGCGGGCACCCGCCTAGGCAGGCGGGGCAGCGGATCACGAGTCCAGACTCTGCACAGGCGCCCTGGATGAGGATGCGCTCCTTTGGCCGTGCGCCGCCTAGTGGAGGGGCGAGCCGGGCAGCCTGTGCCATCCTCGCTCTCCTCCAGCTGCGCACCTGGAATGTGGGAGGGGTGAGCGGCGCGCACCTGGCTCGGCACAGCAGCTCTCCACAGCTGCGCTCCGATGTGTTTCGGGTCGGGGGAGGGGCGACACCCACCGCGAGCACGCCCTCGCGACTGTCAGGTTCCCTGGCAGCGGGCCAGGCGGCCCAGGGGCTCCCCTCCTGCCAGTCTGGCCTGAGAGGCAGGCACAGGTGCTCGGCACCGCAATGGCAGAGAGAGAACAGTTGGAAACAACTTTAATTACGCAACTTAAACTTAGAAACTTACTCAGCAAAGGAAAACGTTGCCTAGAAAGTCGGCTATGGTGAAAACGTTAACTGACATTCACAAGGAGTTTTTTATACAGTGAGAAAATTCTGTTTAGAGGAGCGAGCTTCTCAGAGGGAAACTCGAAGCTGAACCCAGTGGGGTCTCGTCCTGGCGGAGCGGTCACCAGCAAGGCGCGGGCACGCACCTCGGGGAACTTCCGGCGTCTCCGGCTTCTTCATGGTTTTTGTCTTTATTGCTTTAGAATAAAGACGACTTCCTCCATATTCAGAAAAAAGATTTTATTTTCCTGGTGAAAAGTTTTAAAGTGAAATTATGTTGTAGAATGTGTTCCCTTTACACTACAGAGAAGCCACAGGCACCAACAGTTAGTTACTCAGGAAATGGGTGTGGGACAAGGACACTCAGGTGATGCTGAAGGCGGGACCAGCAGGCAGACCGGGCACAGGCCCAGTGTGTACCCACTGTGCTGGGGCGCATTGCAGTCACCAGGTCTCGGTAAATAGCTCCAGGCGGTCACTGCCCTTCAACTTTGTCCCCTGAGCTGAGAATCGGGATTTAAGAGGAGGGACCCCAGTTCTCTGGGAGATGGGAGCGGGCGAGCTGCGATGAGAGGTGGGTCTTGCGGTGCACCCTAACAGAGGCACTGGGGCCCGAGGGCCCCACACTCCAGCTCTTCGGGGGGGCCCCCTCTCCGCTCACCCACCGACAGAGCAGGCGGCAGCCCAGGTGAGGAGGGAGCCCAGCGCCCTTGTGGGCGCTCACTCGGGGGAGCACGTGCAGCCTGGGGACAGGGTTTGCATCCGCAGGTGCTGCCTTTGCGAAGGGAAGACTGGACTAGGTGCAGGTGCGACTGGGAACATTGGGACTTGACTTGGTTTAAACTGGTGGGTGGCTGGAAACAATTCCCGCAGTGCTGACCTATGTGTTTCTCGTCATTGGTGTCATTCTCTGAGGGCAGACACAGCTTTCACGACACAGAGAGATCCTAGGCCCCTGGTGACACATGAAATCACTGCCTGTCCCCCGGGGGCCGGCCTGGGAGGCGCAGGCCAGGCTGCCTCCTAGAGGGAGGGCCTGGGGGCGCCCAGCTTGCTGGCCACCGCCTGTCTGAGCTTGAGCAGGGCCTGCTGGAACTGGGGGTGCTCCTCCCACACCAGGTCCAGGATGGTGCCGATGGTGGCCAGCCGGCTGTCCAGGCGCCTGTGCTCCTCCGTTATTGACTGCTTGGAGCGGCACAGAAACACGTACCTGCCTTCCCTTACGGCCTGCAGGTGCTTCAAGCGTGTCTGCATGGCCACCAGCTGGCAGAGTTTCTTGGGTGGGACAAGAGACCCCGTGTCAGGCTGGGAAAGTATAGAGAGGACGCCCGCCGACTCCCCACACAAACCCGGATTCGAAAAAATGACACAGGGCCGAGCCTCCCAGGACAGGGACGGCAGGAGGCACAGGTCCCCACGTCTAGGGGACGAGGCTGGGGTAGAGCCTTCCTCCATTGTCCGAGGGGCTCCCTCTGCTGTCTCCCGGTCCCGGCCGACCAGCCCCAGAGTCCCCAGTCCTGCCTGACCCTCTTCCGCTCACACCGCCCCGTCTCACGGGCAATCCCGCTGGGACGACTCTGATCTGTGTGCCCTCGGAGTGCCGCCCACTGGCCCAACAGTGGGCGGTGGCCCTGTACGGCAGGGCCTCAGGCCTCTGAGAGGCCCCCATGTCCACCTGCCACCCTCTGCTCCTCCCTCAACCTTAGAGCCCGTGGTCCTGCTGACTCGGCCACCTCAGCCCGGCACCAGCCCAGAGGGAAAAGCCCAAAGTCACCATCGTGGTCCCCCAAGGGGGCCTGGCTTCCCTGCAGTCCAGCCCGCAGCCCCTGGTGGCTCGGAGCAACCTCGGGCTCCAGCTTGGCCCTCTGTTCCCTCTGCCTGGGGCGGCCGGCTCCCCCGGCCTCCTGGGGCCCGACTCCAATGTCCTGTCCTCTGAGCCCCCTGCTGAAAAGTGCGATTCCACCCCACTCTGTTTTTGTTTATTTTTCTCCGTTGCATCTGCCACCTCTAACACCTGATGGCTTTTCTCTGACTTTACCACCTGTCCTCCTGCTCCCAGAACGTGAACTCGGGGAGAGGGGTCTGTTCTGTCCCACTCGGCAGCCCTGGCTCCCAGGGCTGTGCCCGGACCACGGCCGGAGCCTAATGCGTGTGAGACAGATGGAAGGTCACCAAGCACTTGGCGGTGCCACCACCAGGCGGACTCAGCTGGTCAGCAGGAGGCCGGGCCTGCTGCTCCTTGGGGAGACCCCGCAGCCTGCACTTTCGTGGCCCCGGGGGGCCTGGGGCCTGTTTACCTGTCGCTTGAGGGTGGCGAGCTGCTCCAGGTTGGCTTCCAGCTCCTCGGTCTGCGTCTGCATGGCAGACAGCTGCGTCTGCTTCTCCACCAGAGAGGCGCTCATGCGCTTTTGGGTTTCTTCCAGCTCCAGGACATGGTTGCTGCACACCTCGGTGGCCTAGGGGACAGACGGGCTCCTCCCGTGTCTGCTGGCCCGCGGACAGAGGGAAGCGGGGCCCTGGCGAGCCTTCCCTGCACCACAGGGGAGGACCCCCAGGGAGGGCAAAGACAGCCCCGCCCCTCGGGGTCTGCGAGCCAGCTGGCACGGGGGGGTGAGTCCAGCTAAGCCCATGCCGCGGACCGCTCCGCAGAGGCCAGTGATGCCCACCAGTGATGCCCACCAGCGAGTGAGGCTCGTGACCCCTGCCGACCCGGAGGGAGGGGGACCGGTGGACACCAGCCTGCGGACGGGCCGCCCCCGGCAGGCTCCCTACTTTGTGAAGGTCCCTGAGCTTCCGCTGCAGCTCTGCCTGCTTGTGGTGGAAGTCGGTCCGGGTGACCAGCTTCTTGTCCCTCTTGCTCTGCCCCTCGGCCTGGGTGGCGATGGTCTCCCTGCGGGTGACGGCCAGCTCCATGTCTCGGATCATCCTTTCCTGTCGCTTCAGCAGCTGCCCGTGCTTGACCTGCGCACACGAGGTTGAGGGGCAGGTGGGGGGCTGGTCGCTGCCCCACACCCGCAGGGACCGGTGGGGAGATGCCCCGGGAAGACAAGGGGTCTGCACGCCCGGTCCGCTGGACAGAGTCACGTTAGGGTCCGCGTGGAGAATGAAAGGGGACAGGGTGACACCGGGGATGTCAGGCCACACGAGGACCGCACGCAGCCCAGGGCTAGACCAGAAGAAGGACGTTAGCCCGACCCCGGCGGAGTCTGGTTCGTCTGTAGTTTGGGTCATCGGACGGTCCCAGGGAACCTTCTCCGTTGGCACAGACACACCGTGGTTGCCGAGGTGAGGCCGGCGCCCCCCCGGCCTCCACACCCCCCCACCCACCTGCATCCTGTGGATCTCGGCCCTCATGGCGCGGACCTCCGTCTGGCCGGTCTCCGAGCTCACCGAGGCGCGCATCTCTTTGGCCAGCTGGATTTTCTTCTCCCAGAGCATGATCTGGTGTCTCGGGAAGGAGACGAGGCCGTGTGAGGGCCCAGGGTCTCCAGAGCTTTCCTGCTGCAGCTGCTCTGAGCTCCGGCTCTGAGGCCTCCCTCCACCCCCAGGGGCCCCGCTGCGGGGCTGGAGGTCAGGCCTGGGGGGAGGTGGGCGCAGTGCTGGGCCGGCTGGGCAGGAGGGCCCATGTGTGCAATTCCGTGTGGTCACTCTGGGAGACCCCCGCCTAACCCTAACCATCGAGGGGCCGTTGGCGCATTTCTCTACCCAGGCACGGCGAAGGACGTGTCTGGTAAATAAGAACCAAGCTCCCCCTTTGGGGGACCAGGCCCTGCCGCTCCCTGCCTTCCTCCTCCTCTCCGTTCCCCGCCCCTGGAGCCGCTGTCCCCAGACACGGTGCTGCCAGTGGCATCTCCCGTCCCCACCACCCGGGGGTGGGGGGGCAGGTGGGGCTCCCAGGCTGGCCTCTCGGGCCTGAACACGGCGGCCCAGCCACCGCGGCTGCGGTGTGCCTGACCGTGAGTGGTGGTGCCCTGAGCGGAAAACACACAGCCCGCTTCCCAGAGCGGGCACAGGACAGAGTGTGAAATCCAAGCCCCGACGGGCACACAGCCAGCCCCCTGCTCACGCACGGAGCGTCTGTGGCTGTGTGTGAGCCGTGACCCGAGAGTCTGGGGCTTCCACGGAGACCGTATGGCTCCAAAAGCCAAGAGTAGCTGCTGCCCAGCTCTTCCAGGAAAAGTTTTGCCAGCCCTGGAAATAGACAAACCTGTGGCCTAAAGAGACAGAGAAACACAGAGAGACAGACAGAGACACACAGACACAGACAGACAGACACAGAGAGAGACAGTGGAACGGGCAACTTCAGGAGGAGCCAAGGACGGTGAACCCAAGGACGGAAGTTGACGTAAGCAGCAGCAGAAACCCTGGGCAGGCTACTGAAATGTTAGCATGGGTTGCTTTACATCAGGTATCAAACAATGTAATTAAAAAAAAACTTCATCTCAACAAAACCTGCTCTATTGTCAGCGATACCCAGTCCTGGCCAGCTGTGTCTGGGGTCGGCCAGCCCGGGAGGGGGTTCTGTGGGCCCTGCAGGGGCGGGGTGGGCGCGGCACTCACTCAGCCTCCACCAGGCTATTGAGGGTGGACGCCTTCTCCTCTGTCAGCTGGTCCAGCCGCTCCTGCATCTCGATGGTCTCCCGCTCCGAGGCCTGCGGGGGCAGGGGAGCAGCTGTGCGGCGGACTCGGGGGCACACACCCGGGTGCCCACAGCCGGGCCCTCCCGCCCACCCGCCCGCCCTTGCCCTGGGGGGCGGCGGGAACTGACCTTGAGCGCCTGCACGAACTCGCTCTCGGCCACCAGGTTGTCCTGCTGCAGGTCGGCCGAGCTGCTCCGGTTCTTGCTCAGCAGCACGTTGAGCTTCCGCAGGTCGTTGTCCAGGTCCTTCAGGTGCCGCTCAATGTCCTTCTGCTCCTTCTTCTCCTGGTTGATCTTGTCTGTGGCAGACAGCGGGGACCCAGGGAGTAGGGGGGGGGCAGGTCCCAAGGACTGGTGAGCAGGCCCGTGTCTCCCCACGGCTCACCTCCTGCCCCACTGTCCCCTGGGCACCCCCTCCCCCATCCCGTCCCCCCAGGGCCAGGGGAGAGGGACAGGGTCCCTTCTGGCTGCTTGGTTTCCAAAGCCTGTCCCTTCCAGGCTCGGGAAGGACCCAGGCACAGCGACCAGCAGGTGCGGGCATGACGGGAGCAGGACACACAGGCTCTGGGCACGGCGGGACAGGTGGGGACCCTGCCCCTGCCCACAGTGCCCCTCCAAGCTCCGTGGCCACAGGCAGAACACCACGGCCTGAGTCTCCAACAGGCAGGCTTGGCGCCCACGTCAGGGCCAGCAGGTGGCAGCACTGCTCAGGTGCAAGGAGCCCGGACCACTGGGCAGCAGCCACAGGGGCCACGTGGCTGGGCCGACCTGCACAGATCCTGGGTCAGAAACCAGATGGGGCCAACGGGACCAGGACACCTCAGCAGGTGGCCGTCGGGCAGATGGCACCCAGGAGGGATGCCTGCCCACCCTGGACACCCTGGGATGGGCCGACCCCCAGGATTTAGACACAGCCTGGGGTGAGACAAAGACCGGGGGGCCAGTGGGACAGTTTTCTAAGCTCAGCCACAGAGGAGGAAGGATTCTCTTCCAGAAGCCCCGAGTTGGGGGCCCGAGGTCCCGCCGTCCCCCTGGGCAGGAGACCAGCCCAGGGACCAGCAGCGAGCTGGCTATCTCAGCTGAGCCGCCCCCGCTGCGTCTTGGGGGGAGGGCGCCCCTCCAGGGACTGTCTCTGGCAGCGCCCCGAAGGCCCTCACCTAACGAAGTCAGTGTGTTTCCCCAATCGCCTGCACCGCGCCTGCAAACCGCCTGCCAGTTAGGGCGCTGCAGGCCAGGCCATGGCCACACTCTCAACCTGAGCTGTGAGCACCACCGGTCTGCCTCCGAGGCTTCGTGAAAACCGACAGTGCCTGCTGGGCAGTACTGCCCCACCCCGGACAGGACCCTCCCCCAGGCCGCGGAGCCACCAAGTGCCGAGCGCGAGGCCCTCACTCTCGATACGCAGCTTCTTCTGCTCCAGGATGTGGACCTCCTTCCGCAGCAGGTGCAGGGAGGCCAGCTGCTCCTCGCGCTCCTGCGAGGCCTTGACCATGTCCTGCTGCAGCCGCAGCCAGCTGGCCTGGGCCTGCGTGACCTCTGTGCCCTGCTCGTCCAGCTGCCTGTGCAGCCGCTTCATCTCCAGCTCCAGGGGCCCCAGCTCTTCCCCCTGGGAGGAAATTCGCCAAAAGGCAAAACGAGCCTCCGTTGGCCGAGGCCTGCTTTCTGGGTGGGCTGGACCCCGGGCACCCTGCGCTCCCACCAGGGCCCTGTCCACATGCTCCTGACCTGCTGTGGGAGACACTGGTCCCCACTGCTGGGGGGGTCCCACCGTGCCACAGCCGTGTGGGGCCAGGGGGCCGGGTGGGCGGGGCCTTGCTCAGCCATGGGACATCGCAAATGGTCTTTTCCCAGCAGACGGTCCCACTCAGGACTTCCTTCCCTGGGAACCCACCAGGCGTGGCTTGGAGAGAGTGCTCGGGGGCTGGAGGCCCAAGTTGGGGTCCTCAGGTCAGGGCACCTGGGAAACCTATGGGACTTCCAGCCTCAAACCTAGATGGGCCCCAGCCACATCTGTCCACTCAGAGGCGAGCGGCCCGGCCCCCAGACGCCTGAAATAGTCCCTCTCTGGCCCCGGACGGGGAAGGCTGCCGACTCCGCCTTGGAGCCTCGCACACCGGAGCTGCTCCCCCGAGGGACGGGTGGAGGAGGGGCGTAGTCCCCGGGGGTTCGTTTCTAACCATGAGATGTTCCCGAAACGGCCAGGCGCACCCAGCGGCCCCCCGGGGCCCGGCCCCCGGCCCTACCCCCAGCTCGGAGACCATCTGCTCCAGCTCCTTGCTGAGAGTGTTGATCAGGCCTTGCTTCCGCTCGATGAGGATCGTGCGCCGGCAGATCTCGCTCTCGCTGTTGCCGATGAGGTCGTTCACCCTCTGCACCTCCCGGTCCAGCTCGGCCAGCGCCGCTCGGTGCGCCTGCAGCCTGCAGGCCGTGTTCGTGCTGTCCAGCGTGGCCTGGGCGATGTCGCCTTCGATTTTGGAAAGATGTGTCACCTGAAGGAGCAGAAGGAAACACGTCCGAGCACGGGGTCTCCCTGGAAGGCTCCTCACAGCGTCGTCATTGTCATCGTTCCTTTTGTCACCAGCACGGCAGGAGGTGCTGGTCTCCTGGCCCCTGACGGCCGCTCACAACAAAGAAAGTAACGTTATCGTTTCTTCTTAAACGGACGGTAACACTCGTGGCCGGAAGGGCACGAACGCAGGTGAGGAAATCGCCCCCGGCCCTGCCACGGGGTGGGCCACGCCACCGCCTGGAACCCGTCCGTCCCTCCTGCCCTGCTGCAGGGTCATGCTCCGCACAGAGGCTTGTAAACCCCCTTTTTTTATCTCACAGATTAAAAAAATTTATTGATTTTAGAGAGAGCGAGGCCGAGAGAGACACACTGATGTGTGAGAGAAACATCTGTCGGTCACGTCCTGCCTGCGCCCCTACCAAGGACTGAACCTGCAATGTGGGCATCGGCCCTGACAGGGAATCGAACCCACAGCCTTCAGGTGTACAGGATGACGCTCAACCAACTGAGCCGCCTGACCAGGGCATGAGCCACTTTTTGATGCGATAAGTCTCGCCTTGGATTCTTGTCCCCCCATTTTGGACGGCCGTGCCAGGCCCTGGTCATGGTGTTCGTTAACGGAGGCTGGGGTGGGAGTCACGGCCGGGGCGGGCACACCTCCATCCCCTCGCCAGTGTCCGGGAGGGCCCCGTCCCTGCTGTCGGTGGTCCGCCTGCTTCGGCGGAGGAAACCAAGGGGCCTAGCCTCTGTGGGTCGGCAGGCCGTCACCCACGTTCCCACTCTAAATAACACCGTGGCAGCCCTGGCTGGTGTAGCTCAGTGGATTGGGCGCAGGCCTGCGAACCACACGATCGCGGTTCGATTCCCAGTCAGGGCACATGCCTGGGTGGCAGGCCGGTTCTCAGCAGGGGACGCACGAAAGGCAACCATACATTGATGTTTCTCTCCCTCTCTCCTTCCCCCCTTCCCCCCTAAAGATAAATAAATAAAACCTTAAATAAATAAATAAATAAAACCGTGGCAGACACTCGGCTTCTCATCTGTGTTCATGGGGCAAACGTCCCTTTTACCAAAGAGCTGGACGCGGTCCTGAAACACAGGGCCCTACGGTGGGCGTGTCCAGCACCCAGCCGGAGGCACGCGACCTGGGGACGCTCGCCACCTGGGTTAAAGGGTGGGGCCGGATGGCATCGCAGGCCTGCCGGCCGGCCTGTGGCTCTGCCGGCCGGCCTGTGGCTCTGCCGGCCTGAGGCTCTGAGCCTCCTGCCCCCTCCATGGGCTCTCAGAAGACAGGTGCACTCGGGTCCCCCCTGTGACGCCACGCGGGTTTATCACAAAGGCGTTTGTGCGAGTCAGGCACGGAGGCTGCTCACTTGGAAACGGGTCCTTTTCCGTGGCGGTGGCTCTGCCCTGACCCTACCGGCCAGCCCCTCGGCCTTTGCCGCCCACCCGGAGTCTCAGCTCCCTCCCAGCCTGCCTCCCAGGCTCCCCCCAATTCCCAGCCCCTCTCATCCCAGCCACCTGGGCTTCTCTCCTGAACCCTGAAGAGTTCTGTCCACAGGCACTGTCTGACCGGCCACAGTGGGTGACTGTCCAGGACACTCAACATTTCTAGGGTTCAGAGCCAGGCCCTGCCCCCTGGAGCAGAAGGTTCGAGCATCTGCAGTCACCGGCGCCCTGCCAGGCCACCCCTGGGCCCTCCTGCCCTCTGAGCTCGGCCTGCCCCGCCCGTCCCTTCCTTTGCCAAGCTCGTCCGCGATCACCAGGCCACCCTGCGGTCTTCACAGGGTCTACCTTCCCCTCTGCCCTGGCGCTCCGCACCCAGCCACGGCTCCTAGGCCGTTCTCCAGGCCTCTGGGACATCAGTACAGCTCCTGAATGCACTGCCCAGACCCCACCACTGAGCGGCGCCCACGTTCCCTCCGGACCCCCAGCCCCAGGGAATTCAGTCCACCCATGGCCTCTGCCCCAGACTGGCTCCACCAGGCCCGCCGCCGGCCCCCAGGGGTTTCCGGGCAGACTCTTTACCGCCCTCTTCTGGACATTGGTGGTAGTACATGTGTGAGCTTCCTGGGCAGCTGGAGGACAGGGTAAGGCTGGGAGGGGTCTGGGGACGGGCTTCAGAGGTGCCGCAGCCAGGTCGGACAGGTGGCTTCACATCCACCACACTCCTTAGCCCCTGCAGTGCACCCCAGGGTCCCCACGTTTGCTCTCAGCTGCTGGTCTTGCCCCCAACTCCCAGAGAACGACCTGGTGGGACTCCCACCAGGACGTCCCAAGGAGATCCAGCTTTTCACAGGCTTGGTTCCAGTCCCGTGTCCCCCGTCCTTGGCACAGCCAGGACAGCTGCCCCCCTCCCAGGTGTCCGGGGGTGGTGAAGTGGCTACAGGCAGCCACCAGGTAGCCGGCGACCCAGCCCCTTGGCCACAGGACAAGCCACTCCCACCAGCTGGGCTGCAGGCTGCCTCAACAACAGTGACCTCCAGGGGGCGCTGCCTCGGGCCTCCCCAGATATTGTGCTCAAATTCTGTGAACGGCCAGAGCGGACCCTCTGACACCTGTGGGGGTCTCCTGCCCAGGAAGAACGTGCCAGTGAGGCCCAGGGTCCCGCAAGGGCCGCGTGCGGAACGCCTGGGACCTCCACCTGGGCTCTGCTACCTGCCACCCCACGAAAGGCCTGGGCTGGAGGCACACGGGCAGAACCTTCCCGAGGGGCCGAAAAGCACGGGTGTGCACTCCTGGTTCACATGCGGCCGCTCTGCAGACCCACGGAGGGGACCCGCCTGTCCCCCTGAGACCCAGCTGGGTTGCCCTGCCCCCCCTTCCCCCGCTGGGACCCTGTCTGAGGGAATGAGGTCCACAGAGGCGGGGCCTTCAACAGGGTCACAGCATGGGAACAGGCGAAGGAGAAACAATTTGCACAAAGAACTGCTTTTCCAAGGACAGAGAGGTCGGCTGCTCTTCTCATGGCTACAGAGAGTGGAATGTGACGCAATACGACGAGGCCCCGCCCCCATGCGGTCTGTGCTATGGTGCCGGTGGGGTCCCCAGGGGGCGCCCTCCCTCAAGGCGGTGGGGACGGGGGGCGGGGGCGGGGCACCTACCAGGTTGGTCTTCTCCTTCTGCAGCTTCAGGATGAGCTGGTGGAAGTACTTGGTCATCTTGTTGGAGGTCACCTGCTCCTGCAGCTTCTCCAGGATGCAGGTGTCCAGCTTCCTGCGCAGGTCCAGCTCCTGCCGGATGGCCTGGCGGGCCGCCTGCAGCTCGCCCATGGCCGCCGTGCGCTCCGCCTGGGCCCGGCCCAGCGCGTCCTCCGTGTCCTGCAGCACCAGCCGGTAGGTGTTGACCTGCCCCTGCAGCGCTTCCTGCCTGGTCAGGCACTGCGCAGTCAGCTTCTGCGTCAGGGCCGCCCCCGTCTGCGCCCGGTGCAGCAGGCCCGCCAGCCGCTCGTTCTTCTCCTCCTCCCGCACGATGGACTTCTTGTAGGCTTCCACCTCGCTGTCCAGGGACTTCAGCTGGTGCCCGCACTCGCTGCCCAACGAAAGCAAAGCTAGCGCGTCCGTCAGGCCAGGACCGGGGGCTCGTGGCCATCCCCACCCCGGGGCGGGGGGGGGGGAGAAGGACACCGACGTTTGCACAGGCAGCCGGGCCTCAACTGCTGCTTGCCGACACCGTGGTAGAACTGCGACCCACTTCGAACCCGCGCCTAGAGCGAGTTTAAGATTGCGTAGTGGGGGAGGGTGGGGAGGAAGCCGGCACCAGAGGCCTGTCTCCTGTGGTCATGTTACACCTGCCGGGCAAGTGCTGTCCCAGTTTGTTTTCAAAGATTTTGTTTATTTATCTTCAGAGAGAGGGGGAGGAAGGGAGAAACATCAATGTGTGGTTGCCTCTCCAGCGCCCCCTACTGGGGACCTGGCTGACAACCTAGGCATGTGCCCTGACTGGGAATCGAACTGGAGACCCCTTGCTTTGCCAGCCAGCGCTCAGTCCACTCAGCCACACCAGCCAGGGCTGTCCCAGTTTTAAAGATGCGAACACTGAAGGGACAGTGGCTCACCTCACCCCTTGGTGGCTGTCACCTCAAATTCGACGGGTCCCCCCTCAGCAGCTGGCCATGGAAATGTCTGTGACGAATGTCGAGTTAAGGAGGACAGGCCCCATGCGGTGGAATTTGGATCGTTGCAGGGGAGTCTTTTGCCCTTCCCACCTGCCTCCCTCCATGGCCCTTGAGGGTCTAACACCAACAGAGTGTCACTGCCACAAAAGGGGAGACAGCAGCATGTTAAAATCCTGTACCTGGGTTTTCAAATGTCCTGTGATGTGATCACTTATTCTCGATAAAAAATGATTTTTAAAAAACACACTTTAAAAACACTTTCTTGAGCCCTGGCTGGTGTGGCTCAGTGGACTGGGCACTGGCCTGCGAACTGGAAGGTGGCAGGTTCGATTCCTGGTCAGCGTACAGGCCTGGGCTGCAGGCTGGATCCCCAGTAGGGGGCGCGCGAGAGGCGGCCAGTTGATGCATCTCTTGTGCTTGTTTCTCTCCCTCTCCTTTCCCCTCCCTTCCCCTCTCTCTCTAAAAGTGAATTACATAAAATCTTAAAAAATAAAGACCACGAGAACAAAAATCACAGCGTTCAAAATAAAAGAAAAACTTCTTTTTTCTTGGAACCAGAACTGGTGGGTGCAGGACCGTGTCCCGAGCGCCAGACCATCTGAGAATGAGGAGGGGACCTGCCCCTGAGCCGGGTAGGACTGGCCACACCACCGGAGCAGTCCCGGCCGCCTCGCCTCGGCCCTGTGTCTGGGGACACGTTTCATTGGGTGCTCTCTCCAGGAACAGCTGGGAGACGAGGCTGGGTGGGGGGTGGGTGACACTCTGGGTCAGGTCCTGGAGGCACCAGGGACTGGACAATGGAGCCAGCCACGGGCCGCAGTTTGTTCCCTGGTTAGTGAGTCTTTCTCGGGCCTCTGTCTTCTGCCAGGCTCTGGGCCGGCACCAGCAGTGGGGACCAAGTAGGAGCCACGCAGGTGAGCGGCACACTGCCGGGATGTCACGTGTGGGTCCCCATCACCTGGCTGACTTGGGGAATTAAGGCAGCGCTGTGCCCAGAGCCTCCCCCCCAACACCTGGCCCCAGAAGACGCCCACCCTGGCGAGAAGTAACAGAGCGGGGGCCTCTTCCTCCCCCGGGCGGGGAGATTAAACGGGATTCTGGCTGGAACGCAGCCCCGCACTGAACAATCCAGCGGGATGGGGTTTCCGCGCACAGGTGGCGAGGCCCCGAATCAAAGGGACACCTTATCTCCTGCAGATAAACACCTCTTTCTCTTCCTCCTCCAGTCTCCTTAATCCTCCAGGAAATCTGAGCAGGAAAGCCCGCTGCTCCGGGGCCTGGGGAAGTTTGAAAGGACTAAAGAATCGCTGAAATCTTGGTGACAATGAGGGAGCTTTCGGGGCGGAAGTGGGGCTGCAGGTGCCTCCTTTGTCCTGGGGGGCCTGCTCACCTGGGACCAGGTGGGCCCAGCAGGGCTCAATGACAGCTGGGCCCCTCGCCGTGGGCCCCCGGGGAGTGCCGCGAGAGGCCCTGTGCGCGCCGTACCTGAGCGCCTCCTGCACGGTCTGGTACGCGTCTTCCCGACACTTCATGCCCCCCAGGCAGGCGCCCCACTGCTGCAGGATCCGCCTCTTCTCCACGCCGATGGCCTCGATCTCCGCGCAGGCCTGTGGCCGGGAGGGGACGCTGTGCCCACACGCCAGGCTCGAAGCCCGGGCTGCCAGCACTCTCTCCCTTCCCCGTCACCCCCCCCGCCCTTTTCTTTCAATCCAGCAAGAGGAGAAACATGAAATGAGACTCGGCTCTACCGGCTCCTTGGACCCCGCCCAAGCCATTGCTCGGGGCCGGGCCGTGGGCTCGATGCTGGGGAAAGAGGGGGGGCCGAGCTGGGTGGACGCCTGCTGCCCACCAGGCCCCACACGGCGGGTGGGCCTTGGAGCCCAGGCGCAGGCTGGGCTGCGAAGACCTTGGCCGAAGCCATGCTTCAAGTATTTTAAACACCCACCTCAGTTCTTCAAAAGTTTGTGGCCCTGGCCAGGTTGCTCAGTGGGCTAGAGCGTCGCCCCGATGCACCAGGGTTGCAGGTTCAATCCCCGGCCAGGGCACACACAAGAACCAACCAATGATGCACCAATAAACAGAACAAGCAAAGTCGAAGTTTCTCTCTCCCCCACCCTCTGCCTCTCTCTCTCTCTCTAAAATGGAGACATTTTTTAAAAATTAAGAAGTGTGTTGATTCTACACAGTAAGCAAAAAGAAAATGACACCGCCTCTGAGCCCCCCTGCAGAGTTTACTGCCTCTGATGCCCAGTGCCACCTCCCCCGTGTGCATGCCCGCGTGCGTCACCATGTTCTCCGTGTCGGCTCGTGATTTCCTGTTAGCTACCAGCATATGGTGAGTGGGTTTCCACGTCAGCAAATGTTTGCTGTTGACCTAGAACGACCTGGGGGCTCGGGGAGCTGACCCCTGGCGCGGGTGACGTCTGGCCTGCCCGGGTCTTCCTGCCTCGTTGGTGACGCCCCAACCCACCGACCCCGAGGCCGCGTCCTCGCGGGACAGCTGTTCCCTCCCAGCGCCTGCTTCCCGGGTCACGCTGAGGAAGCCCTCTCCGGCCCAGGAGTTTAGAAGTAGTTTTCTTTTCTTTTCCCGTGCTACATTTTCCCCACTTAAATTCTTGATCCCATCTGGAATTTATTTTAGTGTCTGGTATGAGGAAAAAGTCTAATTTTTTCCCCCCAAATGATTACCCACATGGCCCGACACCGTGGGGTGTGTAAGCCGCCCCTTCTCCGTAATTTACGACCCACGGCATTTTCAGAGACCCGCGATGCTGGCCCCCAGGCGCCGCTGGGGTCCCGGTGTGCCCGGCACTGTCCAGCTGAGGCAAGTCCCAGGTCTCTGGAAACCCGGCCGTGGGGCTCACACTGGGGCGGCCGGTCACCCTTCTCGAACCTTCCCTTCCAAAGCAAGTCTTGGCTGGTCTTCTGAAGTTATTTTCCAGATAAACTACAGAATTGCTTTGCCAGACAAAAGCCTCGTTTTCTGGAATTCTGACCGGGACACACACACCTGGACTAAGTTTACCTCCAGGCTGGGAGGGGGGCAGCAGTCGGTCCCCCGGGCCTTTCCCTCCCTCAGTGACAGTGGCCGGTCCCTCCCTGTGTCCCTGTGGCTTCAGTCTCTAGTGTGGGCCCCGGAATTGGGTGCCACGTGGCATCTGCCCCCCACAATCGGAGCGGAGATGTGGGCGCTACCCGGGCCTGAGCTTGTTGGAGAGGCTTCCGCCCACCCCGAGGAGCTGTACCACCTCGAGGGTGCTGGCTGAGGGGCCGCCCAGCAGGCACGGCACAAAGGGACAGTTCCCGGGAGGAACAGCCGCTGGATCTCATTCAGCCGGTCCCTGCTCCGTCCCCACAGGGCCAGCCCGAGGCTCTGAGATGCTGACGAGACTCAGAGCTCGGTGACTCCTGTTCGACAGACCCCTGGGCCACGGGCACTTCTGCGGGGGTCGCTCTCACCTCGCTGACGGCCTTCCGGAGCAGCTGGGTGTCCTCGGCCTGGGTGACGTGCTGAGCCTCGAACAGGGCGACTTGTTCTTCCAGCTCGTGGGCCCGGGCGGTGAGCCGGTCCACGTGCAGGTCCTGGGGAACGAGACCAGGCGCAGGCCTCTCAGGGCCCGACCGCGGCCCGAGGGGCTGACCCCGAGGCCGGCCCGGCCTCTCCAGGCGGTGGGGTTCTCACCAGGGGCACCACGGGGTGCCCCCCAGGAGCCAGAGGGCCGGGGCGCTCGGTACCTGCTGCTTCTTTTCCAGCTCGGCCCGCGCGCGCTCCGCTTGCGACTTCTTCACCACCTGCGTCATCACCAGGATGTCGCCCTGCACGTCCCGGTCCACGTTCTGCATGTAGAAGACGTTCAGGGCCAGGCTCTCCATCTCGGCGTGCAGGGCCGCCACTGCGGAGACAGGGGGTCAGGGCCGGCCGCCCTGGTCCTCCCCGACCGCCCGCGCCTCTGCCGGGACGTCGGACTGCCACCGCCTGGCTGCCCACGGCTCCTTGTGGGGAGTGCGCAGGGCGGGCAGATTTTCCAGTGGCTCCCGCCACCTTCGGCCCCAGCGTCACTCCGGGGAATGAATCGATTCCAGGAGTGACCCCCGTGTGGCAGAAGGGGAACCTTCAGGTGGGCCTGGCGGGAGCGGGCGAGCCCTTTTAAAGCAGAGCGTTTCCTCCCGCCGGAGATTCCCTCCGGGGCCAAGGGGAAGGAAGCCGGTGGGGCGAGTTCCTCCCGCGGCCAGCAGGGGCGCCGGCGGGCGCGCTCCGCTCCCGGGTTTGGAGCCGCGGTAGGCTCCCTGCTGGTTCCCGATACATAGTTACCAAGGCCTGTCCTTCTGCCCCAGTCCCGGTGCGCCCTGGGCTTCATCATACACGCCTTGAAAGGTCTTCCCTCTCCTTTAACGGATGAATGTAGCACGTTAAACTAGTATGTTTCCTGATTGCAAACTGTTCCAGAAATAGGCCCTTCTTGGCTGAATGGTATTTTTCTTTTAATATATCGTAGCATTTAATCTCCTGTTGCTGAACTAACGTTTACTATTCGCTCGTGCTTATCCAGGACTTTGACGCCTCCCAAGAGGGTCGGCTTCACAGTCGTCTGTTTCCGGCGTGGCCGGCTGTCCCGAGCCTCGTCAAATGGGCCTGGGAGGCAGCTCTCCAGTTTCCCGCCCACGGAGGGTTGAGTGGCCGGGGAAGTGCCGTCCTCTCTCCCAGCCCACCGCATCCCCCCCCCCATGCCTTTGGAATTTGGAAACACACTGACTGTCTACGCAGGTTCATCACCCCTGCCCCCTGCCAGGCCCCCACGAGTCTTTGCCCCTGAACACGCGAGTCTCTTGAATTCCAGCGAATGTTTTCCTGAGGTCCTCTGCCAATGCCCCTAATCTTCTGGGATTCTTCTCTTGGGAATATTGCATTCCCAGACCTGCCGACCTTCTGTCTTTCTCAAAACACCCATCGCTTGGGGTGTTTGCCCTGAACTTTGGGGAGAATTCCTCTCAAACCAGCTTTTCCGTTTCTGTGTTCTGTTTTCACAGCACTGATCTGAACGCTTAATGCCTTCTCTTGGCTGACGATTATTTTTAAATCCCAAGCGCCCCTTTCTCCGGCACTTCGGTCTCATCCGACGGACGAGCTGCCCAGAGCACCAGCGGGGGCCCTGCTCTGTTTCGGGGGCCGGGTCTGCCGGGCACTGGCTGCTGTGTCTGACAAGCGGCCCCCCCTCCTGCGTGCTGGCCGCCACGATGGCTCACCCTCTGATGGGAAGGTTTCGGTGACTGCTGGGCTCCACCTCCCTCCCAGGTGAGGCCGGCGGCCATGGGCTTTGTTCAGTGGCAAAGCTCCCTGTTGACCAAAGGGACACAGTGGCCACGCTGGGGGGCAGGGCCAGGGCGGCAGAACCGATGATGCCGTTCGCCGGGACCCGAGCTCGGTTGGGGCAGCCTCTGCTTCTGCCGCCTGGCCGCCTCCAGAAAGGACACAAAGTCGGCGGAGATGCTTAGACCTTTCCAGAAGCCCACCCACACTTGGAACCCCTGCTGAGGGGTGCTGGGGGCACTCCCGGAGGTGTGCGGCAGGCAGGGCACGCCCGCTTTCAGGTGGCTGTCGTGCCTGGAGGGCCGATGCAGCTGGTTCCTGCTTTAGGGAGAAGCCCTGTTTTCTCCTTCCCGGCATTTTCGGCCACGTCGGAGGCGAGTGGTGTTGGATGCGTAGCCTCTCCCGCTGTCCTCCGGGGGCCCCGGGGCTTCCTTCTGGCCACCGCTGGGACAGACGCGCCATTGGTTTCTCTTCCTGATTCTTTTAGGTCCTTTACTCCGTTACAACAGAAACGCATGTGGCTAAAGTTAGAATGTTTAAATGTAGAAGAGCAGCAATGCCAACACAGGGTGCAGCAGGTGGAAGAAGTCGCTGTTCCCAGTGACCCTGCACGGCCACCGTGCTGAGCAGGGTCTCGTCACTGCAGCAGCGACCGGGCGTGTGAGGGGCCCTCATCCTGCCCTCTGGTCCGCTCTGAAGCCACCAGACTCCCCTACCTCAGTGGCTGCCTCCCCACCCACGGGCCCGCAGCTCGTTCAAGCCCTTGTGCCCCATGGGCTCCACCTAACCGCCGGCACCTGCCCACGCCCTGTGGTCGCACGCTCCCCGGCCTTCTGCACACGCCCACCTTGGAGCTTGGCGGCCCAGCCGCCTCTCCTGCTCCTCACGGTGCGCGTGCCCTGATGTGCAGGCCCCCCAGGGGGCAGCTTCCCGAGTGGGTGCCGTTTCAGACATTCATGCAACCCTTTTCCAAAATGGCCGGGCGCCCTCCCGGACATGCTTTTCTCTGGGTTCTGAGACGGCCCTCGCCGGGCCCTGGGGCGCAACCACACACGGGGTCGCCCGGGGAGGCGGGGAGGCCGGGGGGACGTGGTGAGGCTCGGCCCTTACGCTTCCTGTGCTCCTCGTTGGCGGCCTCGCAGGCCCTGGTGTAGAGCCCGCGGGCCTGCTTCAGCTCCTCCTCCCGCTGCTGGCGGGCGCAGGCCGCGACAGAGTGGCGGTCGTGGCTCTTCTCCAGCTGCATCTGCAGGCGGGCCAGGTGCTGCTGGACCCCGTAGAGGTCCACTCCCAGCTCCTGCCTCTGGGCTCGGCTCCGCTTGGTGGCCATGCCCTGTGGCAGAGAGAGGGACCGGGTCAGGGGGACTCGGGCGCCGGGCGGCGGCAGGCGGGACAGCGTGCACGCACCAGGTCTCGGACTTCCAGCGTCAGCTTCTCGATCTGGCGGCGGAGGTAGCTCTTCAGGGCGGCCTGGAACCTCAGCATCAGGGGCTGGAATGCGGGCAGAGCACGTGGTCAGTCTCCCAGCCCCTCCTCGCCTGGGCCTCTGGGGTCCAGCCCGGGATGCAGGGGCGGGGCAGGACCGACCCTGGCGCCAGGTGCTCACTGCGCCTGGCCCGGATTCTGACTCCGGAAGCCAGAGGTCCCCTCACAGGCACTGCAGACCCGAGTGTGTGTTTTGGCAAAAGGACAGGGCAGGCTGGGCCGGGGTCCTGGGGTGGCGCAGGGTCAGAGGGGGTGCTGGTACCCACGAACACTCAGCCCCTTTCAGGGGCAGCCCCTCCCTCCTGCAGATGGGTTCTCCCAGCAGGCTTGGTCTTCCCTGTCTGCCCAGGACGCCCCGCGGCGAGGAACGACGGCCCCGAGTGCCGGCGGTGCCGAGGCTGAGAAGGGCCGATCTGGGGTGTATGGGCCCTGCCCGAGGCAGCCGGCCGGGACCACGCAGGATAACTGTTCCGTGACCCGGTGCCGTGGGGGCCCAGTGTCGGGTGACGGGGAGGCCCGTGGAGGCGGCGGGCAGAGAGAGGCCCAAGTGCCTCTAAGTCACTCCTCCCCGACGCAGAACCGGGCAAGGTCTCCTTACGTGGCTGGGGTCCAAGACCACGAGTGGGGACACGTCTTCTCCCCCAGCGGCCTCTTCACTCCCCTCGGACTCCGTCCGCTGCACACGCCCTTCCTCGGAGGAGCTGAGCTGCTGGGTCCTCTCCAGGAAGGAGGTCGGGGACCCTTCCCTGGGGCCGGCCTCAGGCTCCTCTGGAGGGGACAGCAAGTGACATGGAGGAGGTGACAGAGTCAGCTGTAGGACAGAGCTGATTCCCATCCTCGGGCACGTGAGGGGACGGGCCCGGTGACCGGGGCTCAGAGTCCCGTTTGCGGTGTCTTCCTGTCCCGAATCTGTTCACCGCAAAGTGACGCGCCCCGAAGAGAGGGCCACTTACACAGTGGACAGGAAGCTGGCTTCTCCCTGATGGGGCCCCCCGGGCCCCAAAGGGGCTGGGAGGTGGCTGCTGCTGAGGGCAGGGGCCATGGTACCTGGCCCGAGTCCCGGGGGCCCCTCCAGGGGCAGGGACAGCTCATCCAGGGATAAGGTGCTGCTCCACCGGCTCAGCCTCAGGGGGTGCCGTGCCCTCGCCGCGGGGCCCTCCCGCTGGAGCTCCTCCTCCGACGAGTTCTGGAACGAGAACAGCCAGTCCTGCGTCTGTGCTCAGTCGGACCGGGCACGGACCGGGCTCAACTGGCTGCGGCACCCACAGTCCGACAGGACCCTTAAAGGAAGGGGAACCCGTGTGGAGGCAAAGGCTGGCCCTGACCGGCGTGGCTCAGTCGGTTGGAGCATCGTCCTGCAAAACGAAAGGCTGCTGGTTCAATTCCCCGCCACGGCACAAGCCCGTGTTCCGGGTTGTTTCCGGTCGGGGTGCATAGGAGAGGCAACTGATGGATGTCTCTCTCCCTCCCTTCCCTTCTCTCTAATAAATAAATAAATAAAATCTTTTCATAAAAAGAGCATTTGGCTTTTGCAAATGGTCGGAATGGACCTTGTCTGCCCCGCCCCGCCAGCCCCGACTTGGGATCCAGGCCTGCTCTCTGGCTGCCTCGACCTGCGACCACGGAGGGACGGGGTGCCGGGCGAGGCTCCTTCGGGGCAGACGCCGCCCCGCCCTGCTCTCCCAGGAGGGCTCTTTCTCTTCTCTCAAACCATTCACACCGCCAACACTTTGATAAGAAAATGTTCTCCCTCCATAAAACCGCCTGGGTCCATTTTTGCTTTACAAGGGACTCGCGACCTTGTCGTTGGCGATAAGCCTTGCTGGTGATCAGCTGGTGAATATCGGCACCAACCAGGACCCTGCACAGCCACCCTGGGAGGCAGACACCTGTCGCAAAGTGGCCCCGCGGGAGCAGAAGACCTCGCCTGCGCTCACACCGCTAGCCCACGGCCCGCTCTGGAGCTGTTCACCCGCAACACCTGCGCTTCGTAGCTGTACTTCCTCAGATGATGCTGACGCCCAGAGGCTCAGTGACATCCGTGGAGACCCGGAGTGAGATGCCCACCTCTGGGGTGTCCAGAAAGGGTCCCTGTCCCCGAACCGGCTGTCAGTGAGGCATCCCTGCACACCGCTGGACACAGTGGCTCCTACTTCCACAACTCTTTTTTTTTTTTAAGAGAGAAAGGAAGGGAGGGAGAAACGTCCGTGTGTGGTTGCCTCTCCAGCGCCCCCTACTGGGGACCTGGCCTACAACCCAGGCCTGTGCCCTGACTGGGAATCGAACCCTTTGGTTCGCAGGCTGGCGCTCAATCCACTGAACCACCACAGCCAGGGCCACAATTCCTGTCTCCTCTAGGGAACTGGGACCAGCAGGGAGGAAAGACACAGGGCTCCGCCTTAGGGGCTGTTTCTGCTTTTCTGGTCACATTTGGAAACCGTTTCCCAGTGAATTTTCTAGAAGCTAGTGCCAAGGATGGACACTGGGTTTACAGCCCCACAGGCCACCCTACACCTCGAACCTCCTGGCCGTCTTAGAAGTGAAGATGCTTTGCTTTGTGGTCCAGTTCTTAGAAGTGGTCTCGATTGTGTATGTGCTGTTTATAATAATAAAGCTTAATGAGGGCCCACCAAATATCCAGTCACGTCTTTCTCCAAAGGTGTGAACTCGGGTTTCACGGGGCCGCCGTTGGCTCGTGGTTCCGGAGGGCAGCCGGGAGCAGGGGTGCCCGTCGGCCATCACAGCTGGCACGGGGCAGCGAGGCCCCGCCCCCGCCTCCCGCCTGTGCGGGAGACTGATACCGCGCCCACTCCACGGGGCCGCTGTCGGACTCACGGAGACAGCACAGGCCGAGGACCCAGCCATGTCCGCCGCGGAGAGATGGGACGCACCTCTCTCCACCCCTCCCGGCCCCTTGCTCCCCTCCCAGGGCTCACCCGACCGGGGAGCCCCCTGAGGCGGGCGAGGAGGGGGCACAGAGATTATCCTTTGGGGTGTGGGCACCACGGTGACCCCTCTGCCCCCTGGGCGTGACGGCAGTGCTCTGCGGCCACACCCGACAGGCGGTCCCCACGCCGAAGGGCACGGGGAAGGGCACCCCCTGGTCACACGGAGCATCTCGCCGGGCTGGTGGCTCGGAGACCACAAACCCGGACACCTCCCCGTGGGGGGCGCCCGCTCCTGACGCGTAGACGCCAGCCGGGCCATTTCTAACAGGGGTCCCAGCGGGGATCTGGAGTGCACCCCGAGTTCCCCACATGGGGTGACAAACCGCAGGGACCGGGCAGCAGCGGGTCGAGGCTACTCACCGGGGTGCTGGGCCCGCGCCAGGGAGAGCCCCCGCCTTCTCCGGGTCCTGCCGGCCGGAGGGGCGCCCAGTCCTCGAGACTGGCCACCCTCCGCGCCCTCTCAGACGGGGACATGGCGTCGTCTTCCTCTGTGGCCGCGTCCCCGGGACTGGTGTCGGACGAGCTGACTCGGTCCCCGGGGGACGCGGCCTCCCCTTCCGTCTCCACCTCCTCTTCCAGCTCCACTTCCTCCGCGGTGTCCACTTCCTCTTCAGGTGCGACTTCTCCACCGGGTGCGACTTCCCCATCGGGTGCGACTTCCCCACCAGGTGCGACTTCCCCCTCGGGTGCGACTTCCCCATCGGGTGCGACTTCCACACCAGATGCGACTTCCCCATCAGGTGCGACTTCTCCACCAGGTGCGACTTCTCCACCAGGTGTGACTTCCCCACCGGGTGCGACTTCCCCACTGGGTGCGACTTCCCCTTCGGGTGCGACTTCTCCACCAGGTGTGACTTCCCCCTCCGATGTGACCTCCCCGAGGGCTGTCACCTCCCCCTCAGGAGGTTCGGTAGCGTCAACAGCATCTTCCTTTTCCTGGTCACCATCCTCCTCTGCCGTTGGTGCCTACAGCCGCGTGGGTGGGAAAAAATCAGGAAACGAAGTTACATGGGGTCTGGTGAGGTTTCGATTCTTTCTTTGTTTTTAATTTTATTGTATTTTACTGATTATGCTATCATATTTGTCCCCACCCCCCCAGGTTTTACGACAGTGTAACTGCACCAGGAAGAAGCCCCACCCACTCTGCCCGTGGCTCCCCCCCCCCCCGCGGTGTCTTCGGTGCTGGGAGCCACCACTGACCAGCTCGGGGTTCCCGAAGCCCAGGGCGTGCCCTGAGCCCCCAGGCCGCCCACACTCCACAGCGCTGCAGAGGAAACCCAGGCCCACCTGGAGCAAGCCCTGAACGCCTCGCGTTCCAAGGACACACTCGCCCAGAACGACATGCCCCGAGGGGAACCTTACCCTGTGGCCTCCGCTGTCCTGGTCCTGGGCTCCAGGAGTCGCGTCCCCCTCCACGTGGGACCTGGCGGCAGAAAGACCGTGGAGTCGCTTCACACACTAGAGGACCCTTTGTCCTGGCCTTCCTCACCTCCTGGACGTCCACGTGTCCAGGGGTGACTTGGGGTGACCGTGTCTGTCACTTGCCCCGACACTGGATGGAGGGCAACCCAAAGCGGCTCCGTGTGGTGAAAGAAAGCGAAAGGCAACTATGGAAACATTACGGGCGCCAGGAGGTCGTGCCAGGAAAGCCACCTGGAATACACGTGTGTCGGGGACAGAACTGTGGCAGGGGACAACGGGGGGGGGGGGCGCCGTGGCGAAAAGGGCAACTGCTCCCAATTCAGGGTTGGGTGGGTCCAAAATATCCCAATTTACAGGCTTAAAATTATTTTTTCTAATTCACAGTACAAGCTCGTTGTCTTTTTAAAGTCAAACTAAAGCAGAAATGGGTGACACGGGCGATAAAAGTCCCCCGCGACTTGTCCTCTCCTTCTCAGGTTCCCGGAGGCCCCACTGAGGGACCCGAGCGCACGCTCTCTCCGCGAGGTCCTCCGGGGAGATCACACGGTCCCAGGCCAGGCCGCCCCGCGCCGGCGGTCGGGTCCAGACTCTCCCTCCGCGGCGGTGCTCCCACACCGGGCCCACTTTCGTTCCTTGACTTTTTTTTAACGGAACGATGCAGCCGCGTCTCAGGTTAAGGGCCAGTCCTTTAAAGGAGCGTCTGTGCTTCCCAACTAAGCCTGCGAGACGGGCCTGGTGGCGGGGCCTTCCCAGATGACTTGTGCCCCGGTCGCTCGCTCCCGCCCGAGGGACCCCCCCCCACCCACGCGGGAGCCCGGGGAGGGGATGGAGTCGCCCTTCCAAGGGGGAAGGGAGGCTGGGCTGGGCTCCGGCTCCCGGCGGCCTCTGGAGGCCCCCGACCCCGCAGAGCCGCCTGCGCGGGGCTCCGGCACCGGAGCAGAGGCCGCCCGGCGTGGAGTTGCCATGGTTACTGCCCGGCGTCCGGGTTTTCCCGAGTGGAGCCTCTGGGGCCAGGGGAGAAGGAGCGGGTGTGGGAGAGGACAAAGGGCGGTGAGGAGGGAGAGGGGCGCGCAGGGGGCGGGAGGGGCGGGACGGCCGGGCGGGGATGGAAGGGGCGACGGTGGGAAGAGAGGGGCCAGAGGGAAGGGCCGCCCAGGGGGCTGCGGGGGGCTATGGAAGCCGGGGCCGTGGGCTGCTCCGAGAACGCGGCGTCTGGGTCCCGCTTACCCGCCGGCCCCGGCGCCCGGCTCCGCCATCTCCCGTTACCAGGCGACGCCGTCAACATCCGGCCCGCGGAGACCCCGCGCGCGCCGAGGGGGGCTGGGGCGCGCGGCCCCGGGTCGGTTTCCGCGCGCTGGAGACACTGGCTCCCTGATGAGTGGACGTGTCCGAGTGTCAGCGTGGGCCCTGCATCGCTGCTCGCAGTCCGAGCGCTACCCCCGGGGCTGAGTTTCGGTAAAGCGACAACCGTCTCAACCTGAGTCCAGCCCGGAAACTCCGATGCCCCGGGGACCGCGCGGGGTACCCTCCGGAACCCGGGGCGGCTCAGCGCCCCAGGGTGGCAGGTGGAGGCTGAGACGCGAGGAGCCCCGGAGCCGGCTGCACCTTCGGGTGGGCCGGGGACCACAGCCTGGTGTCCGCCCACCCTTCTCCGGACCTGGGCGTCTCGGCAGGGTTCCTGCGAAGGGTCCTCGGAGAACAGGGGGTACCCAGCGGCCTGCTGCCGGGTGTCGCCCCCTCCCTATCCCCCAAATAGAAAAACAAATCAAAACACTCAGAGGGCCGGACGGCGAGGGCAAGACTGCACGTGGAATGTCCCAGGGACTCCGCCTTCACTCTGGGGGGCTCGGGTCTGGCGTAGCGGGGGCGGAGTCCAGCGCCTGGTACTTGGGCAGGCGGCGAGGCCTGCAATCCAGGGGCCAGGGGCCTGGGGCCAAGGGGCTAAGGCAACGGGGCAGTGTCGGGTTCGTCCCCAGGTCGGGCTGGGGTCCGGGGAGGGCCCAGTTGGGCCGAGGGCGGGGACCGCGTTGGGCCGGAGGCGGGCCAGGGGCCGGGCCTTGCCGTGCGTCCCCGCCCCGCCGCGCCTCACTGGCAGCAGCAGCGGTGGTGGCGGTGGCGGCCGCGGCTCCCGGAGCCGGCGAGAATCCGGCCCCCGCTGTGGGATCCGGGTGGGTATTGGGGCCCGGGTCAGGGCCATGGGGGCGGGGTCCCAAGGGCCCGCGGGGGACGGGGCGGCGCCGCCTCGGAGGGCACGGGGTGGGCGCGCGGAGCGCGTGGGCCTGCAGCCGCGGGCCCGGGAGGGGCCAGGGTCTGGCCGCAGCCTGGAAAGTGCAGGGTTCGAGCTGGGGCTGGGCGGCGTGCAGGCGCTCCGCATCGCGCCTGGTGCATTCTGGTGGCCCCCTCCGTGGCGATGGGGGCGCCCGGGCAGAGTGGGCCTAATTTGGGAACACTCGTTCCCGCCTGTTTGGAGCGGTGGACCGGAGAACTAGCGGTCTTTGTCTGGCTGGATGGTCCGTGCCCGCGAGAGAGAAGTTGCGGGGGGCCGCTGTTTGCCCCCCCCCCCAAGTGTGCTGCCCCACAGCGCGCGTGCTCCTGGCATTCCCGGGCACCGGTGGGGCCATCCGGCCACGAACCTCACGTCAGGAAACTCACTTCCCTTAGGCCCAGGCTTTTTCCCCTTGTTCTTTATTAAAAAAAAAAAAAAGTGAGATAAAAGAATAGAAACAAGGAGAAAGAGAAAAACAAGCAATTTAAAATGGCCAAATAAGGCGTCGGGACCTGGCCAGAGCCGGGGGTCTGAAAACCCTGTTGTCCCCACACTGGGAAGTTGGCGTCCTGCTCACAGTTGGGTCCAGTTCAGGTTCTGTTCAGAAACAGAAGGCCCGGCCTGCTTTCCTTCCTGGGGCGGCGTTTGGGGGGCTGGGGGGGTGTGCCCCGTGGCTTTCTTCACCTCCGGGAGGCAGGAGCTCCTGCGTGGAAAGGAGGGGGACTGGTTCTGAAGGCCACACCCCCGGGCGCGTTATTACAGGGCCGGATGGAAGGCCGGGATTGGAGAATTCCGTTGCAAGGCTGTTACCCTTGGTCAGGGAGGTTTTGAAGAATCTGCGAGTTTCAGGAAAAATCCCTCCCTGGCGACCTTGAGGTTGAATGGGTGAGTGCCAAAGCAAGAAAGCTTTCGCAAAGGAAGGTTCCCTCCCGGGCGGGAGGCCTTCTTCGGTCCCAGTAAAGTGTGCTGACGGCGTGCCTGGGCCGAGTCCCTGCGTTCTCTCCAGCACGTGTGGCCTTCGGGGGTCTGTGGGGGTCTGTGGGGAGCAGAGGCTCCTCGTGGGGCTGAAGGAAGCTCTCGTCTGTGGAGTGTTGAAATCCCTGGACCGTGATGGTGGGGACGTGAGTTCACTTAACCCGTGAAACAAACCCGTCACCTTGGGATGGACACTGTCCCCTTTTTACAGATGGGGACCCCGAGGCTTAGAGAAGTGACTGCCCCAAGTTCATGCAGCTGGGACTCGGGGCCATGGGCACAGGACGGTCCAGCTCCAAAAATAACCCCACCGGGTCCCACCGCCTCCCCTCTGTGACTGGTCCCCAGGGCTCACACGTGCACTGTCCCTGTCCCCTTGTACAGACAGGACAGCCTGGTTCACTCTGCCAGGTGACTCATTACAAAGCAAGGGAGAGGGGACTAATCCCATAACACCACTAGTGGCCGGGCATTTGGGGAGACAGCCCGGGGTTTGCACAACTGCGTCCCTCGGCCGGCCACTCTGCCTGGGTTCTGGGCAGCTTGGGGCAGGGGTCACAGTGAGGCCTCCAGAGCTCGCCACTGGTTCAATGCCAGCCCTGGTGCCTCAGGCCTCAGTGTCCCCGTCTGTAAAATGGAAATAATACCACCAACCTCACAGGCCTTCTGTGGTGCTTATCTAAAGTGCCTAGTGCCTGACAAGCGCTAAGGGCTTGTTACTATTTATTATTATTAATAGTATTAATGACCATGGTTTGCATTTCTCACTTGTAACTAGATGGACAGAAATATCTTGGTTTTGTTGTGTGACGCTTTGTCTGTGTGTGCTGTGTCAGGTAGAAAGTCGTCATAAGCTGAAGCGAGATTTGCCATTTCAGTGTGTTTATGCTCGTTTCTGTAATTGTGCAGGGAGGCGGGGGGTGGGGTGGGGTGGGGCTGGGTCCCTGCTGGCTGTTCCAGGGAATGGGCCACCAGGTTGCCTGGCAACACAAACCTAGAGGAGAAATTCTGCCTTGTCTCCCCTCCCCAGCTAAGAGACCCAGATTTCTTCACAAGCTTGAACCCTCTTTGGTAAGATCAGCTACTTAGTTTAGTGGAATGTGAGGAGGGTGGCGGCTTGAGGGTGAAACAGTTACTGCGGCAGAGATCAGAGATCGGTGCAGAGATGGGCGGGACTGGTGTGCACGCTGTTCTATTGTACATTGTTGTTCTATTGTACATTGTTACATTGTTCCGTTGTCCGGCAGGCCCCTAACAGTTTCGTTCTATGCCATTTCACTGTAACATGGATTGGATGCTCTTGGAGCTCAGCCGTGTTTACATCAATTAGCTCCTGGTAAGAAGAGTGTTGTTACAGGTCATTCCGCTGCAAGTGGCCGAGGCTAGCCGGGACGTTCAGTGGGGGCTCGCTGAATCGGAGTCTGGACGAGCCCAGTGGGCAGAAAAGAGAGCACATGTCCGCCCCTCCCTCCTCCCTACGTCCGGGGAAATGGGGCAGGACATCCTTTCCTGTTCACTTTGGTGGTGGTTTCTTAACGCAACTGGCCACCTGTATGTCCTTCGGTCACTTGGTCCTGCACCTCTAATCAATCTACTCCGAAGAGCTTTTTGATGGCTGGTGTCTGATCTAAACAGAGCCGTCCAGGAGGGAGGAGAGAAGCTGGGCTACCGGAAGGCCAGGTTCAGTGTCTGACCACAGAGGTTCACGTTGCACAAGGAGAGGGAGGGAAGACCCCAAATCCACCTTCCCCTTCCAATGACCGCCCACCTCCAGCTGCGCCGCCTGCTCGCTGGTCCGCACCCAGTGACCCTGAACCCAGTGGTCCAATGATGGGTTGTCACACTCCAGCATCTGGAATCGGGCAAAGGGCATGGTTAGATGTCATCTGATGCCCCTGCTTTTCCATTTCTGTCACTAAAACGCTTTCCTAGGCAACATCCAGGGGGGCTGCTTTCTGGGGGGGCTGTTCTGCCCCCCCACCCCCGTCAGGGGACCCGGTCAGGTTTCCGTTTTCACGTGCTCTGGCTCCTCCGTTGCCTCGGACGGCGAGAACCTCTCTGTGCTGGAGCCCTTCCCTGCGACGGGGAAGCCAGGCCCGTGTTCCGCTTTGGGGACGGGTGCTGGTGTCCTGGCTGGTTCTCCTTGCCTGTGGGGCCAAGTCCTGTCTCGGGCCCGGTTCTGGCTCTTCTTTAAGGCTGGTTCTGGCTCCCGGGCCCTCCTTCCTTGGCTCTTCGAGGGGAAATAGTATTGTAGTCGAAGCGACACCCACATCGGGTCTGCAGGTCTCCCCTCGCTGCCCTTTCTTTAACTGTCTTGCCCAGTTTCCGCCTCTCACCAGGCCCCTTGCCCCCAGCAGTGTGGCCGAAGCTCCGCACCAGGGTCCAGGACATCGACTCTGTTGCTTTGTTTAAACGCAAGTTGTCTCGCCCTTCGTTCCACGCGGAGACCGGCCCCTCCCTGGCCCACGGCGGCCCTGCCTTTTCCACCTGACCCCACAGCTGCCTATCTGCAGTCACCCCAACTCCTGACTTCAGACACAGCTGAGAGGAGGGGCCATCTCAGCCCACAGGTGCAGAGGAGACCGACGGCTTCCAGCCGCTCCCAGATGGGGTTCCGGACCCCGAAGGCTGCGGGGTTTCCATCACTGCCCCCTAGAACAGGAAGCCGGGGCTCCCCAGAGATGGCAGTGCCGGTGCCTGGTGGGCCTGCTCCTGTGAAGGGGGCTGGGCCCCACCGGGGCTTGTCCGCAGCAGGTGCGCCAGGAGGGAAAAGGTCGTGTTGGCGTGTGTCCTTGTCCCCGGCGTCTGACGGTTGGGCTTTGGGGCCGGAGTGGATGAACCGGTTTCTGCCGGCCACGTGCCTGGAGCTCAGTGGAGCCATCTGGCAGGGACAAGGCCGGGGTCACCACCTGCAGATTGTGTCCCGTGACAGGTCCGGTTCCGTGCGTGTCCGATGCCCCACCCGCTGCCTCCCTGCCTCTGCGGGGACACGTGATGCGTGCGGGCTGTGTCCCCTCGGTGCGTGGTGACTGCTGGCCCCGTGACATGCCAGGGCCACGTCTGTACCGCTGGCCACTGCGTCACAGCACCTGAGCCCCAGGTGGCCCGAGGCAGGGGCAGCACAGGGCAGCGAATGGAGAAGTTGGGGCTCCAGGCGAGTCCAGGGGGCACGTCTGTGGCCTTTACAGGCTCCGGTCTCCCCCGCACCCCAGCCCCCAGCACTGGGGCAGCCCCCAGCAGTTGCGCAGGGGCTCCGATGGCCAATTGGGGGGGTGAGAGAAGGGCAAACCTTGCTGCGGCTCTTGACAGTGACCTCGGTGTGGTGTGGAAACATCGCCCCCAGAGTTGTCTGCGTCCTTACCCTGGGAGCCTGGGGCTGCGTTGGGGCACATGGCGAAGGGCTGAGGTTGCCAGTCAGCTGGCCTGGGGCTGGGGGGCGCATCCCGGAGTCCCCAGGGCCTGTGTCACCACCACACGGTGTCCTGGAGGGAACCAGGGGGCCGCAAGTTGGTGTCACAGTGACGTGGTATGAGCAAGGCTGGGCCGTCATCGATGGCACTGAGGGGGGAGGCATGTGGGTGATTCTGGAAGCCGGAAAGGACAGGGACGCAGATTCTCCCTCAGAGCCTCCGGGAGGAACCGCTCCAGTGACAACCCCGCCCTGGTTTCGGCACAGCGGGACCCCGTCGCCCTGAGGCCCCCAGAACAGCGACATAGTAACTTCTGTGTTGAGTTCATGGTGACTGGTTATGGCAGCTGCTGGAGGCCTCTCCGCGTGGACGGGACTTGTGTCTTTTCTGAAGGGCGTCATTTCGTAATCTGGGCTTCGTTTGTCTCTGGCTTTTCAGGGGCTTTGTCTTCCCAGCCAGCGGGGCTCTCTTTCCTCAGGTGTAAATCAGCAAATCCTGGGGAGCGGACTTTGGGCAACAAGGCGTCTGAGCCTCGCGGCCGAGTCACAAAGCCCTCAGCTGCCTCTGGCCCATGTGGCAGAGGCCGAAGGGCCCGAGACCTGGCAGGTCACGTGGCTCACAGCAGGCCCGGAGCTCTGCCCGTTCTGAATGGAGCTGAACAGGGCTGCGAAGGAAGCGCCCTTCTCCCCTCCCCGGCGCCTCCCTTCCCCTCTCTCCCTGCCCCCTGGGGCTTCTGCGGCTCCTGCCCTCTTCCCTCCCCAGGCAGCTGCCCACCTCCAGGCCTCTCTCTCCCTGGAATGAGACCAGCGCCCTCCGCCGTCTGACCGACTTACCTGCACATGGCCCCAAATCCGTGCTTCCGAAAGTTGCTCTGGTCCCTAAGGAGGAGCCAGAGCGGGAAAGAGTGTGTCTGTCGCGGGGGAGTTTCTGCAGAGAGCCTTTGTTCTACCGCGAGAGGAAGCCAAGGCGCTCCTTCCTTCCTGACTGCGCAACAGCTCATTTTGCAAAAATTTCCGGTCGCTTGCGGCAGCGCAAAGTTGAACTTGTAACCCCCCTGCCAGCAGAGGGTTCAAAACCAGCACCGGCATTTCTACTGTATAGCTTTTAAGTTGTCACCTGTCTGTCTTCCTGCACCCACACTGGTGCCCAGTCTCTGTGCCGGCTGCCCGGTTGGCAGCGGCGGCCTTTCCACCGACAAAAACGGCACTGGGACTTGATCGGGGTCGGCCTGCTGGCCGACGCCTCATCAAAGGGACTCTCAGGGTCAGCTGGGACTCAGGAGCTTATCGCCTCAAATCAGCACCGCTGCCCGGTGTGACCCCGTTAAAATAAAAATGCTAAGAAAGCATTTGGGGGGTGGTTTCTGTGCTGGTGGGAGATGGACAGGGAGAGCCCTGTGTCCGCCTTCAGGCTGGTGGAGCAGGTCTGTTTCACTGGCACCAAAGGCCCGGAGGGACTCTCTACTGTTTTCGATTTCAGCGGAGTCTGCGTGCTCACGGGAGGGGGCGGAGCCTCTGTCCGCTCCCTCTCGGCCATTGGCCGCTTCTGTGTCAGGGTCTCAGCTGATGGCATTTGGAGGTTGTGCAGATGGGCCCTGACCGAAACTCTGTTCTTGTGACCGGAGGATAGGCCTCTTGGTTCACGGGGACCCCGCCGCTGCCCAGAAACAGGGGGGCCAGCCCCTGACTAGACAAGCCCACGGCAGACCGGCGGAGCCGGGCGCAGGACCGGGAGGCCAAGGGGTCCTCCTGCGGCCTCTCTGCGGGCAGTTCCCGACCTCGCCTGCAACTCCTCGTCCTGGGTCTCACTGGGACGCACACTTCCTGCTGCTCCCAGTGACGGGCCGCTGGGCAGGGACAGATTCTGCAGGCAGGATCCACCCAGCAGCTGTCGCCAATCCTGTTTAACATCCGGCTGGTGACAAACGGAGGGGGGGGGCGGGGAGTGTCCCCTGAGCAGCTTGATGATAGCAGCCTGGCCCCAGGCGGGGGGTGGGGGGTGGGGAGGGGGGGGACTGCCTCCCGCCCCAGCCCCGCCCCCACCTGCCCTCCTCTGAGGGGGGTGGATGGGGTCCCAGCCTCAGCCGGTGATGGAGTCTCGACTTTCAGCCGACAGCTGCCCCAGGCCTGGGCCCTGCCAGGCCTCTCAGGGACCTCGGGCTCTCCCAGGAGGGGCGCTCTGGGACCGTGTTCTGCATCTCTCCTCTGACAGTGTGTGTGTGGGGGGCTCAGATTTAGCCTCAGCAGCCGGAGGGTCGAGCTGCCAAGTTAGGACGCTGGCAACTTGCACTGTGGGAGCCCAGTGGAACTCCACACCGAGCGCAGAGCCCGCGGCCACCCCACCTCTCGAGTGCCCCCCGCGCCCCCACCGTGGCCTCGACAATCCGGGGACGCGAAGCTGTGGTTTTGGGCCGGGGGCAGCGGGAGGGGAGCTCACTGTGCGGGTGGGTCGCTGCCGCCCCACGAGGTCACGTGGACGAGAGGTCGTTGTCCCTTCTGTCCGGGGCGGCTGTGAGGAAGCCTGGCGGGACGGCCGAGCGTGAGCGCCCTGGACCGTGGGCCTGGCTTCTGCATCACCTGAGGCCAGCTCTTTACATTAAAAAAACTTTAATCTTCACTAGACGACCTGTTTGTTGATTTGAGAGAGGAAGGGAGAGAGAGAGAGAAAAACATCGATCGGTTGCCTCCTGTATGTGGGGTTGAAACCCAGAACCAAGGCAGGTGCCCAGACCAGGAATCGAACCCGCCACCTTTTGGTGTGGGGACGACATTCCAACCAACTGAGCCACCGGCCAGGGCAGGAAGCCATCTCCTTGAACAGCGTGGAAATAAGGTGGGAAGGGGATTCCAGAGGAAATGGCTTCAGGGGGGTCTGGGTTCAGGGAGGTGCGTCTGCAGAGCTCCGTTGGGGTGCATCCCGGTGGTCTTAATGAGGAGCCCGGGGCTGGTGGGCACCCCCCGAAACGGCCACTGGGCTCCTGCTCCCCATCTCCACGCGATCAGAGGCCCCTGTGAGTGTCCCAGGCCAGGCGGTTGCCTGGGCAGGAGGGTCGGACAACCTCACTTCTCACCGAAACACGCCTGTGACAAGCTGTTCTCACTGGAGCGTGTCGGCAGTGTGAACCCACGTGGTGGCATGTGTGTCTGTCCCGTGTGCAGTGTGGGAGAAGCAGAGAGGGTGTGCCCAGAGCTCGGGCCAGCCCACGCCGGTCTCTGGGTCACCGGCGAGGGCCCCCTTCTTTCAAAATTTCCAGGAAGTATTCTGTAACAAGCCTCCAGTGTTACCGGCCTGTGACAGTTGTCCCCGTGTCTGTCCCCCAGACAGGGGGGCACAGGTACAGCCCCCTGAGACCTGCGGGGGGCGGGTCGGCACTGCCCTCAGCAGGGGTCACCTTCTCCGGAAAACACGCCTTTTGCATCAGGGTTTTGGAAATATCGGAAGTACTTCATCGCCGATTGAAATGATAAGAAATTTTCATTCTCTTGGCTTGGGAAGGATGATATAAAATATAAAAGCAATAAAAAAAAAACAAATTGTCAGGGAAGCGTTATCATCACTCGTACTCCACAGAAGTTTAAGATGTGTCTGAAGACGACAGGGTGAGCGGGCCACCAGGGAGCCAGGAAAACGCCCGCAGGGCCACCCTGGGGAGCAGAGGGGCCAGGTTCATGCTTGCGGTGTGTCCGCCGCAGACCAGCACCCCGGCGGCGGGGGGGGGGGGGGACGCCGGCATGCGGGCCCCGGGGGAATCCGAGCGTCCGATTCACACGGGGCTCTGTGCTCCTGTGAGTCCATCGTCAGAAACCCATTTCAGTGCCCGGACTGGCAAAGATTCAAGCCTCTGGTGGCGCCTTGTGGAAACCCTGTGGGTGCTGCGTCCGGGGCCTGGGGCCAAGCCAGGGCAACGGCTCGGGATTCCGGACGCGGCCCCGAGGGAAGGGGAAGGTGCAGGACGAGGTTTGCCTGTTAACCTGTGGGGACTGCTCCGTGAACAGCCACTGTCCGGGGACCGAATGGCGGCGGGCTGGTTGAAGGATGGTGCGTCTCCATCTCCCGCATCTGCTGTGAGGACGGAGGGTCGGCATTTTGAATTTTTACCTTGCTGCTAACACGGAGTGTTTGTTTTCTGTGGCTCTGAGCCCCATGCTACAGATGGGCAGCTGAGAGAACAGATGTATTGTCCGGAAGTCCCGGGGCCGGAAGTCCAAGGTCGAGGTGCGGGCAGGGCCAGGTCCCTCTGAGGCTTCGCGGGATCTGCTGCGGGCCCCGCTGCCCGGCTTGCAGGCAGCCGACTCTTTTTTTTTTTTTTTTAAGATTTTATTTATTTATCTTTAGAGGGGAAAGGAAGGAGAGAAGGAGAGAAACATCAATGTATGGTTGCCTCCCATGCGTCCCCTACTGGGAACTGGCCTGCAACCCAGGCATGTGCCCTGACTGGGAATCGAACTGTGATCCTGTGGTTCGCAGGCCTGCGCTCAATCCACTGAGCTACACCAACCAGGCGACTCTGTATCTTGTGTGCGGATGTCTGTCTCCGAATTTCCTCTTTTGAAAAGAGGCCAGTCTCATGGGGGGAGGACCCACGTCAGAATCTAATTCTAACTTGATCCCCTCCAGGGAGACTGGTCCCCAATAAGGTCACACTCAGGTCCTGGGGGTTAGGACTTCCACATAGGAATTTGGGGGGCAGGACACACTTCCACCTCTAACACCTGGGTAAGATCTCCTCCCCTGAGGGTACAGTTATTGATTTGAGAGAGAAACATTGATCAGCTGCCTCCTGCATGCACCCCGACAGGTGATCGAACCCACAGCCTAGGTATGTGCCCTGCCCAGGAATTGAACCTGCAGCCGTGTGTTGCACAGGAAGGTGCTCCAAACGCCGGAGCCACCGGCCGGGGCCGGGCGGCACGTTCCTGAGACGAGGGAAACCAGGGCCAACACAATCCCCGTGAGCGGGGTTTTCTGTAGTTTGTTTTTTAAGAAAGGCACAGACTGTGCAATTGCAGGGATATGTGGTCTTTTTTATACTTCTGAGCACATTTCATAATTTGGGGGAAAAGCTTTTAAAAAGGTCAAAGAACCTCCACTTCTAAAGAGACCAGAGTCTGGGGCCCAGCCGCAGCTGGGACGGCAGAGACTCCCAAACCGACAAGCACATTGAAAAAATAGACGCCAACTGTCTGAAGAGCGGTATCTGTGGCCAGCGTTTCGCAGACGTGCCTCGACCCCCACCAAAGGCCCACCGTCACCCAGAACCCACCCTGCCAGGGGCCACGGGGGCCGGGGTGGGGTGCGGCTGGACTGCCTGCACCGGAGGCTCCGGCGACGGACGTCTCGCTCCCAGGTTTTCTATCACCGGGCGACCTCGGCTGCCCCAAGCCCTTCGCCTGACTTGCCAGACTGCACGTCAGGGGGGTGATTCCCAGCGCTGCAGTGAGGGCCGCCTCGGACACTGTACGGGAACCGCCCTGTAGCGACAGCTGTGTTCGGGAACCGCCTTCGCAGCTTCCGGCACATTCCTCTGATTATCCTCGGTCGTGGCAAAGCATCTTCGCCAAAGGACGCTGCAGTTGGGGGAACCAGCAGAGACGTGTTTGCAGCCCACGGAGATTAAACTTGCGGTGCCGTGGGAGGCTGCCAGGAGGCGGGCCCCACCACCCCGGCCTCGCCCACCTGAGGCTGCAGCAGGTAGAGCGTGGCTGCTCCGAACTGAGGTGTCTCACGTGTAAAATACACCCCAGACTTCAAAGACTTAAAGAAGGTGAAATAGCTCATCAGACATTTTTAAAAATAATTTATTTATTTCTAGAGAAGGGACTTGAAGGAGATAGAGGGGGAGAGAAACATGGGTCTGTTGCCTCTCGCATGCGCCCAGTTGGGAGCCTGGCTCGCAACCCGGGCACGAGCCCCTGACCAGGAATCAAACCGGCAACATGTCTTTGGTTGGCAGACAGGCGCTCAACCCACTGAGCCGCACCAGCAGGGGCCGGAGCCGTTTAGGAACCGCTGACATGACCCTCTGGGATACGGGGGTTAAGCACAAACAGTATCTGTTTGCTTGGACTTTAAAAATCTGCCTGACAATGGGATCGTCACCAGCACGAGGACATAGCTGTTCTGGACAATTCATTAGAAAGATGACACGTGTTTCGAGGGGCAATTTTTAAAAAGTTTCAGCAGGTGGCCACCCTCTGTGCTGGCGAGGCTGGAGGTGGCCAGGGCATGAGACCGTGCAGGCTCACGTGGTGCCGGGCAGGCCGGGGCCGCAGCAGGGCGGCGACTGCAGGGTGGCGGACGGCCACCGGGCTGTGTGGCCACCTCATTGCTTGCAAGGTGGGTGGGTGTCGAATCCCTGCGCCATTGGCCTGAAACCCACAGACCAGCGGGGGCCAAGTCTACTGGAATGAAGTAGAAAAGGAGACCAGAAAAGGGAGGGACAGCCTCGGCCTGGCAAGATGATTGGGGTCGCAGCAGGGGCCAACCCAAGCGCCCAGAAAGTGGTTAAGCCAGGGGCCAGCTGGTTTGTCCCCGGGGGACATGTTTGGCTGTCCTGCTGGTGTTAGTTGGTGGCATCTGGTGGGTGGAGGCCAGGGAGGCTGCTCGCCACCTACCAGGCCCAGGATGCCCCGTCACTGAGGGGGACCTGGTCTGCAGCGTGCACAGGGCTGAGACCCTGCTCTGTGGCCTGTGCTGGCGGGACCCGCTCACAGCTGACCAGAACCCATTTGGGGCTGACGGGTGTGAGGCCAGACACAGCCCCAGGGACACCAGCCAAGTCCCTGACCTTGGGCCCGACGCATCTCCCCTGTCCCCCTTCCCAGGCAGGTGAGGACCAGCCCCACCTGGGCCCCCGCGTGCGGAGGATGGGAACACCGCCCCTGCAATGTCCCTGGGCCGCCTCCTCCGCCGGGCCTCCTCCAAAGCCTCGGACCTCCTGACCCTCACCCCGGGTGGTGGCGGCGGTGGGCCCCCCTCCGTCCTAGATGGCGAGATCATCTACTCCAAGAACAATGTCTGCGTGCACCCACCGGAGGGGCTGCAGGGGCTGGGGGAGCACCACCCAGGTGAGCCCGGGGGGTCGGGGAGGGCAGGGCCTGGGGGTGCAGGCCTGGATAAGGAAGGGACTGGGGTCGCAGGCAGGAGGGGGAGGGACGGAGGACACAGGCCTGAGGTGAGCTCTCTAACCACCGAGCCCCAGCTTCAGAGGCCCTGGCCTCACATCCCTGTCTGCCCTCACCTTGACCCTGAGGCCCCCTGACCAGTGAGCAGCCAACTCTCTGGGTGCTTCTGAAGGTGCTACATGTTCTGGGTATAAAACAGGAGGAAGAACGTGGCCCTTAGAGAGTTTGGGGTTTAGCCCTGCTGTGATGGAAGGTGGGGGACACAGGGCACCGAGGTCTGGGGCCGTATTCCCTGTCCCAAAGCCACGTGGTCCACACGTGGCAACCCTTGGCCTCCCAGCTGCACCCCTCGTGCCCGGCTGGGGGACAGCCCCAAGCTCTTCTGGAATGGGAGCCACAGGGAGCCAGAGCCCTGAGCGATGTGGGGGCCCCACTCCTGCCCCAGACAACGGTTCAGAACAAAGACCAGGAGGCCAGGGGGCCCATGCCATGGGCCCAGGGATCAGGACATCCCTGAATGGCAGGCACAGGCACTGCCACCGGATGCCACCGTCCCCCCAGACTGGGCGGTCAGGAGCCCAGGATGCCCACCCGCTTGCTGCCGGCCTCAGAAACCGCCCAGGGCGCAGCACGGGAGGATGAGCACTTCTTCAGAAAGGCTGCTTTACAGAGAAAAAAACGCCGAGGGGGCCGGGAAAGGACCCGCACACCGGCCGCCCGTCCACGCTGATTCTTGGGGAAGGGAGCCTGCAGCCTGTGTCCCCCCTGACGGTGCTGTGACACTGAGCCTGTTCCCTGGTGCCGACTGACCTCAGGCAGTAGACAGGGCAGGGCTGCCACACTCGGAAAAGCCCTGGACAGGCCGAGGCTCCGGCCAGTGCTCACTGGCCCCACCGCTCCTGTGCTCCCCCAGCCCAGCCGTCCCGATGGGCATCACTGGGGGCCGGGCAGTGTCTGAAGCCCCCCATGTGCGTGGTCCTCCCTGACCCCTGCCCTCGCCCCCACAGGCTACCTCTGCTTGTACATGGAGAAGGATGAGCTGCTGGGGGCCACCCTCATCCTTGCGTGGGTCCCCAACTCTCGGATCCAGAGGCAGGATGAGGAGGCGCTGCGCTACATCACCCCCGAGAGCTCCCCTGTGCGCAAGGCACCCCGTTCGCGGGGCCGGCGCACCCACAGCTCGGGCGCCCCCCAGCAGGCCTCCCCCACGGAGCCAAGCCCCACCCTGATCCCCAGAGACGAGGACATCCTGGGGGTGGCCCAGAGCCTCCGGGACGCTGTGCACGTCAGCCCTTCGCCCGAGGATGGGGAGAAGCTGACCCGGGGCCTGGGGATGGACGCCCCGCGGCCGGCCCCTGGCGACCCCGGGACCTTGTCCAGGGCCAGTTCCCAGGACGGCGCAGAGGAGGGGCGGGAGCCGCGGCCCGAGGCGGGCGAGGAGGAGGGCTCCCTGGAGCTGTCAGCCGAGGGCGTGAGCAGGGACAGCTCCTTCGACTCGGACTCGGATGCCTTCTCCTCCCCCTTCTGCCTGTCGCCCGTCAGCGCCGCCCTGGCCGAGAGCAGCAGCTCCGTGTTCCTGGAGAGCGAGAGCAGGTGAGTTCCTGCCTCGGGTCCTGGGCTCGCTGACTGGGCACGATGGGGACCGCCATGGGTATCACCGGCTCTGCTCGCTGAGTACTGGGGACAGCCTGTGTCCCTCCTGCCTCTGCTCCAGGTGCCAGCTGTCCCCACGGCAGGGCCGTGGCAGCGGGGTCCTGTCACTCCGTGCCACCTGAGGGTACTGTGTCTGCTGTGGGCCTGATGGGAAGGTGGCTGTCCCAGGGTCCTCAGCGCCTCCCAGAGCTGATTGCGCTTGGCAGGTGAACAGCAGGCTGGGGCTGCCCCAGCTTGGCCAGGGCTACCTCCGGCCTCTGCAGCCTTTCCCGTGGCCTGGCTGTGGTCCTCACTGTCCTCAGATTCTGAGGCAAACAAACAGTGGTGACAGTGACGCTAAGCACTGGCGTAGAGCCATCGGGAGGGTAGGGATGGTCCGAGTGTGGTGTGGGCCCCGGGTGTGTGCTCACGGCCACCCCAAACCTGTGAGGCCGGCCCGACATCGCCCTCTGTGGGCAGCAGACGGAAGTAAGGCCCGGGGAGGCCACCCGGCCAGAACACTGGCCAGGCGGGAATCACGCCCCCCTGGGTGCGTGCCAGCCGAGGTGCCCTTGAGGTCCCTGGGGACCCCTGTGAGCCCAGCAGCCAAGGGGCAAGGAGTAGGAGTGTGGGACGCTTTGCCGGCTTCCGCGGGAAGGAATTCGAGATGGATTCTTTCTGATGTCAAACCCTCAATAAATGGCGGCCCGACAAAGCCTGAGGGTGAACTGATAGCATTTGTTCCCGTACTGGAGTGTCCACATAAAAGAGGGGGTCGGCAGTCGGGACTCCAGGCACCCGACACGGTCCTCGGAGCTGCCTGGCGCTCCCACCCGAGAACCAGGCTGCAAATCACAAGCCAGCCCCGCGGGCCCCAGGGCGCCCCCTGGTGGCACCACATTGCCAGCACAGCGATACCGGTGGGTGTCCAGCCCTCCCAGGGCCCAGCCTGGGGCACAGGTGCCCACCCTCCTGTCTTCACCAAACCCCACAGAGGTGGCGGGCCTGGCTGCGGGCCTGTGGCCGAGGACTTAGTGGCAGAACCAGAACCAGCGCCTGGCCTGCTCGGCTCCCTTCAGCAGCCTGAGCGCCTGAGGGGCTTGAATTGGGGGAACTGAGGGACCTGGTGGGCCTGAGGCTGGGCAAGCTCCTTACCTTCTCGGAGCCTGTTTCCTCATTCGTAAGATGGACTGGCCACCTCCGTGTTGTGGGTGCACCCGGAGAATCCACCCCCGGGCCCCGCTTCCTCCCGTCCCCGGTGGTTCTCCGCCTCAGCCGCACCGGGAGCCCCCGGGGACCCTCTGTGCAGTCTGGGGCCTGGGCAATTCCGTCAACAGTGGTTCTCACGGGGGCTGCTCTGCCCCCAGGGGACATGTGGCAGGGTCAGCGGACATTCTGGTCACCCCCGAGGGTGGCTTCTTACCAGAGGGTAGAGCTGTGCTCACCCCCCGGCCCCGCGCTGAGGACAGTCCCGGGGCAGAGTGGTCTGGCCCAGGCGCAGAACCTTCCTGGATGGACGCAGAAAATGCACGCAACACAGACTGGCTGACTGACGGCTTCACACTGCAGTTCGGTGGCAGTTAGTGCAGTTAGTGCGTTCGCAGCGCTACATACCACCCCCTCTAGCCAGTTCCAGAACTTTCTCATCGCCCCAGAAGGGCCCCTCCCTGCCTCCCTCCGCCGGCCCCTGGACACGGTCCGTGCGTTTCTGACCCCCGGCCGCCTCCTCTGGACGCTACATTACCCATGGGGTCACACAGTATGTGGCCTTTGCGTCTGATTCCTTCTACTCCGCGCCGAGTCCTCAAGGGCCGGCCACGACGCAGCGGGGCCAGGCCTCCATTTTCCCGTCTGCCCAGTGTTCCAGGTGGTTCTGGCCGGCAGCTGGGTTCAAGAGCCCAGCTCCTGAGCTGCCGCTGGGCAGGCCCCTCCGCCCTGCTCCCGGCCCTCCTGCCCCACGCAGTCTTGTTCAGGGGTCGCCTGTCCCTGCCGAGCTGGACATCAGCCGGTGCTCTGGTCCTGGGCGTGCTCACGCTCCGTGGCTCCCAGGGACACGCCCCCTCCCGTGCGGCCCCTGGAGCCTTCCCGCCAGGTCCGCACACGGCGTCCCGACCCCGCCCTGGCACGTGGCTAGAGCAAACCGAACGCGCAGATGCGGGCTCCACAAGGGGCGGGGGCGGGGCCTGGAACCTGCATTTTCCCGCTGGAGATTTCAGCGTGAGCTAGATCTGGGCACTGGGCGGTGCCCATGGCCCACGGTGGCCCCATCTCCTTCTCTGCTGCCTCTCACCGGCTGCAGCGCCCACGGGGTGATGGGACTGGGGATCCCGGACTCAGGGGCCGGTGATGCCGGGCACGGCCGGGCAGACATTCCCAGTCCCCGCTGTTCACGGGGCCACCCTGGGCAGCTTCAAACACTGATGCCCAGGCTGAACCCAGACCAGTGGAACCAGAACCGCGGCAGTGGGGCCCAGGAAAGGGCAGTGACTGAGCTCCCCAGGGGGCCCGCCGTGCGCAGGTGGGGTGGAGAACCCGCCAGGAGGGGCGCCAGCTCGAGGAAGGCACGCCCTCTCCTCTGGCAGAGAAGGCGTCCCCGCTGAGGTCCCGGAGTGCAGGCCTCTGGCTGGGCCGGACCCCCTCCGGGGCATTGGCCTTGAGGATGTGGGTGCGCCCAAAACTGCTCCAAGGAACCACGTCTCCTGGTTGAACTGGGAATTGGGTCCCCGGGAGGGGACGAAGTCAGGCTAGCTCGTGGGACCCCTCTAGTGGCGGCGCCGGAGAACTACACGTGGAGGCTGGGCATGAGGCTAGGAGTGGGTGGGGAGGGAGTCCCCCAACACTTCGTTGTTGCGGGGCAGGCAGGCCGAGTGTTCAAAGAGGACACGGTCTGTCCCTGTGCCACGTGTAGGGTGTAGCCCGCAGGGCCTGGTCTCCAGGTGGTGAGCTACTGCGATGGCCAGACATCTCCGCCCAATGTGGGCTCAGAGCCTCCCGCGGACGCCCCTCCTCCCGCTGGGGTCCGAGTTCTGCCAGCAGGGTTAGCTTCTGTGGGGGCTCCTAACCCCCAGCCTCTGGGGCCAGAGGTCAAGGCTCTGGGTTGGGGTGAGTGTGAGCACCAGGCAAGACCAGTGGCCGGCTGGTCATTCATGTCTGTCCTGAGAGGCACCCGGTCCGGTCTCATGGGCCAGCTGGGTGAGGCAGCGACAGAACAGGACCCCCCGGTTCTCCGTGCCGAGCCCCGGCCGGTACTGCTCTGACCCACTGAGTCCAAGGGCCTCTTTGGCAACGCGTCCTGAGAAGTGACAGAAGGCGCAGGAATTGAACACACTTGAAGGCAGACATTCACTGCGGCGCCCGTTACAACCGAGGAAGGAAGAGGCCTCCGCGTCCACCGCAGAGGAGGAGACGGATGGATGACGGTCGGCCTCTCAGACCAGGGCCTCAGGCGGGCCCTGTGCCCCTGAGCCTCGCACCCCCTTCCTTCTGGGCGGGCACGGAGGCGGGGCCCCCCCCGCCGACTTCCCAAAGAGCCTGTGACCACCACCACCACCCCCTGCTGCCCCGAAGGCTCGGAACCTCGGCGGGGCTGCCGATGAAAGTGTGTGATGTTTCCAGTGTGGCCGCGCAGAAGTTCATCTGTATCAAAACAGAGCAGGTGGTGAATTACACACGGGTTCTGACTGAAACCTGCGGAGGGGCCCCGTGTGTGTGCCGGGCTGTCCCCGCAGCCCCGCCCAGCACAGCTTGGCACCCGGTGGTGACACTCCAGGTCTCGGCCTTCCGGTGTGGCCGCCGGCTTCCTGCCGCCGGGAGCCCTAACCTGCGTGACCCAGACACCAGATTGTACCTTTTACAAAACATTGGTGAAGACCGACGTAATCAGCACAGGGACCACCGTGTGGGACGGCACAGGCTGAGAGAAAGATAGGCCAATAGGTTAGGATTGTGTGATTTTTAAGTAGTTTTTTTCTTTTCTCAGTTTTCAGAAATGTTATGCTGTCATGACACGAATCCACGTTTTTTAACCTGAATAGCCGGTTAGTCCCTGCACAATGCGCTCTGCCCCCCGCCCCCAGCTGGCTTGCATACTCGTTATGCAGTCCCTGGGGCTACCTGAGATCCTCCCAAGGAAACTGATGCTAATGACCTGCCACCCTCGTCCCCAGAGCGTGTCCTCCTTGTCCCCACTCCCAGGGGAAACGTGAGTTTCATTTCCTTTCTCACAGGATCCACTCATCACTCTGGCCTCGCTCTGGCCGTGCTTTCTCTCGGCGGTGAGGGGTGGTGGCGTGCAGGGTACAGAGAGGCCACCTGCCATGCAGGGGCCTCTGTGGCTTCCTTGGGGCAGGGACCCCGCCCGCTCCAGGGCGCGACCACGAGAGCCAGGAGCAGCTGCAGGGAACCACGGCCCACCCTCCTCGGGTCCTGCTCAGATGCCCACCTGCCTGCCCAGTCTCACCTTTCAGCCCTTCCCATGAGCCTGCGCCCCCTTTGCTGGGGAGGCCCCAGCCAGCCTGCGGGGACCCCTCTCGGGACAGCTGCTTGCACCTGAACTTCTCCTCGCTTAGCTCCTGCTGCCACCCACCCACCACCACCCCCCCCAGGCGCCTCCCTCGGGCGACTTTTAAAATCCTGTCCTGTACTGTTGCCCGTCGGTGAGACGAACCACCGCCACCTGCAGGGAGGGACATTGTCCAGGGTGGTGCCCCCGGGCCACAGGTGCCATCGAGCCCTGGGGATGTGGCTGTCACGACCGAGAAACAGGATTTCAAATTTCATTCATCTTCAATGAATTTAAATGTTAATAGCCACACGTAGGAGAGGCCTTCTGTGCGGATGGTGGCCAGTGCAGGCCCCGAGGGACCAGGCCTGGGGGGCAGGGGATGGTGTGGTCTCCCCCGGCACAGAGCAGGCTTCAAAGAGAAGGGAAAAGGCCAGCGAGCAGTTGTCCCCAACCCCGGGTAGCAGGTTTCTAGGGGTGGCGGAGGGCTCAGGTGGCCGCGCAGCCCCAGGCAGGAGCCAGCGCGGAGGGACTGGGACGGTCCAGCCGGCCCACTCCCCACAGGCACGTGGGGCGGAGGTGACGGTGTCCGAGCACTTTCTGCTGGTAGCAGGCGGGTTTCTGTGACCCTGGGTGTCTGCCACCAAGGCTGAGTTATCAGGACATGTCGTCCTCACAGTGTGACAGTCCTGCCCTTCCCACTGGTGGGGACAGAAATGAGATGCCCTGGGAGGGGGGAAACCCTGGTCTCTTAGAAGGATCCAGAACCTGTGAGCTCGGTGCACCAGGTCCGAGCAGCTGTGTCATTGCCGGGCAGTTGCCTCAAGGGACCCCGGAGGGCATCAGCCTGGTCACCCAGAGCCGTGGGGGCGGTGCCGGCAGGACACTGCCAGACGCCCAGTTGCTTCCAGTGGCTGCTCCTTTTCTGTGCAGCCACCTCAGGGTGGCGGGTGGTGCAGGGTGGTGGCTGCCACCCAGGAGAGGGGGGTCATTGCCTGTGTGACCAGTTGTAAGCAGGTCGCTGAGGCCTGAGCAGGTCCCGGAGAGACAGGCGGTGGAGTGGCCAAAAACTGGCGAGGGATCCGAGGGCCTGGAGCAGGGGTGGGGCGCGTCTCTCACCCTCCAGATTTCCGGAAGGTGCCTCAGAGCATCGGAGTCTTCGAGGCCAGCCTCCCCCACCCTCCTGGGCTCCCAGCGGCAGCCGGCCAGCCTGGGAGCTGGCAGCTTCCAAAGGTCTGTTGTTTGGGTTTGTTTGTGTGTCTGCAACCGAGAGCCGAGACTTATTTCTGTGCCGCAGCTCGTCTCCGACGCCCCGCAATCTGCTCCGTGCTGCCTGCAGACGCAGCTCGAGCGCGTCCCTGGAGTTCTCGGCAGGATCCCCACGCAGCATCTCTCCCTCCCTGCCAGGCCCCCCCAACCCTGTCACGGCGGCAGTCACCAGCTGGCCCTCGGAGTGGCGGGAATCAGGGGTCCTAAGGAAAGGCGGCCAGCTGGTCTGAGCCCTGTGGACTGGCCCGCAGCCTCGGACAGGCTGTTCATGACCAGGAGTCTCCCTCCAGGCTAGAAGTCAGGTGGTGCGCAGAGCCAGGCTGGCCCTCCACTGTCCCCTGTCGGCGCTGGGAGCCCGTTAGCAGGCGGCGGTGGCCCCGGGCTCCAGGAGCCCAGAGGGGCTGCCTGAGAATCCAGGCTGGGTCTCGCAGCGCCCGGTCCTTTGGTGTAAGGACTCAGGGCGGCTGCTTGGCTCACCGGCGCTGTCTGGGGCGGGGAAGGGGCTGGGCTGTGAGCCCCATGGGCCCGGGAGCCTGGCTTCGTGGCCAGATGCGCCTGTTCGAACCTGAGCCCCACCCGTGGCCCCAACACCTGACCTTGGCAAGGTGCTCACCCTCCTGAGCCTCTTTCTTCGCCTGTGAAATGGGGTCGTTGTGAGGGTTCCGTGAGGACACGCTGGGAGTACAGGGAGCAGAACCGGCGGCTGCGTGTGGTTCACCCTGTGCAGACCCACAGAGCCCACCCTGGTGCGCGCCGCCGACCCCGGTCACCGACACTGGTGGGTTGACGCCGTTGGCTCATCAGTTTTCACAAACGCACTAGGGGGTGTGGGCGGGGCCTCTCTGTACCTTCCACTCAAGTTTTCTGTGAACCTGAAACTGCTCTAAAAAATACAGTCGTGAGAAACGCAGCCTTAGCCCCTGAGCCCGCGGTGACAGAGGCCGGGACCCTGCCGCCCCGATCCGAACCTGCACCGCCCGCGGGAAGGCCCCCTGGGCCTCCTGGCCACGCCCTTGAAAACTCCGTCTCCAAATGACGGGGGAGCCACAGGAAGTTGCCAGAGATGTGCAGGGAGGTCTTTCACCCTCTGGGCATCCCGGGTGAAAGCCACAGGGCGCGTCCCGGGCGCAGGGCTCGCCGCTTCCACGGGCTCCCACGGGTCCATACGGCCGGCTCTGCGCAGCCGCGGGCTCCACACCTGCCCGGTCAAGCGAGGTGGGTCAGAAGCGTTTGGACACAAAATTGCTTATATTGTTGCTGGGCCTGGGCCCACTCTGCAGGAAGTACATCTTGTTTTTGTTCTCCTTCCCTAAACAACGCGATACAGCACCTACTGACATGGTATTTACACTGTGTCAGGTAGTACAAGTGATCTAGAGCAGATTAGAGAACCCAGGAGGAGCCCTGGCTGGGTAGCTCGGTTGGCTGGAGCATCATCTTGCTATACCAAGGTTGCAGGTTCGATCCCCAGTTAGGGCACATTCAGAAACCAACAAATCAACCAACGAGCACATAAATAAGTGGGGTAACAAATGGATGTTTCTCTCTCTCTCTCAGAACAATGAATAAGACAAAGTTTTGAAAACCAACAGGAGGGTTGGTGTGGGTTGCTGATCCTGTCCATGGCTTTGGTGTCTGGGGCGTCCTGAGACCGACCCCGGCGTGAACCCCGGTGCGGCGGTGCCCACTGCAGCTTTGTGTGACAGCTTTGTGTGACCACCGCCACCGCCGAGCTCTCGCCCGGTCCGTCACCACATGGCTCCCATAGGCTTCTCTGTAGTCACGTCTAAGTCCTCCTCCCGTCCCTCACCCCTGGCAGCCCCTGCTGCATTCCCCGTCAGTGTAGGAATTTTCTAGAAATGGCGCCGGACACTGCGTAACCTCTGAGACTGGCTCTTCCCGGGGCACACATACCAGCGTGCTGGGCCGCCCCTGGGGTGGCAGGTCCCCTCCAGGCGGGGCTTGTGGACGAGGTCGCCAGGGACGCTCCTGCACAGGTTTTTGTGGGAACACGGTTTTCGCTTCTCAGGGGTGACGTGGAGCCGCTGGGCCACGCGGGTGGCGACTGTGTGTTTGGTGAGAAAAGAAGCCGCCAGCCCGTTTTCCGGGGCTGCCTCGCCCTCCTCCTGGCCCCAGCAGCGCAGGGTGGCCCGTCCTCTCCCAGCGGTGCCGGCGGCGGGCGGGTCACTTTCTTTTCTCTTGGCGTGTTCGTCTGTCGCCGCTCACCCTCTCTGGCCAGACCTTTGCGTCTCTCGCCCGTTTGCGGGGGGCTTTCCTCTGGGGCCATTGCATGGTCGGGGGCTCTTCACGTGTCGCTGGCGCCGCCCCAGTGGCTCGGCTGCGGTTTTGCAGGCGTTCCTCCCGGGCTGCAGCGCTCCGTCCTCGCTCCTCACGGGGTCCCCCGGGGTGGGGAGGTCTTGATCTTGCTGGCGTCCGCGTCTCAGTTTTTCCTCCTGTGGATCTTGCTTTTGGTGTCAAGTGTTGGGACCTCCTGGCCCAGCCCTGGACCCCAACGATGGCCCCCCGCGTTGTTCTCCCGAAAGTTCGCCCAGGGACGTCCAGCCGCCCCGCCCGGTGTCGTGTGGGGAGAAGCTGTCCTCCTTTGAAGAGTTCCTGCATCGTTGCCAAAAATCACTCCGCCATATCTGTGTAGGTCTAGTCGCCACACTTTACTTATTTATTTTTGGAGAGAGGGGAAGGGAGGGAGGGAGAGGAGAGACACATGGATCAGTTGCCTCTCGCCCGCCTCCAACAAGAATCTGGGCCCACAACCCAGGCACGTGCTCTGACTGGGAATCGAACTGGTGACCTTTTGCTTTGCAGGACACCGTCCCACCCACTCAGCCATACCGGTCAGGCAGCCACATTTTTAAAAGTTAAAAAAAGGAGACATGCAAAATTAACCCTAATAACCCCATATCCCTGAAACATCACCCTTCCACCCTGTGGTCAACATTTAAAAAGTGGTTGACGAGGAGGCTTCAGTTCTGGTTTGAACTGAGTCTCGGGGAGCTTCCCCCCCGCCTCCGAGGATGCTCCACACGTCCGGTGTCGGCCCGCGGGAGGGGGGGGTCCCCAGCTCGGCCGGCTCAGGCCTACGCAGGTTGACGTCCAGCTGTTTTCTGACGTCCCCTCTCACCCTTTGCTGTCGGTCTCCCCTCTTCTCCATCCTCGCCGGGTGGCTGGTGGCGGGCAGGAGGGGGCCGGGAGAGAGTTCTGTCGCGCTGACCCCTCCCCAGCTCTGAACGTGAACTCCTGAAGTCACCGGCCAAGGGTGACAAAGAAGGGAGGTGCCAAGGAGATGCCTGGCAGCTCTTCCTGAAACCGAGCTGCTGGGGTGGACGGCCTCCAAGGCCCCCGGTGCCCTGCAGCCGGACATGGAGCATCAATCGGCCCTCCGCGACCGCCAGAGGGACATCAGCGCTCCCTGGGGACAGCGCGGGGACTGCAGGGGGCGGGGGCGGGGTGGGGGAGGCGTCAGGACAGGCAGAAGAGGCTGTCGTTGCAGGCAAACCGAGACGGCGCCTCTGGGGACCGTGACGCAACCCTCGCTGACTGTTGCAGGGGCCGAGGGACGTTCTCCGGCTGTGCCGCCCAGTGGCGCTGAGCCCTGGGGAGCAGGCAGCCCCCACCCCGGGGGCCCCCACTCTTGCATCAGCAACCCTGGCAGAGGCCCATGTGGCCTCCCTTCTGAGACCTGGAGCATGAGGTCACAGGCAGTGAGACCGGGCACAAGCCCTGCCTGGGGAGACCCTCACCTGGCTGTTGCAATGTAACCCAAAACCTGATGAAATCGCCCCGGGGGGGGGGGCAGCTGACCTCTGTCTTTGATGCAGCCGCTCCCTTCCCAGCCGGGCAAAGGGCACTTCCGCCTGGGTGTTTCCTTGGGCTCGACCTGCGCTGCCGATGCGCCCACAGTGGGCAGGGGCACAGGGCTCCCTCGGCCCCTCCCCCGACACGAGAGCAGCTTCCTGGCTGCAGGGGGCCTGGTTCCCTGGACGATCCAGGGCGGGTGAAGATCGTCCACACGGGTGGACCACACGGGTCATTCTTGACCTTCGCCCTTTGACAGCCGGGCTGCTGGGAGCAGGCTCGGACTCTGGGGCAGGCAGGTGGCCTGGAGCAAGTCCCTGGCCTTTCTGACAGCAGGTGGTGACACAGAGTGTCTCTGAGTCTGGGACCTTGGGGCGCAGGCCCGGGTCACTTTTCCCAGCTCTGCTTGCTTCTGGTCCCCTCAAGTCGTCCCCCTCCTTTTCTCACTTTCTCCTCTGTAAGGGGGGCTGGGGACCGTCCTGAGGAGTGGCCCTGAGTGAGCCCGGCATCCTAAGACCCATGGCCTGTGACTGGGCACTGTCCTCCACCCAGCTCAGCCTGAGTCCCCAGGAGAGGAGACATCGAGGCTTCAATGGGCGTCCCCCAACCCCGTGACAGTGTGTTTGCTGGCTTCCAAAACGGGGCACAGGCCCTCTCGACAAGGTGGTCCTTTCCTGAGGGGCTTTGGGGGCAGAAAGGGCTACAGGAGGGCGGCACCTGCCAGAGCTGAGGTCACAGAGGGGTAAGCAGTGGGAGTGGACTTGTTCTGAAAAGAGGCAGCATGGCTCTCGTGGGTCCTGGGGAAGGAGACGCAGCCCCGAGGTGGGGGCGGGGCCGGGACCGGGGACCTGGGACCTGGGACCTGGGACCTGGGACCTGGGACCTGGGAGGCTGACGTGTCCTCACGCAGGAGCCAGGGGCTGCTGGTCGGGGCAGCTCCGCACTCAGCGAAGGCATCGGGATCTGTCTGCTTCTGTAAATATTTAAACACGGGGAGGGTTATTTTTGGTGGCTACGGTCTCTCTCCGAGCCTGGCAGGCTGCCGGGCAGGGTGTCGGGTGACAGATGGCTCACTTCACGCCACGGTGCTCTGCGTGGCCACCATGCCAGCAGCCACAGCGAGATGGGGGTCGGCCACGGTCCCCCCTTTCAGGGCAGCACGGTCGGACAGAGGCTTCTGGGCTGTCGCCTTCGGGGTAACACCGAGGTGACGAGCGTGGGCCTCACGTCTCGGCTCCCGTCAGAAGTCTCCTGACAGGAGTTGGGAGGGGCAGCTTCTCGAGCTTCCAAACTGCACACCGTGGAGCGCTGGGCCGGAGCCGGCGGCACCCCGGGGAGGTCTCCGTGCCGCCGCAGCTCCACCTGGCGTGAAAGGACACATTGTGTGTCCCTGGCGCAGGAAGCCGGCGGAGAGGCGTCTCTGTCAGGTCCGCCAGGCCGGGGTGCGAGGCGTGCGCTTCACAGGCGGGCGTGGCGCTGGCCACCGCGGAGGGGCCAGGGCTCGGCGGCCTCCCGGGCCCCGCTGTCTGGGAAGTGACAGCCACTCCCCTTGAGGGCCAGAGTCCTGCGTCTTGGCCTCACGGTGCTGCCGTGCCCCCCCAGGAAGGACTCGGCTGCAGCCCCACCCCCGAGCTCCATTTCCTGGAGGTGGCGCGTGGCGAGGAGGGAGCCCCGCGTGCCGGCAGATGGCAGGCTTCCTCCAGATCAGCCTGGGGGTTCCCTGCCCCGCGCTGGCCACGACACCTCCTGCTGTCTCTCCTCTGGGGGTCCCCCAGTGGCTAAGAGCCGAGGATGACCCAAAGAAGGAAGCCCCCCGGTCCTGGGGGCCCCACCTGCTCTCCCCCCCGCCACTCCCTGCTGCCAAGCGGGGCTTCTCTTCCGAGAAGGATGCGCACTGGCCCGCGCTCAACGTGGGGCCACCTCTCAGGGCCGGCCGGCTGTGCGCTGCGGGTCTGGGGGCGCGCTCAGACCCCGGCCGGGCTCTCCGGGCTGCAGGGCCCCCGGCCACTCCTTCCCTGTGTCCTGTCTCTGTTGTTAGCTGACCACTGTCTCCCCAAAGCCTCCGCCTCCTCTCCGGGGGTCAGGTGGAGAGTGGCCAGCATGCCCACCCCTACGCCCCTCGTCCCAGCCACGGCCTCCCAGCAGAGGGGCCCTGCCGGCGGGAGACCCAGCTGAGTCTCCACCGTGGCTTGTCTAGAATGCACTTTGCTGGGCCCCCTACTTTCATAAAAGGTTGTTATTATTATTACTATATGGCTAATAAGTGGTCAGCGGAGATGTGTTGGAGGTAAGGAGCGGCTACCCAGTAGGACCGAACGTGGGGACTGACGTGACAGGCGCACACTGTGTCCGCAGCAGCCGAGGGCGGGGGCCGCCGCGTGTCGGTGGGTGGGTGACAGACGAATGACGGGCACCCTCGCCCGGTCCTGAGAAGGGAGCATTTGGTGGGGACTGAGTTTCAGGTGGACCATGACAGAGTCCTGCAGAGGCTGTGGTGACAGCTGTCCAGCCGTGTGAATGGGCTCGGTGCCACCGTGCTGTGCTTTTACAAGGGCTGAAGTGGCCACCGTTCCGTGTTTTTGCCACAACACAAAAGAGAGAGAGGAGGAGGAAGCGGAGGTTGAGGCGCCAGGGCCGCCGGGACTGGGGGGAAGCCAGCCGGGGACCAGCTTGTTAGGTCCCGTACGCCTGGGCACACTGTCCCCGCCCAGCCCCTCGCCCCGGGGAAGCTTGTCCATGCGGCCCGGCCGACTCGCTGCGGCAGCCCCCTGCCCGAGCTGCCAGGAAAGGCGCCTGCGGCCGGCTGTGGTGCCCTGGCCGGGGCTGACCGTGTCCTCTCACTGGCTGGGGAACCGGGACTCCCCGTAAGACGGACGGGCCCCTGATCTCCCATCGGAATCGGAGCCAGGCCCCGAAATCCCGTTCTCCCGAGAGACCCTGCTGAGGACGGAGCCCTCAGGGCCTGGTCGAGGTCGGAGCCCAGGCCTCTGCAGAGAAGTAGGCTCGCCGTTGTCTCCCGGGAGTTGGGACGTGCGGGCGCGCCCCTCCGGGTGAGGGTGCTGGTCCTGTCACTGAGGGCAGGGCACCCTCGGGCCTGGGCTCCCCAGGGCTGAGCCCCGGGCCCCCGGCCCGCCCAGGAGGGTGGGCATCGACCAGGGCACCTTGACCCGCCATCTGCCGCCAGCCCTGGGGTCAGGGAGGGGTGTCAGGGAGGGGCTGGCTGGGCGCACCTGCCTTGCCGACACAGAGGGACGCCTCCGCGCCCCCCAGAAATCTTCATCAGTGGCACTGTGTGACGAGATTGGCCAGGGCCAGTGTCTCCTTGTAGCGAGTGTGAGCACTGGCTGTTCTGTGTTAAGGAAGGTTCTAGAGCCTTCCCGGAGTGAGGCTGGGCAAGCAAAGGCGCCTGGCTTGTAAGACCTGGACTAGTGGCCGGTTTCCTTGTCCCCTCCCGTTGGTGCGCTGGGCCCGCCCCCAGCCGTGCTGTGTGGCTGAGCTCAGGCCCCAAAACACTGGCCTTGGTGCCTTGGAGCAGAGCGGCAGGGGCTGGGGTACATCTGGGAGCCGATGTCAGGCCAGAGCCCCACTGCCCTGGGGCTGCCCACGTGTCCTCTTGAGCATGGGGACCCAGAGGCAGAGTCCGGGGGCCCAGAAAGAGCTCACGCTCACGTGACCTTTGAGTTTGGAGGGTATTCGGGTGCAGATCAACCTGAAAATGGCTCTGAAAGCCCAGCGACCCTGAGGTCACCGGGTCGCCCAGAGGAGGCGTCAGGCCACCTGGGGCCCACCCCCGGGGCCATCGGTCCGTTCCCCTGGGATGGCCCAGCCAGAGCCCAGTCCCTGATGACTCAGCACCTGCCACAGCAGGGCCATCCCAGGCCTGTGGGGACCTGCCCGTGACCCGGTGAGGCAAGCGGCCCCGCCCACACAGACGAAGTGAAGCCCGGGGAACAGTTCTGAACTCCGCCGAGGCCCTGGCCAGCACCGTGGGTGGGGGGATGGGGGGGCAGTGAAGCCGAGCAGCCCTTCCTAGGGCTTCCTGGGGCCGGCGAAGACCGCGCTCCCTGCCGCCCCGGCCGGGCGAAGCGTTCATTTGGGCCCCTCCCTGTCACTCAGATGAGGCTCGAGGCCGAGGCAGCGTCTGTGCCGCTCCGCCTGCTCACAAAGCCTGAACGTAGGTGGACGGTCACAGGTGACGCCGCGGTGCCCCCACAGAAGCCACCGGAGCCCAGGAGTTGGGCCCAGAGGGACTGGGCCCTGGAGGGACTCGGCAGGGGGCCCCGCCACAGTTAATACACGGGCAACGTCTGTCCCTGGGCTCGGGAAAGCAGGGCCGCTGACGAGGGTCTGTGTGGCCCCCACACCTGGGTGCCTGTGGGGCCGCCCGGCATCCTGTCTGTGGGCGGGGTTCACTCCCTCATCCCTCACCCTGGGCAGGGACCCCAAGTTGCTGGTCCCGTGCTGGACAATGAGAAACGTCCCTGTTCCCCACCGGCATTTTTTTTTTCTGACTTAAAAAATGTCCTTCAGGGAAATCTGTTTCTCTCTCACTGATTGAAAGCCTTTTCCTCGGGGGGACTGAGAGCACAGGGTCCCCGGGGCCAGAAGGGGGTTGGTGTGGATGTGGGCGGCACCGTCCAGCTCGGCCAGGCCCCAAGAGATGCGGCCGTGTCGGACGGGCCAGGACAGACCTCACTGTGCCCGTCGGAACGGAGCTTCGATTCCGGGAGGCTGCAGCTCACAAAGCAAGCAGGGGCCGCTGAGGTTTGCTTGGGGCTGATTGATGAAAGGACCAACACCACACTCCCAGAACCTTCCAGAAAAATGCCCCTCACTCCTAGAACGAACAATTTGCGCTTTCCTGCTCTGTGGCACGTTTGGTTTGTTGTGCTGCTGATGTGTGCTGACTGAATTCTCCGGAACATGACCATTTAAAGGCACCAGGAGGAGCCCGGGGTAGCCCGAGCAGGGTGGGTGTGGCTGTGGGTGCGGGTGTGACTTCTGGCTGCTGGGCAGACCCGTGGCCGGCAGCTCCGTCCGGGCAGCCCACCGCGCCCCCGGGGAACGTGCCTGATGGGGCCGAGCGTGTGGGGTGCGGACTCAGCACACAGCTGTCCCCAGTGGAGGAGGAGGAAGCATTTTCAGTTTGGGCAAAGAGGCCACGGCCGTTGCAGAAGCTGGGGGTGTGGCCCCTGGGCCAGAGTGGCTTCTGGAGGTGGCGCTGTTTTTGTGTTGTGACTTTGGAGAGAACATGAAAGGCTGGACAGATGCCCACTTGCCGAGGAGCTGGGCTGGCAGCCAGGCCGCGCCTCCCGGGTGGGTGTTCGGGCAGACACACAGAGGGAGCGAACACAGCGGTCTGTGCGCCTGCGCGGGACGCCCCCTCGGCCCGGTCCCAGCACTGGGGCTGGGACCCCAGGGGACAGGCTTGTCCTTTCACAACTGAACACAGGCTCGGGCCTGGACAGAGTTGGAGGGCCACACACGTGACCACATGTCACGTGACACACAATACGCGTGTGCATCCATCTATACACCAATGTGCCACATAGCACACACGTGCATGTGTGTGAACACATCACACAACACAATATGCACACACCCCTCACACGAACATGTCGTGGCATGCAAACACACCCACACACGTGACACAAACACATGTGGCATGTGCACGTGCACACACACGAGTCAGATGAGGGTTCACGCCCTCGCCCTGCTCCCCCAGTGTCCACCTCCCCTTTGCGGCTGTTTGATGTAAGTAGCTGCCGGAGCTGCCGGGCTGCCTGACCCCCGCAGGTGAACGCCGCTCCCCTCTGATCACGCATGGGCGTGTCTTCCAAGACCCTCAGGGGGTCCCGAGCCCACACGCCTCCCACGCTCTCCGGGAAGGACAGGCCCTGCCTGCCTGCAGCCCGCCGCTGTGGAAGGGGCCCCGCTCCCTCTACTCGAAACCACCTTGCTCTCCCTGGGCGCCCTTTGCCCAAGAACCAGCAACACCCAGGGCTCTCCAGGAGGGGTGAGGCTCTCTGGGAGGGGTGAGGCTGCAGTCACAAAGCCGGAGCGACCTTGCTTCCTGGGGCCCTCGCCACACCCCAGCCTCGTTCTCTGAGAGAGTAACCATTCCTGGTCACCAGGCGCCTGTTTATTCTGTTTTAAAAATAGCCATCTTCAAAGAAGCACTCCCCCCACCCCCCCAAAGCTGTGCTGGGGTGGGGCACTTCCCCCTGAGGGCAGGGGTTGGGGCCACAGCTGCACACATGCCCCCCCACTGCCTGCTCCTGGCTGCAGGTCCCAGTCTGCCTGGGCAGTGGGGCTGGCCGCGGCCCCGGCCGACGCTGGTCCTGGCCTTCCGTTGCCCGCGATGGAGGAGCCTGGGCCCCACCTCCTGTCCGGGGCCCTGCACAGACACAGGATGCATCCCAGATGGCTCTGCTCCCAGGCTGCTGCAGGCAGGGCCCTGGGGAACACAGCGGCGGGGACCATAGGGTGAGAGGGGACAGCTGGCCTCACGTCCGGCTCCTTCCAGAGGCCAGGACAAATGCAGCCCAAGCTGTGCCTGGACGGCCCCAGCCCCGCCCCTGCCCAGCCTGCCCAGGGAAGGGCCTCAGACCCGGGTCTGGCTGCAGGCTTCCCCCTCAACCAACCCTTCCTGTTGACCTAACGGTGACGTTCCCACTGAAGACACAGGACGCAGGGCTCAGTGTGGCCTCCTGCAGGGCCCGGTTTGTCAGGCCTTTCCTGGCAAGCAGGAGACCCAGCAGGGGCCTGGTGCCCTCGATGAAACCCATTCATGCCCCGCACTGACTCCACCCTTGAACGAGAAGCCAGGAGCTGGGCGTCTGGAAGCCGGGTGGACACACCCCTCCTCTTCCTCCTTCAAGGCCCTCGGTCGCCACCCTGGGCCTCTGCTTTCTGAGGTGGCTTTTGTACCCTCCCATCTGTCTTTTCTGATGAGGGCCTTGGGGGGCAGACTTCACTGGGACACCCTTCAAGCAGGGGCAGAGCGTCTGAAAATGGGGTCTGTGAAAGCGCCCCGGTGAGGCCCCGGGCGCAGGGGGCAGGCTCTGCTCCGGAGCTCGGGTTAGATGCTCCGACCCAGAGTGGCCTCGGTCTCAGAGGATGGTCAGAGATGTCCTTGCCTCTACAAAGGGAACCTGAGACCCGGAGCTGGTGCCCTGTGCGTCCGAGAAATGCGAGGTCGGGGCCAGGACGCAGACGGAGTGACGGCCCGGCCCTGGCCACAGTGGGGAGGATGGGGACCCACCGCCCGCCTCCCGAGCGTGGGGCCTCGCTGGCTCCGCAGGTGCTCACCAGGGACTTGCATTTCCCTATTACCTCTTCGCTTGACACATGGCAGGCCCCAGGGCCATCAGAACAGCCTGAGGTCCCCATCCGAAAATTTCAAAGGGGAAACCAGCCATTCCAGGCAGCAAAGACCTTACTGGGGAAACATTACTTTCTATAACCTTTTGCTTTCCTTTTAAATTCAGCTTCGCCAAGCGCAGTCGGCAGCGGTGGGGGGAGGGCCCCTAACTTGGTCCCACCTGACCTCTTGGACCTTGATTGGCAGTGTGTTGTGGGGCTGGAAGTTGTGCCTTTGAGTTAGGGGCGCAGGACCCATGCCCGAGGACAGCTGTGTGTCCCCGAGGGCCAGGGCAGAAGGGGAAACTGCGCCATTAGAGAGGACTCGACACAGAAAGTTAATTAGCTACCGAAGAGCGTTTAGCACCATTTAGGGCGGGAGAGGCAGGTCTGCGCTGACAGGGTCAACGCACAGCAGCTGCTGACGGGGTGGGGGTGGGGGGCCGGCCCAGTGGCCACGTGGCTCCTCCTGTCTGACTCAGCACCGTGGCCTCGGGGTGTGGGGCGGACGTTCCCCGGTGGGGTGAGGGGAAGGACCTGAGCACAGCCCACAAGAGGGACTGGCCCATGTCCCCAGGAGCTGTCCCCTCTGAGAGTGGGGGCTGGCCACTCCAGGACTGGTGCGCAAAGCCCCCGAGGTGTGACTGGCCTCGGAGTGGCCCCCCTGCCTCCCACGACCTCCCCGTGTCCCCGTCTTAGAAATCAGCTAAACCTGTCTTCATACATATCTGCAGTGGGGCCAAGAGTGTCCCCACAGCCACGCCTCCCCAGGACCTCGGACTGGGACCTAACTGGGAAGGGTCTCTGCCCATGGGACTGAGGATGAAGACAAGGTCACCCTGGATGAGGGCGGGCCCCCAATCCAGCGAGTGTCCCTGTGAGGGACAGAAAAGGATAAATGGCATGGGGAAGACCACCCGACCAGGAGGCTTGACCTCAGGGTGACAGAGTGACCTGTCTGCAAGCTCAGGGCCGCCAAGGGTGCCAGCGGCCACCAGATACTGGAAGGGGCGGGAAGGGCCATCCCCTGGACCTTCAGAGGGGCACAGCCCTGTGGACACTGGCTTTGGACTCCGGGTCTCCAGAGCTGTGACAGAATAAATTCTGTGCTTTTAAGCCCCTGGTTCCTGGCGATTTTTCACAGCAGCCTCGGGCCACAGGGGTGGGCGGCCCAGCGTGGGTCGTGGGGGGAGCAGGAGGAAGTCGGGGGGGCTGGGAAGGCGAGGGGGGCGTAGGGACGGACCCTGCTTTCCTGTCTTCTGACGAGGGGCTGGGGTGTGGCCTCCTGGCTCCCTTTCCCCGTCGTTCGAAACTGGTTTTCTCAGGTTCTGACGTTTCGTTTAAAGAGGCTGGGTTTTGCTTCTCCTGGTTTTTGTTTGTCTGTCCTTGCCTGCGATGTTGTTAATGATGGGGGGAGGGGTTGTTTTCCTTTTTAACGATCAAAGCAACAGCTACCCACCATGAAAATTTTGGAAAAGGCGAGAGACGAAAGGGGTTACCCTGGACCAGGGCCGGACACCCGTCAGGAGCACCAGGGCCCGCTTCCTCCCTCCTGGGCCCCCGGGGCGCTGTTCTGACGTCTTTGTTCTGTGTCCGACGCCTGGGTTCTGTGACAGAGTCGTGGACGCGCTGTTCCATTTCTTGATTTTCTTAAAAACACAATTTCAGATTTTTTTACCTTTGATGTATGCAGAAACGCATGTCAGATGTACAAGCCACTCGGCGTGACAGCAACGTGAGGCCCAGTGCATGGCTTGGCTTTGCGGGTGGGGGCTGACCCAGGCACGGCCGGCCTCCCTCCCCCCGCGGCCCTCCGCACCCCCAACCCGCTGGCCCCGGAATCCGGTCTCCGGTAGGCGGCGCTCTGTGGACTGCCCAGTGCGTCACTTCCTGACTCCGCCCCCAGGTCGACCACACGCGTGCGTCCTTCCCGACGGCGCACCCGTTAGTTTTGTGCGGCTATGAAGCACCAGGAACAGGTCACTGTCCTTTGCCACCCTCTGTGGCGCAGCCGCAGGTGTCTAGGGCTCCGTGGCCCGCTGCTCTGGACGGCCACGCAGCGCCCCGAGTGGCGACGCCTCTCCGGGCCGCCCGAGTCTTGTCTCTCGCCCTCGGGTTCGTTCTCGGGGTCTTTGTCCGTGAGCAGGGCCGCCATGACGGTCCTTCGGTGCGGACCCCCCGGGGGGCGCGCCAGGGTGGGTGGGACCCCAGCTGCAGGAGACGCGCCGACTGTCTTCCACCCCCACAGCCACAGCGTGCGGCTCCGTCCCATCTCCCATCCGCGCCCGGCCGTAAATCCTTCCCAAGCTGGTGTGTCTGCGGAGTGGCCATCGGTGTTAAAGCCGGCACAATACAGATCTCACGCCCACAAACTCACAGATGTGTGCAAAGGCACCAGCACGGGGGCACTGAAGTGTGATGCACAAATGTGTGTGCACAGGGCCCGTGCACGCCCTGGAGGACACGAGGCAGCCCTTAAAAGGAGGGGTGGCCAGCCGGACTCATGGACCAGACAGAAGCCGAGACGCAGCAAGGTGTGGGATTTCCGCGCCGACGCTGGGGCGAGACCAGGGGGCTGCACGGTTGTATAAACTCGCACACGGCTGAACACCTGGTGTGTAAGAGGTGCATCCCGACTGCAGTGAGCTGGTGGGGAGGGCAGAGGCCCCACAGTTCACGCCGCCTCGGGGGGAGGGGCTGCCTGGTCCCCACCCCACCCCCACCCCTGACACACCAGCTAGAGACCCACGTCCATTTGCATTTCTCCATGGCTGCTGTGACTGTGTTGATTTGCTCTGCTTCTCCTGAGAAGAGTCTGCGTCCTCAGCCCATTAACCTCCTGGGGTCTCTGATTTCTTAGAGGAGCAATGAAAGAGAGGAAGGTGTGAGCCCCCCTCGGAGGGCCCCCAGAGCCCCTCCAGTGCCCTGCCCCCTCTGGAGCTGTGTTCACGGACACCCGGAGGCAGAAGATGCTCCCTCCCTTGGGATCTGCCACTCCGCCCTCCGGAGTCTCCATCCCTGCAACCAGCCCGAGGCCGGATAGCTGCGTGGGGGTCTGTGGGTCCGGGAGCTCCAGGCAAGACGCCGAGCCCAGCTGGTGGGCAGAAGAGCCTTTCCAAGCCCATCCTCCCCAGGCTGGTGACTGGCCATCTAGCTATGGCAACGTCCTCACTAAGCCCAGGGCGTGAGTCCCATGTCACTCACCGCTCCCCCACCAGCCTGCGGGGACAGAGGGTGACAGGCAAGCACAGGTTCGGGCAGTCCCAGGAGGGCACTCTGAATGTCCTGGCTGACAGGTTTGGAGTGGCCGTTCAGGACTGGCCTGTTTGCCACGGGGACTCCCGAGGCAGTTCGCGGACCAACGGGCCAAGCGTGGGACTGTGCCCCGGAGCGCGGCCACGCCCAGAGCTCTGAGTCCGGATGGTCCTGGCTTCCAGCCCCGCCCTTCCTCCCTCCACCCTGCTTCTCTGCGGTCCCCTCACTCCCTGGGCCCCGAGTCCTTGTTAGAACAATGCATCAAGTGGCACTTTGTCTCTAAGGTGCTTCTGTGACCACACGCTTCTCTGGATAAACCTCTGGTCACCTGGCCCCCTGCCCACCCCCGTAAGCCTCTTCCCATTTTCTCGTCCCTCCGGGAAGGGACGTTCCAGCCTATCCAGGGGCGTTTGCGGGCCCCGTGGACGGTCAGAGCCCTCGTTGTGAAGCTGAGAGAGAAGCCGAATTTGGGCAGCGAGCCCGAAAAGGAGTGGATGAAATTTAATCAGATGCCTGAGGGGAACACCTAAATTTAGTCAAATTATTATTAGCATTCATCCCATTTTTCGAATTGCCTGGGGGAACATCACCGGGAAAATTGGGAAACCACCAGCCTGCGAGGTGACAATTCTGTTTCTGCAGAACCAAGGGACATGTCAGGGACCCCAGGGGTCCCCACAACCACGCGCCTGCCACCAGGCGTCACCACAGGGGAGCTGGAGGGGGCCAGGAGGGGCTGGCACCCAGGACGGGGTCAGGCAGACCTGGGGGTGTCCTGTGTTTGTGGGTAAGAAACTGGCAGGGAACCACAGGGGACCTGGGCCTCATCCACGGGTCCCTGCCGGTCCCCACCGGTCCCCGCCGTGCCGGCTCCTCGTTGCTTAGTTACCTAGCTTGGCCTCGCCTTTTATTGGTCCTGTGGACACGCTGGGCTTTCCGATGGCCATGAGGTTCCCAAAAGGGCGGGTGGAGGAGGAGGACAGAGGCCCTTCCTGCTCCCGGTAACCCCAGGGGACGGGGGCCCATCAGAGGGACAGCGACTGGGTGACCATTCGGTGCTGATGGCCCACACCAGTGTTTCTGCAGGAAAATCCACGCAGAGGCAACGTGGTGCCTTTTCCGCGCACAGGCTTCCCGGCCCCCACCAGGCCGAGCCGCCTCCCGCCAAACAGTGCGCCGTGCGCCCCACCCCCACCCCAGAGGCCCCCCGGGTCGCTCTTTCCTGGCCGGTCCGCCTCCGCCCTGCCCGCCTGCCTCTTCCCTCCTGGGTCTGGGTTGCCGCTTCCCGATCCCAAGACTGGGGCACTCACTGGGTTGGGGCTGACCCTGGGAACTCTCGGGTTGGAAATGGCGTTGCGGGCCAGGTTGAACCCCCCACAAGCCCACCGACTCTGGCTTCCTCCGCCAGCCAGGGAGTTGCCAGGGCGGCTCACAGGGGCCTGGCCTCCGTCCGGGACCTGCTCTGGCCAGAACGAGCACTAACCCTCATTTTTCCTTTTGGTCACGCGACACCTCCCAGGGTCACCCGAGAACGGCTGAGCACACACAGCTCCTGAGCACCTTGCTTCAGAAACAGCCTTTCATATTCGCGTGGAATTCCTGTAAAATCTGGGGGGAGAGGCAGCTCAGCCCTGGCTCCTCGGGGTCCCGGTCCCGAAGGCTCTCTTTGCTGGGGTCTTCGGGTGGGGGGAGGCGAGGCAGTTCAAGGACGTGGTCAGCAGGGCCTGGAGCCCAGCGGTGGGCTCTCGGCAGCCCGGATCTGCAGCAGCTGGGCGTGGTCTCCAGGCTGCTGGTGCTATTAATTATTTTGCTTTATTTATTAGATGTGTGCGGCGTCCCTTAGCCTCCAAGCATATTTGCAAATGCCTTCAGGGAAAAAGAGAAACAAATGATCCCTGCCGTCGGAGTCTCCAGGCCGTAATGAATGGTGCCGTGCGATCACGTTGGGGGGGGAGGCCCTGGGCCGAGGGCAGCCGGAACCTACCTGCTCAGCCGCCGTGAAGGCCTGCGACTCGGAAGCTCGCAGCCTCGAGAATACAGTCAGGGTGCTTATGTAAAATCGTCCTTCGTTTTACGCAGACAGCCGGCGACGTCGGTCTCTGACTCAGGAAAAAAATGAAAATAAAAACAGCACCCAGGGGAGGCGGCGCCCTCTCCGTCTCCAGCCGAGCGTTCTCGCCCGCCCAGCGCCCTCCGCACGTGGCAGAGAAGCCAGGGCTGGCCTGGTTATCTTTTCCTAAATTGTGTGGGTAATAAACCTGAATAATGTGCCTGCTCGCTTCCTCCCCTGATTTACACCTTACATAATTAGCCCTGCGAGAGCTCACGTGGCATCAGGGACAGTGCGGCAGAGCCGATCGCTGGGTGGGGCGCCGTGTCCGCCCCGCCCCCGCTCCGCACAGCGCCCGGCTGCAGGCGCCAAGGGGTGTGATTTACGTCCTGCTCCGCCCGCCCGCCCCCTGGCACCCGCGGCTGAGGACACCTCTGAGCTCCGAAACCGCAGGTTTCATGGGCTGGAATAAAGGAATCTTGGCGGCCTCTGGCCTGACCCCTCCATTCGAGGTCTTCGAAAGCGTATAACACGCACCCTGTTGGTGAAAGGGGCACCATGGCCCAGGTGTAGCGCCCTGGCCAGGCTCACTGACTGCGCCCCGGGTGCTCGGAGGCCAGCCCGCCCCATCCTCCGCCCCGTGGTCCGCGGGAAGCAGGCGGAGGCCAGCCCGGCGGCGGGTTGACCACGCCTGTGCTGTTCACTCTGGGGGCCCCCCCCCCTGCAGTTTTCCCGGGAGCCGTCAGCTTAGTGGCATTTCAGAAATGGCTGGAATTTGAGTGCCGGATGAGGTCTTGGAAGTGGAGTCTGGCCACTGTCACCCCCACTGCACAGACAGAAGTGAGACTCCCCTGTCACCCACCCGTGTCCCTGTACGGTGAGAGTACAGAGACGGCTGCGGCGCCATCCCTGGGGAGGGTGGGCCCATCAGCTGGCAACACGGATGCTGGGGAAGGGCTCAGGGCAGGGGTGAGGGGGGAGGTCTGGGAAGCGGGGTGCTCCCTGTCCGTGGGAGTCAGAGACCCAGAGGTGGGGTCCACAGCCCCACCCCATCCCCCCTCCTGCTTAACAATGCCCCAGAGAGGTCCCCTGGACCAGGGTGCAGGGAACAGGGGCTGGGGCAGGGTCTCCCTGAAGTCCCATGTCCTCCAACCCCACGCTCACTGAGGACTCAGCGGGGCCCAGAGGTGAGAATGGAGGGGGCAGGGGAAAAGGCTGAGGGCCTGGGGGTGGCCGGGGTCAGGAGCGGCAGGCACTCTGGAGCCTGACAGACCAGGAGTGACAGGGGGCGACGGGCGCGTTGGAAGGCCCAGGGCGTCCCTCCAGGGACTGACTGTCCAGCAGCCAAGGGTGATTGCCGGGTTGACCAGGTCGGTCCTGCTCTGCCAGGTCCCTGCACACGTCCCCTCCCCTGGGTGCCCCCTTGCACAGATGGAGACTGAGGCCCAGCCGAGGTGGGGCGCCCGCCGGAGCTGCACCGGCCGGGGGAGGGGCCCAGCCGCAGGTGCCCTGCACTGAGGGTGCAGACACCCCCATCCATGCTGATGCGGTCACCTGTGTTTTGGGTGTTTAAACACACAAGTGGGTGTCGCTGTGACCTGTCTTCCCGTGGCCTTTTCCCATATCTATACAACATGTCTACATGCATCATACTTGTAACACACCAGTGCACGCGGGTCGCACTGTGTCTCCGTGGTGCCCTGCCCTCCCAGGTACGTTTCACCTCACACGTGGTGAGGTGCTTGTTCGCCGCCTTGTCTGGTGAGGTGTCTTTTCAAATCCTTTGCCCGTTTTTAAGTTTTCTTGGCTTTCTTATTGCTGAGATTGGAGTGCCCTTCCTATGTCCCGGATACAAATTCCCTACCAGAGGCGTTTGGCAAACATCTTTTCCCGGTCTGTGCCTTGTCTCTTTGTTTTCTTAACCGTGTCTTTCAAAGAGCAGAAGTTTTTCATTTTAACGAAGGCCAAATTACCCAGATGATCAGTTTTTTCCTTTTACGGGTCATGCTTTTGGTGTCGCGCCTGAGAAAGCTTTAGTCTAACAGCGCCGTTGAAGCTCAGGCGTCCCCACGCGTGGCGCGGACGCACGTCTGTTACCACGTGTGGGTGCGGGGAAAGCCGTCTCCCGGGCCCTGCTCCGCAGCTGTGTTTCCGAGACTAGGATTTTTCTTTTCCTACTTAGTTAATTAATCGTTTCTTGTGTGGTCTGTGCCTTTTGAGTTGTAGGAAACCTTGGCCTCTTCTAAGGTCAAGAAGCTTTTTTTCTCTTGGGTTATTTTAGGATTTGCAGCTCCGATGTCCCATCTGGGCCTGTGACCCAGGTCGTTTCTGTGTGTGACATGGGGGGTGTTACTGTTCCCCCCACAGATACCCCGTCGCACTAACACCAACGCTGGAAAACCATCCTTTCTCCGCTGTACCTTCGTCCGTAACCAGGTGTTCGCATTTTCCTGTTTCTGGACTCTGTTCAGTTCCGCTGACTTAAAAGTCTTACCTTTGTTAGCAATACCAAGCAGCCTTGTTGCTGAAGGTTTATTATGTCTCGATATCAAGTAAATCCTCCAACTTTCCTCCTTTTTATAAATATTTGCTTTGCTTACTCGAGGAATTTTTCGTTGCCATGTGAATTTTGGAGTCCGCTTGTCAATTTTTACTCCCTCCCCCCAGTCCTGCTGGATTCCGATGGGGACTGTGTCGAACATGTAGACACTTGGGTAAGCCCACCCTCCTACCGGCCTTGGCGGCTGGGCCCCGGCGCGTGGCGCCCTCCCCGTGGGCTTGGGCTTCCTTTTTGCTTCTCTCAGCCAGGAACTGTGTGTTTCTATATAAAGGTCTTGAATGTCACATGTCACACGTATTTCTAAGGATTTCATGTAGGTGTTTTTTTCCTACTATCATGGAATTTAAAAAATGGATCACATTTCCCAGTTGTGTGCTGTTAGTCTTTAAAAATACCTCTGACGTTTGCACATTAAGCTTTAGCCCTGCAATCTGGCTAAATTCGTGTGTTCGTTCTAGGGGCCGTCTGGTGAGCTCTCTGGGATTTGCCCCATGAACAGTGAGTGACACGTGCCCACAGAGGGACAGTTTTACCTCCTCTCTTCCCACCTGCCTGCATTTCATTTCCTGCTTTTGCCTTACGCGGCTCATCGGGAGCGGCCGGCCTGGCCTTCCCCGGACGCGGAGGGAGGCCGCTCGGCCCCTTCCCACTGAGCCTGTGGGAACCCCAGCTCCCGGCCGCCCTTTTACCAGTTCGGCCTTCCTCACTGATGACCATTTTATCACGAATGAGCGTCAGGTGCTTCTCCTGCAGCAGTTTACCTGTGTGTTTTTCATGGGCATCTCTGGTTATTTTCCTGGGGTCGATACCTAGAAATGAAAGTAAAGGGTCAAAACGGATAATGAGCATTTTAAGCTTTTTTAAAACAAAGTTTATTTATTTTTAAAAAGATTTTATTTATTTATTTTTAGAGAGAGGGGGAAGAAGGGAGAAAGAGAGAGAAACATCCATGCGTGGTTGCCTCTCACATGGCCCCCACTGGGAACCTGGCCTGCAACCCAGGTGTGTGCCCTGACTGGGAATCGAACTGGCGACCCCTTGGTCTGCAGCCCACATTCGCTCCACTGTGCTACCCCAGCCAGGGCTGCATGTTAACCCTTTGGCACCCTGTTTCCAGTTCGCTGAACGGGGTAAGTCCCGTCCTCGGCCTCGGGACACGCGTACCTGCTTCCCCAAAGCCTCACCCACAGGAGATTTTGTGATTTTTAAAACCACTGCCAACTTCCCAGGCAGCCCCCACGTGGTGTGTGGCTTCCATTTCCATCTGTTTCACTTCTCTGGTTATGGGCGTTTAGTCTCCAGGGCTCTGTCTTTTCTTGTCCTTTACCCTTTTTTTCTGTCGGGCATCCATTTTCCTCTTTTTGAGTTACGTACTTTTTTCACATTAAAGACATTAATCCTTGTCATCTATAGGTCCTTTCACGTTTGTTTCCTGTTAATAGGACTCTTTGGGAGCCGTTTCAGGTTTCCGGCAGGAACGAGCAGAGGGCACGGAGCTCCCACGCCGTCCCGCCCCACACCTGCACGGCCTCCCCCGCCCGATGGTGCGTCTGCGGCAGTGAACGCACCTTCAACGACGCGGCCCGGTCTCCCGGAGCCTCCGGTGGGCACTGGGCTCACGCTGGTGCCATGCGTGCTGTGGGCGTGGCCAAATGCAGGGTGACGTGGGCTCGTCACCACAGGGTCACACGGGGGAGTCTCGGGGCCCCACGCACCCTTGGGGCTGCAGCTGCTCACCCCGCCCCCCACGCTCCCGCGGGCACCGGTCTCTTCTTCCGTCTGCACGGCTTTGCCTTTTCCAGAGCGTCAGGCAGGTGGGCCCGCCGAGTGCGCCCCCTTCCCAGACCGGCTTCCCTCACCTGGGCATGGGCCTTTACGTTTGTCCCGTGCCTTTTCAGGAGCTTGGTGACGCAGTATTCTGTCATCTGGGTGTGCCGAGGCTGGCTTGGCCGCCCGCCTACAGGAGGGCATCTTGGTTGCTTCCAAGTTCTGGCAGTTACGAGGGGCCACCAAAGGGCGACGTTGCTTCTATCCCCTCTCCTCAACCACCGCCCTCCACGCCGCACCCACTGAGCACCCCCTCCGACTCCGGCACGCATTCCCGACACTCTGTGTCCCGCTCGCCCCCGTGGGGCAGGCCAGGGGTTCCAGAAACCGGATCCAGGGCGGAGACTTTCTCGGATGGGCTCGTGATTGGAAGACCCCTGTTCGGGGCTGTGGTCTCTGGGGACCCAGGAAGGAGCTCAGGGGACACAGAGTGACAGCAGGAAGTCTGTGTAAGCCCAGTGCGGCTCCGCAGGGGAAAATCATCTGCATGAGTGAATCGATCGATAAATTAATGAGTACACTGGGGCTGTCCACTGGAGTTCCGTCCACTTGTTCGGTGGACTCGAAAGTCTCAGAACGAGGAGAAACAAGTCCCAATCGATAAGTTTGGTTATTTGAAAATGTTAAAATCTGGCCCTCAAGTCTCTCTGGCCTTGAGAACAACAACTCCGTCATTTTGGAGGTATCTTCCCCCCCCAGCTTTCCCTGAAAGCAGACCCTTTCTGGGTGTGTGTATCAGCCTTCTATTGCTGTGTAACAAACAGGTTCAAATGTTGCAGTTTACAGCGATTACCTTTTTTTATTTGCCCGCACATCTCCTGGCTGGGCTTGGCTGAGTCAGGCTGTTTGCTCAGGCTGCTGGTGCAGCCAGGGGCAGGGGGTCTGAGGCGGCCTCTGGCCAGGCTGCGGGGACTCTGGTGCTGACTGGCAGCGGGGCCTCTCTCCCGTGGTCTCCAGGCCGCCCTGGGGCTCACAGAGTGTGTCCCTCACACCACAGCCACTGTGCGGACCACCCAGGTTCGGCAGCGCACAGGCCGACCGCACTCTGGACAGGCCGAGTTGCAAGGACTCTGCGGCCAGTTCTGGTCCCCGACCCTGGGCCAGTTGCTGCGCCCGTTCTGAGGGAGAGAGAACTCCCCTGCTCCGTCTCCGGTACCAGTGCGGGCTCGCTCTTCTCTTTCTGTTGTTGCATTTTGGCAACCCTCAGAAAAGGGCAAAAACTGAGAAACTCGACGTTTTTAAAGTTTCGCATCTTTTAGCTTTAGCTACAAAGCATTTTTCTTACAGCGCGTCAGGAGTTATTACCTACATAAACCATCCCTTTAGCTTTCATGCGCCACACATAATAATTTTATGAACAAACCAAATTGTGTGCAGCACATATGAATATTTCTAACACCAAATCGCTCCACATGTGGAAAAAGACAAAAAAAACCCTGAAACTGCATATATTTCCATTTTCCTGAGGTTTTATTTCCTTACAATTTTTTCTCTAACTCCAAGATTCTCCGAAGTTTCCATTCTCATCCGGGGCTTGGGTCTCGAACGCCTGTCCGTGCCAGGAGCCGGGGGCGCGGGTGCCACCAAGATACGGCCCTGACCCCGCGGCAGCTGGTCTTGAGGGACACTTGTGTCATCCGAAGATGGTCCAGCTGGCCAAGCAGTCACCCGCCATGACAGGTCCTGGGCATGGACAACCGAGGGACCATCAGCTTCGCTCTGGGGTGAACCTGGGAAAACCAGGCTGCAGGTCCCAAACACAGTGTCTTGAATTAATTCATCAATCAATTAATTCACGTAAATAATTTCCCCCTAAGGAGATGGAAAGGGCTTAAGCAGTCTTCTGCCTGGAGGCGAGTTGCTGCAGGGGGGTGGGGGGGGGCAGTCTCTCTCTGTCTCCCTCTCTCCTGGTCCCTGGTCCGTCCCCGCCGGGGACCAGGGACCAGTCCCCCTGGCCACAGCCCCAGAGCAGGGGTTTTCGCCCAGGCCCGTCCGAGGGAGTCTCCGCCCTGGATCCGGTTTCTGGAACCCCTGGCCTGCCCCGCAGGGGCGAGCGGGACACAGCGTGTTGGGAAGGGCGTGCCGGAGTCGGAGGGGGTGCTGCGTGCATGCGGCGTGGTGGGGAGTGGGGGTTGGGGGCAGAGGCTGGAAATAATGCCACCCTTTGAGGGCCCCTCTCCAGCTGGGTTTGGAGGAGAGCCCAGGACGGCCGGCCACGCTGAGCGCAGGCTCCCCAGGCCACCGGGGCCTCCCTGCTCAGTAAGCAGATTATGAAACTCCTAGTTAAGCGGCCTGGTGGGGGGGCTGTCCTCAGACCCGAGACTTGCCTCGTTTTGCAAAGTGATCTCATAGCGAAGCCCAGTCAGGGTCCCCTTGGGAAAGCGGGCGAGTCCCTCAGCTTTTTTGGGTCGAGTTTGCCCTGCAGCCACCATGGTTCAGCTAATCTGCCCACCTTCCCGCCGACTCTGTTTTCACCCGAGTCTCTCTCTCCCGGGACAGCCCAGGTGCCTGCAGGGTGCGGCTGGGCCCACTCCTAGAGCCGGGGCGGGAAGAAAAGCCGCCTGGGCCCGCACGCCGGGCCCCCATGTTGTTCTGGAAGCTGCGGGATCCTAGACAGGCGGCCTTTGTCCTCCGGGACGTCCCCGAATTGTGCGGGATGGTGCTCAGACAGCCCGGCGTAGCTTCGTTCAGAGACACGGTGCCGACCCGGGCAGAGGGTCCTGGGGTCTGTCACCTCCAGCACTGCCGCTCTGGGCTGAGACAGGACAGCACAGCACAGAGATGGCAGGCTTGTCTCGTCAGGTGCTGGGCTGCTGTCCCCAGTGGGAGCGTGCCTTCACTCTGGGGTGGGGGGGTCATGAAATCCCGAGAGACCACCTCCATTCAGCCGGTGGTGTGACCGAATCCACATAATAAAACACACTGCATCCGGGGCTCTAAACAGACTCACCCATCTTCTCATTAACACAGAATAAATGGCGCTGTGTTGCTGAACTTCAAACTTAGGAACCATAAAAAATGCTGGTGAGGACATGGGCCACGAAGCTTGGGTTCAAATCCCAGCTCCGCCACCTGCTGGCTGTGCGACCTGGGGGAAGTTCCTCAGCCTCTCTGGGCCCCAGTTCCTCTTTCGCGCAGTGGAGGGGCTAACGCTGCTCATTTCCTGGGGTTACTGTGAGGACGACCACAGCACAAGAGGAGTGGATGACCCAGCGCCAGGCCCATCTGACTGTTTAATAGATGTTCACTGTCAGCATGAGCATTATTGATAACCCGGGTGGTTGTTAACTGAGCCAGTGTTTCCCCGGGGACATGGGGAGCCAGTCTGCACCCCAACAGAAGCCCCGTGCTGTCTGAGATGGTCGGGAAAAGGCCCCAAGGGCTGGGGGCCGGCACTGGCCACTCCACAGCCCTCTAGTCTATACAAAATCCAGTTATTATCCTCAGTTCGCAAAGGAGAAAACAGGTTCAGAGAGGCTTGGTAACTTGCCTAAGGCCACACAGCAAAGGCTGCTCAGTATGACCTTGTTGTCACCGGGCAGAACGGGATTTGACCACAGGTGAACGCCACTGGGTGTGGCTCCTGGGCGTCCTTTCCTCCATTGTTGGTTCTCGGTGTCTGGCCGTGTCTGAGCGCCTGAGCCCGGTGGGCGTGTTTAAATGGCTCCGCCACGCCCTCCCTGTCCTTCCCCCTGGGCTGCGAGGACAGAGAGGCTGGTGGCCATCCCACGCCCCGCTCCCCCAGCTCCCCCTCCAGCGTGGACGCCCGCCTGCCGTTCCCGGACAGCAGTGGCCTCCCGCAGGCGCCGCACTGGGACGAGCCGCAGCGGTCGGGCGCCCTGGAGCAGATCTGCGGGGTGTTCCGCGTGGACCTGGGCCACATGCGCTCCCTGCGCCTTTTCTTCAGGTGAGAGCTGGCAGGCCGGCCCGTGGGCAGCGCTGGCATCGCGATGTCATCAGCAGTGGGACCCATGAAGGCGGCCCCACAGGAAGGGGGGAGGGGTGGCTCCCAAACTCACCCGTCCACCGTCAGGGTGGTGACGGCCAACTTTTGTTTGGGACGCTGGCGTGAGGGGTCGGGGGTTAGCTTCAGGCTGCCCCCACTGCCCACCTGGCTGCTCTGGGCTTTCTGGAGGGAGGTGCCCTTTCTTCTGTGATGGGCAGACCCTCCCTGTGACTGCCACGCCCAGTAGCCACCTCAGGTCCCTCCTGGGAGGCACAAGGTGGCATCAACCACAGACCCTCAGAAAAAGCAGGAGTCTCACCCCAGAGGGTCTGCAGACCGCCTCTAGGGGCAGGGCTGCCAGGGTCAGCTGGCGGCGCTGGTGGCCCTGGTGGCTGGCAGCGGTTTCCCAGGAGGGCCCCGGAAAGGGCCACCCAGGCCTGCTGGAGGAAGCCGGGGAGGAGGCTGGCTGGCTGCCGCCCACCTGGATTCAAAATCTGATTCTGCCGACAGAACCTACCTTGCCCCACCCCCACCCCCACCCCCCCCCCCGGAGGGATGGCACACGAGGCCTCTTTGGCTGGTCTCCTGGGGAGCTAACAAGGACAGCCCTGCGTCCCTGCCTCCCCAGGAGGGAGGGAGCTATTTTGCCTTCCTCAGCAAAAGGGGTGCTGGCGTCTTCTGGGCCGCAACTCTGTCCCCCTCTCGGGCCAGCAGCCAAACTCCCCAGGGACTTCCTGTTTCCTGCCTCCGAGGTCAGTGAGAGTGGTCTCTGATTATACTTGGAAATAAAAGCCCGTGTTTACACTTCCATCCCTTCTCCTCCCCCTGCCATGGCCACTCAGTGACGAGGCCTGCACCAGCGGCCAGCTGGTGGTCGCCAGCCGGGAGAGTCAGTACAAGGTCCTCCACTTCCACCGCGGGGGCCTGGACAAGCTGGCGGACGTGTTCCAGCAATGGAAGTACTGTGCCGAGACCCGCCTCCGAGACCAGGTAGCCGCAGCACGGGCAGACCCTGGGAGACCCGCCGAGGGCCCACCGGCCTCCGTCAGGGTCCACGACGCCCCACGCCTCCCTGCTCCCTGCTCCAGCGAGGGTGCCTGTGCCAGTGGCTGACCGGGCAGCAGCTCTGGGTTGGAAACAGTGCCCAGGCCTGCCTGTCACGCCAGTGCTCCGCACTCGGAAAGTCCTGTTTTGACAAGGCTTCCCGCCATATTTTGCTCAGTCTCCATACAAATGTAATAAGCGCTCTTTAATTATCTGTTTAAGATGCTGTATGTGCTTATTAGGAATGGGGCTGACTGGAAAACCCCCCTTCCTTCCCACCGAGCCTCCTGCTGGCTTCCCTTATTACAGTAGCCTGGCTTTTCCCTACACCGAACAACCTTTGATTTCTGAATTAAATGTCAGCTGCAGTTTTGCCCTGGATTCGTGACTGCCCATGGAGACAGCCTGACGGGCGGGCTCCCCGCCCGCCGAACAGCGACCCCTTTGTACGCGGCCAATCACATGTAATTTATTGCAGGCCCTTCCGGCAGAGGCAGAGGGAAGTTGGGCCCAACGAGGCATTAATTCCATTTTGCGGCTGGGGGTCGAGGGAGAGTGGGGGGCGGGGGCAGGCGGTGGGTGGGAGCCAGCCAGGGGGCCAGGAGAGGGCCGGGGAAGCAACGTGTGTAAGATGAAGGTATTTTCATTTTAATTGCGTGTGATCACGGCTGCCACCCGGGGGGCTGTATGCAGGGGAGAGGCCCCTCTCCCTTCAGGAGAGAGGGAGCGGCTTTCCCAGCCCCCCCCCCCCAAGAGCATCGCGGGCCTGGACCCCTGCGGTTGCACGCTCATCTCTCCCCTGTCCTCTCCAGCAGGTCGCCGACGAGAAGACGTGTATGAAGTTCTCCATCCGACGCCCCAAACTGCCCTCCTCCGAGACGCACCCCGAGGAGAGCATGTACCGCAGGCTGGACGTCTCCGCCTGGCTGCGGCACCTGAACGAGCTGGGCCAGGTGGAGGAAGAGTACAAGCTGCGCAAGGTGAGGCCGCCCGCAGGGTGGAGCCAGACCGGGGGCGGGGCCACCTCCGGGGGCGGGGCGGGGCCAACTCCAGGGGCGGGGCCGCCCGGGGCGGGGCGGGCGGGGCCGGTCCCCTCCGGTCGGCCGCAATCCCAGCCGCCTTCGTGGGGTGCGGGCGTCCAGCCTCCGCCCGTCTGGAAGAGCGCGCGGTGAAATGCAGCCCGTCCAGACCTGCGGATTAGGCCGCGACGTGAGAACCACACGTTCCCGAGCGCCACCCCGGGGGGGCATTGACATTGAAATGAGCCTGGCTGTGTCCTGTATGGGAATGGAGGGCCCGCACTTTCCCCTTCCAAACAAGTGCAAATTGCGGCCGCTGAATCAAGGCGTCAGTTGTCAGAAGGCGCAGCCAAGCCACGAAAGCACAGCCCTCCCGGGACCTGGGGGCGCTCTGAGCGGCCCTCTGTCGGCCCCTCCCAAACCGCGGCCGCTTCCCCCAGGCCATTTTCTTCGGCGGCATTGATGTGTCAATCCGGGGGGAGGTCTGGCCCTTCCTGCTGCGGTATTACAGCCACGAGTCCACGTCGGAGGAGAGGGAGGCGCTGCGGGCGCAGAAGCGGAAGGAATATGCCGAGATCCAGCAGAAAAGGTAGCCGCCCGGACGCGGGGGAAGGGGCACTCAGAGAGGCAATGAGGGGCAAGTCAGCACCGAAGTGTCTTGCGGCCCATCCCCGCCTTCTCTTTCGAGAATGTTCTCCCCAGACCGTGATTGCCCTCATTATCCCAGGCTCCCTGTAGCTCACATGTCTCAGTTTTAGCATTCTTTTCACCAGGCTTAACAAGACGTGGGGTGGTGAGCGGGTGGGGGCAGCTCAGGGGCCCAGCGGGAGCCAGGATGGCTGAGGACCATCTGGGCCTGGCAGGTCCCTGGGCTGCAGTCATGTCTCCTCCCGGGGCCGCACTCGGTGCTGGGCACCGCCTTAGGAGTCACCCCAGAGTCAGCGGGGAGACAGATGGAGGGTCCCCAGTTCCCATCCAGGGTATGGGTGGGGAGGGAGGAAGTGCACGTGGCCCTCGCTGACCCTGGTGGGCGCCCCGCGGCGCGGCCCAGGCTCTCCATGGCCCCCGAGGAGCACAGGGCGTTCTGGCGGAACGTGCAATTCACCGTGGACAAGGACGTGGTTCGGACGGATCGCAGCAACCAGTTCTTCCGCGGCGAAGGCAATCCCAACGTGGAGCGCATGAGGTGCCCGCCAGACCCCTCCAGCCTCGGGTGACCCTCTGGGACGAGGATGAGCGTCTGATGCTCCTGAGCCGGGGGGTGGGGGTCATACAATCGCCCCAGAGGCAAAGAATCATTAGCTACTTTAGTGGGCTCCGCTCAGCCTCTGTGGCCATGGTGTCCCGGGGAAGCCCGCAGGTCTCTCCCAAGGGTGTCAGCAAAGCCACCATCCCCTGGGCATCCACCCAGGCCTTGCTTGGCTCACAAGAACCAGGGCCAAGCCTTCCTGAGTGTCTCCCAGTGGGTGGTCCCCCGGGTAATAAAGCCACACTGAGCAGGGCTGGGATCTTGGACATTCTGCTGCTGATAGTTGCACGAAATTAGCCCATAAAAATGTGCCTGCCGACCCCGCTTTGTCACAGGCAATCGGCCATTAAGAAAATCAGTTGCACGCTCTCCCTGCCCCCCACCCCACTCGAGGCCTGGTGAGTGGCTAATTGCAGGCCATTACCCTCCCCAAGGCTGGGAGACGGTGCCCCCGGGGTGGAGGTGAAGGACAAGGGTTGAGCAGCCTGGGGTCTCCAGCCCAGGGTTCTGCCGGCCCCGGGGCGACATGCGCTGTCAGGACAGCAAGGGTGGGCATGTCATGGCCACCCTCGCTGACCACCTGCCGTCCGGGCTGTGCCGCCAGGAGGATCCTGTTGAACTACGCAGTGTACAACCCGGCCATCGGCTACTCCCAGGGCATGTCGGACCTGGTGGCGCCCATCCTGGCTGAGGTCCTGGATGAATCGGACACCTTCTGGTGCTTTGTGGGCTTGATGCAGAACACGATCTTCGTCAGCTCTCCTCGGGACGAGGACATGGAGAAGCAGCTGGTGAGGCTGCCTTTGGGGACATGTCTGGAGAGTCTCGGTGGCTGCGTGTGGTGTGGCTGCTGTGGGTCAGCGGGAAAGCCGGGCGGGTGCCGTCAGTGGGGTGCGGGGGCTCAGCCCAGGCCTCTGGGGAAGGGCCGCGTGCTGCTCCCTGGTCCCAGGGAGCCTGCTTCCGTCGCCACCCCACAACCCCAGCAGGCTCAGAGACTGGGTGGCGTGGGGCCCTCCCCGGTGGCTCTCACCTCCTACATGCAGCCACCCAGCCAGGGTCCCCAGGGCTCCTGAAGCCACCCTGAGGCCCACCAGACAGTGGTCACACACTCTGCCCACGGGCATCGGCCTTCCCTTTGCTCCACAGCCTCCTGTGACCCACACGCCAGGCAGCACTGGATGCTGGGAGCGGGGGGCAGGCAACGCTTGGAAGAAGCGTCTGGGGGTTCCAAGTCCCGGCCAGCTGGCAGGCAGTGGGAGGTGGTCTCAACTCCCCAGTTGTGGAGAGAGCAGACAGGGAGGGGAGGGTGCTGGGTGCTGGAGCGGGTGGGGTGGGGGGATACAGATGGGGAATAAGGCAGGTGGGCAGGTCGACTCCACTGTGCAGGGGCCAGGCCCTGGACGCTGCGGAGACTTGGCTGCCCAGTGTGTCCTGGGCAGTGGCCCTGCGTGGCCAGGTCACATTGGACCACAGGTGTCACGAGCAGTGGGACCCTGGTGCCCTGGCAAGGAGCTCGTCCCATAGAGGGCCCGTTGGGGGCCCCTGAGCTCTGTGGCTGGGAGAGGAGAGAGCACAGCAGAGGGTCCGAGCCAAGGCGGCTGGGAGGAGGGAGGTGTAGGTGGGCCGGTGAGGGGCACCTGGTTAGGGGCTCAGGCACGTCGTGAGGAGGGGTCAGCCACATTCGTGGGCTCGACCCTGCTGTGGGCCACGAGTTGGAGAAAGAGGCCCGTGGGGATGGACCCACAGGATCAGTTCCGACAAGGGGCCTGCATGCCCACTCCTGTCTCTGTCCAGGGGGACAAAGGGCTGCTTGTGTGGGAGGGGCCAGGGAGTCACTGAGCCCCGCCCCCAGGCCCCGCCACTTGATCCGGAGAGCCTGCGCAGCCAGCCCAGCCGGCTCCCCTCTCCACTTCTGCGCGATGTCAGGTTCCCGCGGTACCTGGGGAGCCAATTACTGGGTCTGACGCCACTGGCCCCGACGCGCTCACAAAGCATGTGGCCCTGTGATGTGGCACCCACTGGAGACTGATTTTTCAGTGGTGCTGGCAAGGTCGGCAGCCCAGCCAGGCCCTGCAGCAAACAGCCGCAGTCTTGTCCCATGTCACTGGGTGGGGACCTTTAGTGTGGGAATGGCGCGTCCTGGGGTTCAGAGCCGCCCCTCCCTGCTCTGTCAGCTCCAGGAAATGATGGGACTTTGAGGTCTGAGTGGAAGGTGGATGGGCCCTGGGTTCCCAGGAAAGAGGGAATGTCAGAATCAGCCCCCACCCCAGGGTGAGTGCAGCTTGGGGGGTCTTCCCCTCACAGAGCTCTGGTTGGCCCACAGCAGGGCCCCCTGCGCAATCTCCAATCTGGGCTAAACCGGCAAAGACCGGTGTGGGTCGGGGTCCAGCGGGGAACACAGTAAGCAGGTGTAGACACGCAGCCCAGCGTGGCCCGGTGCCCCGCACTCGGGTGGCGCTCCAGGGTGGGGTGGCCGGAAGAGGCCCGGGGCAGTGGCAGGGGCTGAGGGCTGACCGGACCTGATTCGCCGCAGCTGTACCTGCGGGAGCTGCTGCGGCTGATGCACCCGCGCTTCTACCAGCACCTGGTCGCGCTGGGCGAGGACGGCCTGCAGATGCTGTTCTGCCACCGCTGGCTGCTGCTCTGCTTCAAGCGCGAGTTCCCGGAGGCCGAGGCGCTGCGGGTCTGGGAGGCCTGCTGGGCCCACTACCAGGTGAGGCGCGGCGGGGTGGCCAGGACCGTGCCCCGGAGCAGGCGTCGCCACCCCTCACCCTGCCTTCCTGGGGGCCGGGGGCCAGCCTAACCATGCACGTCCCCAGGGGTCCCCCTCCTCAGAAACCTCCCGCCCCCCCCCAGCCCCAGGTGGGCCCCTCACACTGCCACCACCTTCTGCCTCACGGGCGAGCCGGCTTCAGACCCGCAGCTCGCCTCCCAAGGAGTTGAAACCGATGCAAACCACCCACTGGCTGCCCTCATTACCGCCTTCTGGCGCCAAGCTCGTCTCTGTCACATCCGATCAGTGTGAAGGACACTTCAGGGGCCAGACAGGCCCACCCCTGCAGCCCAGGATGCTGGTGTCCACGGGCGGGAGCAGGTGCCCACCCACCTTCTCCCCTCGGGGCCGCCCAGAGAACACAGGCCACAACCCCGCTTCCCTGCCAGAGCGCCCGGGGCCAGCCTGCCGCCCCCCACCAGTCAGGCTGATTTCCCGGCCTGCTCCGGCACTCAGTGTCTCCCCGGCAAGTCCCCCAGGAGCCCGGTGCTGACCCTGTCACAGGGCTTTAACGCCCCAACGAACGACAAGCTGACGGTGCTCAAGGGTAGGCAAGTCTCTGAATCTGTCAGCCTTTAAAACAAAACGGGTTTGACGCACCAGGAGGGGGCCAGGCCCCCTTCTGCGTGACCTGTTCCCACTGCAGCGGCCCTCGCAGCTGCGACTCCCCGACCCACGGGACAGGTGGGTGCCCACTAACTCCCCCCGCACGTTCAGGGGGACATCCACCCGGCAGGACAGGCACCCGCGAGGGCGGCAACATGGCCGCCCGAGTTGCGTCACGTTTGGGCTGATGGTACCGGCTGAGCTTTGCCCCAGAGGTGGGGCCGTTTCTCACAGAGACCCCGTCACCGTCACCTGGTAGAAATTCCCAGGGGAGGCCCCTTGGGACATCTCTCTTGACCTGACGTCCACAAATCAAGGTCATATCATTGTCAGACTTCGGGCAAAATTTAGCCACATTCGGCTCCTCTCACTGATCAGATTAGGGTGGTAGGGGTACGCTAATTCGTCAGGAGTGAGCTCTGGGTCGGGGGGTCACCGTCGGCAGTGCCTTCAACGGTTTAGGTGGTGACCCGGAGAGAGAAAGGCTCTGTTCTAAACATCTGCAGTTCGCTGGCCTCCGGGGGCTGGACTGCCCTGGGCCATGTCCCAGAGCCTGCGCTGCTGTCCAGCTGGATTTAGGGCATGTGGTACCCTCTCCGCCCCACGGTCCTCTCTGAGAGGGACTGAACACCCCCCTCCCAGGAGCCCCCTGCCGTCTTCCCCCACCTGCTGGAGTTCACGCAGCCACAAGAGGCTTGACCTGAGCCCAAACAAGACCATTGCAGGGGGTTCGGGGAAGAGCCGGCGGCCGGGGGGTGTCATCTCCAGGGCTCATGGAGCTTCTGCTGCCGTGACAGCAGTGGCACCTCTAGTTCCACCCGGCCGGGTGTGGATCCCTGTTCTGTCTGTCTGGGTGGTCGACCCCGGGAGACTGAACACGGGCTTCCCGGTGCTCCTTGTCCTTCCTCTGCTCCCGGAAACGCGTTGGAATCAGAGTGCACATGCCGGCAGAGCGTCCGGACAGCGGAGCAGGCAGGATGCTCCGGGGTCAAGATCAAGTGCAGGCTTCCTGTGGCGGGCTGGGCGGTGCCACTCCATGGGGACTGGCAGGGGGCTGCCGGGCTCGCTCAGTTAGGACCTCCTTCCCCCTTTCTCAGCCACAAACCAGAGTCACCTCTGGGGCTGGGGTTGGGACGGTCGGCCTGGGTGTTTGGTGGGTGGCCACCAGAGGCCCCTTCTTTCTGGCTTGTTGCCCCAGCTGCTGGAGTGTGCAGTCACCGGGCATTCACACCCACTGTAACTGAAGACTCTCCCCAGTAGGCCGTTAGAACAAGCACCGGCTGGCCTTCAGAGGAAGGGCGTTCTGGGCTCCCCAAACAGCGAGCCCCCAAAGGGCCCCCAGGATAGTCCCAGAAGCACGTGGGAGGCCAGCACCAATGTCATCCCCTTGGGTGTCACAGCAGGCCTGTCCCTGCTGACCGTCATGGGTACTGACATTGGCCCTCTGTGGGGGGGGAGGGACTGAGGACAGACGAGGTCATGTGGTTTGCCCAGGGCCCCATAACCCACCCCGACAGCCTCACCTGCCTGCAGTCAGGGCCCAGGGCTGGGTCAGGGGACCTGACCCGAACCCCACCTTCCACACCCCTCAGACGGACTACTTCCACCTTTTCATCTGCGTGGCCATTGTGGCCATCTACGGGGATGACGTCATCGAGCAGCAGCTGGCCACCGACCAGATGCTCCTGCACTTTGGAAACTTGGCAATGCACATGAACGGGGAGCTGGTGCTCAGGAAGGTGAGGGACGGCCCCGCCCCGCACTTACAGAGCCCCGCCCCCTTTGCTAATAGAGCCCCGCCTCCGCTCAGGCCCCACCTAGATCGCAGGCCCCAGGTTCTGGGAGCTCCCCACCAGGGCCCAGCCATCAGCACCTGTGGCGGAGGCGTGGGCCAGGCTGCCGGTTCCTCGGTACCATCACCCACGTGGCCCTGCCCCAAGAGCCTCACTCCCCGAGGGACTGAACAGATGACCAGGGTCGTTTGACAGGTTCCCCACCGTGGGGCACCTCGCTCACAGCCCAGAGCCAGGAAGGCAGAGGCAGGCTCCGGGGAGCCTGGCACACCAGCGGCCCACAGATGTGAACCATCGCTGCCCCTGCTCTTTGGCCACCGGCTGTCCCCCTGCCTCTCCTCACCGCCCGTCCCCTCTCTCCGCAGGCCAGGAGTTTGCTCTATCAGTTCCGCCTCCTGCCCCGGATCCCCTGCAGCCTGCACGACCTGTGTAAGCTGTGCGGGACCGGCATGTGGGACAGCGGCTACATGCCCGCCGTGGAGTGCACGGGCCGCCACCCGGGGTCGGAGAGCTGCCCCTGTGGGGGCACAGTGGAGACGCCTTCGCTCAAGCCCCCCGGAGAATGCAAGAAAGGCCCCAAGACGCCTCGGGAAGGCTTCGGTTTCCGCAGATAGGCCAGGCCCCTTGCACTGGACGAGGGTTGAGGGGACCTCACCATGGGTCCCAAGCATGCGGGAGGGGGTGGGGATGGGCGTGGATGGGACAGGGGGTGGTCCAGATGTAAAGGACACACCTCCGGGCGACATGAAGGGGACATTTTCATATTAACGACGAAAAATGGAGTCCGGAAGTGAGAGAACGAAGCCCTGACAGCCACCCAGAGATAACTCGGCTCTCGAGAAACGGTGGGACTGGAACACACAGCCCCGCCACCTGGAGACGCAGCAGGCTGGCTCCTCGCGGCCCTCTCCTCTCATCCGTCCCAGCAAGGCTCCGTGCCCCCCAGCCCTGTTTGCAGAAGCAGGGCACTGCCTGGCAGCGGGGACGGCAGGGACAGGAAAAGGGGGGCCCCCTCCGGGCCCAGACCCGTTGTGGCTGGACACACCCCTTGGCCAGGCCTGCTCCCTGTGCTGGCCAGTGCTTCCCCAGCTGCAGCAGCAGCCCTGATGAGAAGACACCTGCCCCCAAAAAATGCCCCACTGGTTTCCGGAGAGGGAGGTGTGGTCCCTGGGGGTGTTCGAGAAGATGGGGGCTTTCACGCTGTCCCTGTAGACATTGGACACCCTGGTTTGTGAAGGAAGCCACCTGCCCATGAGCTGAGCCACAACATGGAAACTCTGGCTTCCTCCCGAGTTGAGGAATTTCTACATGAGGTTCTTTGATGTTAAGGTCAACTTCACCAAATGCGGCAAATGCAGGGCTGGGTGGGGGAGGGGTGTGTGTGCAAAACCCTTGAGAGAATCACTGTGTCGGGGGAAGTGAGGGTAGTATATTCGCAGACCAACCAGGACCAAGGCACTTGAAGATAGGGAGGTGGAGGGACCGCAGGGAAGAAGCCTGCAGTCCGGGCCCCTCTGCTCCCGGGCAGGAGGCAGGCTCTCCCCACCTGCCGTCCCTCCTCCTCGAGGTTCGGACGCGGGCAGACCAGGGCAGGCAGAACTCCCGGCCACCTGCACAGACCCCTGGGACTGCTGGGAGCGAGAACGCCTGGATCCTCCAGCCACTTCCGGGGAGGAGGCCCGGTGAAGTGAGGTTACAGGGCCACAGCCCCACCTGAGAGCTTCTTCCTGGCCAGCGTTTCGGCAGACGGGGAAAGTTTCAACAGGAAGGGGGGGAAGTGAGCAGCCTCCTGGGACTCTGCAACCTGAGCCCAGGTCCTCCCACAGGCAAGGGGACCGTCCTTCCAAGTTCCTGGTCCCTCTGCCCAACAGCCTTTTGGGGAGACCATCCTGGGTCTCCAACCGTGCCCAGCTCTTGGGGTGCCCTGCCACTTGTCCGGCTAGGCTGGGCCGTTCAGGTCTGGGTCGGGCTTGCTCCCGTGCCGGGGGTCAGCCTGCTGTGAAGCGCCAGAGGGGTGCCTGCCAGAGTCGAGGTCAGACTCGGCTCTGCTCCGTGTCCCTGCACCTGTTCTGTAGGCCAGCTTGGGCCAAGGCGAAGACTCGGGCAGAAATGCCCAGACGCCTTTCCAATCCTTGGCGGAAGCCACACCTGCTGCCATCCCGCTGGCCAAAGCCAGTCACGAGGGGTGGCAATGGACCGTCTGCCTCCATAGTGAGAGGGGCCGCGTGATGACCCAGCAGGCCTGGGAACTCGGGGAGGGCGGAGGACCTGCCAGGCGACACAGCCTCGCCGCTGCCAGGAGGCCATGGTCCAAACAATGGTTTTGGACCAGGCCTTCTGCTGCGGGGGCAAGGCTTCCCCTGGAAAGGGAGAGGCTGCCCCGCACCCTGGGCTGCAGCGGCGGAGTCTTGCAGTGCTCTGCAATACCTTGTGCCTTTGGGCTGCTGGTGGTGGGGGGATCGTGCAGGGATCCCCTCATTTGGAGAGTCCCGGGACAAAGCTTTTATCCCGAATCTCCCAGCCCCTCACCCCACAGCTCCCCAAGATCCTCTACCAAGTGCCACCCCTACCCTCGGTGGGCCCCGGCAGGTCGCATCTCAGAGCAGCCAGGACTTCGTAAGCCCCGGCTGTGTGGGCTGGGGAAGGCCTGCCCGCCGGGCTCCCTTCATCTGGATGCAATTAGAGGAAACCAGCCGAAAGCCCGAGGCAGCTGCCGCCCAGCACCGTCCCCAGCCTCACACGCATTGGGGTGATAATTCAGTCATTAGCCGTCCATCCTTCCCACCCCAGCATGCGCAGGCGGCGTAATCAGCCCGCGCCGCGGCTCTCCGAGACGCTGCTTATTTAACCCATTTTTTAAAATGACACTTAGTGCTGTTGGCTGGCGTGCGTGCCTAAGTTCCCCGTGCTGGTGTCGGTGCTGACGCTGCCGGTGTCCTCAGGCCTCCGGGCTGCCTCTGATGCGTGCCTGCTGGGTCGGAAGGGGCGCCGTGGTGGGGGCCGGCCCAGGAAGAGAGGAAGCTGGGCCCAGCAGGGTGGCGGACACGCAGGCGGTTGGGTTGGGGTCTTGTTGGTGCTGGGTTATCTGGGCTGGGAAGGGGACCTTGTGTACTCACCCCAGGTTCCGGACACAAATCCAGCCAGAAGAAACCGGAACTCGTAGCTACGGGAGTCATCCCGAGCCCATTGGGAAGGGTGGGCGGGGTAGGGACGGGCCAGCAGCCCGGAAGGGGCAGCCCCGTGCTGGGTCGAGTGGCCACGTGACTTAGGGTGGAGGTGTTTGAACCCAAGACCCCAACCCCATGTCCTGAGGTTTTCCGTAGGAGCCCTGCCTGGGGCCCCTCGGGGACAGGCAGCTGCACGGGATACAGGGGTTTCCCGGGCTGCGTGACAGTGGCTGGCAGAGGTGGCCCAACTCCACCCTTTGACGGGCGGACAAAGGAAAAGGGGCAAAGACTGGAACATGGCGAGGCAGGAGGGGGCGCCCTGGTCCTCCCCTCAGTTTTCGGAGGTCCCCCTGGGCTCTCTTGTCGCTTCCGGTTTGGGAGGAATAACTGGGAGGGGGCAGCCCCGTGGGTGATGGGAATCTGCTCCCAGCTTTGCTCATGGGGAATCTCCACCCTCCGTCCCACCTCTCCTCCCCCAGCAGGGAGCTGGAGGGGGTCACGGGGCACCTGGTTTTGGGGTGCAGCCCAGAGTGGCCTTTGGGCTGGGCCACGGCCGCAGGGAAGCTTGGGAGTCCACTGATCTGGCCTGAGGCTGGCCACTCCCCCTGGAGACCCTGGAACCCGGCAGCCCAGGAGCAGTGAGCCCTGTGTGTCTGATCCAGCCGGCAAGGCATCCCCGGCCGTGAGAGTGTCTGTCCCTGCTCAGAGGGACCCACCGGAACTAGCAGCTCCTTTCCCCCAAAGTTGCAAAGCCGGAGGGCAGCCCCCTGTACTGGATGGGCAGCGCAGTTTTTCAGGACGACACTTACCCGGGGGTCAGGAACCCGGCTTCGGTCCTGCCCCCAACCCTTCCCGTGCGTGGCCTGCCAACAGCGAGCCTCAGTTTCTTTGCCTGTGGAGGGGGCGGTGACTCCCAGCTCAGGAGACAGCCTCGGGGACTCTGGGTAAAAGCTGTCCTGAGGAGGCTTACCTAGCCCCTGGGACCCCACCTGCCACTCAGGGAAGAGACCACTGACCTTGGCCTTCAGTGCCCTTGACCGAGAAAGGCGTCCTGCTCAGGACTGCAGCGCTCCCTCCCCTGAGGTGCCTGTTTGCCCCTTTTCTGTGCCATTCACTCGCCCCCCCCCCTCCCGGCCATGAAGAAAAATCAACCATGAACCCTGACCTCGGCGCCACGCCAGGTGTGTGTTGGTGTGAACGTGGCCCAAGGGGCTCCTGAGCAAGGTATTCGGCACCTGGGATCCGGTCTCGCCGGTTGTGTGAGGACCACCCGAGCCGGGCTCTGGTTCCCTGGGCCTCCGGGAGCGGGGCAGGGCGGGGCCGGCAAACCGGCCGCAGGCAGCTGGCCACCGGAGCTTTCCTAAGATTCAGGCTCCAGCGAGATCGAGTCACCTGGCCATCTCCTGTCCGGCGTCTTGGCTTAAAGAGGAAACTGCTGTCCAAGGGGCAGTTTCGTGACATTCCCACCGCCACCGAGACATGACCTGTGTCTGTGGCCAGTGATTCCTTCTCTGAGTTTCATTTTGGTTTTTAAACACCATCCCCTGCCGGGTGGTTCCGGCCCTGGGCCCCCGGCTAGATACCGTGCCCTCTGCTGCCCGCAGCGCGGCGACGCTTCCAGCTCTCACTGGTCCCACCGCAAAGGAAATAAAAAGTGTTGAAGCAGATGTGTGTTCTGGGGGCATTCGGGGGACCTCCTGGTGGGTCTGTCGGGTTAGAAGCCACATGTTCTGGTGCTGAGCAAAAAGGACCCCCGGGAGAGCCAGGGCTGTTCCTGCGTGGGTGGGGGACAGCGAATGAAATGGGGTGGCAGAGTCCTCGGGGACTGGGGAGCCAGCAGGGCTGGCCAGTCGCAGGTGGAAGCCGGGCCCACTGGGCCCCTAGGCGCTGGGCTTGGAGGGCCAGGGGGCGGCAGGCTCGGCGCCTCCGCCATGGAGATGAGGATGGAGAGTGAGCAAAACCCGGGAAGAGCCTGGGACCCCAGCCACCGGGCGGAGACTGGGACACACAGGGTGTTTCAGGGAGGCTCCGCCCTCAGGAAGAGCGGAGCCCCGCCTCCATGAGCCCTGTGACGGAGGCAACCGAGGGGGGACTGGCCTCGTGTGGAGGGGGGTGGAGCCCAGCTGGGGAGTGCCAGGGGCAGGACAGACTGTGGCCCAGGTGACACATCAGGTACCCGGCCTGCCCCACTTAGAGAAGCCTGGGTCTGTCCTCCTGGAACGAGGCGGCTGCTTCTTCAGTCTGCCCAGACGCAGAGCCCCAGCCCTGACTTGGGGTCGGAAGCCCTGATGACGGCCGGGCACACTCGGGGGCGACAGCCACGCTGTCAGACCCTCTGCGGCACGGCCGCCGCGGGCCCTGTGAACAGCGGGTGAACAGGGGCGCCCAAAGGCAGCCCTGCAGGGGGACGAGGCCCATTCTGACCCTACCCCCACCCCGCCGTCCAAAAGGGCCTTTCTGGGAGGCAGCCGGCTCCCTGGGTGTGGCCCCGGCCAGGATGTTTGTCTTTGCTCTGGTTGTCCGTAAACAACCGCGGTGCACTCGGCCCTAGGCAGAGCCAGACTTCAGGGTGGGGCCCGGAAGGGCCTGCCCTTTGCCGGGCCGGGGGCCTGGGAACAGCTGGTCCTTGGCCTTGTCGACGGCCGTCTGCACTGATCACCATTGGGGCCCCACCAGGGACGTGCTGGAGGTCTTGTCTGCCTGGCGGAGTGAGTGCCCGGTGCACAGCGGACCCCCCATCACACATGCATGCACACAGACCCTGCACAAGCTGGCTTGGAACCTCAGCAGGGCGGCCCGGTACCATCCCGCACTGGGCCCCTCTGAGGGGCACCAAGGCCGGAGCACAAGGGTCCCTGGGGCTCCGGACAGGCCTGCGTATACCCCACACACCCTCCAGTGAGCGCAGCCACCCTAGGGCCCCCGGAATAGGCCCCTTGACCGTCCATGCCCCTGGGGCCTCTGAGGCAAAGCTTGGACACCCACGTCTGAGGGGCCTTTGACGTCTGCAGGCTTGACGGTGTGACCCTTCTTTCAGAGAACAGCAAGCCTCAAACGCCTTCTTCTTTATACCGGTTGAGTCTCAGCCCTTACTGGTGTGTCTCCTCCACCCACCCAGCTAAGGGTGTGCAGTGAGCAGGGCGTGTGGCTCCCCCAAAAAGCATGCCTCGGGCCCTGCTCCAGGCCCACTGTCGCCTCCGAGGCTCCCAGTCCAGACCCAAGGGCACTGGCCCTGGCACAGCAGCTTGCGGGCCCCATCCCGTCCCCAGGAGGAGGCCTGCTGACCAGCACACACACCCCCCTCCACCTCCAGCCCGCCCACTCCCCTCCTGGCGGGTGGGGCTCAGAACAGACCCTACAGCCGGCAGGCTGCAGGCCCCGCCCACCCCTCCAGTCGCCTTCAGAGCAGAAAGGAGTCCAGGGGCCTGGCGAGGCCAGGAAAATGCCTGGAAGAAAATTGCAGGAGAACAGAGCATAGCCTTCTGTCTGAGTCACCGCGCGGGGCGGGGGTGGGGGGTGACTCGCTGCTGAGGGGGGCTGGGGAAGCCTGCTCTGCTTCACGCCCTCCCCTCTTCCAGGAGGTCCCAGGGGCCGGCCTGCAGACCAGCGGACACCTGCCGGCCTCCTGGACCACACGCAGGTCTGAGCGTTGTGACTCCTCGGAAGTCCTCCCAAGCCACTCCCTCCCCCACCCTCCCTACAGGTCACTAGAGCCGCAGGGTCTCCAGGCTCCTTCCTGGGGCGGCTGCGGTGTAATTTAGACGGAGCCCTGGGCACAGGTGCCGCTCCGTCTCCGTGACAGGCCAGATGCCCTGGTCTTCCAGCAGCCGTTCAAACGCAGGAGGCCACTCTGTATTCCGAGTCAGCAGAGAGATTAGCCGGGCCTTCCGAACCCGTGTGTGTGGGGGTTGAAATTGGGCTTCGACCTGGGCCCAGTGCCCCGGGTTGCGCCGAGCCCCAGAGGCAGGTTCAAACCCCCTCAGCCAACGGGGGTCCCGAGAGCTCGCGCCGCATGGGAAGGCTTTTTGAGGACCAGACGTCAAGCTCACTGACCGGGTTCAGTGATTCCTGGCCATGAGTAAACACACTAGAAAAAGACACCGAGGGTCCTAGTGGCCACAAGTTAGAGACAAGTGAGCCCCATGGTCTGGCTGTTGGTAAATCTAACAGCAGAACGTCAGCCCTAGGGTAGAAGGATTGAACTCACTGGGGGACAGTGTCTGTTGGACACCAGCTCCAGGGGGATAGGCAGAGGATCCTGAGAGGGCCCCAAAGTGACAGAAAGGGTAGTGACTGTCATCCAGGGTTCAGGAATTGGGGAAGAGAGCACCGATTGGCTGTTCCCCCGGTGCTGCCCAGGGGCTCGGCATCAGGGGGCTCCGAGGCCGCTGCCGCATCCCTGTCTTCTCCGGCCCACCTGTGGGAACTCCAGGCTCTACTGTGGACCACCCCTCTGCGGGAGAAGCCTGTGTTGGGGCCCCTCACTCCATCCGAGGAAATGGGATGGGAAGTCCCCAGCTGTCGGTCTTAGCTCCCTGGAAGCCTGCTTCCTGAGTCGGGGGGTGGGTCTCAGCTCGGTTCTGCCTCGGGAAACCCGGGGGCTTAGAAAACCACCGGCCAGACTAAAACCACCCAGAAGCTTCCATGGTGCGTGGGTGGGTAGGTCCCAGGTGTCCCGCCCATGTCCTGCCCTCTTAGTCCACTTCAGAAAAAAAGTACCTGTGACTCTGAGACCTCTGGGCAGAGGCCATGGGGGTGGGGGTCCGTTCCGCTCCCAGGAACGTCTGTCTGTCTGTCTCCAAAGCCTTGGCATCCCCTCGGTTTTCTGATAAATTCCCAGGTTCTGTCAAATGATTAATTTAGGTGGCGGTTCCCCCAGTCGGTCTCCCTGCTCCACCGGGCACCTGACTGCCCCAGCCCAGCAGATGGCGAAAGGGCTCAGGGTCGGCCCCCCAGAACCAGACCTGTGGGGGGCAGGGAGGGGTCGGGCGCACAGGGCACAGGGGAGAGGGCACCGTGGGCTTCGCGGGGCGTGGGGGGATCAGACAACGAATCTCAGGGGTTTCTTTGGGTGCTCACGGGTGGGGAAGCACGACAGGGCTGGGAGTCGGCCCCTCACTCCCTCCTGCAGCGTCCACCCCCTCCCCGCACCTCCCCTGCCCCGCACAGCGGCCAAGGATTCGGCAGGTCGAGAGTCCCACGGACAGGGTGACCCTGGGCCCGAGCGGGGCCCTCACCGGGGTTAGAGTGCAGCCTCCAGGGAGGCCTCCAGTGGGCCCGGCTGCCCTGGCCTGGCCTGCAGGGTCCTTGCACAAACCCCCACCCTCTCCATGGGCTGACACCGACCCAGAGACCAGTGGGCTGGCTGCTGGGCCCCTGGACTCTGGTTAATGACAGCTTCAGTCAGAGGGGACACCCCACCCAAATTGTCCCAGTGAGGGTCCCAGTCTCCTATGGCTTCCAACCCAGCCGTGGGGGGCAGGGGGGCCTGAGGTGGCCAAACCTCAGCCAGCACTAGGACCTCACAGGTTTTGCTCTCTGCTGCCCCCTCCCCCAAGCCCCCTGTCAAAGCAAGTTCAAAGCCTGGGTTGAAGCCTGGGCCACTCACCTGGAACCATCCTCCTCGGAGGGAGGGAGGGAGGCAGGACTTGCTACTCACAGCCCGTCCCCGGCACCCCCCACCCGCCCCCGCCCCAGCTCACAGCCCCCCACCCTACCCCACAGCCCCCCCAGGCCGCGCTTGCATTGCTCAGGGCCCCGCAGGGGGGCTTCATTGCTATTTCTCCTGCCTTCGCCCTGGGGGTTTTCTCAAGTTGGGGCACCGCCCATGCCCGGCACTCGCCTACAGGCACTGTCTGTGTGGGTTCCTGCCCCAGCGGGGGGCAGAAATGAGCACCCTCAGAGGACAGGCAGGACCGGAGAGGGGCTGGGGGCCTTCCGGAGGGAGGGGAGGGGAGGAGGGGCAGCCCCGGTGCGGACCCACCAGCCAACTGTATCAGGTGCACTCCAGATAAATGTTAATAGCCCAGCGACAGAGGGAATTCGGGAGGGTCTAATTAGAAGGGCTCCGCACAAGCTGGCAGCTTTGCCCGCAGTCATTCCAGGGAGCCCGGGGGGCCGGGGGAGGGGAGCTCCCAGAGGCCCCCCGGAGGCCCCGAAGGAAGACAGAAGTGCCCCCGTGGCCACAGCCGCCCCCTGCTGGACAGTTCTGCTCACTGGCCCTCCCCCCACCCCACCTGGGCCCCCAAACCCAGGCGGCTCTCAGGATGTGACCAGGCCTCTGGCTCCCTGGCCCTCCGAGCCCCCGGCCCACCCCACCCCAGCCCCACTCCTCCAGTCACTACCCTGGGAGCCAGCCTGAGGCCGCTGCCACCCACACCCATGCCAATGTCTTCACCCCTTGGCTCGCCGAGCCTCTCCCCACCCTGTCTGTCTGTCTGTCTGCCTGTCTGTGTACAGCTGATGCTCTGTCTTTATAAACTCTGATCACGCACACCAGCCCCCCCTCCAGAGTCAAAAAAAGGGGGCCTCAGGCCTCAGAAGAGCCCCAGGCTCCCTGGGGGGGGGCTGCCCCTGCCACCCACAGGCCCCCCCCCCCCCCCCCCCCCCGGCAGTGTCTGTCTTCCTGGCCAGTCCTGTCTCGGGCTCTCAGGGCTCATTTTCTCTCGAAATCAAGATTGATGTGGGTCCCTCATGTGAGTTAATGGGGTTCTCCGCCTTCTCTGGCTCAGCTTGGTCCAGCGGCGCAGGAGGAGCTGGGCCCGGGTAGCAGGGGGAGTCCAAGCACGGCACAGGGCCCCCCACCCCCAGCTCCGCGGCTGGCAGCCCAGCCGCCGCCCTCACCGGGGCCCTGGCCCCCACCTTTGACAGCCAGCCAGCCAGGGCGGCCCACTTGGCTCTTTCTTCTGTGTTTGGGGTAAACAGCCCGAGATGTGCAGCCCCCTGGGAATGTCTGCAGGAGAACCCCCCAGGAGGGGGGGGGTGCCGCTGACCGTCCCCTGGCTGCGCAGAGGTCTCCTTGGGGAGGCCTGGGGTAGTTCCTCTGGTCCCGCTCCAGGCTGCCAAGTCCTGCCCTCTGGAATACCCCCTGTGATGGAGAGCTCACCACCTGCCAGCAGGAACCACCCTCTGTCCCGGAGTCCCAGGACCTTGGCAGAGACTGTTGGGCCAGAGGGCAGGGCTGGGGGTGGTCCCACACTGGCACTGAGCCCACTTCCTGTCCATCCTGCCACTTGGTACCCACAGTGGCCAGACGGGTCAGTGCGGGTTTCACTCTGCTTCACGGAGGAGCCAGTGGAGAGGTTGAGGAATGACCCAAGGTCACCCAGCGAGCAGGCGAGGCACCAGAGCCAGGACCCACGCCCGGGTCTTTCTGATTCTCCTTTCCTTGGGCTGGGGCAGTTCCCTGCCCCCCCCCCCCAGGGCTTGGGCCGTCCTTCCCCACAGGAGGGGAGCCTTGAGCCCTGTCCAGCCCCCACCCTGAGTCCCAGTTTACCTGGCTCTGAATAGGAGCCGCCCGTCCTCTCAGGAGCCTCCCTCAGCCCACCCGGGGTGAGGGGCTTGCTCGTGGCCTCCAGCTGCAGCCACCCTCTCTGGACCTCAGTCTGTGGGGTGTGGGGCCTATGGCCTGAGGACAGAGCCCTGCTCCCCCCCAGGGAGCAGCTGGGGACACTGGTAAGGCCACCCAGACTCAGGTTGCCAAGGGTTGCACCCTGGAAGCAGGTTGGCAAGAAAACACGGTCTCCTGCCCACCAGGCTGAGAGCCCTGGGGGCAGAGGGTCACCCTGAGTGGGTCGCCTCCCTGGGCTTGGTCCGGGGGGTGAAGGAGGGGCCAGTCACCAAAGGGACCCACCAGGAAGGGAGGGCAGCCCCCGAGAAAGGAGGAGTGAGGTCAGGTCTCCCTGGAGTCCCCCAGGTCACAGAGGGCAGATGTGGGGAGTCCCTGCGCACCCTCTCCTGGGTCCAGCCTGGCCTCACCATGGGGGTGCGGCCGGGGTGCGTGGAGTGGGGGAGTGAGCTCCGGGCTCTGTGCCAGGGCCCCTCAGCTGACACCCATGTGCACCAAGTACCCCATGCAGATAGTCTGGGTGTTCTCAGGTAAGAAGTGGGCTGGGGGAGGGGCCACAAACTCAGCCAGAGGGGATGCAGGGAGCCTGGTTCTCTGGCTGCTGTGGCTCAGTGCATTGAGCACCCGGCTGTGAACCAAAGGGTCGCCTGTTCGATTCCCAGTCAGGGCACCTGCCTGGGTTGCAGGCCGCATCCCCAGTGGGGTCCAAATGAGAGGCAACCGCACATCGATGTTTCTCCCCCTCTCTTTCTCCCTCCTTTACTCTCTCTCTAGAAATAATTTTTTTTTAATCGTCAAGGGCATGGGGCGATGATCAGGGCCTAGGTGCCAGTGGCAGTGACCGGAGGGCGTGGCTTCTGGGCCCTGGGAGCCGTCCCACCGCCCGTGTGGCTCAGCTGCCAGCAGCGCCCCCTCCCAGCCACCCGTGAGCCTGGCCGCACACCTGCCTTAAAGGGGTCCCATATCCCAGGTCCGGGCGTCCGTCCAGGGCCAGGGCACAGAACGGTTCCGCCCTCTGAGCCCCGACCCTGACCGGGCAGGACAGTCTCCCGGGACCGAATACTGGGGACGCCTGGACCGCTCTCCGATATGGGGGACGGGGGAGTGGGGTGGGTCCCCATCTGTTTGAGGGTCCCCTGGAGGCTCCTAGAGGGTGCCCCAGCCCTGCCCTCTCAGGGGGCTGCTCCCCAGCGAAGCCTGGTGCCCCTCGCTGGCCCTCTCCTCCCTCCACCCCCCACTGACCTACAAAGCCGCAGGGTACCTGATCGAGGGGGTTTGGGGAGGAGCCTGGGGGGTCCTTCACCACACCCCCACCCCTGCTTTTATATTCTAGAAAACCCCAGAAGAAGACCCATCCCGCCTCTTCAAGCCTGCACAGTGGCAGATGCTGACTGGCTCATTTTCCAGAGAGCTGAGCTGGGGCAGCCATGGGCTGTCCCCAGCTGTCACCAAGTGCCCCCAACGGGAGTGGCATGTCCCCTCACCCTCCATGACTCCCACAAGGACCCTCACAGCTTCAGGCCCTGGTTCCCTGGTCCCCAGTACAGAGACGGGGTGTCCCCGGCCCTGCATCCCATCGCCATGCCAACCAGTCATTTCCAGGTAACAAGGGACTCCCCGAGGCAGGGGACTGGGGCGGGGGGGGGGCCTGTGCTTGAATCCCAAATTTCTTTTTCCACGGAGGGGACTTGAGCCACATCCATCCTGTGACCTCTCTGAACTCGAGTGCCAGCAGCTAGGACAGTCTGCGCCCCCCAGGACTTGCCCCCGACCTCCTGCCCGGAGCCTCCCCGGCAGCGTGTGGCCCGCTGCGGCCCCGCACGGTTTGCCGAGTGGCACGTTCCCACACGAGGGCCCCTCCCTGCCGCTCCGCAAACATTGCCGGAATGAAGGCCGGTCACCACGGACACAGACCCTGTCAGAGCACACAGACCAGAAAAGCAGCTCCGACAAGTGCCGATGTGCCGATAAGATTAGAGTCGGCACCCAGAGGCCAGGTCCCCCGGTCGCCGAGGGGAGGGGCGTGGGGAGAGCCAGTTTTCTGCTCAGAGCCGAGCCTGAGAACGTTCTTGCTGCCCTCTGGAACCTTCTGTGCACAGTGGCTCCTGGGGTTCCGCCCCAGGCCTCTCTCGCGCTGTGTGACCGTGGGCAAGTGGCTTAGCTGCTCTGAGCCTCTATTTGCTTGCCTGTCAGAGGCGACAGTACCATCCCTAATGCCCATTTCTGGAACGCAATGAAAAGTGAGAAGGAACTTAAAGCACGTGCCCCGGATGCGCCTCCTGGGTGGCAAGGCTCTACCTGCCTTCCCACGTCCCCAGCTCCGCCGCCAGCCCAGTCACACACGGCCCCCACCAGGGCCTGGCCAAGGGCACAGTGACCACCCCACAGCAGGTGTGAGAGGCAAAGACCAGGGGACAGAGGAGGTGCCCCCTCACTCGGGAAGCTCTCGGGTCCTTGGGAGAGCCAGAGAGGCCTGACCAGGGCCTCCCCCCTGGGGGAGGGGCTTGGAGACACCGTGCAGACCGAGCTGCTGGCCAGGAGCCACCCTGCGGGGGGAGGGGCACTGGGTCCCTGCGCCCGAGAGGCTGGAGATCTGAGGGGTGATGTCATGATTGACCGGCTGTGCCACGCTGTCCCTGCAGGGGCCCCACCTGCAGTGACTCACCCGCAGGTCCCTGAGCCTGTAGCTGTGGCCCAAGGACCCAGCTGCTGCCCGCCCCCCGGCCTGTGCGTGCCGGAGAGGGGCCCACGGTGCAACAACAATGCCCCCAAATTCAAACGAAGGGGGCCCTGCGTTTCTGGGCCCCTCAGCTGGCCTGCGCAGTGAGGGGCACAGCCCCCGAACGAGGCAAGGACCCGGCCAAGCCCGCTCTGTTACTCTTCCTCTTGGCCACAGTCCTCGGTGGACACTTGATGGGTTAGGCACAGAGAGACGAGGCAACCTGCCCAAGATCACACAGCTGCTTGGTGGCCACCAGGCCCCCGAGCCCCGGCTCCGACCGTGTCCGTCTCGGTTGCGAACACCGGCGACGGTGACGGCCCAAGGCCAGCGTCCCCAGGAAAGACTGGCCCAAGTCAGGTCCCACCAGAGGGCTCTGAGCAGCGAGCCGGGGTGGGGGTGGGGGGCCGTGGGTCCCTGTCAGCCAAGTCCCAAGGGAGAGGACACAGGAATCAACAACAGGAAATGACCCAGGAAGCTCAAGGCTGGTGTTCGTCCTCCCCCCGAACTGGACATCTGAAGGGACAGTCCTAGGGGACAGATGAGAGGCAGGCTGAGAAGGCAGGAACCCGCGGCTCCAGTTCAGACCTGCTGCCCCCGCTGCAGGCCTCAGTTTCCCTGCCCGTCCAAGTGGGAGGCGTGAACACCTTCCATGCGGGCGGAGGGTCAGTGAGGTGCTGGGGACAAATGACGCCTGTCACTCAGGGCCTGGTGGCCGGCAGGTCCCCCCACTGCCCAGGTTGTTCAGGAGAATTTGGACAGAACCCCCCCCCCACTACTTCCGGCCAGGTGCCCGGAGGGAGGCTGCAGCGCTAGTGAACCAGCCCCACCCCCAGGAGCCGCGGAGCAGGCGGATGGGGACACACTGGTCTGTCAGGGACACACAGGTCTGTCCCCCAGGCGTCGGTGGGTGGAGGGCCTGGAGGCCGCGCACAGGGGCTGCTCCGGAGCTGTGTTCTGAGCTATCTCTCGGCCTTGAACTTTCTATTCTGCTTTGCAATTGGCTCAGAAAGCGGCGTTTCTAGACGCCCTTCTTATCACCCGGACACTTCCAACACAACAATAGCCGATTGTGCGGCCCTCCCGGCGCAGTGCCTGGGGATTCCTGGAGCCCCACCCCCACCCCGGCACACACACCTTTTTTTGTGGTTGTAGCCTTAGAATTATAATGATCCCATTGTGACTGGGATGTTCAGGTGACAGTGTGACCCTTGGGTTTAGAAGCTTGAGAGGGTGGTGAGGGCTGGGGAGAAGGGGACGTGGGAGGAGAGAGGGGGACACAAAGGCCGGCAGGGAGGGAATCGAGGGAGCCGTCCAGAGCTCAAGGACAGGACTGTGCCCCTTGCTGGACATAGCGTCACCGGGGCCGGCTGGACCTTAAAGTACGTAGTTATTGTCAGAACGCCAGCGTTTCCCCCCAGTTATTAAGAAATAAAATAGGAGCCCTGGCTGGTGTGGCTCAGTGGACTGAGTGCTGGCCTGCCAACCAAAGGGTCGCCAGTTCCATTCCCAGTCGGGACACATGCCTGGGTTGCAGGCCAGGACCCAGTAGGGGGCGTGTGAGAGGCAACCAAGTACACATTGAGGTTTCTCTCCCTTTCTTTCACTCTCCCTCCCCCCCTAACGATAAGTAAATAAAATATTCTTTTAAAAAATGAAAAAGAAATAAAATAGGTCTATAAGTTTCTTTTCTTTTTTTATAAAACAATTTTATTTATTTATTTTTAGAGAGAGGAGAACGGAGGGAGAAGAAGAGGCACAAGGTCCCGCCTGGAGCTCTGGGTGTCGGCTGCCACACTGTTGCCAGTGCCCAGGGGACTTCCTGCCCCACCCAGGCTCCTGAGAAAACCCCAGGGGGCATTTCTTAGAACCTCTGGCAGTTGCTGCTGCTCCAGGCGGACTTGGCAGGAGTCCTGGCAGCCGGAACAGGGGAGCAGGTCCAGTTCCGCGGCCTGGAAGCCAGGCGACCTGGCAGAGAGACTCGGCACCCGATGCTTCGTGGGGACGTCCCACCGCCCCCAGCCGTGTGGGCTCTGTCTGTGAAGGGGCTCCTGACCGCCCCTCTGCTGGCCGCTCGGGGCTACGGGGGGCCCCAGGGCTCGGCACTGGGCACCGTGCCTAGGATGGGACACAGGCCGCACCCCAGCACCGCCGCCACCGTCACAGAAACACTCTCTCCGTGTTTGCCGTGTGTGTGACCCACTCCCACGCTGTGGCCCAAACTCTCAGGGGGAAAAATCTTCTGTCTTAGTCTTTTTAATTCTATTATGTATGTATGTATGTATGTATTTATATCTGGAGACTTGTGTTCTGTTTTACAAAGGAATTTTAGCATTAATTTTTGAACGTATGGTGGTACAAAGAATTTTAGGCGACAGATAATTGTGGAACACAAGGACAGATACAAGGTATTTCAGGTACTACCCATGGACGCCGAACGCCCTTACTTTTCCCTCAAAAGTTTGGACAGGAAGGTGCACATCCTACCGCCGCGGGGGCCTGGGGTTGCCACCTACCTGGCCTCCCCCGCACGCCGTGGGGGTGGGGCGGGGGGAGGCTCCTGCCGGTGCCCCGAGATTCCTGGCAAGGGCTGCACCCGGTGTACCGGCCGCACTTCACTCCCACTGAGACTCCTTCTCACCTGGGGACAGAGGCTCCCCGAGGCCCCAGGGACACGGCGTGGCCCTCAGAGGAGAGACCTGGCAGGGCGTCCGTCCCCCAAGACAGGGCCGCCGGGGGTTTGGGCTCCTGCTGGGCACAGCCGTGGCCATGGCTTGGGTGCAGGAGGGGGCAGCCTGCTGGGAAGAGCCGGCTGGCGGGGGTGGGGGGTCCAGGACCAGCCTTCGGTGTGAGCGGGGCCCAGGACCAGCCTTCGGTGCTGCAGGGAGGAGACAGGCGTGCTCTCCGCGGACTGGGCAGGCCATCTGGAGCTCCAGTGACTCACTGCCCGGGATGCGGTCCAGGGGAGAACTGCCCGGTACGCCTCGGTGGAGGCGTCCTGCTGGGGAGCGGTGAGAGTCCTGGTGCAGTGCAAGGCGGCCTGGAGGGGGCGCTGGCGAGCAGGTCCGGGTCTACCAGATGACCCGGGAAGGCAGGGGCTCTGCTAGCTCGGGGTTCGGATGGTGCGCTGGATGCAGGGAGCTCCCGAGACCCAAGAGAAGCAGGTTCAGGTCCTGTCAGGCAGGCAGGCCGTGGCACCGGGCCCCGCGGGCGGTGGGCAGAGCGGTAAACCGCCCTGCAGAGAAGGTGGCCTGGAAACAGAGGCCTCTTAGCCATGGCTCAGAGCCAAGGGCAGGCTGGGCCCCCGGGGCGCTGACGGGCCGTGGGGGCTGGGCCAGCGGGGTCACCGGGGAAGGCTTCCCTCTGGGGGCGGCTCTCTGCTGGGTGGGGGGGCATCTTGGAATCACCTCCCGCTGTCAGCCCCGCCCCCGGAGAGCCGCCCAGGCCCCCGGTGCTGGGGCAGCCGGAGCTGGCGGCCGCCCGGCCTCCCGCCACGCAGGCGACAGAAAAACCTAAGCCGTGTTTTCTTTTGTTTTAAATAACTTGCTGAGGTGAAGTTCATGTAACATGACATTGTAACCATTTAGGTGGTACGATTTGGTGCGTCTGCCGTGCCGGGTGGCCGCCACCTCCGTCGGGTTCCGGAACATTCCCTTCACCCTGGGAGGAAAGCCGCACCCACGGAGCAGTGTGTCCCCTGGGCCCCCGCCCCGGGCAGTCACCAGGCCACCTCCTGTAGCTGAGGACCGGCCCACTCGGGACATGTCCTATCTGAAGCCGGTTTTAGAAGAGCAAGCGGTGGGGAGCTGGGCCCCGCTGCGTGTCTCTGGCCCCGTGTGGGCTCCGGCTCCCCAGCCTGTTTCCCCGTCTGTGGAACAGGCACATGAACGCGTCACAGAGGGCTGTGGTGGGGACAGAGGTGCTCCTGTGGAGCTCGGAGTGGAGACCGGTCGGCCCCGGGAGCCTCGGAGCTGCTGTCTTCACGGGCGTCCCATGTCGGGGTGGTGTCACGGACTCCGCCCCAGGGGGCCGCGGACGAGCAAAGCCTGGGCCCGCGGACCCGGCTCTCCGCTGGCAGAGCCCTGGCAGGTCACCTCACTGTCTGGGGTCCGCGGCTGCTTCTCCCCGCTTCCCTGAGGTTGGGCCTCAGTCTCCCCAGCTGGAGCACGCAGCCCGCAGTGTTGGAGGGGTGGGAAGGACAGGGATTGCTCAGGGAGGAGTGGCCTGTGTCCAACCTGGGCTGCAATGGGGAGCAGGGGGAACCTGAGAGGAAAGGCCCAGACGGGGTGACGGTGGGTGCCAAGGCCACAGAGACAGAGGACTCAGGGCCCGAGAGCCGACCGGCAGGGCCCCGGCTCCTGGGCTGGTCGCTTTGCGGCCAAGCCCTTGAACAAGTGGCTGGACGTTCCCTGCCCTGGCCCAGTGGCAGGCCATCCATCACCTCCGCCGTGGCTGCCCAGGAGCCCGGGAGTGGCCATAAACGCCCGCCCCCCCGCAAGGGGCTCGGGTTTTATGTTCTAAGAACACCGTGGGGCATCTCAAACACACCACTAATGACGGGCATCACGAGGCAATAAAAGTGACGGGCCGGCGGGAGGGGGCCGGCGGGGCCGGGGGTGGGGCGCCCGTCCCCAGCTCCCCCGCCGGTGGCGGCAGGAGCTCTCCCAGAATTGATTAGTCTTGGACGTGCTGACCTTTTTGTTCTTGAAAAATTGCTTTTGAGCAGCTGAGGCAATAAAAGTAAATTGATTCGGAGAGCAGGGGGATGAAATTTGCGGAAGGTGGGAGCGGCGGATAAACGTGGCATCAGCACACCGCCACCCCGCCCCCAACCCCCGGCTGCAGGTGGGCAGCACCCGGGCAGACAGGCAGCAGGTGGCGGGTGGGCAAGTGGCGGCCGGCACCCGCTCTGGGGCGTCGCCAAACATTCCAGCTGAGAAAGGAAACCAAGAGCGAAAAACGGAAGGATGGGGACCAAACACGAAGGGGTGAAGTGAGGAGGGAAGGAAGCACGTGGAGGAAAACAGCCGGTGGGGGTTGGGGGTGGGGGTCGGGGAGGAGGGGGTCGGGCTGGACGGGGAGAGACCTGGGGACCCCAGGAAGGAGAGACCAGCACCGGCAGGCAGGCCGCTGCACCCCGCCCGAGTTCACCCTCCCGTTTAATTCCCCAGAAGCCTTAGTTCATTCCCATTTTATGGACTGAGGAAGCAGAGACCCCAAGGAGACCAGGTCACCTGTTGAAGGTCACCCCGCTGGGAGGTGGTCCAGCCCAAAGGAGTCCCTCTGAGGCCGGGAGGGGGGACCCCAGAGGGTGGACCTCCCCTGCGCAGAGGGGTCACAGGGGCCAAAGAAGCCCCACAGACCTGAGGTGGGGGAGGAGTTGTCTGCCGGTGTCCCGAGGAGACAGCAGGTGGGGCCGGGCTTCTTCACAGGGTGCCAGGAACCTGCCAGCGGTCAAGGGAGCGGGAGCCGAGGTTCAGGTGCCCGTGATGTTGGCCGACTGGACAAGCCACCTCCCCGGAGGGTGGTCCCGCCCTGTTCCTCCCCTGCAGCAGCTCGAACACCCTACCCAGGGCCATGCTGGGCACAGCTGTCACCTTGTTCCGGAACCGCACCCTGGACTGGGGCAGGGGGGTGTGGTGTGGAGCCCCAGGACTTTTGGGTTGGAGTATGTGCCCTCACGTGGTGGGTGAACCCCAAATCAGGAGGTATGGGAGGAGCTGATGTTGCCCTAAAATCAGGCACCCCTAGGGGACAACCCCAGCCCTGCCCAAGCTCTGGGGAGGGTCCTGGTGGCCCCAGGGCTCCTGATGTCGCCCTCTGGCCCCAGCAGGCCCCAGAGGGACTGGTCCTGAGCTGGACTTCATTTGAGACATCCTGGATACAACCCCTGAAATAACCCCTCCCACCCACTGGCCTCCGGAAACCTCCAGAACCTGGGACTCACCAGGAGTCCACACCTGCAGCCCCTCGCTCCCCCCCCAACCCTGGGGAGCAGGCTGGAGGCCTTGCTGCCTCTCTTTCTGGGGGAGAGAAGGGGCTTTCCAGGGTCCCAGCAATCCGGGGAGAGGCCAACAGGCCTGGGGCAGGCCCAGTGGTTCCCCCCAGGTGAGGCCAAGACGGGGGCTGCGGGGAACCCGGGGAGCCCCCTTCTCCTTCCCCTCCCCCCACCATTCGTCAGAGTGCAGCAGGCTTGGGGGGGGGTGTTGCCAGGCGATAGCCCAGTTGCCTGTGGCGATGCTCCACAGGTGCCCTCTGGGTGCAGGAACCCAGGGGGCAGGACCTGGTGCCTTCCAGGCTGGGCGCAGGGTGGCAGCTCCTGGAATCCTCTGGACCCTGGGGGCAGCCCCTCACCCCCATTACACAGTCAGGAGCCAAAGAACAGCGGAGACCCCCATTCTGCGTCCCCACCTGGGCACTGGCCCTCCCCACTCCCACTGACACTGGGTGGAGAGAAGCCTTCCTGCCGCCATCCTCCCTGGCTGTTTGCCTGCCGGGGTCCCACAAGGATGGAAAGGGGCCTTTTTCCCCCTGGGAGATGGATTATTTCCTAACAGGGAAACTGAGGCTTGGCGTGGCACCCGCTAACTAGCGTTCCGCAGAGCTGGGGTTTGAGGCTGCCTCGCACACTGACCCCTTCCTTCCTTAGGTGGGTGGGGGACGCTGGACAGCCCACACCTTTCCCACTGTCCTCTTTGGGCCGTAACAAGAGGCAGTTCATGGATCCGGGAGCAGGCCCAGGGCTGTGGCAGGGCCAGGGCCTGGAAGCCATGGCTGGGCCCCCAGGCACAAGGCCGAGCTCAGGGTGGCTTGCAGAAGTGCCTGGGAGGGCGGGGCGGTCGGGGTTCCTGGGCCCGGGTGCAGGCCAGGTGCCACCCCGGTGCTTCCCCCAGGTCCAGGCAGTTTCACTTCCCCCGGGACAGGGCAGCAGCAGAGGGAGGGCCGGGGCTCCGCTTCTCTAGCCTGCAAGGTGGCGAGCTCTCGAAACAGGGAAGCCACCAGCCATCTGCTGAAGCTTCGAGCAGGGGCCACTGGAGCCCTCAGCCCCCTGCCCCTGAGGACCTGGCTGGGGGGGGCTGCCGGAGGCTGCCATGGGGGGGTCCCACCGGACTGCAGGACTGCTGTGGCCACAAGTGCGGGAGGGGCCGCCAAGCCCGAGTCTGCCCTCACTCGCTCGCAGGGGATTCACTCTGCAGCTCCCAGTCGGCTCCGGGCGGACCGTGTGATAAACTCCGAATTCCTCCAGGTCTGACGTCATTCAGGGTCAGCCGGTCATCATCAGGCCCGCAAAGCGCCCCTGCCCTGATCCGCAGAAGTCGGCACGGGAGGCCAGAGGACCCCCTTAGAGTCCCCGGAAGCCCACACTCTGGGCTTCGGTGGGCGGCTGCAGCTCAGCATATTTGGAAGCCGCCTTCCAGAATCCAGGACACGCGAGCACCCTGCTCCTGCCTCCTCGCGGCCTCGGTCAGGCCCCGTCATGGTCAGGGTCTGACCACACCGTCTGTTCCCCTTCCCAGCTGACGGCTCAGCTTCCCCCCCTGAGCTGCTACCTCCTTCCACAAACCTTGCCCTCGTCCGAGGATGAGGGATCCTGCCGGTGATGCCCTCCCGGGGCACCGGCTAGGTTCTGGAGCAGGAGCCCCAGAGCCACCTCCCTGCCAAGGAGGTGGCAGCCTGAGCAGTGGGTGTGTGGCCAGTCCCCACTCTGGATGGACACTGACGGCCCTGGGGCGTCCTCGTGAGCCACGGAAGCTGCCCCGTTCTCCTCTGGGGGCACAGTGCACCCCGGACAGGGACCTCACCCTCACGGTCCCACCTGAGATCTACAGTGGGGACTTGGCGGGGCGGCCTCCCAAGCACAGCACCCAACACCCATTTCAGGTGGACATCCCACAGTATTGAGGTCCTGCAAGACGTTGGGGTGGTTCCACTCCTAGGAATCGGAGCAGGCGGACCTCGGAGGCGGAGCCCGAGGGGCAGCCCCTGCCCGTGGGTGCGGGACTCCCTGGGGGCGGTGAGACTGTTCACCTCCAGTGAGGTGAGGGTGTTGGTCGCACCGCTCTGTAAATTTACTAAAACCGTGGAATTCTGTGCATTCGGTGGGAGAACTTATGGCGTTAATTGTGGGAGAACTTACGGCATTAATTACATCTGCATAAAGCTGTTCAAGACTTTCAGTGTCCTGGGGACACGTTCCTGGAGGCGCTGGCCACTGTTCACATCTGACTCCTTCCTTCTTTTTTTTTAAGATTTTATTTATTTATCTTTAGAGGGGAAGGGAAGGAGAGAGGGAGAGAAACATCAATGTATGGTTGCCTCTCGTGAGTCCCCTGCTGGGAACTGGCCTGCAACCCAGGCGTGTGCCCTGACTGGGAATCGAACCTTGATCGTGTGGTTCGCAGGCCTGCGCTCAGTCCACTGAGCTACACCAGCCAGGGCTTCCTTCCTTCTTTAAAAGTTCGCGCACTGGTATGTGCCGTGAGGAGGCCGGAAGGAGGCCGGAAGGAGCCGCACGAATGCTCACAGGGGCTTCATCTAGGTGAAGGGCTCAGCAGAGGCTTTATTTTTCGTGCACAAACAGGCAGGGGGTGGGATCCGTCTAGAGCTGGGGTGCTGCTGAGGCCCCACAGCCGAGCCCCTGGACTAGCCGGCCTGTGCCGCCCGAGGGGGCCCTGACTCACCGCAGAGGCAGCCAGAGGTCAGCCCCTCCCTGGGGAGAGAGGGCTGCGCAGCAGGCAGGCGGGCGGGGGTGTGGCAGGCAGGCTGGCCAGAGCCCCAGTCTGGCTGTGAGCGTGGGCTGGTTCCCCTTGGGGCCAAGGGGGTGCAGGAGAGGTCAGGGAGGAGTCCAGTGATCATTACCCCATGGGCGTGAGGGCACCAGTCTTCATTCCTGAGGACAGAGGTCAGGGCCACACCCAGGTGGCCGTGTCTGCCTTAGAGCTGACAGGGTTGCTCATGACCCTCGGGCAGTGGGGCTGGCGGGGGAGGGAGTCGCTGGGGCCAGCGTTAGCGCCTCGGCTTGGCTGGCACTCTGGGCCCCCCGCAAGCCCTCAGCACCGCACACATTTTGGGCAGCCATGCGCCAGGGCTCTCTACATAACGGTGGACAAGCGATGAATGGATGAGGTGGGACAGTGGCCTGCACGCAGCCTCCCGGCTGGTGGGAGGTGCACTGGGCCTTGTCAGGGGAAGCACCCAGCAAGCAGGGTGCCACCAGTGCCCAGGGGCCCGCAGGCTGGGCAAGGAGGCCTTCCGGGGCCTGGGGACTACAGTAAAGCCACGGGGCAGCAGGGGAGGGTCCAGCCCCAGAGCAAAGAGCAGCTCTGTCTGGGCCCTGGGGGGTGGGGGTTGTTGCCCTTGCAGAAGGCAGCTGGGGCGGGCCTGGGTTGGGGGAAAGGCCCAGGTGGGGCATGGGGCAGGCCTCATGCTCTGGGGCTGGAGGCCGGGCCAGCCTGGCTGCCCTGGAAACCCCCAACCCTCTAGCAAGGGAGTCGGGGTCCGGAGTGGGCCCGAGTCCTGCTAACGGGGTGCAAAGCTGGAGCCTAGGCCCACTCAGCAGCGGGCAGCTGGCTCAGGAGCCCTGCCTCAGGTCCGACCGGCTCAGGGGACAGGGACATGACCACAAACCAGGAGTCACAATCAGCTGCCCGTCCACCACCCCGATTCTGGGCTGGCCAGTGGCACACGGGCGGGAGGGGCTGCCTGAGTCCGGGGGTCGAAGGCGGTCACAGGGGTGCCAGCGTCCTGCTGAAGAAGGCGCCCAGCAGGCAGGTGGCTCACCTTGGTTCGGAGAGGCGACTGCAGGTGGTGATAGACGCCAGAAACTGGTTCACGTCTCAGCTCTGTCCCCAAGCTGTGTGACCCTAGGCGAGTGCCTGGGCCTCCATCGCAGAGGGTGGGACCTGGACATCGAGCCTGGGCAGCGCTCGGCGTGGCGGGAAGCTGCGCACAGAGCCAGGCGTGTTGACTGGGCCGGACTGGAGGCTGCTCCCGTTGTCCTGCTGCTGACAATGCCGACGCCATTGCTGCCACCGCTGTCCGGTCTCATAGCTCCCATCCTAAGACCAGATCTGTCCCCGGGGCCACCACTCAGCCTTCCAGCCCCCTCCGTCACCCCGCATGCCGAGTCCTGGTGACAGGGTATTTTAAGCTATTTCTTGTGGATCTGAAAGGTTTTGCCCCCAAATCTTTTCCAACTTTTCTAAAAGTCTCAGCGTCCTTCCTGCCTCACACTCAAACTGCCCACTTGTTTTGTGGGTACGGCTGCCCCTCCCTGGCTTTGGGGGCCACCGGTACAGCCCCTCAGCCGTGCCTGGCGGCTGAGGAGGGGGCCGGCACCTCCCCAGTCAGCTGGGGCAGGAGCAGAGCAGTGTGAGAGAGGCGCTCTGGGCTGGGCCCACCCTCTGAGATGAACCCATCTATTTTTACACTCCTTCCCACGGGGCACAGAGGACCCCCTGAGAATTGGTGTCTTTGGGAAATTGGGGCCCAGGCTGTGGACTCTGAGGCCCTTGGTCCCCAAGGAGGGTCTGATCTGGAGAGACCTTGGCCCCTGGAGTTGGACAGACTGGCTTAAGCCGACAGCAGGGAGGGCCCCCTCCCTCTCTACCTCCCCCCACACCCCCTAGCTCCCCCTCTAAATAGGCACCACCTGTCTTGGCCCATGGAGGGAGAGGGGTGGAGCTTCAGCAAGGCTTCCGGGCAGGGAGGTGGGCTGGGAGGTGGGCCGGGGCTGACAGTCCAGGGCGCCAGGGCAGACCCTGCTCCTGGGGGGGGTGGGGGACTCTCTGGGCGTGGCTCGGCACACTGGTGCGCTGGAAAAAGCCGAGGCCCGTGGCCTGGCCTGTGATCACTGGGGAGCTTTGTGGACCCAGCAGTCCACCCAAGTGCTAGGTGGCAGTCGCCGGGACCCCCTTCTAGAACAAGGAGCTGATTTGTCTTCCCACCTAGGGGCCCCTCCGTGGCAGAGAGGGCCTCAGCCACAGGCTCAGCCCCCCCGAGGTGGAGGGCATCTGGTGACCAGTGAGGCGGGTAGCAGGGCCCAGCCGGCACGGCCGACCTGTGGAGTCCTGCCGGTCGCCGCCCCGCGGAGCTCCCAGTGGCCCGCGCATCTTCCTTGGCACCACCTCTGCCGCAGCCTTCCGACTCCTTCGGGGCGACCCCGAAAGCCCCCCGCCCTCCATGTCCCACTCAGGGTCACTTCCCAGGGATCCCCTCTGCACACCAGTGACTGCGACATGAGGGAGAGGACTCAGAGGGACCCAAGGGAAGGCCACACGGGGACGGAGGCAGGGACCACGGTGACACCGGCACAGCAGAGGGAGGCCCAGGCTGCCCGTGGCCCGCAGAGGCCTGGGTTCCCCCCGAGCAGCCCCAGATCTCCGACATCCCGCCCGGACTGACGGAGCGACTCCAGCTGTGGCCTGCAGCGCCCAGGGCGTGGTGGTCCATTGAGGCAGCCGCAGGACATGCGCGCCACGGCCAAGGCCAGGGGGTCTGGAGGCACCAGGACTGCTGTCTGCCGGGCACCCACCTCTTTCCCCCAGACACCCCTGCCCTGGGGAGGACAAGAGGGTGAGGGTGGCGTGTGCCTGCCACCGGTGGCTGTCTCCTGGGCCCCTCTGGCGCCGTCGGCGGGAGAAATGACATGGCATTTGCGTTCTAGAAATGACTTCCTTGCAGCTGCTCGCCAGCATCTGTTGGAAAGGTGACCGACCCGCTGTCCCAGTTTAGCTCTGACAGCCCTGCACCCCAAGCAGCCCCAGGCCTCAGCAAGGTGGCGCAGAGTGTCAGCCTGCTGGCCGGAGCCCCACGGCTCATGAGGCTGGGACCCAGGGAGCCGGTCCTGGGGACGTCCGGCGGGGGGGGGCGGGCAGGCGGAGTGGAGGCTGGAGGGGCCCCTTCTTGGGGAAGGCGTGTTTCCTTCTGAATGCGTGGAGGCTGACGTTCCGGCAGGTCATCCTAGGACCTGCCCTGCGGCCAGACCCTGCCAGACGCCCCTGGTCGGGCCGGCGGCGGAACCAGAAGCTGCAGGCCAGGACATGAGGGGCCGTCCACCAACCGCGTGGGCAAAGGCTCTGGAGCCTGGAGGGTCTTGGGCGATGCCAGCCCAGGAGATGGGACTCTGAGGCCTCTGGGACCGACCCTGTACCGCAGGGCTTGTTGGCTGGTGTGCAGACGGGATGAGAGAAGCCCACAGCGGCGGAGCGGCCCGGTCAGAGGGACAGAGGGACCTCACTGCGGAGAAGCCTGGAAACACGACCTTGGCCAAGGGATTGAGGCCGGCCTCCTGTCACTCGGCTGTGACGAGTGCGCTCTGCCCTGCGGTCGTCCTCTCTCGACCCCTGTCCCAGTTCAATCCCAAGGAAAACACCAGACATGCCAAGAGAGGGGCTCTCTGCTAACACGGAGCAGGACCCGCCAGGCACCGAGGCCACGGAGCTGGGGGAGGCGGGGCTCACGGCCGAGGGAGACAGGAGAAATAAGGCGGGTGGCTCCGGGGACCAAAGAGGGACATCAGGTAAAAATGAAGGTGGTCTGAATAGCACAGGGGCTTTAGTTAATAACAGCATGGCCCCCTTTGTTGGCCTCTGTGATGCGTGTGCCCCAGCGACCGCAGGGCGGGCGGGCGGGCGGGCGGGGCCTCTGGGAACTCCGCGCTGCCCTTGAGCCTTTTCTGTAAGTCTGAAACCGTTTTAACACTGCAGGTTTGTTCTGGGGAAGCCACGCAGCAGCATTCAGAGGATGCAGATCGTTTACAGAACAGATCCCGGTGGGCAAACAAACTGGGCACACCCTGGGTCTCCGTGGGAACGGCAGAAGAGCAGAGACTCTTAGGAAAGTCTCTGAGGGCGGAGCCGCCGGGGGCGCTGATGCAGAGAAACATGGAACGTGGGCCGGACGCTGCAACCGAAAATGAAAAATGAAACATAGTAACGCAGAAAGGAAAACAGCGGGGGGTTGTTTGTGCCACTCCTATCAGCCGAGATGACTCAGACTACCAACACCAGATGGTGGTGGAGGTGTCCTGGAAGTGGCGAGCGAGCACGAGGCGTGGTTGGCGGCAGACAAACCGGTGACTTGTCGGTATCCCGCCTGGTGTGCAGCCCTCTCTCTCCCCTGAAAGAGCCGACCCGGAGCCCTGCGGGCGCCAAAAGCCCCTGCCTGGAAGGACCTGGGCTCGGCCTCACGCTCTGCCATAACCGCCTCAAAATCCTCAATCATGTTTTAGAGATTTTATGTATTTACTGTTACAGAGAGGAGAAGAGAGGGAGACAAGCATCGGTGTGCGAGAGACACATCAATTGGTTGCCTCTCGCACACCCTGCTGGGGACCTACCCGAAACCCGGGCTTGTGCCCTGACTGGGAATCGAACTGGGCAACTTGCAGCACTCAGTCCACGGAGCCACAGCAACCAGGGCAAAATCCTCAGTAATTTTATCCTCGAACTCACATGCAATTCGAACTCGGACGATTGAGTGCATTGGAGCAGAAACTCGTGGCCCACGGCCTCTCCGCGCGTGGCACTAGAATCGCCCGTGAACCCCATATCCTGGCGGCCCACGTGTGTGAGGGGGGGTTCAGTGATCCGCCCAGTGAGTGCAGGTGAGCGGATCGTCCCACAGTTAAGGACCAGAGCCCACTCCAAACGCAGAGAGGACACGAACTACCAAGAAGGCCCATGGTACCCGTGCTGAACCGGCCAGCCGCTCACGCCGAAGCAATGGCCCTGGAAAGCGAGAGCCGATGGGCCCTTCCTTCCAGCCCCCGCCTCGCACCAGGTGGTGGGTGGGGGGCAACGGCACGTACAGACCAGAGGGAAACAAACCCCCCCGAGCGGGTTTGCGCGGCGCCTCCACGCTGCCGGCCAAAACGAAGCCCAGCACCCGAGGGAGCCACGGAACGTGGGCTGCGCCCAGCCGGGGACCCTGCGCACGGGCAACGCTCTCACCTCCGCCGTTCAGGCGGCTGTCGGGGCGCACGGCAAAAAATAACAACACTGAGCTCATAATTTCATTTAAATCTGTCCTCGTGTGGAGTGGCATCGTAAATGGGGAATAAATGCACCGGGACAAGTAGAGTGACTGCAGAAGGAGGGACAGAAAAGCTGCACGTTCTGGGCCCCGACGGCACTGTCGCCGGTTAGAAGGTGGGCCCACAGCGGGCAAGTGCTCCATCGTCCTGTCGGGCCTGGGTCTGGCTCCCCGCTGGCCTCCTGGCCGAGAGGGCCGACCAGCACTCGTTTCTGGTCCCTGAACGTGTCCTTGGTGTGGACACGCCCTGTGGTTGCCACCACCCCCGTGTCCGCTTGTTCACTGGTCCAAGAAGTAGGAGCTGTGGTGCCTGGGGAGGCGAGTGGAAGCTTCTAGAACCACATGCACTCCCGTGCGCGTCGGAAGCACAGCCTCCCAAAGGGGTCCCCGTCCTCATCCCCCGGAGGCCGTGCCCCTGTCAGGTCGCATGGCAAAGGGACATCGGGGCTGCAGGTGGGTTCAGGTCGCCGACCGGCTGACCCTGTGAACACGCACGGTGCTTGACCCCACGGCCACTGCCCCGTCCTCTGATGTCGCCTGCAGCCCAGGCCCCTGTCCCACTCCGTCACGGCTGCAGGACGGCCGCTGCCCCTCCGGGCCTCACGCCCAGCTCTCAGCAGGAAAGGAGGAGGAGGAGGAGAGAGAAAGGAGAAAGAAGGGGGAGGGACGATACCGGAGCAGGAAAGCAAACCCTTTTCCAGAACTCTCCAGAAATCTCTGTTCGCACCTCAGAGCACCCGGTGTGGGCTGCAGAAGAATCCAGGGAGGCGGAGGCGAGCGCCACCCTGGCAGGACTCGTGGTGTTGGGAGCAGCAGTGGGGCCCCTCGGTCGCACCCCAGGTGACGCACGAAGTCCCAGGACGCGGGCTGAGCCGTGGGCCTCACCGACCACCCCCAGCCTGGAGCAGGAGGGAGACTTCAGAGGGTCTTCGCCCAAACAGGGGCAGCCAGCGGCTTTATCAGCTGTTGACGTGACAGAGGCGGACAGTGGCAGCCCACGAGAGGCCATTTGGAGGCCCAAGCAGCACACCAAAGCCACAGTCCTCCTCCGCTGCTTGGCTCTTCCCTGTATTTGTCTGGCTGGTTACGCTAACGGAACCATGTTGACCTTCAGCACCAACCCACACAGAAAGCAAGGCCTGGAACTGGTCACAGAGCGGACCAGCGACCTCCGCAGCCTTGGTGGTGCCGGAGAACCAGAGCCTCGGAGGGTGGGCGTCGGGGGAGGGTGGGAGCTGGAACACTGTCACCTCCTAGAGGGTCGGACTCCCGGACTTGCTGGCAACGCCGCCCTCCAGGCGCCCAGGCCAGTAGCCGGAGGAGCAGCCCAGGCGCCCCTCTCTCCCACCACCCACCTCCATCAACACACCTGGTTGGCTCTGTGGACCAGGACCCGGCCACTTCTCAGTCCCCTCCACGGTCCACGGCCACCGCGTCTCTCACTGCCGCGTGGGCCTCCCAGCCAGTGCCCCACGTGATCCTAGGGGCGGACATTGGGAACGAAATGTTGGCACACCAAACCCAGTGATGCATTAGAAGGGCCACGCGCCATGACCGAGGGGGGTCCGCCCCAGGAGCGAAGGCTGGTTTCATGTGAAAATCAGTCAACACAGTTCCACCCCTTTCGCAAACGAAAGAAAAGAACCGTGTGATGATCTCAACAGCAGAGGCAGAGAAAAAACGCTTAGCCGGTGGACGACCGCAGGCTTCCCCACGTCGGGAGGCAGGCGACGCGGCGGCTCTCACCGCAGCTGGCCGGTGCTGTGCCGGCGGGGGCGGGGGGGGGCTAGTCAGCGAGAGGAGGCGGAGGAGAGGAAAAGCTGCGGCTGGAGGGGAAAACGGACCTGTGTCCGTTTGTGGTCAGCATCCGTGGTCTGTGTAGGGAATCTACTGGAATCTGCAAAAATCGCTGGTAGAACGTAAAGTACGTTTGGCAAGGTTGCAGGATAAACATCAGCATCTAAAAATCCATTGTATTCCATGTACCAGCAACAATCAGGAACTTAAAAAATCAAAGATCATTTACAGTAGCGCTGAAGATACGAGACCCTGAAGGACCCACCTAACAAAGGGCGGCTCAGCACAGGCACGGGTCGCACGCTGACCGTGTCACTGCTGAAGGAGCCGGTGACAATCTGAGCGAATGCAGGGAACTCCCCCCCGCAGAGCTCAGAAGGCTGGCTGCTGCAAGGCCTCCACGTTCCCCGAATTACACGGAGACGCAGTGCAGCCCCAACCCACACCCCAGCGGGCCCTGGTGGGTAGAAAATGGGAAGCTGGTTCTGAAATCCATAGGTGGACACCAGAGGACCGAGACTGGCTGAAACAAGTTGGAAAAGGAAGCATGAGGTCAGCCTGGTGTCCAGGCGTGGCCTCAGCTGCGGTCCAGGGCGACGGGCTTCCGGGTACAAAGGGGTGTGCGGTGGGAGGTGAGCAGACCAGCACGCACCGGAGCCGCTGAGTCTCCGTGCAGGTCCCACCAGGACCCGGTGCCAAGAGGGGGGTGTTTCAGGAAATGGAAGCCACGGCTCCCCGGATGCAAGGATCGAACTCCGACTCGAGCCCCCCCGCCCCGCCACATGCGAAAGCGAACTCAACCTGGACCATCGGCCGGGATGTAAAACCTTAAACTGTGAAACTTCTAGGAGATAAAATGAGAAGAAAACATGCGACCTTGAGCTAGGCAAAGACATCTTAGGCACAACATCGAAAGTGTGACCCCTCCAAGATTAACTCAGTAAGTTGGAGCCGTCAAACTTGGAAGATTTTCTCACCAGGACCCCGGAGCTGGGAGGGGAGGGGCCGCCGGCCGGGCCGGGGTTTTTCCTGGCGGCTACCGAAGACGTTCTGAATGTTCTAGAATGGGCGGCAGGGTGGTGTGCATGTGTCTGGGATACACTACAAATCTCCGAGTCGTGCACTGAAGGATTGTGAGTGCACCTCAATAACACTATTATAGTCTGTAAAAGAAAAAACAAAACTCTGCTTTTTGAAAGACGTTCTCCATTAAGAGAATGGAAAGACCCAAAGTAGGAAAAAGTGTTTGGACGTCATATATTCAGTGAGAGACGGCATGAACTCTCCAGTCAGCGATGGGAGGGCGCGCCTGCCACACACCTGGGTCTCGTGGGTTTGTCCCTCGGTGGCAGGTCTCGGGTGCTGCCCAAGTTAAATGGAGATTTAACTCGTGGTCCGAAGCGTTCACATTACATTGCGGAGCCTAAAGAGTGAGCGATGTATCAGTTCATTGTCCTCATTTGGTTTTTCCTGTTAGTGAGGGGACGTCCTTCCGTTCTGTCCACGAGAAACTATGGGCTCATTCTATCCCGTCCTTAAATAATGTTGTCGCGTTTTATTAGAATTGACATGTTTTAAATTTAGTGGACCATTTAACTCAACTTTTTTACAAATGCATGTTTATATCCTTTATTTATGTTGTTACCTATTTCTTGTCACATCAAATGAGCTTTTTGCAAATAAAATTAAACATGTGCATACAGCCGTGCACACATACATGTACCGCCTTACCCATGTACACAAATGCAAACATACATATAAGCACCCCACATGCATGCACATACATACGCACATGTGTGTAACACATACATTCACAGCACATGTGTGTTACAAACGTCACACACGTCACACATGCGTCTCTCGCGCATACCATGCAGAGAAGGGCATGTTCTGGGCGGGCTCCAGCAGGAAGTCGGGGCCTGGACCGGTCAGGGGCGGGGCCCCCGGGCAGCAGGGGGCAGGCTGGTGGGCAGTGGGTGCGGCACCCAAACACTGGGGAGGGTCCTGTGGGCCACCTGGCTGCTGTGTCAGCCTCCCCACCTCCTGGCACCCAACTGGGGAGGCCGCTGGGCCTCGGCACCCTGTGCCCAGCACCTCTGTCCACCACACCTGGCTTCCACCCCCCCTTCCTCCCTGCAAACTGAACAGCTTCACTGCCAGGTGAGGAAACGGGGCAGGGGGTGGAGCTCTGCTACCCCCCCCTCCCGCTATTGTCCCTTTAAGGAGCCTTGATGCGGTCCCTTCCCTGCTGCCGTCTCTTTGGGGCGATTTGGCTGAGCAGTTTTTGACGTGTTGCACCGGAAATGGCTTCTTTCCCTCCTGCACACGAGACTCCATCTTAAGACTTTAATTGCAGGAGGCTCTGGCGTTGGCAGGAGCTCCTCTCAGCAGGTGCGGTGGTGTCGGCTCGGGCTGCAGCGGGGCTGGTGGGCAGAGCTGAGGGGGGAGACCTCCAGGGGACAGGCCGCTGCAAAGGACCTGCAGGGGAGGGCCTGGGAGCGGCAGGCGGGTGGGCGGGCGTGGGCACCCTCGAGAGCCAGCCTCCACTCCACCTCCAACCCCTTCTGCGTCTTTAGACGAGCCAGCCCATCTGGAAACTTTAAAGAGACCAGAATGAGAGGGAGGTGCCTGCATGCCCGTCCAAGGGGCAAGATGTTGCCACTCTGGATGGGTGACAAGATGCGAGTGTGTCGTGGTGTCCAGAGCAGCCACTAACAAAACCACACACACTCACGGACACAGCAGAATCGCCACAGATAAGCCAGGATGGGATCCCGGGTGCAGGGCAGCCACAGGAGAGAAGGAGACAGGAGACACAGCAGCAGGCAAAGGGGAAAATCGATACTAGGAGAGATGCCAGTCCTGACATGTGGACAATCCACCTGAAGCGTAAATTATTTAAAGGAGCCAATTAAATTAAGGAAGAGAGGGACAGAGCCGGTGTCCTTTGAATGGGCCCCCGATGTGGCTGTATACAAGAGAGTCACTTCACCTTCAACAGTCACATTTCGCTGAAGAGGCTCCGTGAGTGACGAGTAAACACCGTGGAAAGCTGTTCGCTGTCAGTGCTTGTCAGGCCAGGGCATTGCCGGCGCCGCTGCGCACGGACCAGAAGGGCCGCCGTGACGCAGCGCCCGCCCCGGCTGCCGGCGAGGGTGCGGGCGCGCCGGGGCCCTCCCGCGGTGCTGCCCGGCCGCGCAGAGCTGCTGTGGCGGGTCCTCCGAGAAGCAGACTGGCGGTTTCTTATAAAACTAAACATGCAATTACCCCATGACTCAGCAGCTGCGCCCTTCAGCACGTCTCCCGGAAAGAGACGCTTAGGTTCACACGGAAACCTTCTCCTGAGAAGCCCCCGCACGGGGGACACCCAGGGGACCTCCAGCGGGCAGGGGGTTGAATGGTACGTCCACACCACGGCCTCGGACTCAGCAAAGTAAAAGAACGAGTAAGAAACACAAAACAAAAAGTAGAAAATAAAAACAGAGAGCTATTGACACGCGCAACACCTTGCCTTCATCTCCGGAAAATTATTTCCAGTGCAAAAAGCTAGTCCCCAAAGGTCGCCTGGCACGCAATTCTGTTTCTGTAACATCGTTGCAGTGACAAGGTCTGGGAGACCAGGAGCAGGTGAGTGGCTGCCTGTGTGGGAGGGCGGGGGAGGGGACTGGAGAGAGATTGGGGTGGGCGTCGTTAGAGAAGAGCCCTGGAGACCCCAGAGGTGAGGGGCCATGGGAACCCACCCCGGTGACAGCGCCGCCCGGACGGACGCTGTGCCCACGCAGCCCAGCAAGTCCAAGCCGACCTGGCGGGCAGGCCGTGCGCGGGGGCCCACACCGGCGACTCTGCTGTGCGGTTGCGCTGTTCCCGCTCGGGGCTCCGGGGAAGGGGGTGCACGAGTCTCTCTGTAGGATTTCGTACAACTGCAAGTGAGTGAATCTACAATATCACGGCATGAAAAGGTCAGTTGAAAAAAACAAATGAACGAAAAATAACTGAACCGGAGCAAAGGTCCTCCCTGGGGCGCCCCCCACCTCCGCTCGTCCCACCCCAGGACCCGGGGCCTGGGCTCCGCCACTCCGGGCCCCTTGGGGCTTCACTTCATGCAAAATTATGGCTTGTCCAGGATCTCCTGGATTCTTCCAGAAGACAGAGGAGGGTCTGCAGGGAGCAGCGGTGAGGGGGAGGCGGGGGCAGGGACCAGGTGACCAGCACAAGGATGCTTCTGGAGTTGCTGTCGCCATGGGCGACCAGAGCCCGGCCCTGGGGGGCCGTGGAGCACGAAGGGAGAAACGTGTCCGTTGGCGGCCTCCTGCTGGCTGAGGGGGACCGGGGCTGTACTTGTGTTTGCACAGGTGTGGGTGCTGAGCGTGCACCCCCACCTTGGGCAGGAAGGAGAGGGGCCGGCTTTGAAGGCCGAGGAAGACTTGGCGTCCACCACTGGCCTCCGAGCCCCAGCAGCGCCCAGCAGAAGGGAGACAGGCCCATTCCAGAGCTTTCCAAAGGCCCAGCCCCCCACCCTGCCCCACCTCCCAGCCAGGACTTAACCCTTCATCCCTTCTACTTGACTTCTCTCACCTGGGACCGGGGACTGCCACTCCATTTAAATAAGCCCTGGAGGGTCCAGGGTAGATTGCTGCCAGCAAGGTTCGGGAGCCCTGAGCCCTGAGGTCAGTTAGTGGCGTTTTGACCTCCCCTCGGCCAGGAGGCTGGAGCCCACCATTTGCCATTCACCGGCCTCCTGGCCCGGCTGCTGCTAATTCTCTTCGGCCCAAGCGAGGGGATCCCCAGTGGGCAGACCTGGTCCCCAGTCCTCTTCTGGCTGAGGAACCCCTGTCCGTTACTTAGCTCAAGCCACCCCTTCTTTTTCTGCAAAACAGGCTTCGCGGGTCTTGGGAGAGTTCAGTGGACGGTGCCTGTAAAACCCCTGGCCCGGCACCTGGGAGGGAGGGGGGCGGTGTGAGCCCACGCCAGGCCCTGCAGGTGCGAGCGGACGCGGCCCCTGCGAGGGTGCCGGGCCCCCGGGTCTGAAGCCACTGAGCACCCAGAAGGCAGGGCTGCCAGACGAGCCGTGGGACGGCCCATTTGAATGTCGGTGACGTGACGAATCACCGTTGGGTGTGAGTGTGCCCTGCATTTGCCTGAGATTCAAATCTCACTGGTGTTTTATGCTCTCATTTGCACAATCTGGCTTCTTCACCGGGGAGTGTCCCGTACCAGGGGGTTGGCGGGGGGCTTTTAAGGCCCCTGAAGGGAGGAGGCCAGTAAGGAAGCCGAGTGGGAAGTGGAGCGCAGATCCACACAGAAGCGGTCCTGTTGCTGGTTTTAGGACGGAACGTGTGTCCACTTGGAGAGAGAGGGCAGCCCAGCCACGGACGCGCCCGAGCCCCCGCCGGACGGGCAGCGGGAAGGGGCTCCCACGGGGTGACCGTAGCCGCCTCCAGGCCCCGGGGTCTGGACGACTTGTATTTCTTATTTCACTTTTCAGAGTTTCCCTACATCTTGCAGTGAATGTGTATTACTTGATGTAAAACATATTTTAAATGTATTGTTTATATAAAGAATCCGTTAAAGTGGTATTCACTAAATTTTAAAAAGTCAGAAGCCCGTGCCCACCCTCCCCCCACACACACGCCGCCCCAGTGCACGTTGAACGCCTTCTCCAACGCGGGCGCACAAACCGGCAGGCTCTGCCCCGCCCGTGATGGGGCTGAGTGGCGGGGCATGGGGTGCTGTCGACCTGGGTCCTGGGGGGTCGCCCAAGCTCCCAGCCCCAGCCCCCTCTCCCAACCCCCTCCAGGCTCCGAGTTCTGACCCTTACCCTTCACTTGGTCTTCCTCACACTGGGTTTCCTCCCTCGAGGTCAGTGGTCATTACCGATGGCCCTCACACCCTCCCTTCTCTGTTTTCTCCTGCAGATGCCACGGTCAAGGTCGTAGGTCAGTCAGGCAGGCTCAGAGCGAGGCACAGCCACCGCCCCAGGAGAAAAGTGGAACAGCGCTGGGCACGGCCTCCCGCCGTCCTTCTAGGCCTCTGCAGACTCGCAGCTCTGGGGAGCTCTTCCCTCCGAGCGGCCCGCCGTGTGGGGCAGTCACCCCTTCCCAGAACTGGGGCCGTGCAGGGGGCGCGTGGAACAGACCCTGGGTCTCGGGGTGAAGGCAGCGTTCGTAGGTGGGTGCAGGACCGAACCTCACTACGGCAAAAGGACGCAGCCCAACCACGGGGAGCAGGGGCCCCAGGACTTGCGGGAAGGTCGCGGCGCAGGGGGGTGGAGGCCGCCCAGGTTGGCAGGTGCACCGGCCAGGGACCAGATGGAGCTCACTGGTGCCACGCTGGCTGCCGTCGGCGGGATGTGAAATCTGGGTTTCATGAAATCTTCAGGAGGGCTGGACAAACAGGCCCCACCCTGGCTTCCAGAACCGGCGCTACACGGGCCCCGCCCCAGCCCGGCACCGAGACGTCGGAAGACCTCAGGGAGGCTGCTGGCACCAGCGCCTGGGGCAGCCCGAGAGTGAGCAGATCACAAGAGCTGTCACTTGTGTGAGGTCCACACCGGCCCCGGAAATGGCCCCCAGACCACTGCAGTGGTCACAGCTGAACCTCAGCAGCCACCCAGACGGGAAGCCTCTCCCGCTGGCCACTGCTGGCTGCCTTGGTCACTTTAACTGCACCTGCACAAGCCAAGTCACCGGTGACCTCCCCTTGCGGCCAGCGAGGCACCAGGGGCCGTCACTCACACCACACCGTCATCACCCCCTCGGGGCCGTGACGGCCCAGTGCAGTCGGCTGCCAGAGCCCGCTCCTGTCTGTCCGTTCTTGTCCGCCCCGCCCTCCGCTGCCAGAGTCGAGCACCCACGGCGTCACCCGTGAGTGTGGCTGGGCTGGGCCGAGGTCCGTGTCGGTGAGGGCCACGAAATCCCCGGGAACAGGGGAGGCTGTTCTCCCCGAAAGTGCGTGTGAGCCGGGCCCCTGTGGGCAGCGCCGGGGCCAGGGCAGCCCCTGTGGCCTGGAGGTGCTCCCGCCCCCACCCGAGCTGTCGGCAGGGTCACTCCCCTTGCTTCGGGGTGAGTGTCCCAGGGTTGCTGGGACAAAGGGTCACTCACTGCCGCAGCAGAAGCCACCTCTTGCATCTCTGGGCTCTGGACATCCACTTCCCAGGGGTGGCGGGGCCGCACTACCTCTGACGGTCTCGGGAGGGTCTTCCCCCTCCTCCAGGTTCCAGGGGAGCCTGAGAGTCCTCGGGCTCCAGCTGCATTGTTTCAGTGTCCCCTGTGGGTCTGGCCCCTGAGTCCGAACTCCCCTCTCCCGTGGAGGACATGGTCCTGCTGGACTAGGGCCGCCCCCTCCCCCCCAAACTTCATCACCTCGCTGCTTTCAGTTGCAGACAAGGGCCCTCAGTGAGGCTCTGGGCGGCCGTGACTTTGGGGAGGACACTGCTCAATTCAGCCCTGGGGCCGTCCCAGCAACAAACTGGGGGGACCAGAATGAGGAATGAGGGGCTGCGTAGGGGGGCCCCAGAAAACGGGGAGACAGCCAGTGCGCATGGAGGGTGGGGTGAGGGGCATAAAGAGAAACACAGAGGCACGAGGACAGAGAACAAAGCCAGAGGGTCGGCGGGGACAGGAACAGGGACCGCAGGGAAGGGGGCGTCCTGGGGGTAGAGTGTGTGGCTGGAGACTGGAGGCCCCTGACGCTGGGACCACCCACCGATGACAGTGTCCCGCCAGCGCCGTGAAGGGGACTGACTCCATCTCAAACACGTTTGGCGTTTTCCTCCCAGGCCTTGGCTGCAGCCCTGCCCGGAGTCCCAGCTCCCAGCGCTTCACGTCTCAGTGAGCAGCTGACGGCCGCCCGCCCTGGGAGAGGCACATGCGCAGACCCACCCTCACAGACGCAGCCCCGCAGCCCGGTAATTACCCTCAGCTGCCAGCCAGCAGCCTCCACTGCCATGATCCGCAGGCCTGTGAGCAGGAGGCCGGCCCCCCGGGGCTGAGCCAGGCACCTCGGAGGTATGGCTCCGCCTGCTGCCATCAGTGGCTTCCTGCTATAACTGAAGCCCTGACCAGCACTGGAGACTCCTGGAACCCTTCCCCAAAGAGACCTGAGCTCCAGCTGCCCCGTGCCAGCCAGTCCCTCCCCTAGACCCCCGGAATGCTGAGTGCCCGCAGTATGCAGGGGACACCTTTTCACTGTGACCTTCCAGAACCTGCCCACTGCCCAGCTGAGGCTGATCTCAGCTTCTAAGTCAACCTGGATGGGCCTCCTGGGGGAGGTGACCTGCCAGCAGCACTCCTGGTCTGCCCGCACCTGCTTTGGGCCACAGGATGCTCCCTGGACAAGCCTGATGCCAGGTCTGACCACGCCAAGCACAGGTGACCCCCGCCACTGGGTCCAGCCGGGGTGTGGCCTGGGGCCCCCAGGGCTCCGAGGGACGTCAGCCAGGGCAGTGACATGAAGAACTCACAGGCTGAATTTCAAGGCCATCTGCTTATCTGCTTATCTGGGAACTGGAGGTGATCTCATCTTGCCCCCGTCCCACAGTCCAGCCCGGGGCCGCCAGCCACACAGGGCTTCCCAGTGGCCCAGAGAGGCACCGGGTGCCAAAGCCGCCCTGGGGCCCCCGGACTGAGAACAAGGAAAAGAAAGCACCGCGTCTGCTACCAGTTTCTGCACTGATCACGTGTCAAAGCGACAATTGTGTAAGCGGTACTGAGCTAATAGAAGATATCATTAAAATAATTGTATCTGTTCCTTTTTACTGGTTAAACGTGGCTACCGCAAAACTGGCCACCACGGACGAGGCTCAGAGGCTCTGTGTGCCGAGCTCCCACTGCCGACTCCCCGGGGCCCAGCCAGAGCCGCTGGTGTTGGGTCCCGGGGCCGCAGGTCCCACCCCTCGAGTCGGCCATGGAGTCTTCAAGTCCATCTCATCTAGAGGAGAGATGCTCTGAGACGCTCCTTCGAAGGAGACCAGGCAGAGAAAGGGGCGTCCAGGACCCGCCAGCCCCGCCGGCTCCTCCTCGAGTCCTGGGAACGTGCCCTCCGTCCCCAGAGTCTAGGCCTGACCCATTGTCTGGCCGGCACATGACGGCCCCTCGCTCCCCGCCAAAAATCTCAGAAGGCCTTCGACAGCTCTTAGAACCCAGTCCAAACTCCTGTCACAGCCGCGGGGAAAGCTGCCTTCCTGCTCCCGCCGGCCCCAGCCCCGAGCCCCACTCACGCTCTCCCGCCGCCTGCCTGCTGTCCGGCACTCAGACACCCCGGCCTGTGCTGGCATCGGGGCCTTTGCGCCTGCTGCCCCTCTCCCGGAGCAAGTTCCTCCCCCAGCTCCGCGTGGCTGGCTCCTTCTCAACACGCAGGTCATAATTCACAGGCAACTCCCTCCACGAGGCTGCCTCTGACTACCCAGCCCGACACACACTCAATGCAAACATAGTAAAGAGCAAAACAAACAGAAAGGTTCTTTCTAAACAGCAGTGGGGCCAGGGCTGGGTCCAGCCCTTCCCAGGTTCCGACGACTGCAGAGGCTGGGAGAATGAACGCAGTCCGCCCCGGGGCACCGGGAGGACAGAGAGGGGGCAGCTCAGGGCAGCCCCGATGGTAACAGGGCCTTCGTCCAGGGGCCACCTGCCTTCAGGACACTGCCTCAGGGCTCGGACGTCCCGGGGGACTCATGTGGCCCCCACCCGGAGTGCCTTGTCTGGGGAGAAAAGCCGCAGGGTGCTACCCCGAAAGGCTGTGGCCCCCACACAGGCCCGGCCCCCTCCTTCCGTGCTCTCGCACCGGACACGCCGGCTCCCAGGCCAGCCGGGGCTGCCCCAGCCCCCACCGGGTCCCCCACGGGCGTCCCAGTGCTCACGCCAGCCTGGGTCCCAGGCCTGGGTCTCCCTTCCCCGCTCTTTGCCATCTTTGGGGCCACATGTGGGTCCGGATTAACCCCCTTGCCGCCCTCCATCAATGCATTTCGTTTCTTCCCCACCATGTAAATGTTTCCTCTGGGCTGGTCCCAGTGCAGGGTTAGTGTCAATGGCCTCTTCTGTAGGAAAAAAAATACATAGATTATAAAGTTTACGGACCTAATGTTACAAATGACCATGCGGTTTACGGATTATAAGGAAGCAGGCAATGTTCCAGTGAACTCAGGGGACGGACTGGTGCAGAGCGACTTCGCCGATTCGCGTGCCGAACTCCTGGGTCGGTAGCCGACCTCTGCTTGGACCAGACGAGCGAGTGCTGTCCTGCCCTGAGCTTCAGGGGACCGGAAAGGGACCGGTGAAGGGGCATGCCAACCCCACTCATTCTGACCGAGGCGAGTGGCTGCTTTGCCGAATCAGAGATCTTGGTTCTGGAACAGTCTCTTCTCACGCGTTTGTGGCCTTCCAGGCGAGGCAGCTGCAGACACCGCATGCTTCCCGGTCCCGGGGGCAGGGTCCACATTCTTTTCCATCACTTTCCTGGGTCTGGGCCACCCACAGACCCATCGGTCAGGCCGTGATTCGCAGCGTCTGCCAATTTCTGTGGTGTAAACACTCCCGCCAGCTGCCAGCATGAAGTCACCAAGCGTGGAACTGGGACAAGACCCGCAGTGGCCACCTGGGCCCAATAATCTCACCCTCCAGACACGAGGGATGGAAGTGACCCCAAGAACGTGGCAAGAAGGAAATGGAGTGACATCACTAGGAAAAAATGAAATTTGAGCATTTGTCTGAATATAACGTATTTAATTGTGAATTTAGATCATTTAATTTTTAATGTGTCTATGTCTGGAAACGTAGCCATCGGCTCTGGCGGGCCAGCCCCAGCCGGCTCCAGCCGGCTCCGGCCAGCTCTGCCAGCCACGTCCCGCTCATTCTGCCCTGGCAGATATTTCCGAGGCCTCTGCCACGTGCCAGGCAGTGTCTGGAGGCTGGGGACACACCTGGGAAGGGACGTGAGCAGGAACTGCCCGTGGGTTTATGTCCCAGTGGAAAACACAGCCTCCACAAGGACACAGGACTGATGGACGGAAGTGGGGTTGGGGGGCCCCCCCGAGGAGATGGGGGGTAGGGGATGGAGCAGCTCCCTGGAAAGGCAGCGTGTGAGCCAGGACTGGAAGGGAAAGCGGGGGACCTCGCGGCTCTCTGAGGAGGAACGGTCCTGCGTGCGGCCGAGGGCCCTGAGCGGAGCCCAGCCCGTCAGCCTGCAGATCGGAGAAGGGTCCCTGTCCCTGGAGCCAGGTGTGCATGGAATGGGAGGGCACAGGAAGGCAGAGGCGGGTGACACTGTGATGGCACCGAGATGACAAGGTCTTGTCGCCTTTCTGCAGGTGAGGGACCGGAGGGGGGAGTCTCGAAGGGAGCCTGCCGTGGGCAGCAGAGAGAAGCCTGGCCGGGTCTGGCTGTAGCCATTCTGCTGTCCAGCCTCTTCACGGCAGCGGGACGGCTGGCAGGCACCCACCTGGCCTAGACGGCCGGCCGGGCCGTGTCTGAGGGCCCTTGGGCTGGGACCCCTCGAATCTCCACCCTTCCGGCTGGTGGCTCTGGGGCAGGCAGGGAGGGTCAAAGACTCTGTCAGGGGTCAGGAAGAGCGTGACCGAGGGTGTCAGCGGACTCGGCACTGACCGGGCCACACCACAAGCATGACCTGACCCTTGCCCCTCCTGAGACTTCCCCACCATGCGAGCCTGGTCATCTTGGCCAGAGCTGGACCCCTGGCCACGGAGGCCATTACCAGACCTTCCCAACACAGGGTGGTGCTGGGGTCCTGGCCTGCGAGGGGGCTCTGATGGTGGGAGTGAGCGGTCTCACAGGGGGACCGGAGGGGAGGAGGACTCCCCGGGGACCTGCGGCCCGCGGGGCCCCTTGCTGGGTCAGCGCTGCCATCTCGAAACTGTTCACACTTGTTTTGAACAAAGGTCCCCGTTTTCATCCTGCCAAGTGCACAAACAGCCCCATGGGACAGTCTGGGGCCACTGCCAGTCAGGAGAGTCCCACGGGGGCCTCCAGGGCGGGGCCGAGCAGGGACCAGTCACACAGAGGGTGGAGATGTGGCTGGAACTGACCCCGTGTCTTCCACCGACGTGTCCTTGGGTGAGGGGACACTGGTGGCCTTTCTGTCCCGAGAGAGCCCTGCCCTGCCAGGGTCCTTCCTGTCAGCCACGCTCTGGGCCAGGCCGGGCGGCCCGGAGGCCGGCCTTTCGAAGCAGACAATCAGCCGGTCGCGTGGGCTTGTTCAATACTCTATTGACAGGTTCACCTTGGCAACCTGAAGCCGGCCCCTCTGTCAGCACCGATCCATTGCAGCGTGTCTTTGGTCTTAAAGGGACCTCCTTCCCTGGGTTGGGAGGTACGACCCCTCAAGGGAGGGGTAGAGCCGAGCATGTCAGCGACCACAGGAGCTGGGGGACGAGAAACACACAGTAAGCCCTCACCTCCCTGGGGCTGGGGTGGGCAGCCACCTCGCCCCTAGCCTTCGCTGGAGGGGACACGCAAACCCCCATGCAGCAGGTCCAGACCCTCCTCTGTGGGGCCGCAGCATCTGAGTGCAGGGGAACACCGCCGGTGTGCGTGGCGAACGGCCAGGCCTCCAAGGAGCACCGCTCAGGAGCCTGGCCAGCCCCTGCCAGCAGGCCGGGGTGGGGCCCCAGGGCCTGGCCCAGAGGCTCTTGGGAAGTGATCAGGCCCAAGTTACCCTTGGTTTAATCGCCTAACACCCGCAGCACCGCCTCTGTGTCCTTCTGTCTGTTTGTCTGTCTGGGCCTATTTGGAGAATGAATCCAAAGCCAGGCTCCGTGGACACGGAGATGCGTCTCCACGGGCCGGTCGCTGGGCAGGCGATGAGGAGCGCCCCTGCAGAGCGGGTGGGCGGTGGCCAGATGGCCCAGGACCTCCACGGCTGTTCGGCATTCCCGGAGAGACCAGTCTCCCCCAGAGCTTCTGCTTCTGAGGCAGCCTTTCTTGGTTTCTGTGGTGCTTCTCCTCGGCCTCCGCAGGGGAACCGGGAACTAGCAATTGTGACCAGGCTGAAAGAGAGAAGGATCTCTTCTCCATCCGCACCTTCTCCCAGGAGGCTCTGCCATCTCTGCGGAATCAGAGGAAACGCTAGTTCCTGGCGGAGGGGTGGAGGGTGGGGGGGCACGGGTCCCTCTCTGACCCTGCCGAACCCAATGAGTCAAACGATACAAAATCACCCCATTACAATCGTTACTGTCAAATCCCAGGCAATCAGCTGGCCGACAGAGGCCAGATGGACTTCCGGGGGAGTCCGCAGAGCCGGGGCTGGTTCTGAGCCCTGCAGAAATGAACTCTGAGCAGGAGGAGGAAAGAAAGGCGGGCCTCGTGGTTTTACTCCCCGGTGCTCCCTCCTACGTTCTGGTGCTTCTTATTTCAGTGTGTGGGGCGGGGCGGCATCCCTCAGTGAGCAGAAGGGCCCCCGGGCAGCTTGCAGGCACCAGGCATACACGTGCAGGGTGGGCCGGGGGTGGAGGCTGGACCTCCAGGCCCTCAGTCCCTGCCACCAGGTGCTTTTTCGAACCCTTCGCCACAGGGAGAGCAAGCTGGGGCCCCCCGGCTTCCCAGTCTCCCCAGAGGTGCCGCTCCTGAACTCCCAGGTGCAGGGCCCGGCTTTCACGGGCTGTTCCCCGAATTAACAGAAGTGTTAAAGATCGGTTTATAACTGCCTTGGAATGCTGATCAACACAATGTTACATCAAAACATCGTTCTCAGCCCTGGCTGGTGTGGCTCAGTGGACTGAGTGCCGGCCTGTGAACCGAAAGGTCGCCAGTTGGATTCCCAGTCAGGGCACATGCCTGGGTTGCTGGCCAGGTCTCCGGTTGGGGGTATGAGAGAGGTGACCGATTGATGTTTCTCTCCCTCTCTTTCTCCCTTCCCTTCTCCTTTCTCTAAAAATAAATACATAAATAAAATTTTAAATTGTCTAGCCAAAAAATCCCCCACCCATTTTTTCAAACTAATGGTCTTTTTTTCTTCTGATTTCAAAATAAATTGGATATATATATAATGGAATATTATTTAGCCTTTAAGAGAAGGAAATTCTGCCCTGGCTGGTGTGGCTCAGTGGGTCGGGCGTGGTTCCGCCCCCCCTCAGGGCACAGGCCCAGGTGGCAGGGGCCACGCAGGAGGCCCCCCATCTTCCGTGTTTCTCTTGGACTTCAAACATCGAAGTCTCCCTCCCTCTCTTTCTCCCCCCCTTCCCCACTCTCTAAAAATAAATTAATTAAATCTGTTAAAATTTTTTTAAAAAGGGAATTCTGAAAACTGCCACAACATGGATGAACCCTGAACACAGGCGAAGTGGAATAAACCAGACCCAAAAGGACAGACACCGCAACCCCACTTAGGTAGGGGACTTGGAGGGGCCGGACACACAGGGACAGAACGCAGACTGCTGGGTGCAAGGCTGGGGTGTTATTGGTCCTGGGGGACAGTTTTGGTTTGGGGGAGATGAGAAAGTTCTGGAGCTGACGGGGCGGCAACCGCACAGCAGAGTAGGTGAGCTTAACGCCACTGAGCTGGACACTGCAGTGGTTATACCGGTAGTTTTTACGTTACGTGTATTTCCCCAAGTTTTAAGAAACATGTTTTTGAAAACTGGAACATTTTCATGGGCCTCTGAAAGGAAATGTGGGCCCTGGCTCTGAGCCAGGCTCTGGGCCTGCTGAAGCCGCCCTGCCTGTGAGCCCATGCCCGGCACACGCCCACTCACGCCCCGTGTCCACCACCCACGGCAGCACTCTGACCCAGTTCCGTCTTCTGCCAGTGTTTGGATGAGCCTGGGGGTGGCCTGGGGGTGGGACTGAAACACTGAACTTGATCTCAAGACTTTGCCCAGCCCAGACCCTGCTTTTCCCCAGGCTGCTGCCTCCCAGAGAGGGGAAAGCCTCGGGTCTCTTTCAGGGTTTTAGTCTCCTTCCCTGTTGTCAACTGTGTGTAGGGGGGCTTGCTGAGACCCTCAGGCGTACGGGCACACGTCAGGGAGTCAGCTCTTTTGCGTGCGCCTGAGAGTAGGGAGTAGAGCTCCGGTGGGGCTGGGGCTCAATCGCCAGAGGCTCCCCCAGAGCACCAGTGCCTCGGCCAGCCTGCTGGGCTCTCTGGGGAAGTCCGCAAATACCAGGCTGCCTCTCACTGGCCCTTTGATGGCAGAACAAGGGGCTTCGCGATGCTCTTGACCTGAGATTTCCTTTTAAAACCTCCAATTAAAAGATGCAGGCACGACGTCTCACCAGGCGTGGAAGGGCGCTGAGCAGGAGCCGGCTGCGGACACAATGGCTCTGGCCATTGAGACAATTCGGCCCTGAGTGTGTAGGGGCTGCTAGGGTTCAAAGTCGCGCGGGGGCCGGTTGTTTCTGGCTGGAAAAGCAGCATCCGGAGGGAGGGGGAGGGGGAGGGGCGCGCCAGGCCTGGCTGCACACCCCCGGCCGCCAGACCGCACTTTGCCCGGCGGAACCAGCTCCCCGCTGCGGGCGCCCTGGCAGGCCCGGACGGCTGCCAGCCCGCGGGGAGCCCTCCCCCTAGGGGAGGGCGTAGCGAGTGCAGGCTCCTGGGCGACTCTGCCTTGGCCCTGCCGCGGCGCCCCGAGCAAGCAGGTGAAGCCTCGGCCAGTGCCCCCGGGAGCCCGCGGGGATTCCTCAGGGGTCCTCGGGGACCACCCTAGGAACCCCCCCCCCCGCAAGAAGCTGGGGAGGGGACTTCTTGGGCAAACCTGGGGGACCCTTCCGGAGATGGGGACACCCACACGATTCTATCAGGATTCAGGAGGGCGGAGCGAGGGGGATGGACTGGGAGACCACGTCCGACGCCCCGGTCCTCCGGGGCGGGGGTGGGGTTCAGTGGGGATGAGGCCTGAGCTCGGAGGGACGCCGCCGCCCTGCTGCCAGACTCAGTTCCGGCAGTGCCCAAAGCCATCCCGAAACAGACAGTCGGAATTTAGGGGGTGTCTGAGGCTTCGCCCCCACCCCCGGCCCCCGCAGGGCAGGCCGAGCTAGGCTCCGGCTGGGCCCTGCCGGCCGCCATCCCACAGTCGGCGGTCCCCGAGCACCCGCTGCGTTCGCCCCTCGGCCCTGCAGGGACGGCCCCCTCCCAGGTGTCCTGCGGGGCTCGCCGTTCTCCCGCCCCAGGAGATCGATCCGCTGGCTGGCGACGCGCGGCCGCTGCTCGCGGGCCTCCGCCCCCTCCCCCGCTCGGGCTACGCAGGACGCGGCCTCCAAGCAGCGTCCTCGCGGTTCCGGGCCGCGGCCAGGCTCGGCTGCAGGCCAGCGGGAGAGGCGGAGGCGCACCGGGCCCTGCGGATCGCGCCTGCCCTGCCACTCCGGGTCTGGTGGGGGCGCGGAGGGGGGGGCGGAGGAGACAGAGCCCAGCCTCCCCCCGCCGCGGCGCTCCACACCCACCCCCGCCCCCCGCTCCGCTCCCGGGCCCAAATACCCCTCGGGCGCGCGCTTAACCCTTGCTGCGCCGCCAGACCCGAGGGGAGGGGGCGCGCAGTAGGCTGGGGGGGAAGGTGGGGGTGGCGGTTGCGCTTCGCCTGACGACCACTTCGGGGTCCGCCGGGCGATTTTTATTTCATTCTCCGGTTTGCTGCAGCAGCTCTTGGTTGGAAAAAGGAAAGAAAGAAATCTGCCCTGTGTGTGGGCTCCGCTGGGCTCAGGGGCGCAACAGGGGGACCCGAGAGCAAAACGCAGGTCGGGCGTGGAGCATCGAACCTCACTGGCAGAGGACGCCGCAGGGAGACCTTGGGCAAACGAACCCCAGATGAAAAACACACAGCACACAGAGGCCGTTGTGCGCGCGCGGCGGCGGCGGCGGCTGTGCGAGCGGCTCCGAAGATCATGTTTGAAATATGGATCCTGAAGGCGCATATCTCCAGGCGGGCGGGAGCCCCGCGTCGGAGCATGGGGCAGGGGCCGCTGGCCTTCTCCAGGCGTACACGGGGAGGCTGCCATGACGTGGGGTGGGGGGGGACAGCTGGCGACGCAAAAAAGGACGCGTCCCGCTTTGGTGCCTGCGACCCCCGCATGCCGCAATGCGGAGACGCGATCCTGAGGGCGACGGTGTGGCCCCAAGAATTGCCCCGGACCTGCCAAGGGGCCAAGGCCTCGCGGCGGGCCTGGCCCGTTCCCCTCCGGAGCACCCTGCCCGGCCCTCCCACCTGGATCCCCGAGAACATGCCTCGGAGGGACTCAGGGGCGTCAGGGACTTCGCCACACAAATGAAAGCCGACCCTTCACGGGCGGCGTGACAAAGAGCAGAAACACGGGCCGCGGAGGGCGGAGGGGCGCCCTCAGGAACAAAGCCGTCCCTCGGAGAGGGCGCTGGGGGCGGAGTTTGGGGCTCCCTCACCACCTCCCCGCTCTTCTTCCCCTCCCCCCGGCCAAGGACAGTCCCTCTACGTCAGCTCCCCAAAAGCTAAGGCTAAAAATGCAACAATACAAACGCCAGCACCAAAGTCAAAGGCAAGTTCCTCCACCAAGAACAAAGGAAGAAATGAGCCCATGTCAAAGCTTGGGCAGAGTTTGTGGTCGTTCCCCCGGCTGTTTGAAATCCACCTCTGGGAGCCCGGAGAGCCACACCAACTCGAGAGCTCTCCGAGTCAGGGACGGGGGAAGTCACAGGCGGCTTCTTCCGGGCGAGCCCAGGTCTGGGCTCCGTGGGCGGCGGCTGCATCTTCCTGCAGAGCTCGTCCATTCAGGGAGAGGGTGTCTTCCGGGAGCTTATTTCCCCCCGGTGCGTGGGTCAGACCCTCTAGGACCTGGACTCTTGGTGGCCACCCTCTAGTCCACAGCCACTAAATAGTTCCGGTTTCTCCATGGTGCCCTGTCCATCCCTCTCTTTTCGGGGCTGCAGCCCGTGGCTCGGGGAGACAGCCTCGTTCCTCTCCTGGGGCCCCTGGGGCCCCCGGGGCCCGGTCCGATGTGGCACCCGGGAGGCCTCTTTCCCTCCCTCTGAGCAACCGAGGGGCAGGATCTGGCCCTGGCTGGGAGGGGGCAGTGTCGGATCTGCAGACTCACACCCTTCCCCGGGGTTCCCCAGAGGGCTCGGGGATATCCCGGGTCAGAGGCAGGGGCCCCAGCTGAAGGCTCTGGGAATCCCGGCTGCGGCTCCTCTGAGGGGCCAGGACGAGGGGTGGGGTGACAGGGGAGGCCTCCCGGGAAGTTTTCCAGGCCGGACGGAGGGGCCACAGGGTGGGCAGGGGAGCTTCCAGGGTGCCGGCTGCCCCCTCTCTCTCTGCTTCCCCCCTGCGGGCCCAGCGGCGCCCCCCGTGGACCTGAGCTGCCCCACACGCCCCCTGGCTGGTGGCGGGTGGTCCAGAGCTTCCCTCCCAGGTGAAGGGAGGGTCCTGGCCTCTCTCCACACCCGCCCACCCTCTCGGAGGACAAAGTAAACCACCGCGGGAGGGGAGGGGAAAGCAGGTCTCTGTCCGCCGGTGTTTGTGTACTGCGGTCACTTTCCCAGCCCTGGCAAAAAGGCCAGGCGCGGGGGCGGCCGGGGACTTCTGTGGCTTCTGAGGAGCCTTGGGGCTTTGTCCCCCACCGTCTTCGGGAGCCTGGCGGCTGCTCACACCGGCCCAGAGGCAGGTCCAGAAAAGATTCACTGCACTAGCAGGCGGGAGCCACCCTCCCTCCCAAGCTCTGCAGCAGGCCGGGCCGGCTCCTGAGCAAACTCGCCGTCGGGGCACCGGCTGCCGCCGCGTGGCCCCCGAAGTCTCTAGAGCGGCCCCGGAGGGGCGCGGGCCCAGCGAGCACTGGCGCGCGCGGCCTGTGGACTCCGACGCCCCTGGCGGCGCGGAGAGTGCAGCGGCCACTGGCCCTCCCCCAGCGCCCCCTGACCCCAGCTCCTTGGAAACACCCGCTGGAAACAGATTTTCCTGGGGAGTTTTGAGCGAGGGGCCGGTGGAGTGTCCGGATGATCAGCCCCTCCCCGGACCATGGGACTGTCCAGGACAAGGTCGCCGCAGCCCTCCAACAGACTGACAGTGCCCGTGGCCTGGCAGCTGGCTGGCTCCCGGGCGCCCCGCTCCCGCCTCGCAGCCCTTTCCCCTTCCAAGGTCGAGTCATCTGTCCTACAGAAGAGCTTCTTATCCGAGGCCAGTGCAAGGAAAAAGCCCCAAACACAGCAGGTAGAGAATAACATTTCCCCGTGTCCCCTTCCCAAAAAGTCTCCTCCCCCATCTTTTATAAACCCCGAGAGCCACCCACTCCTGTCCCCAGGACTACAGGCAGGCATCTTCCCTCCTAGCTGGGCAAATCCCCACCCCCACCCGGGGAATCTTGGTTTTGTGCCTTCAGCTTGCCTGCGAGCAGTCGCTGCACAGATCGAGTCCCTGTCTGATGCCACCAGAAGATGACCCCCCAGGACCCTCCAGCAAATGAGCCACACTAGTAGCCTTAGGCGGAGCCGCCCCCGCAGCCCAAGCCGCCGCTGCGGGAGCTGCGAGGTGGCAAGTCAACATGTGCGTTCTTGAACACCAGACCGTCTCGGGGTTCTCCCGGATTGCTGGAAGAACACGAGGACTGCGCCTGCACTGGGGGTTCGCTTCTGCACCTCGCCCCTCCCCGGCCCGGGTCGAGGCCCCGAGCAGCCCTCCGCCCAGCGTTCCAGGCAGCGCGTGTGAGGGCGGGAGCGAAGACCCGGATGGCTCTCTGCCCGCCCTCCTCGCTGGTTCCACTCTCGCTCGGCTTCTGCTCTTTTTCTTTCTCCACGGAAGCTCAGCCAAGGGATTGCGCAAGCTTCCTGCTCCAGGTCCTTCAAGGGCCCGGAGCGGGGCCCGGACGTACCCCAGGCCCGGCGCGCCACTGCCCCTCCCACTCAGCTCGCCCTGCCCTGTCCCCAGGTCCCCTCACTCCCACTGGGACTGCGCTGAGCTCGCGGCCCCGTGGGTGGCGCCCTCGGGAGGCCGCGTGGGGCGCAGCAGCTCCCCCAGCCGGAGGCTGGAGCTGTCCGCCGGAACGCGCTGTCTCGCCGCCGGAGGTGCTAAACTTCACACTTCGCGGCTTTTCCAGCCCAGTCGGAAAGGCCTCGGCTAGGCTGGCTGGCTGGGCTGCATGTCGGGGAGCGGGGGACGCGAATTCATGAGGAATGCTTGGCTCCTGGTCCAGTCTGTTCACCGCCCCTTCGCGCGGCCCCATCCGCCCCTTCTCAGCTTCAGCCGCTTCTCAGAGCTCCCGCTCCTTCTTTCGATGCCTTTCCGGGGGACAATTCTCCCCGAACCCCCAAGGAGACCTAACACCCACTGCGCCCCCTCTCCGTCCTCCCCGCCTCTGTTCCTGATGGGAGGTGGGTAATGCTGCTGAAAACTAGACATCCTGCCCCTCCTACCGCACCCAGGAAAGGGCCTGCGGTAAACGGCAGCCCATCAGAATGGGGCGCGCTTGGACTCAGAGCCCCCTTCTGGTAAGGCTCTTGGGCGCCAGGGCCCCGGGCTGGTTGCTCCTTTGCCGCCCTCCTTGTCTGTCCTCCACGCTCTCCCCAGCGATCCTTTGCAGCCTGTCTTCTGTTCTTTGAGCCCTTTCTCTTCCTCGCCTTCCTAAAAGCGCGAAGCCTCGCGGGGCGGGGCGCGCCCGGTGGGGGGCGCGACCTGCCCCTGCCCCTGATTCCGCCCCCTGCCGGCGGTATCCCTTGTGTCTGTACATGACGCAACTCGATGCAACTGGAAACGGCGACGGACGCTAGGGGGTCCCCCGCGGGGGTCCCCGGGCGGTGCACACAGAGAACCAGAGGTGAGGGGGCTGGCCGCGGAGACGAGGGAGACGGCGAGGGATCGCCACGAAGACCGTCCGGGCCCTGTCACGCAGTCCACCCCACTCCGTCCAGAGCCGACACACCTCTGGTGGCGATCCCGCTCCCTCCCTCCAGCCTCCCTCGCCCGGGCTCCAGGATCCCTCCCTCTGCACCTCCCCGGCGCCCTCCTTTTCTCGGCCCCCTCCCGCGCCCTCCCACCTCCCCCTCGGCGCCTGGGACTGGGGCCTCCGGTAGGCCGGGCTGCGCCAATCCGGGCCTCGGCCCGCCTCCTGACGCTAAGCTGGGCCGGAGACGCCCCGCCCGCTGACGTCCGGATTTGCATGAGTTCTTGTGCAGCCGCGGCCCTGGCTCAGTTGTCTGAGCGATCGCGAGCCAGGAGCCGGGCGGGCGCGGGCAGCGGCGGGTGGCCGGGCTGTGCGGGACGAGCGGCGGCGGCGGGGCGCGGGCAGCGGGGTGGCCTCGGCCGGGGTGGCGGCGGGGCGCGGGCGGGAACTAGCAGTGTCTGCAGCCGCGCCGGCCGCCCGTGCCCCGGCGCGCTCCGGCTTGGCCATGGAGCTGCCAGCTGTTGGCGAGCATGTCTTCGCGGTGGAGAGCATCGAGAAGAAGCGGATCCGCAAGGTAGGGCGGCGCGGGGGTGGTGGTGGGGCGGCGCGGGAGCGGCGGCCGGGCAGCCCGCGAGGAGGCGGAGAGGGGGTGGGGAGGCTGCGGGCCGGGGCCAGGGATCCCGCGGAAGCTGATGGAGTGCTGTCTCTTCCCCCCGCAGGGCAGAGTGGAGTATCTGGTGAAATGGAGAGGCTGGTCCCCCAAGTAAGTAGCGGCGGAGGGGCGGGGGCGCCGGGTGCCGCGGCGCTGGGCTCCGGGGCTCGGGACCCGCCGGGCCGGTGGGGTGGCGGGGGGAGCGGACGGGAGGCGGGGTGGAGGTGGGGTGGAGGGAGGAGGGGGTGGGGAAGTCGGTGGCAGGCACTGGGGAAGCCGAGCCGCCGAGCCCGAGCCCGGCGCCCTGCGTTGTGCTCCGCTCTCCGGGAAATGCCATCACTAATTTATGCACTAAAAGGAGCCGGAGGAGCTGGAGGGACGCGGGGCCGAGCCGGGGAGGCCGGCGGAGGGAGGGCGGGCGCAGGCACTGACTGATGTGCAGCAGAAAATGGCTCCTTTTCCCTTTCCCTCCACCGAACGGCTCCATATTGCAAAACCAAAAAAAAAAAAAAAAGATTAAAAAGCGACGAAAATGCAATTGTGTGCTTCTTCCCTCCTAGCGGTGCAGGGAGAGGAAGGAAAAAGGCAGAAAATGTTGGGCACTGTCACTGCAGCGCTTTTGGTGGGGAATTTCTTTTTTTAATTTGAAATGCGAAGGCACCGGATGGAGACAGGCGCGCAGGCACGCACACACACACTCACACACACAGGCATATTTTTGTGTTGCTGAGTATTTGGGGGTGCCTGCCCGTGACAGCGGGCCCCTGGGCCGCGAGGGGGTGTCGGGGGGCCGCTCGGCTGACGGTTATCGGATTAGGGGTCAAGTGGAGAGTGCCTGAAGTCCCAGCGGAGACTTGGGGCTGGGGAGACAGGAGGGGACTGCGACTTTGCATTTTGGCTGCTTTGCACGCGGGGTTGCTGGTGAGCAAAGTGGCTTTGGATCATGTCGCAGGAACGTGCTTGAAATTCTTGACAACTGCAAAATAAACTGCTAGTTTCATTTTCCTTCCCCTTCCTGCCCGTGTGTGTTTATTTTGACTTGGGGGGGTCAGGGGCCGTGTCAGGCCCGCAGAAGTCTACCCTCCAGCCCCCACGTCCACGGCTGAGTAGCGTTCGGTTCATGAAGACAGTGCAGGGCCTAATGTAATTAATTCCCCACCTGGAGGCCGCAGCGCTGGCTCGGTTTCACGCCGTGTCCCCTTCCCTTTTCCTTTGCAAGATACAACACGTGGGAGCCCGAGGAGAACATCCTGGACCCCCGGCTGCTGATCGCCTTCCAGAACAGGTGAGCGTTCCTGGCGGCCGCCCGCAGCGGGGACCCGGTACGGGAACGGGCGACCGGGCCGCCCAGAAGTGAGGGGAAAAGGGCCGGGAAGGGCCCGCGGGAGCCCCCTCCCTCCTACGGGCCGGAATGGCAGGGCTGCGGCCTGGGCTTCTCCAACCAACGTCCTTGGCGGTTGCTGCAGCTTGGGGGGTGGGGGTGGGGCAGGGCTGGAGAAGGCGAGGCTTGTGTTTTGGGGAAACTGCGGGAATGGTTAGTGCGGTGGCCCCTACGGCTGCCCCGAGAACTCGGAGCCGCGCCTGGTACCCCCCAGCCACCCCCCCCCGTCGAAACCTTGGAGCCCCACCCCCAGAGCCTAGGTGTTGCTTTCCTGCAGCCACTGGCGGCCTGGCCCAGCACGTCGCGGGGCAGCTCCGAGGGAGCTGGCACTGCGAAACCGCCGGACGTCACGGAACTGAACTTAACCTGTTGGGGGCTGGAGAAAAGTTGACAAGACTTTAAGCCCCCACTCTCATCCCCAGGGAGCTTGGGATAGGGGCTTGGATTCTGGCTGGCGGTGGGTACTCTTCCCAACGCCCCCCCCACTGGCCTACTAGGTAGGCGAGCTTGGCCCAAAGGGCGTGGGGTGGGCGCTGTCTGGCTGGTGGAGGGGTGGTATCCGAGAGGGGCTCGTCTTCATGCGCACAGATGCTTGTCACGCTGCAGCTGATGCAGCTGGATTCACCGCCGGTGGCTGCGGTTCTCTGTTTCGGGAGGACAGAAGGGGGAAGGGCTGCAGAGGCGGAGAGAGCGGCAGGGGCCCACGGAGCTCGGCCACCCCGCTCTCCCTCCTCCCCCTTTTATTTTGCATTATTTCCTGTGGTGTGTTTGGCGCTAAAACTAAACTCTAGACCCTTGGAACGAGCAGCCAGCGGGGAACTTGCTCTCCCGCGACGCAGGGGGGCACCGAGAAGGGACTCTGCCCCGGCTCCACCGGGGAGTCTGCCACCCTGTAACCATGTCAGCGGCTGATGCCATGTTGCGTAATGAGTCCCTGGAGAATTAAAACGCAGGCTGTTGCAATGCCGTGCAACTTCGGAGTCGGCCTGGCTGGGGCTCCGGGCTGGCGGAACTCCCCTGGGTTAGCCCACCGGCCGAGGATAGGATACCTAGGGTCTCAAGAGAGCGGGTTTCTGGCCCAGAAATGGGATGCAACTTCGGCCAAGGTTAGAGAGGGGCCCCTTGCTGCGGTGGAAGGCTGAGTGGTGCTGGGACAACCGGACCCCCAGCCTCGGGTCGCCCTAGGCCACACCGCAGGTGGAATCTTGGCAGCCGGGTTGAACCTCGCCACGGCCCGTGGGCTTAATTAATTTGGAAATCGAGGGGGCTGGGCTCGGTGGGGGGCGGGGCTTGTGCCCCTTGCCCCGCCCAGCCTCTGCACTGGCCGCCTCGGAGCCGGTTTACCAGGTGGCTGCGAACCTGGCCAGGCCTCTTTGGCTGCCCCCGCCCCCAGCCCCTAATTGGCTCATTTGCCGCTCTGTAAACAAGGGCGCAGCCCCTCCCCCTGTTTAGTGCCTGGCCTTTAGGAAAATACGTCCTCCCTTCCGCTGGCGGCTCTCGTTATCTGAATCTTAATGAGGTCATTAGCATCTCTTGCCTCTGGTGGCAGGGACCTGGTCCTCACACTTCTCCTTCCGGCTGGTGCGCATCCCCTGGACCCCGCGCCCATTCCACTTTGTGTATGACCACCGGCTCAAGGCTGTGGGCGACAGTGCCCGTGACCCAGCCAGGAGCTGCCATCTCCCCTGTGGAGAGGCCAGGTTGTGGGGGGGCGGGGGGTGCCAGTTCAGATGCGGGCCCCAGAGGTGGGGAGGCCCTTCTCGGAGGAGGCCTTGGGCAGATGAGTGTTGGTTGGAGGGAAAAGCGGGCCTCGGGGACCGGACCTGGGCGCCCAGCTGGCTGCAAGAGCTACCTTCTGCCTTGAGTCCTGGATCCTTCTGGGTCTTGCCAGCCCTGCTGCTCGCCGTAGGGGGAACATCGCCACAGGTTGGAGCAAACATAGCAGGAAAGGAGGCGATGTGGAGGCTAACAGCGCTGCTCTTTGCCCCGTGCCCCCAGGGAGCGGCAGGAGCAGCTGATGGGCTACCGGAAGAGAGGGCCAAAGCCCAAACCACTGGTGGTGCAGGTGAGCACACTCGCGGGCCCTGGGGACGCCAGGAGCGGTCCTTTCCCTTAAAGTGGCCACCTGTGCTTTCCCGAGGCCTGGAGGGCAGGGGGAGGGGGTGTATCTTTGGAGTGCTCCGGTTCTTTTCCTTCCTACCTGAGCTTTCACACCTCCCTCGGACGACGCAGCTGCCCACTGGTGGGGGTGGGGTGACCCTGCTGCTGGAGGCTGGCTCTGTGCCTCCTCTCACCTTCACCTCCGCCCCTGCCGCCCAGGTACCTACCTTCGCCCGGCGCTCCAATGTGCTGAGCGGACTCCAGGACTCCTCTGCCGACAACCGCACCAAGCTGGAGCTAGGCGCTCAGAGCAAGGGCCAGGGGCACCAGTACGAGCTCAACAGCAAGAAGCATCACCAGTACCAGCCGCACAGCAAGGAGCGGGCGGGCAAGCCTCCGCCCCCGGGCAAGAGTGGCAAGTACTACTACCAGCTAAACAGCAAGAAGCACCACCCCTACCAGCCTGACCCCAAGATGTACGACCTGCAGTACCAGGGCGGCCACAAGGAGGCGCCCAGCCCCACCTGCCCTGACCTGGGCACCAAGACCCACCCGCCCGACAAGTGGGCCCACGGCACTGGGGCCAAGGGCTACCTGGGAGGTGTGAAGCCCCTGGCCGGTGCTGCTGGGGCTGCGGGCAAGGGCTCTGAGAAAGGCCCCCCCAACGGAATGACGCCGGCCCCCAAGGAGGCAGTGACAGGCAATGGGATTGGGGGCAAAATGAAGATCGTCAAAAACAAGAACAAAAACGGGCGCATCGTGATCGTGATGAGCAAGTACATGGAGAACGGCATGCAGGCAGTGAAGATCAAGTCCGGCGAGGCGGCGGAGGGCGAGGCGCGCTCCCCCAGCCATAAGAAGCGGGCCTCCGAGGAGCGTCACCCCACCGCGGACAGGACTTTCAAAAAGGCGGCAGGGGCAGAGGAAAAGAAGGTGGACGCTCCCTTCAAGAGGAGGGAGGAGGAGGCGCCGGCAGCCGGTGACCCGCAGCCCCAGGACGCCGGCTCCCGCAAGCTCTCCCCGACCAAGGAGGCCTTTGGCGAGCAGCCGCTGCCGCTGACCACCAAGCCGGACCTGCTGACCTGGGACACGGCCCGCAGCTCGCACCCGCCCTCCCACCATCACCACCACCACCACCATCACCACCACCACCACCACGCGGTGGGCCTCAATCTCTCCCACGCACGCAAGCGATGCCTCTCCGAGACCCACGGGGAACGGGAGCCCTGCAAGAAGCGACTGACGGCACGTAGCATTAGCACCCCCACCTGCCTGGGGGGCAGCCCAGCTGCTGAGCGCCCCACTGACCAGCCCCCTGCTGCCCTCCAGCAGCCCGAGGTCATCCTGCTGGACTCGGACCTGGACGAGCCCATAGACTTGCGCTGCGTCAAGACGCGCGGCGAGGCTGGGGAGCCGCTCAGTACCCTACAAGTGAAGCCTGAGGCGCCTGCGACTACCGCAGTGGCAGCTGCGCCGGTGACAGCGGCCGAAAAGCCTCCAGCAGAGGCCCAGGACGAGCCCGAGGAGCCGCTGAGCGAGTTCAAGCCCTTCTTTGGAAATATAATTATCACCGACGTCACTGCGAACTGCCTCACCGTCACTTTCAAGGAGTACGTGACGGTGTAGCTGCAGGGCATCGGAAAGGGGCAGCTCCACCCCGGCCGGAGCACAGTGCCCGGGGCTGGGGGTGCATTCCTCCCGCCCACTGCCTGGCGATCCATGCAGGCCCCTAGCGCCAGGACGGCCGAAGCTGCAGGAGCCGCGTCCCTCTGTATCCACCTGTGCGGTCCTGGCTGGGGCGCCGGCCGCTAGCGCCGAGAACTGGCGCCTTCCACGAGGTGCCTGCGGGTCTTTCCCTTCCACCTGCCCCCTCCCCTCCGGCAAGGACCTCCAGGACTGACAGGGCAGCCGCGCACCGAGGTCTCAGAGTTATAGTATTATATTTTAACCGTGCTAACTTGTCAAGTGCAGACTTTACTCCCGTTTGTACGTGGTGTTATTATTGAAATGTATTGTTTGAGCTCAAAAGCCCGACCACCCCCTTCGGGCTGATATATATATATATATATTTATTTGTAGGTATTTATATATTGAAATATAAAAACCTAGATTTATGGAGTTCCCTCTAGATCATGTTATATTCTATATCAGACAGACTATTTTCTGTTGCCCCTTCTTCCCGGCCCTGCGGTATTTCAGTTGATCCCATTTCTCCCCATTTCAAGAACTGCAATACCGGTAACCTTGGTATATATTTTTTGATACCGTACACATGGATGTGTTGTTTCTATGTGCAGAAAAAAAGAAAAAAGTTTGTTAAAAGGCGAAACGAGCTCTCTAGAAACTGCTGCTGCTAGAAATGTCTAAACTATAAGCTTCCGATTATTCCCTGCTTGAATGTACATATTAAACGGAGATGTTGAAGGTGCGCGTTCGCTGTTGGAGGTTAGGGCAGAGGGAACCCCGGAGGCCCGGTGCGCGCGCAGGTGTCCGGACCCCTCCCCACCCCGCTTCCTCCTCCGGCGTCCGGGAGGAAACGGGCGGCGTCCTGTGCCAAACCTGCGCAAAGCAGAGTGGCCCGGTTTCGAGGGCAGAGGCACCCGCGCTCTGAGGGGTGACCCTGCTCCCCGGAAGTCGGAAGTCGAGAGGCACTCCAAAGGCCAGGGGAATTCCTGAGGGGGGTGCCGGTGTGCTCCCGCCCCCAGGGCTCGGGCACTCCGGCAATCGGGGATCTGCCTAGTGGGGGGAGGGTGCAGGGGTGGGAAGAGGCTTGCACGGGCAGGGCCAGCCCCCACTGGGAGCAGCCCCAGCCAGGCACCTGCTGATCTTTGTCCCGTACCCCCTGGGGCGCAACACACCCCGGCGCTGGCCCCGGTGGGGCAGGGGTGTTCCTCTTTAGTAATCCTTTCCCGGTCGGGCAGGTTCAGCGGGAGGAGACCCTCCCGCCCTCTCCAGCCTCCCTCGCTGGCATCCCGCGCCCCACCCCTCAGAGAAAGCCTCTGAGGCTCTTTCTCTGCCAGGCTTCTCTCCCCGGAAACCGCTGGGCCAGAGGCTCTAACTGGAGGCACGGGGCGAGCCGGGCGGGGGGGTGGGGGCGCGGGCTTCCTGCGAAGTGGATGGGGGGAGAGGAGGCTTGCGGAGCCAGGCTTGGCCGCCCCCACTTCCTTACTGGGGGGAATGTGGGACCCCATCTCACCCATGCTGCTTTGGATGGCATGGCTGGGGCACCTGGTTGGGGGGGCCGGAAGGGGTTAAGGGCCCCCAGGGCGTGAGGGGAGTGGGCCAGATTCCGAGGTGCAGCTCCCTCAGTCTGGGAGCCGCCACCCGGGAATGCGGGGGCGGAGGCCACTTTCTGCAGACTCAGCGATCTTCCTCCCTGCCCGGGTGGCCAGGCGGGGCCGGGGCCGGAGGCAGGTCCCTGTGGGTGCGTGGCTGCTCTCGGCCCTCAAGGCCCCTGGCCTGCGTGCCTGCCTGGGACTGAGGGGCCCAAGCCCTGCTGAGCGCCAGGGCGGAAGAGGTCACGGTGGTTCAGAATGGGTCGGGGGGAGAGGTGGCGAGAGCACGGTGCCGGGAAGGCCAGGGAAAGCAGTGGAGGGCCAGGAGGGCGGGGAGGCCTGAATGCGGACAGTGTGGCCAGTGTTGGCTGCAGGCCACCAGCAACTGGAGATGGGGGAGGGGAGCCCAGCGGGGGAGGGGAGGAAGGGAAGTTTAAAAAAAAAACCGTTGAGAGTTTCTAGCCCTGGCTTTTGTAAATTGTCCCTCCCGCCACCCCCTTCACCCCAGCCCCCTTAGAGAGAGTGAAGCACCGCCCCTCCCCCTCCATGTAATGAATGCCCTTTGCCACCCTGGGAGCGGAGGAAGGGCTGATCCCACGGCTTCTGGCAAACCGCCTGCTCCGAGCTACAACTGGGCCCGTCCTTCACCGGCTGGCACACCAAGGAGCATGCCAGGAGGGGATTTCATCCCCCTGTTTTTCTGGAAAAGGAGAACTAAAAATTTGGGAGTGGGAAGGGGAGCCCCTTGTTCAGGTCCACACAGCTGGTGATGTGGGGCAAGCTGGAGCCCCTGGGGTGCCCCTCCTGCCCAGCGGGTGGCCTCTGCCAGGCTGTGCTTGGGGAACGGTGGAGGGGCCGGGAGGCAGAGGAGGGCACTGCCCCCCGCAGGGAAGGTGATGGCACTGGAGGAAAGATGTGGCCTGCAGGTGGCTTAAGGCCCTGAAGACTGGACCTGGTGGGGGACCTTCGGGGTGGGGCTTCGAGGCGGACAGGTCCAGGGAGAGCCTAGGGCCTTGGTCAGAAGGCCGAGCACGGGCAAGGGCAGGCCTGCCGGACACCACCTGGGCACCCTGTTCCATGAAGACGGCAGGGACGGGGCTCCTCGGGGGGTGAGGCTCCGAGGTTCTGAGGGCAGAGCAGCCTGGGGCCAGTCAGTGGCCACTGCCCATTTCGTGCTGATGCGGGAACCAAGCTGTCTGCTCCACAGTCCTGCAGAGAGGGGCCTTCGGTGACACTGCCCCGCCCTGCCCCCAGTGGGGCCTCCAGGTCTCGACAAAGATGTGACCAAGGCTGAGGACTACTCGGAGGAGGTCAGGGCCCTGATGCAGACCAGCGGAGAGAGTGCCCCAGGTGGGCACTGCTGCCACCTAGCAGGGGGCCCAGCACTTCATCCACAGAGGCTGGAGGCCACGTCCAGGACCCAAAATGAGAGCAGGAAGCAGGGCCTCAACCTGGCACCCTAGGGACCCAAAGGTGTTTTGTCCGGGTGACCTCCCCTGTAGCTGAGCCTTGAGCACAGGGGACTCGGGCTCACTGCCCCTCCCCCCTGTCAGAAGCTGGTGAGCACCTGGTCCCTCTGGCACCCACCGGGTCCCAGACTCCAGCTCTGGGGTCCCCGTGCAGCCTGCACCGCCCACCCCAACCCACCGTCTTCAGAGGGGCCAAGTTCAGTCCTTGCTGGTTGTTTGCTCTGTCCTGGGCTCCCACCAGGCTGTGCGGTGGCTGGGGCTGCCGGGCTGAGCACGTGGACACATAGGCTGCCCGGCGACCTCTGAGTCTCAGACAGACAGTGCCTCACTATCTCGTGTGAGTGTGTCTCAGGACATACGGGAAGTATGCCAACACTAAGAAGGAAAATCAAATGCCCTGTCTCTGACGTCAGAGGTGATGGGACATCCTGGGCCGTGCCTTCGGAGCCTGATTGGGTCCTGCCCCCCGCCCCCGGGGGGAGGCCTCAGCCCAGACCAAGAGGGGGACCGCAGAGAACAGGGCTTCGCGGGTCTGGCAAGGCCAGCTGCCATCGTGACATCGAGTTAGTTGGTGTGGCGCTGAATGGTGACAGTGATCGAAGGTGGGGGTGGGGTGCACCAGCGACAGGGCCTAGAGGGACGAGGGGGAACGAGCAGACCCCGTCCCTCCATCTGTGGGCCCCTTGGAGCCTCTCCGTCCCCGCCCTCCCAGACGGAGACTTCTGGAACGCACACGGAGGGCAGGACAGACGTGGGTGTGGTGCCCACCCCCACCGCACACCTGCCCCTTCCCGCAGCTCGGCCCCTCCTGGCCGGCGGAGACACAGTCAGGGCAGCAAGGGCGGGACCCAGAGAGAGAGTCTTTGGCACTTGTGGAAAAGTCCCTGAGTAAACTATCTTTTTTAACCAAGGAACATTAAACATCCCATGTCTGATCCAAATGCCTCTGACGACGTCTGGCTCAGAGTCTGGGGTGACAGGGCATGGGGACAGGGACCCCGTCCGTCTACTGTCCCCTCTGCCTGCCCGCCCTTCCGCCCTGGGCCACCCAGTGGGTGCTGCCTGCCATGGGTCACCCTTGACCTGGGCCTCACCCTCTCCCCTCCGGCTCTATGGACAATGCCGGGACAGGGCAGCGACAGCCGCAGCCCCAGAGCCACACCCGTGCTGGGTCGGAGCCCAGGTTCTCCTGTGCTCCAGCGCTCCTCACTGCTCATCTGAGCAGGGGGCTCAGAAGAAGAAATCGCCCTGAGGGTGGTCCTCGGACACAAGTGTCCACTTCCCGTGGCCATGGCTCCCACCCCACCCGCTCCTCTCTCCCCCCCGCACCCAGCGCACGGGCGCTTCAAGGGCCATCTCGTGCCCCAGGCACAGGTCTTCTGGCCGCAGGCCCCTCTCACACATGGCGACGTGAAGGCTTAGCTGCTGGGTCCACCTGTCCACGCGCCCACGTTGGGAACCCGGAGAACAGGCAGGGTGTCCTTCCCCAGGGGCTGTGCTCTGGGCTTCCAGCATTCCCGCGGCCGCTCCAGAGGCCAGCTCGGGCCCCATGCCCTCTCCCAGGTCGTTCTAGATTATTCCAGCCTTTGCCAGGCCGGTGGTGCCTGAGGTCCTGCAGTGTTCACTGTCCCCTGCCCCCAGCTTCCGGTCACTCAGCACACGTGTGGGCCTCGGCTCCCCGAGCGCAGAGCGCCAGGCAGACGCGCGCGGGTGGCGGGCATTTTACGTGCTCCCGCAGCCCGTGCGTGGTTCCCAGGTAACTAACTGCCATGGAATCAGACACCATGTGAGTGTATCTGAGTGTGACTGTGTGTGTGAGAGAGAGAGACAGAGAGAGCGAGAGAAATGGGGCCTCTCAGACAGTGACCCTGATTTGTCCACATCAAGCCATTAATAACGTCCACAGACCAAGGGAGGGCCCTGCCGCTCCCGCGCCGAGGCCAGGGACCCCTCCTGCCCGCCAGGCCTTGGGTGGACACGCACACACGCAGCTGCTCCGAAGTCCTGCCGGGCCCGCTGCCCACCCCTCACCTGCTCGGTGTGTGAGAGCTTCAGGAGACTCCAGGTAATCCCGTGGTAATTGAATTTAGGGAACCAGACCCTAAGGGTAATCCTGGCGTCAGTTCTAGGCAGACGCGGTTTAATTTCCGTGCTTAGCTCGTGGCGCAGTCTGCTGCTCACAGCTCAGCGCCATCTCAGTCTTTCCCGTCGACTTGTGACCTGAGGGTCCGGACGGGAGGGGTGTGGGCGTGTGATCCACGCGCACTGGTAGCAGCAGTGGGCGGAGGACGCAGGACACGCCGCCGTTTGCCGTTTTCGCGTACGGTCTTTACGCGCGCTGTGCGCAGAAGGCCAGGCGGCCAGCGAGAGCCCCCTGAACGTTGCCTGTGGTTATTATTCCACTTAACCAATTACCTGCGCGTTCTCAGATCTAAGTGGGGGCAGAAAGCTGGCGTCTCCAAAGGCCGGCGGAGGAGCGGGCGTCTCAGCGTGCGTGTGCGTGTGCGTGCGCACTCTGGGCTGGCGGAGGTCCGGGCAGCGCGGCCCGCCCCGAAGGGCAAGCCTCTGACTTGCTGCCTGAGTGACGGGCCCTTTCAAAGGCCCCTGGAGTTTAATATCGCTAACGACTGCCTCTGACTCCTTCTGACCTGCTCCAGGTGTAAAGTTAGCCTCCCTGGACCCCCTCCCTTTCCTGTTTCATCTGAGAAATTCTTCACTAATGCCACGGTATCTGGTTTCTCATTGTTTCTCTCTGCTTCAGACAGCCCCTTGGGGTGGGCTCTGGAAAGGTGTGCCTAACATTCTGGGCCCCCACCCCCTCCGCCCCCAACTACTGGTCCTGCCCTCACCGGCCTGGCCTTCCAAAGCCTCTTCAAAGGGCCGAGCAGGCTGTCACGGCAAACCTGAGCCCTGACGTCCTGGGGAAATGAGCAAACACCGGCCACAAAATCAGAGACTGGTCTTGGGTGGTCACTTGTGCAGAGCAGAAGTGAGAAGCACGGGGCCGTCATGCTGAGCTCCTCTGTAACAACACGTTGGGATCATGCAAACGGCACAGAATAACGGTGCATCATCCAGTCTCTGGGGGCGGGGGGGGGGTGCTGTTTGGGGTTGAGGACTGGGAGGAGTACTGGAGGGTGGAAGAGGCCTGGGCTGCTCCAGATGCAAGCTGGGGACTGTGTCCTTTCCTCTGACTCCAAGGTGGTAGGGTGGGGGTGGGGAGGGAAGAGCCTGGCCAGCAGAGCCCCTCCCTCTGAGGAAGAGCGGACAAGAGCATCCTCATGGCCATTTCCTGCTCTGTTTTTCTCGTTCTGCCCGCCCCACCCCTGTGCTGCGGTGGGGGGAGCGCTGGGCAGGCCCCGGAGGCTCAGGGGGACAGCCAGGCTCCGCTCGAGCCCCCGCGCATCTTCCCACCGGCTCCTCTCCTGGCACTGAAAATTATTTATGTTTGCAAATTGCTTTTGACTCACATGAGTTATTCCTCCTGCCTGCCAACAGGTCTGCGTCTGGGAGTGGGTCATGGAGCCGGCGAGCCGAGAGATGCAGGGGCGACAGCGCATGAGGCGCTGAGGTGGAATGGCAGGCGGGCCCTGGGATTTGGCCCAGCTCGCCACTGCTGTGCCTTGACTTCCCCTCTGCGGGGACTGGGCTTCTCGTCTGCAGAACAGGAGGGCTGGTGGCCTTGGAGCTCTCTGGGGCCATGCGCCTCTGACATCCCCTGGGCCCGTGACCTCCGGGGGGGCCCAGACGAGAGTGGCGCCAGCTGCTAGACCCTGCGGCCAGAGGGGGAGTGCATTCCCCAGTCCCGCAGGGCCGAGGGGCCGCAGGGATGCTTCCTCTCTCAGTCCGGTGACACGGTGGCCCTCAAGGACATCTTCTTTTCTAGACTGGATGAAAATAAAAGTCTGCACGGGACCCAGCAGCCTGGGAAGTCCCCGGGGCCGGTCCAAGAGAGAACACACACCATCGCCCGAATGGCCGCCCGACCACCAGCAGGTCCTAAGCAGGCATGGCGGACAGACAGGGCCGCCTGCGTCCCGGGCAGAGCAGAAAGCCCCAGGACCACAGCGTCATGGGCTCCTGGAGGCTGGAGCAGAGAGAGGACACGGAGTCTCCCCTTCCAGCCCTCCACTCTACCCAAGGAGACACTGAGCCCCTCAAAGACCAAAGCCAACATCAAGATCAATTATGGGTCATTCTCTGCCCACCAGCTGTGCCCACCCAGTTTACCCGCCGTGAAACTGCATCTGTTCACAGGAACAACGAGGACACAGCCCAGTGTGTAAGGCCGCCGCTGGGAGTGGTTGGCCCCGTGCTGCCGGTGAGCGCCGTGGTCTGGCCTCTGTTCTCTGGACTGTGGTTTGGGGCCCAACCCAGAGAGAAGGGGGGAGGGTCTGGGCTTCTTCCAGTCCAGTGACCACCAAGTGGGGACACAGGCTGTTGTGGGCTCAGCTCTCCGAGGTGGCAAGAAACCTGCTGACCTCAGAGCCCCAGCTGGCTGCGCCTTGGCAGAAAGATGGTATTTGTCCATCCCGGGCCAAACCACGGCGAACCTCAGCCCTGGGCGTAGAGGGCAGCCTGGGGTCCGTGCCCACTCTCGCGGGGGGAGGACCTGTGGGTGGGCAGGAGGCGGCTGGGCAGTGGGGAGAGGGGCTTCCCTTCCTCCGGGGAGCGGGAGCTTTCTCCAAGTCGGCCGCGGTTCTCTGAGCAAACCCCCATTCCTTCCGCGGCTTCCTCCTAGGACTCAGGGGCGGACCGGGCCCTCAGCGGTGCGTGAACCTCGCGTGGCTGGGCTGAGCAGTGCGGCACACCTTTCAGTGTTTTGGAGAGAGAAGGAGGAAGGGGCGAGGCTGCGGCAGGGCGGAAGGGAAGCCAGAGAGGACCAGGCGTAAAGAGAGTGAGACGCAGCCGTAAGGAGATCCAGAGGAGGATGATCAGGGTAGAAACCGAGAGAGAGGTGGGGAGGAGCCGGTGCCGCACAAGCCCGGGAGAGGCCGGGCGACTCACATACTAGGTCCTAAGGGATCAGAGTTCACGGCACCAGTACTGGGACAAAGCCGCGTGAGGCACCGAGAAGGCCATCTCTCTAGTGGCACACAGAAAGCCCGGACGTGCGCTCTTCCCGACGCCCAGGTTAAGGGGCCTGGAGGGAGGCAGAGGCTTGAAAAGACAGGCCACCGGACGCACTCGTGATCTGGGCTTGGTTCTTGGAGCAGGAAGACCAGACCAGTGACAAAGAACATTACTGACAGCCACGGGGACGTGCAGTGCGGCACAGGGAGGACGGCGAGTGAAGCTGTGGTGACCCTGCGTGCTGCCGGGTATGTGCCGGAAGTCCCCGGGGGCCAGGTGGCAACGCAGGTAACTGCCCGACTGCTATCCCGTGCCCTCAAAACGAATGCAAAATCGTATCAAAAGTAAACTGCAATCGAAACACAAAAATGTAAACCAGACCAGGACTGAGGAACTGGGCGGGCCATGGGCGGGACGGCTCAGCCGCCCGATGGGCACACGTCCGAGCTCAGTAACCGTGAGGCGGTCCCGTGGGACAACGTCCCTGCTCCTAGGAAAGCCACCGCGCCGCTCTGAGGCACCTGGCATCACGGGTGCAGGGTCTCCAACTCGCCCTGGAATGCTTCGGGACAAGTGCGCACACACAGCGAGAGAAGATCAAGCCGATGTCAGCCCCTGGTGACACAGGACGAGGAGTTGACGAAGGTGCCTTGACTCTGTAGCTCGCTGGCGAGCAGTGCCAGTGTGCAGTGGAAAGGAGGTCCTGAGGGCCTCCCGTTGGGGACAGGTGCCTGCCGGTGCTGGAGCTGCCTGGTGGGGTGGGTGGGAACCCGTGGAGCCTCCCCACGTGGGTGAGGCGGAGCCCATGGGGCCGCCTGCCCGGCCCTGACCGTAACCCCGGACTTGAAAGTCTGCTCTCCAACCCTTCACCCTGTGACCTCAACACAAGTGACTGGGGGCCCAGGAAGGTGAGCCCACAGCCACCAGCGGGGTCTCACACCCTCTGCTCAGCCGGGCCCCTCGCACCTCACAGCGGAACCCAGCCTTACTCCGTGGCCGAGTGAGGAGGCAGCACGTGGCAGGGAGAAGCAGGACTGCGCAGCCAGGCTCCAGTGCCAGCACCTGCCCCGCAGTCCTGGGCCTGCGGCTGGAGGCTCCGTGCCCCGAGGTCCCCACGGCCGCTCCCTTCTCACCATCGAGGTCCCCTGCTAGCCTGCCTGTCTCTCTCACAGTGGGGTCCTCATCTGAGAGTGTCACTCACTTGCCCGCCTCTGCCACACAGAGTGCAAACGGCACCAGGGCAAGTCTTCATCCAGCTCATGACTCCAGGGACCTGGCGGGTCACCAGAGCTACTTGGAGCGGGGGAGGGAGCTCCAGCTTCCTTAGCGGTGAAGTGGAGGTGCCAGCTCCTGATGCAGGGACACTTGTTGGGTTGCTCAGAGAGAGGCGCAGAGTGTCGCAGGGGAGTGTTGGCCTGGAAGAGGCGGGAAGAAGCCGAGGCCGTTCAGAGGGTAGGCCCAGGGCAGATGACGGCCGGCACCTCCCTGCCTGGAAATTCTGCAGTTAATCTGGCTACCCGGTCATTTTGGGGAGCGGTGAATTATTTTGTCAGATTTTTTGTTTTGGGTTTCCCTTTTGGGTTTACTGCTTGGCATTATGAGTGGGCGTGATGGCAGCTGCATCTCCCCACCTCTGCCCCCCAGACCAGACACCCCGGGAGCTCTGGGAACCCAAGCGGCTGACGGGCCCAGAGATGCCACGGGCCCCGGAAACATTTAGTCACGTATCTCTAAAGCGAAGCATCAATACAGAGCGTCAGACCACCCTCTGGGTTCCCCATCCTGACCACAGAATGTATTAGAAGACTCACACCCCTCACCCGTCGCCCTTGCCTGCCGGTGACAGGAGACAGGTGAGGCCTGCAGGGCACTGCAGGAGCTCGGCCCGGCTGGCTAGGTGACGCGCAAAGGTCAGCAGGTGAACGAGTAGAAAACAGGGGCAGTTCCGGTCAGTTTAGCTCGTCACTTGGTTTCTTCCCTGGCACGCGGGACAGCCCGGAAACAGAGGGTTGGCCCCACTGCAGGCTTGACTTTTGTCCCCCTGGAAAGCTGGCATGACGTGTGGCCGCTGCACACAGAAAAGGTCACCAGAGGTGGCCGTGACACCCCAGATGGGGCTGGTCTCTTTGCCAACCTAATTAGGGCCCAAGGAGGAGACCCTTTGAAACCCAAGCCTCCAACAGACAGGAAGCAGCTGGGAAGGTGCCGGGGAATGGCTTCGGCCCCACACCATGGGCACCAGCTCCCTGCTGGTGGCTGCTGGGTGGCTTCCTGGTTACACTGTTGAAAGGTCTAAATGTACACGGGGCCTTGCAGGGGGCACACCGCACAGGCGGGGTTCTCGCATCAAATCTTGGCAAGCCAGCAAGTGAAGGCCGTTCTGACATCTGGAACTGCAGAGGCGATCTGGTCCCCCAGCCGCTTCCCAGGGGGCTGAGAAAGGAAATGCATCTCCACCTGGGCCAGCGGGGTCTCTTGTGAGCCGGCCACCTCTCTGTGTTGTCCAGGCCTCGAGGGGCGGGTGTGGGAAGGGCCACCCTGCATGGATTGCCGACAAGGAAGAGACCAACGCATGACCCCGTGTCCCGAACTCCCATCCCTGAGATAAGAGTGGACGAACAGTCGGGTCTATAAATAATGCTTTCAACAGGGCCCGTCCCGCAGCACCTCGGACTCACCAGGCAGGCCCTGCTCGCTCGTAGCTCGCTCTCTCTCTCTCTCTCTCTCTCTCTCTCTCTCTCTCTCTCTCTCGGGCTTGGTAGCACCGAGCCAGGGAGATGGAGCCTCGGGGGTGGTGACAGGTCCTCAATCCCTGCATTTGCCCTGAAGCCACAGCTGCCGGGAAATTAACTTGGGTGGGGAGGAGCCCTCCCCAAAGTGTCCCGTCCCCACTCACCCCCAGCTGGGGTGAGGAGCCTCACCCAGGCTGCCCAGGACCATGTCCAGGGGCCCAGGCCAGGCGGTGTGTCCCAGCTCAGCCTGTGGGCGCCCCTGCGTGCGCCTACCCCCGCCCCTGACTGGTCCCCCCACCCGCTGACCTGTGTGTCTCCCGCAGGTCGGGACTGAGCCTTTGCCTCGAAGGCCTGGCTGAATGTCACTGAGTGGACCAGCCCGTCACAGTCCTGCAAGTCACTGCTGCTCCCTTTCTCCCCAAAGAGCGACAGTGTAGGGCACCTGGCCCCCCCTCACTGCTCCAAGCGGTGGCCATCCCAGACTGCCCCAGGCACTCCCCAGCTGGCCACGGGAGTGGGAGGTGGTGAGACGTCTTTCTTTCCCGCTGCTGGTCTCTCTTTCTCTGATAATGCTCCCCATGAACTTGAATGCAGGAGAGACTCGGAAGGTGACGGCAGCCCCTGGGGCAGCCCCACCGCCTGGCCCGTGACCTGGGGAAGACGGCAGCCCTCAGTGGGCGGCCCCTGGCTGAGCCAGGCCCCACGGAAGAGGCCTGTGCACCTGCTGTCTTGTGGTCCTTGCAAGAACGTGGTGGGCGGCAGACCGCTGTTCCCCGCCGGGGTGGGAGGATGGTTCTGGGAGGCGAAGGTCCTGGCCCCAGGTCACGCAGTGAGTGCCTATTGGAGCTGGGGCTTGGATCCAGGCCGCCTGGGACCCTACCCATGATGCCGCACTGCAGCCACTGGGGGCCTTTGGGTGCAAACAGTGTCTGGCCAGGCCGCCCCCCCCCAGGAGTGTCAGTGTAGGCACCGCCCACCGCACATCAGAGGGACCAGCTGCGAGCTGAGACAGCCCACCCAGTGAGGGCTCCCACGACCCTAGAGACCGCTCAAGGCCGGGGCTGGAAAGAGCCTCGGAGACGTGGCACACCTCCCCCACCGCCCGGTGAGCCCGATGCTCTTGGGCCCCACACTTCCGCTGCCGAACCTCCCAGAACCATGAGGGAACAGGCCTCCCACCTGTGGCCCCCACTTTGGGGTGCACTCTCCAGGCAGACTGGGAGACAGGAGTCTGCTTGTGTGGGTGGGACCTCCTCCAGCTCTGGCTCACGCCTCTGCGAGCCCCCTGGGGCTGAACAGGGCTTTCCCAGAGCCTCCGAAATGGGGGGAGAGCTGCTGATTATTTGCACTACAGACCAGGCCAGCAGCTCCCCGCCGCCCCTACTGGAGTTTCTCTGCCGCCGCTTCTCTCCTGCAATCGTAAGTGGCCAAGAGGGTTTTTACTCACTGTCTTCACGTCATGGCGGCTCCATATCCGTGGCCAGTCCATCCAAGCCCAAGCCTCGGTCACAGAGCAGGGGCTCAGCCGCCAGCACTCAGAAACCACGGCCAGAGCCCTGAGCTGGTCGGGCAACTTGCGTCCCGGCCTTTCCCACAGCCCCGGCCCCAGACGACCCCATCACCAACTCTCGGGGGCACCTGGACCATCCCCTTTGTGCCACTTACCACGGTTGCCCATGACATGGAGTGTGTGGCCTCTCCGCCCCTGCCTCCTCTCCCTCACCTCTAAGCTCCACGAGGCCTGGACTCAGGTCTGTTTTATTTGTAAAAATACTCCTAGCCCTGAGCACTGGGCTTGAGCAGCACGGAGGGGGTGCCCGGGAAATCTTCGTCAGATGAATAGGTGGGCAGGCGGGTGGGTGGGTGGTGGAGGAATGGATGGATGGATGGATGGATGGATGGACGAATGGGTGTGTGGGTACTGAATGAGTGGAGATTTTTCTAGGACAACAGACGACCAGAGTGATGTCCCACTGTGTGGGCAGGGACGCTCAGAGGGGTCAGGGCAGCTGCACCGTTCTTCCCTGCTGGCCTTCCTCACCTGCGATCTCTCCGGCTACGACCTTGGAAGCCTCCTGCTGAAACTGTCCCAGAAAGCTTTCCCCTGTAACCAGCAGCGCCTTGGGTTACAGTCAACCTCAGGTGGTTGGTGACCGATATACTACAGTTGACCCTGGAACAACATGGGGGTAAGGGCACACCGACCCTCCAACAGAATCGAAAATCCGAGTGTAACTTCTGACTCCCCCAAAACTTAAGTTGTCCCTGGGTATCTTCTGGGACTTGGCTCCAGGACCGCCCCCACACCAAAATCTGCAGATGCTCAAGTCCCCCGTGTAACACAGCGTTGACTGGTATGGGTGGTCAGCCCTCTGCGCTGCAGACTCCTAGCCGCACGCCGAAAACAGTGCCGGTGTTCACCGGAAGCACCCATGGGTAAGCGGCCCTGTGCGGCACGGACGTGTTCTTCCAGGCTCAGCCGTGCCTTGTCTCTTCTGCTCAGTCGAACTCTGCCCCCTTCTTCCTTTGCCTGCCTCTCCGAGGAAGGTTTCTGGATGGCCCAGAAACTGGGGGGAAGGCCAGAGAGCAGACTGGGGGGATCTCCGTGAACTTCTGGGAGGAGCACAAGCTGGGGTTGATGTCTCATTTCATCGTGGGAGTTCCGCCCCCTCAGAAGGAGAGGAGGTGGGTGGGGAGAGGGAGGGCGGTTCACCCTGCAGACACGCATTTCCTACCGCGTCCACACCAAGGACCCATGGGACTTGCTAGGTGCAGGCGCCGCTTCAGGGCCCCCAGCGCAGGGCCTGGGACAGTGTGGGGGCCAGGGGCCCATGCGAGGAAGGTCCTCCACAATCACCATGGCAGAAAGGGCCATCGGCACACGAGGAGATGGAAGGCTGTCCTCCCCACCCACTACTCTCATAAAATTGGGCACCTAAGTGCCAGGCACTTCCGGTTCTGTCATGGAGTCGGGTGAGGAAGGTGAGGCAGGCAGAGCCTGGAGACACCCAGCCCCCCGAAGAGCTGGGGTTCACACCCAGTCGGAGGCCTGCCTTTGTTTTGTTTGTTCCCTGGAATCTGGAAGGTGGAGCCCCTAGCTGTCATTCAGGCCACCCTTCCAACCAAGCAGGAACTGGCTCCATGATTTCCCAAGACCCGTGGGGCCTGGCTGTCCACAGGTATCCAGCCGGGCCCACTCTGGGGCCCGCCCAGCTGCCAGTGCTCCTCCTGAACCACTTGGAAACCCAGCTTCCTGCCACGTCCTCCCTTTTTGTCTGGTGTGGGGGTGGGGGGGAGGCAGGGCTCCAAGCGCAGGGGCTCTGGGGGGACACAGCCTAAGTGGGAAGCTCTGGGGCCACTGGACTGTGCCGCTCTGCCAGGGTCGCTGAAGGAGAGTGGTGCCCTCACCCTGGGCTCCGCCCCCACAGCCCCCCTCCCCTGCCCAGCACTTTCAGAAGGGAGACAGTCCCTAGCGTGGGGTGAAAGAGTGGCCAGCGTCTTCTCCCTTGTTCTTCCCACTCTCAGCCCCACCCCACCGGCTCTCTCCAAACCTTCAACCTGGCGGAGAGGGAGCGGTGGGGAGGGGTGGGGCTCCAGCGCAGGGACTCTGTTCTGCCCCCTCCCCAGGTCCACAGTGGTGGGAGGAGCGGGACTTCAGGGAGCCGAGAAGGTGGGCTGGCTGAGGAGGACCCCACCCACACCACCAATACTGCCCTGGCCTGCTCCCCAAAGAGCCAGACGGAGACGGGGAGGGGGCAGGTCTCGGAAAAGGCGCTCAGTCGCCGCACCTCGACCCTGCTGACTCCGAGAAGCTGGCTCCGCCTGCCCGGCCCCGCACCATGAGTTGCTGGGGCCCCGACAGAGCTCCGGGGAGCGGCGCCTTCCACCCCGGGGCCTGTCTGCCCTCCCGCGGCCCCGCCCGGCCCAGCGATGCTGGCGGCCGGCCATTTCTCCGTCTCGCCCCGGCGGCCGTCGCGCCGCAGCCCTGCATAGCGGCGGAGCCCGCTCCCCACCCGGCCGTGGCCGCAGCCCCACGGCCACGCACGGCCCCCTTGCCGGAGCCGGGGCCAGTGGGCGCACGACAGCGCGGGCGCCCAGTGAGAGGCCATGCCCTCCAGGGGCTCTCATGGACAGGGGCCGAGGGCTGGACGTGGGGGCGTAGCCTTTTTCTTGGGGCGACCTGGTGAACTGCGGGTGGAACCTGTGAAGCGGAGTCGCAGGGCAGCTGCGGAGCCACCTGCCCACCCTGCCCTCAGGGCGGGGCTGCCCCAGTCTCCCCCACCCTTGGTTCCCTAAAGGAAATTCCTGTGTGGTGCAGCCCCTAGGGAAACGAACGCCCTGTGACCCTCATGCAGCCTCCCACACGGTAGCCACTGGATTCTGAGGTTCAGCCTAGTGTCCCAACCCAACTGTGAGAGCCCCCAGGGCAGCTGGTGTCTCCACGGGGTGCACAGGGCGAGTTGGTTCTGTGCTGGGCCCTGGCGGCCTGGCTGCTCACCCCTCCCGGAGAGGCAGGGAGGCCGGGAGTGGGGCTTCCAACCACGGATCCGTCTCAGTGGGAAAAGGTGGGGTGGGGAGCACCTGGGCGCCCACAGCACCACTGGGCAGGAGTATCCCTTTGACACCTTCCCTCAAGGAAAATTCATTCTTCGCAAGGGCAGCCAGGGCCAAGGCTGAGGCAAGCCAGGCTCACCCCACTCTGGGAGCTGGCCGCCCGCCGCCTGGGGAGGCTTGGGAAATGCGGGAAGTGGTCAGACTGGTTTCCGGAGCCGGGCGCGGAATCCACGCGGGCTGGCAGGCTTTGGTTGGTCAGGGGGGGTGGGGGGGGCGAACCCTGCCAGCAGTGCTGGAGAGGACCCCCGCCCGGTAAGGCTCTGTGTTAGACCCTCCAAGGCTAACTTGTGGAGTTGGGGTGCAGGGGGCGGCAGGCATCCCTTTGGGGAAACCCAGTTTTCGCGTGTGAACGAGGGCACAGGCTGCCCCTCCCTCCAGCCCTGTCCCCTTGTCGGCCAGGAGCACTTGGAGGAGTGACTCCAGTCCTTGGCGAGGCAGCCTTTGATCTTGGTATTTGAGTGAAAGAGGGGAGGAGTATGTGAAGAAGAGTCTAGCTCTGCAGCTGACCTTCTGAATGACCTTGCACCAGTCACCGCCCCCAGCCTCAGTGTGTGAACCCACTACTGTCCCTTCCGGTCTGACCCTCCTGGGAGTGGAGGTGCATGGGGACTCCTTCTGGGGTCCGTGGAAGGGGAAGGACTGTGCCAGAGCCGGTGGTAAGGGGCTCCCCATAGTTGAGGAGTCCAGAAGGAAGCTAATTTGCTGTTGGGGACTGTGGGCACCCCCAGGCGTGGGCGACTTGGGGATGGAAAAATGGAGACTTCGGAGAGCAAATTCCCAGAGGAGTAGCGGTGGCACTTGATGGCTAGGCTGGCAGGCGCCAGGTGCTCCAGGGGTCTCTGGGCTGAGGACCGGGTGCCTCCCTCACACCTCACACACCCTTAGGTCTGGAAGTCCCGTGAAGGGGCCTCGAAGGAAGGAGCCCAACAAGATGGGGGTCGGGAGCGAGGACATTGCTGCCGCCACAGAAAATGGAGTGTAGAGTTTCCCGTTTGCCGCTGCTGCTGGGCAGGTGGAGGGGTTTCCAGTGCACCCACGCTACTGTCTTCTTTAAGGCTTCTCCGTGGAAAAACGGGGGAGTAAGGTTGGCACTAGGCGGGGTGGTAGGGACTTTTAGACAAGCGACCCCCCCACAAATCACCTAATCAGAAGAAATGAGAGCGCCCAACTCGCCTCACCGCCGCGCCTGCAAGGGACGCCCCCCACTTCCCGCAACCAGGGTGGGTGGCAGCGAGGGTCCAGCACAACCGGCGTAGAAGCCGGGTCACGGCTGACACTCTGCGGCTGGGCGAGTGGCCGTCGCGCGCGGAATCCCCCTCGAGGTGGGGGGCGCAGCGGCCTCCCGGGAGGGGCGGGGCGAGGGCGCGGGCCGCCGGGCTCCAGGCCGCCCGGGCCCGGAGGGCTGCGGGGGCCCCCGCGGGCCCGGGGCAGGCTTTGTCTGCCGAGGCTCCGCTTTGGGAAGGCGCCAGCCCGGGTACAAGATGGCGGGGAAAGGGTGGGATCGCAGGCGCTCGCCACGCGGAGCGCCCCGCTCTGCCTGCACTGCAGCAAAGGGAGGGGCCGGGGCGCCCGCGACTCCGCGCTCCCCTCGCCCCGCTCCGGCCCCCGACTGGCCACCCCCCCACGCCGGGGGCCGCGCGCCGCTCGGCCCCCGCCGCCCCTGTCAGGCGGCCGCAGCCTCCGTCTCACTCCGCAGAGCCCCGGCCGCGGCAGCTGCAGAAAATGGCTGCCAAAACGGCGCCAGTCGCCACGCTGCCACGGGCGGGGGCGCGCGCCGCAGCCCACCCGCAGCCGGCGCCCTTCCCCCGCCCGCGCGCTCTCCGCAGGGCGCCGGACCCCGGCGGGCGCCGGGGGCAGAGGCCGCAGCGGGGGCCAGCGGGGAGGGGGAGGGGCGGTTACCTGCCCGAGGCGGGGGGTGAGTGCGGGAGGGGAGGGTGGCGGGGGACAGTGCAAGGAGGGTGCTCGCGGTCTGTCCCCACCAACCGGCGTGACCCGCGTCGTTGCGAGGCCACGGCGCCCCAGTGCGAAAATGCTAATGGCCGTTGACCTCGGTGACCGCGCGCCCCCCCCCATCACCCAGACCTATCGCGGTCCTCATCCCCACCCCCACCCAGGAGTGGGAGCTGGACTAGCCAGCCCGGACGGCCCCCGCAGGAAAATAAAAAAATAAATTGAAAAGCTATGTGCGTGCCGACTGCAAAACGACCCAAGCCCGGAACTTGCCGAGAAGATCCGGGTGGATCCTCCGGCGCCATGAAGCTTGGCGGCGGCGGCGGCGGCGGCGGCTCGGCAGGTGCTGCGTGCCCACCCTCCTCCCAGCAGGGAGCCGCTCTGCGACCCCAGACACTGCCCAGTCCACAGCCGCGGGTGCCGAGGAGGTGCTCGCAGCCACCCCGCTGCTCCCTGGCACCCCGGCCCAAGACGCTGTCTGGGCACCAGGGGAGCCTGAGGCTCTAGAGAGGGGCGCCCAGCGTGAGCTGGAGACCCCGCCCGGAGCGCGAGCTCAGGGCAGGGCCCGAGGAGCACCAGAGCAAGGAGGAAATTACTCCCGAAGCCCCAGGCCAGGGTTGCTGAGGAATAAACGAAAAGTGCAAACTGAGGACCCGGGGGTGGGGTCGGGCTCCGGAGTCCGAACACCTTGGCCAAGTCCAGCGGGTGTAAACGCCCCTCTTCCCCTAACCCAGAGGAACCCAGGCCCAGAAGGGCCTGGCCAGCCGGCAGACAGGAAGAAGTGTGTCTGTAAGTTTGGGGCTTTATTTTTCCCCATCTGCGTGTTTCCCTCTCGCCCCTCTCGTCAGTTGCGTTCCAGATTCCGGCGATTTCACCACCAATCGCTGGAAAATTCAAAATTAATAAATAAGAGCACAGGGACTGGGAGTCAACAGGTCGGAGGAAGGGTTTCCAGGTTCTAGAGCGGCTTCCGCTCTTGGGATTTAAGAGTAAAGAGGCGCATTTAAGGAGACTCGTCCCTGTGCGTGAGAAGTCGGAGGGCACCGGGGCCCGCATCCTCTCAACCGCCACTAGGCGAAGGTATCCATGTCCCTAAACACACAGAAACTTGGGGTTGGGGGGGGCGGTTAATATAAACGACCTGGGTTAATGGGAGTGGGCGGGGATGGGCTATGTGGGGGCAGCGGGCACCCCCGGATTTTCCAGGGCTCGGAGAAGGTTCCGTGGCAGAGGATCCGGCTGTGGGTGCAGACCCAGGGGAACTCTGTCCCGAGGGCATTCCCAAGCCGTGGGCAACTGTGCTTTTTGCGGGGCAAAACACCGCGGCAGCAAATCTCAGCCAAGGTCAGAGAGGGGTACGTGCTGGCACCAGAGGCTGCTGCGGCCACAAAGCTTCCTTCCTCAGAAGCAGCGACGACGAGGAGGAGGAGGCTGAAACTAACTGGACCCAGCAAGCAGCGTCCTCCCGGATCTCGCACCCGAATTCCCTGGCAGTGCCCGCTTCCTCTACCTTCCCCCGGGAGGGGCCAGATTGGGGAATTTGAGATTTGAAAGGGAAGAAGGGCGAGGGCGGGAGAAGGATGCCAGAGACCCAGGGGAGGTCACGCGGGTCACCGCGCCCCTTTCCCTGTCCCTACCCAAGACTGCCTCCGGTGCGACCCCCACCTGCGCTGGGCTGGAGTCGCAGGCTTCCCAGTAGGGGGCATAGCTCAGCGCCTCTACGAGGCGACGGCCCTAGAGGCGAGCTCGGTCACAGGCAAAATCCCTAGGCGCTGGGTGCCCATTGTTCAGCTATCCCCTCTGGGTGCCCTAGGGACAGGAGCGGGTTCCCGAGGGGGTGGCTCTGGCCGCCGCGGCGTCGCTAGAACAGGAGCTTCGGAACCGGGGACAGCTTGGGAGGGGTCAGGCGGACACCTGTGCGTGCGTGCTCGTGCGCGTGTGCGCGCGCGCCTCTGTGCGAAAGAGAGGGGGCGAGAAGCGCCCCCTGAACCGCGGTGCCTGTGCTGCCTCAGTTTGAGGCTAACCGGAGCCTAATCCCCTGAGGAATAGCGGTGTCTTCTCCCTCCGCGGGTTTCTGTCCCGCGGGTGGGCCCAGCGCCGGGCTCCTGCCCTGCATCCCGAAACCGTCGCTCCACTGCACGGAAACCCGAGGGTGATTCTCCCAGTGCATTTTTCTCCCCTCACAGAAGCCCCCCCTTCAACAACTGGCTGGGTTTTTTTTTTTAAGTAACCTTTAAATGAGACATCGATTTATCATTATTATGATTGCATTCAGATACCCAGCCCGAAGGGACATCATGGGAAATGGTAATTTGGTGGTACCTGGGGCCGTTTGTGGTTTAGCACATCCACAGCCTCGAAAGCACATTTCTTCGGCGGCTAATTGCTCTGATTAGCTTTGGGGCGGGGGAGGCGAGTGGAAGGGATGCGGAGGGTGTGGGCAGACCGGCTGTTCCCAGAGCCCGGTGCGTACCAGCCCTGGACTGACACTGCGGCGGCCGCTGCAACCGCGTTGCACCCTCCCCCAGCCTCCAGCCCCCCTCCAGCATCCGGGCCTTCCCGCTCCTCCGTCGCCGTTCGCAGGGTTTGGGGAGGGGGTGCGTGGGGTGGAAGTGGGAGCCTGCGCGGAGGGCTGGAGGACTGGCTGACCTGGAGGAATGGCAACGAGGTGGAGGGGAAGGGAGACGACCGCAGGAAGAAAACTTGGGGAGACGGTGCCGGCAAAAATGGGGTTAGATAAGGGGGGGCCGCTGCGACTAGAAACGGGGATGCCCGGAGAGAAAGAAAGAGACCGGGCGGGGAGCGGGCGGGGGCGGCTGGCTGATTTCCACTCGTGAGAGCCGGTTGCCGAGAGACGCGCGGGCCAATGAGCGCGCACCAGCTCAGCCCGGCGCCCGCAGCGTGCCCTTATATGGTGCGGCCGAGCAGCGGGCGCTCGCGCACATCGCCATATAAGGGCAGGAACCTAAATACAGGCTATACCTTGTTCTCCGCTCGCGCGGCCGCGGCCCCAGCGATCGATGAGCGCGCCGCCGAGCGGGGTGCGGCGCGCGAGCCCCGTGAGGGGGCGGGGGGGGGGCTGCGCCGGCCGCGCGGCCGGGCCAGATGTGGCCGGCGAAATGGCAGCCGGGCCAGCTGTGGCGCTCAGGTGTCACTCGCTGGTGTCAGGCTTGCCCCCTTTCACCCGTCCCGCTCCCCCCCTACTGTTTCCGAGGTGCAAATGCAAATGAAACAGCACTGAAATCTAATTGCTTTTGTTTAAAAAAAAATCTGAGCTGCGTTTGAGCAAAAGCCCAGTATCCCAAGAAACCGAGCCCAACGCCTAGAGGGGGGGGGGACGAGCCGTGGGCTGTGATTTGAGGGTTCGGGGTCCCTCTAACTGTCTCCCAAAGCCTGACCTTCCTACCCTCACCTGAGATCCGGCGCCCCATATCTCCGACGACCTGGGCGCCAGGCCTGGCCGAGGTCCCAGGCCGGGCTCACGGGGCAGAGCTGTGTGTGGCCGGGCAGCAAGGACCCACGGGCTCGCTGCCCAGGCAGGCGTGGGCAGCCTGGAGCCAGTCAGGCGGCAGAAGAGGAGGTGAGACGCGTCATAGTCACGTCTTTCTCTGCCATCGCTGTGCAGGCCTAGTCCTTGAGGCCAGGCCGCTTACTGCCCACAGTGACAGACACGGCTACAAGACCAGGCCCACGTAGGGGTGATCAGACCTCGGCCGAGGGGCTTGGGGCTGCAGGAGGTCTCTGTGAGAGGGGCGTTGGCGCAGCGGGAGCCCAGGACACCCCAGGCAGCTCCTGCCTGTGCCTAACCTCGGAGTCCTGCATCCAGTGCGCTGCTCCTTTGCTTCTCCCTCTCCACTTCTGCTTGGCCCCCCTCGCCCACCGGAGAGGCTTTTGGACTCCTGCCATCGGGGTTCTGGATGTGGAGTGGCCCCGGGCCAGGACTTGGGGTGGGTAGGAGCCCCAGGCTGGGATCTGCTCGGCGCTGGCGCAGTTCCCCGGCTGGCTGGGTGGCATAGACTCGCATTGGGAGTGAATGCTGCATAGCCCACCCAGCACTCCCCACTTGCCTCCCACCCTTCACCCGGGCCGAAGAGCCTCCTAGAGACCCCCAGCTTTTCAGCGGGCCGATGGCCCCGGGGGCCTGTGCGCCTGGGCCAGTGGCCCTTGAATCTGGGATGGCCGTCCTCCTGCACGCACTCGATGGGCATCTCAGAGAGGTGGGTGCCTCTCTCCAGGCAGTTTGGGCCTTGGACCAGGCTGTGTAGACGGTGTCCTGGCCCCGCCAGTGCCCGAAGAGGCCACGGAGAGCGCCTCTCCCCTCGGAGCAGCTATTTCCAGTAGCACGATGCCACCTATAGAATGTACCTGGAATTAGTCCCGGCTGCCGGCGCGGATGCGCCTCCCGCAGTGAGGCGCTGGTGCCGCGAGCCTGGGGCCGGAGCTGGAGGGACGATAACGCTCTTCAGTGTTCGCAGCCGACATCGGGACTGGAGAGGTGGTCCCTGGGTTTCCTCTGGGACTCTCCCCTGTCCTCTACCCTGGTGTTCGGTAGCCCCGCACCTGGCGGTGTTGGGGAAAGGGCAGGCCGACACCTGCCCGGCCAGGACCTGCAATCCCCGCAGTCCCGGACTCCGGGTCTCTGTGTGCGGGCCGCTAGCTGTACCAGCGGGTGGTCCTCAGTGGTTAACGAGTATTTTCTAAAGGTTTTGGAATCGCAGCAAACCTGCCCGAAGGAATCCAGATGCACGGGCTGCGGAGCCCAGGCAGGCTGCTCCAAGTGATCATTTCGCAGGGAGAGCCTGAGGCCGGGGGAGGGAAAAGTGACTTGTCCGCATCAACGCAGCTAGCCACGGGCAGAGCAAGCTCAGGTCTGGACCTGAGTCTTCTCCCGTCCTCAAACCACTGCTCCGCGGGTTATGCAGGTGCGTCTCATCAGCAGCCCATACAGCGTGGCACGGTGGTCCAAGGGCCTGGAGCTGGCTCCTGGGGACTCAGGACTAGCGTCCCAGCTTTGGGAAGGGGCGACACCCCATCTGCCTGCTCGCGCAGCTGGGGAGGACTCTGGGAGGGTCCCGGGGGGCAGGAGGACTCTGTCCTCCATCCGATTCCCGATTCGGCCTCAGGCTGCTGGGTTGCTGGTCTCACCAGTCTGGGAAGTCCGAGAACCAGTGACACCGCTCACAGACACAGTGCAGATGGCCCTTGCACACCGACCCCCGTGACTCACAGCGGCGAGACTGACTGGCTCTTCGCTGACCCTATTTGCGTGCCAGCCAGAGCGACCCTGGCACCTCCTCTGAGGACTCTCAGCCCCAGGCCAAACCCTGTCCTGCAGCTTAACTTAATCATGGGAGAGTTCCTTAACCTCCGAGTCGGCTTCCTCATCCTTAAATGTGGTGAATAAATCCTTCTCAGAGCTGCGAAGAGGAGCGGAAGAGAAGCGTCCTGTACAGAGCTTGGAGCAGCCTCTGCTTGGGGGTGGCAGCCACATCTGCCCACCCCCGCCGCTCCTGCACCCCCTGGTGCCAGGCTGGCCACCAGTGTCTGGAGACAAGTGACTAAAACACGTCATGCACACTGGAGCCAGAGTGGGAGCTGGGGCTGGAAAGCCCTCCCTGGCAGGCTCTCCTGGGCAGTGGGCAGTTGGTGTTAGCTGCAGCCCCCATCCGACCCTGCCTGCCTCTGCCCCACCCAAGGTGCGGCCCGGGGCCCAGCGAGATCTTTCTTTCCCGAACCCGCGGTAGCCGAAAGAAGCACTGTCTTACTCCAGGAGACTGCACCTGGGACCCCGTTCTCCATCCCGGAGGAAGAAGGGTGTGCGTGTATGTGTGTGAGAGACAGAGAGAAAGACATGCAGTCTTGCTTTCCTGGGACCCCACGCACTCCCCACGCGGGTCTGTCCCAGGTGTCTGTTAGCGGCAAAGTGGGGAGTAGCCTGCTGAGCTGGGGCGGGCGCGGGCAGCACTGAGAGGCGCAGCGGGAGGGATGCGGCGGAGGGCGGGGGAGGTGTCAGCCGCAGGTTGTGAGTGCCGCTTGGGCAGGGGAGGGGTCAGCTCCCGCAGACTCCTCTCCTCCACGGCTCCGCCGCTCCCTCTCCCCCTGCGCCTGCCCAGGCGCACCCTCTCCCTCCGCCTCGCGTCCCCGAGGGCACTGCAGGCCCATCCTTCGGCAGAAACAGGCCGCACCCTCACTCGCTGCTGAGTGGTCCAGGTGCCTCTAAAGCCCAGCTGGACGGGGCGATGCCCCCTCCCCGCCCACCCAGGGCACCCACCCTCTCCCTTTCAAATAGACTGCTCCCTCGACCCGGCGGGTGCAAAGCGGGGCGGGAACTTTTCTCCTGTCGGGACTCTGGGCTTTACTCTCCGAAGTTCCGTCTCCTGGCGGGAAAGCTCGGCACCCCTGCAGCCAAAGCCCAGCCCCCCACGCCGCTGCTCCCTGTCCGGCCGCAGGCGCCCTCCTTCCGCGTGGGCTGCTCTTTGATCTCCGCAGTCTGGGGCCCAGTTGTCTCCGGCTCTGGGGCCCCTGCAAACTGGATGGCGACCCCCACAGGAGGAGAGGCTGCTAGCGAGCTACTGCTCTCAGCGTGGGGCCGGGGAGTGCAGAGAACGGATCCTAGACCCACAGCTTGGGGGGCTGGTGGAACGTCCCGGTGGGGTGGTGAACGGGGTTGACCGGAGCCCTCCTCCGGCAGGGGAATGAGAACCTCAGCTCCCCCTGCATGTGTCTCTGGTGAAGAAAGCCTATGCCTGGACAGTCCAGGGGCTCCTAAGAGCACCCCATTCCGGGAAAGAGCTGCGATGTCACACCCACCACTAGAAATAAGTGACACCTCTGGGGTGGGGATGCACCCGGGATGCAGACCACGCTCACAGGCAGCACGAATAACCCTGAGGACAGGGCAAGGAGGAGTAGCCAGGCCTCCCTGTCTCCAGAGACACCTTCCGCTACGCCCCGCCCCCCCAGTCCCTCCACACCCTCCTCCCTTGCCCTGGAACAGCCCGGCTGGTCCTTGGATGGTGGGACTGACCCTCCGCCCATTTCCCCTCCTGCCTGCCCATGTCTCTCTGCAGACCACTCCACCTGAAGCAGTGCCTCATTCTTCCCCAAACCCCGATTTTAAAAGGAACTTAAGAATGACTTTGAAAGAAGTGTCTTCAATGGTGGCTTCTTGGCGGCAAGCTCAGGCTGCAGCCACCTCCTTCTCTGAGTGTAAAACTGCACCTCTCAGGAGAGACAGGGAGTTCTTTTTTTAATCATGTTTTTTAAATACTTTATTTATTTATTTTTACAGAGAGGAGAAGGGAAGAACAAAGAGAGGGAGAGAAACATCCATGTGTGGTTGCCTCTCCTGTGGCCCCCACTGCGGACCTGGCCCACAACCCAGGCGTGTGCCCCGACTGGGAACCGAACTGGTGACCCTTTGGTTCACAGGCTCCCGCTCAACCCACTGAGCCACGCGAGCCAGGGCGAGATAGAGAATTTTTGTCCAAAGCTGGAGGCGGAGTCCCAGGTGGACCTCCCACCCGTTTGCTCACCCTCTGCATCGGTTACAGGGGCGGCGCCTTTGGCGGAGACAAGCCCTGTAGCAAACACCCTCCGGAGCCCGGAACCGCCCCGAAAGTGGCCCTCGCTTACAGTTCTGGTCCAACCCATTTGCCGTGTTTATGTGGGGATTTCTCCCTCCCACTCCTCTTCATATTAAAAAGATCAAAACGATTTTTTAATGCATAAAAGATGTCTCCTCCACACAGTGCCCCACCACCACCCACGCGCCCGTTTTTCTGCCTTGTACCCAAACACTCCTGCTGCCCCGTCTGCGTGGCGGCCATCCAGGGCAAGTGCTCCCTCCGGGCCTGTGCCAGGGCGGGGAACCGGGCCCGGAGGGGCGGACCGGGACCCCAAGCGCTGCCGGGCCAGATCGTAGTGGGACGCAGGCGGGCCCTCTTCCCTCCCTGCACCATTTTCAAAGTTGGCCTCCAAAACTCCCAGTCCCCGAACTGTCCCTGTTTCCCGGGCCACCAAACCTCCCCTGATGACAGACAAAGTGTCTGCGAAGGGCTCCGCCGGCGGCTCAGCCCTTCCCCCATTTGCCCCAAAAGTAGCGAAACTCCAAGGCTGATCCTGAAAAAACAGGGAAACTCAGCGGGGACATCTCATCCCCCGACTTCAAACTTCCTCTCACCCCGGCCCTAGCCAAGAATCCCACGCTGCAAAACCAGCTTTTCTTGCCACAAACCCCTGTCTCCAGGGTCTCAAGGACGAGCTGAAGAAAATCCATTTCGCCTCTGATTGCTATTATTCTAGACCTGCAGTGGCTTATGCAAATGAGGGAGTGCAGCTTCCCAGGTGAGTGGGAACCTGCCAGGTAGCTGCGCTGGGCCGCCCCGGGCGTTTGCATAACTCCTTCGGCCCCCACTCCCAGGGCGCAACCGTCCAGGGAGGAAGCGGTGCGGGTAAATACGGTACCGAGCTCCCCAGTTTGACTTCCCAGGGAAGGGCAGGGAAGCCGATCTGAGGCTTTCATCTGCTGCAAGAAAAGGCTTCCCGGCTCCTTGGAGAGGATGTCCCGGCCACTCGGGGCTGTCTGCACCTTACCCCGTGGGGCTCAGACACTCCGGAGCCCGAGTGTGGCGGGGCGAGACCAGGGTCTGGCCCCGCAGCAGCGAGGCGCTCGCGTGGGGACAGAGCCTCCGTCGGCCACCCCGGAACCGGCAACACAGTTTCTGGGCGTGCAGCCTCGACGCCCGCCAGGCCCCGTAGGCCCCCCAGGCCCCCCCGACAGCGCCCGCGCCTGGCACAAAGGCTGGGGGCGCACCGCCGTAGCAACCTCTGGGGCTGTAGGGGAAGACACTAATCAGAGCCGCGGAGGACGCCATCAGCTGCAAGAGAGCCGGAAGGGGAAGGACCCTTCCAGGCACCGTCGCGAGTTCTTCTCGGACTCCCAAACGTCTGTCCTTAGGGTTTGCCACCAGCCCATCGCAGTCCCCGCTGCTTTGCCCACTCCCGCGGACACTTCTGCTCCCGGATCTCCTGGAGCCCCAGAGCGGCCGCTCCCAACTTCCATCTCCTGGAATGGCCGGCAGATGCGCGCCTCGGTTTTCCTGACCTCTGAACCGGGAGGCTGAACTTTGGCTGTTCTCAGCGTGAACAACCTCGCGGGGGAATGGCACCAGCGAGAACCTCTCCCGCTTGAAGCTTACTCCAGGTCCCTGGAGTCCTCGCGAAAAGCCACTTCAATTCCTTCCGCTGGGGGGCGGGGTAGGAAGGGAGAAAAAGTGAAGCGCCAGACTCAGTCCGAGGCTTTCCGCAGCTGCCTGGGGCGGGGAGAGTCTGAGGGCAGCGTCCAGGGAAAGGGAGAGGACCAGGAGGCGAGCAGGGACCAGCCGGGCTGGTGGCCGAAATGCCCACCCTGGCGGAGCCGGGGTTCGAGGGAGCCCGGCGACCTCGCTGGGAGCAGGCTCGGGGACCACCGTCCCAAGCCTCGACCTGCTCAGCCTCGTCGGGCGCCTTCCAGGGGGAGGGCGCCTGCTCCCTGCCTTCCCCGGGGCAGCGTTCTGGGAGGGGAGGAGGCGCACACAGACGGCGCCGAGTCACCGCACGGCCGAGCGCTCTCCGTGCAACGGAGTCCGGTCGAACTCTCCACCGCCGCCAAACCAAAGGTCCAGCCGTAAGGGCGCGGCCGACAGCAGCGGAGCCTCGGGCATCCCGGCCCCGGGGGCTTCTGAAAACGCTCGCTCTTCCGCGGGGCTCCAAGGCCGTGACCTCCAGGCCACCCACGAGTCTGCGCCCCCACACCCCACCTCCCTCCCTGCCTTTCGCAGTCCCTCCCGGGCTGTGCCTAGGCCGTCGGGTCTGAGGTTCCGAGCCCCTTTTCCAGGCGCCACGGGAACGGAGCTCCCTGACCCAGGCGGTCCAGGACGCCGTCCGCCCTGCGAGACAGGCACGGGGTGCAGCCGCTAGGTTCTCCCGCCCATCCCGGAGCCATCTCCCCCTCCACGCCCACTCCCACGGCCGCGGAGGTTGCCTCCCTGCTCCCCGGAGCCGGATTTCACCGGCTACACCAGGCGGCCTTTCCAGAAAAGATTTGGGTAGGGGGCACCCGCCGCGGCTCCCGCGCGCATGCGTGCGGCTCCGACGCTGTGCGCGTGCTCCTGCCGCAGGGCGCCCGCCGCGCGCGGGCCTCGGGGCTGCGAGGGGCTGCCCGTGCGCCCGGGCTCGCAGCCCGTCTGCGGCGCGCGTCCTGTGGTAGACGCTGTTAGGGACGAGCCTAGACTGCGTCTGAGGGACACACGGTCGGGTTCCCCGGGGAAGGTCGGGGGGCACCCGGCTCTCTCTCCGTGGGTGCCCCTCACGGGAAGTAGGGACAGCTCGGGCTGCCACCGACTTCCCCGGAGAAAGTCACCCAAGCCAGACGCTGCGCATCACGTCGACCTGGACACCAGTAACGGCGAGCACTCACCGAGCCGTAGCCTGTGCCGGGCAGCGCGGCGGTCGTTATGGGACATCTCCTGGAACCCTCCCATCCACCTGGGGGATAAGCATGTCACCGTTTCTTTTAAAGATAATTGTGGGGACTGAAGCACAGAGTGGCTAAGTAACTCGCCCAAGAGCACACAGCTACTAAAGTGGATTTGAACCCAGGCAGGCTGATCCTATGACACACAATTTTTAACTGTGTGATGAAGGAAAGACAAAAATTTCCACCAACACCCAGCCTCCAGCTGCGTGGGTCGGGCGCCTGGGACTACCCCCATCTTTGTTGTTCCAGTCTCACCTTTTTGACAAGCCCCCCTGCCCCAGGACCTCTGCTCAGCCAGGACCAGGTTGCTCATTTTGCCAATTCTCACCTTGAATTCTTTGTTTAAGCCCAGGAGGGACTGAAATGTCCATAGGGTCCAAAGCCCCTGCTGCAGAGTATTGGAGAGACTTGGCCTTGGGACGTCTCAGGCAGACCCTCTGCTGTGTGCCCGGGCAAGGCGCTTGGCCTCCCTGCACCTCGAGTGTGCTCCTCTGTAAAATGGGGATAATGGACTTGATCCCACCTGGTTGTGGTGACTTCAAAGTGGGACCATGCAGGCATCAGACAGCAAGTGCTTAATAGACATGGTCTGTCTTGGAGAGGCCACCGTTTCTATGGTGGAGGCCCGAGAGGGCTTGATTGTGGTTCCTGTGGTTGCAGGGTACTGGAGTAAAAGGTTGTGGGGCTTCTAGCGGGAGCACAGGCTTGTGAGGGAGTCACTGCAACAAGAGCGGCCGCTCTGCACCCTTTGCAGGGAGGGTGCTTCTCTAACAAGAGGGTCTGGTCCTCCAGTGTCTGCTTGGGAGAAGGAGGGAGCTTCTTGCCCAGGGATCAACTGGAAGCTGGAGCCCAGACTGGAAAGCTGAGCAGCCTCCACTGCAGTCACTGGCCAGCCCACCCAGGCTGGCTCTTCTCAGGGTGCTGGGCCATCCCCTCGGCTTCCCGAAGTACTGGGCAGTCAGCACCCCACAGGTGCTGTGGCTGGGGTTGGGGTGGGGGTGGGAGGAGGGCAGTCGGGCTCTCAGGCTGCTCAAGGTCACCCCCTGACTGGGCGGCCATACTCGAGGCCACGGCCCCCACGCCCCTGCCTCGGAGCCACCGATCCCACTTCACAGCCGGCCCACCGGCCCACCCACGTGCCCGAGGCAAATGGTTGGGTTCAAATCTGCCCACATCTGCCGCCAAGACCAAGCAGGTCCAACGCCCGCCAAGCCACGGAGTTGAAACGCTCCCAAAGGACGAGCCCAGGCCCAGCCTCACCCTGGAGCTAGAGGATGCGCTGGGGCTTGCTGGTCGCTTGGCGACCCGGGAGCCCAGCGCCTCGCCCGGGCTGCCCTCCCCTCCCCTCCCCTCTCCCCTCCCCTTTGGTCAGCCTTCCATCCTAGGGGCTGAGTGCCCTTACAGCCGGTACATGGAGGGCTAGGAGGGCCCCTGGACCCGGGGCGGCCTCCTCACTCACACCAGGCCAGAGCATGGAGCATAAGGTCTGGGCACCTTGCAGGGGCTGGGGCGGGTGGCTCGGGCTGGCTCCCAGGCAGCAGGGGCACGTAGGAGGCCCTTTGTCCAGAAGCGAAGTTGCAGGCTTGTACCCAAGTCACCAAAACGAGTGCAGAATGGGAGAGGAGACCCCGAGGTTCGGGGAGCAGGTGTTCAGAGGTGGGCCAGTGCCTGCATTTCCGTAAACAAAGAAACTGGGCAGCTCCTTCCAAGAACCAGGGGGTGGAGGGAGGCTGCTAGGAAAATCGCCGACAATTTCCTTCATAAAAATGCGATCTGAGATCATTTGATTTCCACTTTCACTCCCCCCTGCCCCCGCCCCAACACACGCACTGTCTCCAAAGACACTCAAATTGCAGCCATATGGGGCTAAAGTAATAGGAAGCAGTTACCTTATTTACTGCAGAGGCCGCGCATTCGAACTTGGCAGCCTCGGCCAAGGACCGCTGAGTGGTGGGACTAAGAGCCGAGGCTTCTCCAGCTTTGAAAGTTTGTTTTGGGTATGCCCAGGAGGTGCACGTGTAACTTTAAAGGGGAGAGACGTTGTGTGGAGGGAAGAAAGGAGGTGTGGAGAGCTGAGTGATGGAGGAAGAGAGGTTTTCGGGAGGAAATGTGGGGCGAGGGACGCCTCCCCTTGGTTTCTAAGACATGCCAAGGGTTGACGAGTTTGAAAAGACCGTCGGAAATCCTCCAGAGTGACGCCTCCGCTGTCCCCACGCTGGTGCCCTCTCCTGGCCCACACAGGCATCGCTGGGCCTCCACCCGGATGGCCCAGCTCTGGGCGGCTCTAGAGTACAAACCCATTTCTCAGATGGCTACCTCTCAGTCTGAAAACCGTCAGAGCAGGGGTGGAGGGGGCAGTCCAGACCACCCGGTGACCTGTGTCTACACTCTGTGTAACCCTGCTCTCTCGCAGACACCCCTGCCCCCCCCCCCCCCCCCCCGCCCCCGGCGTTGCTTTCCTCCTCAGGACTGAGTCTGTCTGGTGCAGACAAGAACCGGGCTTGGTCTGGTTGCTCTCAGGTTATTCTTTATTTCTTTCCTTCTGGATCAGTCCCACCTCGGCTGTGGGCTCTGCAGGAATTCCTGACGCTTCACAAGCGGTAATTTTGTTCAGAACAAGGGTGTTCACCAGAGACATGAAGACAGGCAGAAAAATGCAGCGGGGAAGCAGAGAAGACGAAGGAGAAGAAGGAAGAAGGAAGAAGAAGAAGAGCCAAATACCCTTCCAGAGGAGGGAGCCGTGCAAAGCAGTGGCAAGGTTTTCATTTCTCCACTTCACACTTCGGAGGCATTTAGGGCAAGTAGAGAGAGAAGGGGAAAGAGAAGAAGGAGAGGAAGAAGAAGGAAGGGAGGGAGAGAAAAAAGGAAAGTAGAGAAACGCCAGGAGGGAGGAGGAAAACGCAGTCTCTCAGCGTGAAACTGAAACCTTCGACCTCTGCACGCCTCAGGCAAACTCCGAGGCCGTAAAGGCACCCAGCGAAAACACACTCCGGGGACGCGGCTGCAGAAACCCAATCTAAAGGGAAACCCCCGCTCTTTGCGGGCGCAGGAAAGCTTGGGAGGGGTTGGGGAGAGGGCGGGAGGCGAAGCGGGTCTGGTCCTCGGCCGGCTGGGGCGGTGCCCTCCCTCCGGCCTGCGAGGGGGCCCTGGAGCCCGCGCGAGGGGCTCGGGTGGCCCGAGAGCTGTCGCCCTCCACGGGCAGCGGATCCCAGGAGGGGGCGAGCCGGGTGTGTAGAGCGACCCAGGCCCAGGGCGGAGGGTGGGCTTTCTCTGGGCGGGGAAACCAGACACTTATAGGCGGCTGAGACCGACTTTATTTTTACTGCCCAAACTGTTGGAAAGTATTTAAGCTTAAACAGAAACAGCTGTATCGCTGGCACCGGCCAACGAAACTATTTGTTACCGGGGATGACTTTTTATGTTTAAGGACGCGGCCGTCGGCGGCCTCTCGCGGGCGGCTGACGCGGGTCGTCGGGGCGATCTGGGCGTCGCCAGCTCCACGTTCGTTAAGACAGACCGTCCGGGGAGATGAGACTGTTCCCTCCGCTCCCACCTTGTCAAGTTTGGGAACAAAGCCAGAACCTGGAGCCCCGCGTTTTGCGGGGAGGGGGCAGGGAGTGAGAGAGAAGGTGGGCTCCCAGCCCCGATTGTCCTGCGGGTCCCCCACGGCGCCGCGCACGCCGCGCACCTAACTTTGAACCAGAGTCCGGTTTTCTGCTCGGGGCTCCCTGACCCTCGGAGTCAGACTTCTTGGCTCGCTTTTGCGCGCGCGCTCTCTCCCTCCCACCTATTCCCTCTCCAAAGGAAACAGCTCCCACTCAAGTTTATCGTCGATGTTTTAACTAAATCGTGGGTCCCAAGGAATGAGTGCTGTGACTAGCAGCTCGAGCGGTAAGAGAGTAGCGTCGGGGAGAGCTGGGCCCGGACTCGGGCTGCTGTCCCCTGCCGCCGCCCCAGCCACGAGTCACCGCAAGCCGAGCTAGAGTTCGTGTGCCCGCGCGTGGCATCTGCGGCCCAGCCCCGGCCCCTGGACCCTGACATCTCCGCTCCGGAGCCGCTCCCACTCGACTCGCACCGGGCCTCGCCACGTCCCCCTCCGCGTTTTCTTGCGGAGTGAGCGCCGCGCAGGTCGGGAAGCGCCCGGGACAGGAAGTGTGTGGCTCAGGCCCCGCGGGTCGCCCGGGTGCAGGGGCAGCGGGACGCACCCCGAGCCCTGCGCCCCAACCCCAGCCCAGCTCCAAGCTCCGCCTTGGTGGCTGGTGGTCGACGCCCTCCCCCAACACTTCCAGGCACCGGGCAGGGGTCGGATGCACTAGGGCTGGCGACGCTCCGGCCGGGACCGGGCGGGGAAGAGCATCGTGGGCCGGCAGCAGGGGTAGGTGGCCGGGGGCGCTAGGGACGGGTCGGGAAGCGGGAAGAAGGGGCGCGACGACCCCCGCAGGGTCCCGGGGCGCGGGAAGCCTCGGGCAGGAGCGGCGGGTCCCCACTGGGTCTGCATTCGGCTTCCGAGCCGAAGGGCGAGCTGTGGAGCCCAGCCCGGCTCGCAGGGCCCGGAGGGTGGCCGAGGGCAGGGCTGCGCGACAGGAGACCGAGACACAGGCACATTGATTTGTTAGCAGGATGGGACTGGCGGCGGCGGCGGCGGGGGAGGCCGTTGCCATGGAGACCGAAGGTCGGACGGGCGGCTCACGGGGAGGGGGCGGGAAGGAGGAGCGGGCGAGGGGCGCGTCGCCGGCTCCCGGGGCTCGGGCGCGGCCCGCAGCGCCCCAGCACCTGTGCATTGTGCATTGTGCGGCGCGGGAGGCGGGGGAGGGGCGGGTGCGAGTGTGCGGCGCGGGGGCGGGGCGGGCCGGGGTCTGCCGAGGGGGCGGGGCCTGGCTGACACCGCCACGGGGTCCCAGCGAGACCAGCTGTGGGGAACGCTGAGCACCGGAGGGACAACTTGGCGGCCGGGGAGGGGGCCCAGGCGAGGACACAGGGAGAACGGCCCCCCTGGCCAGCTCCGCAGACTGACAGCAACCGGGCCGCCCTCCCCGCGACGTCACTTCCGGCGTCGGCCCCACCCCCTCGCATTCTGTCCCTTGAGTCGCCTCGGACTCCGCCCCCTGGCGATTGGAACGCGGGTCACGTAGCAACGCGGGGGAGAAAGGGAGAGGGGCGTGGCCCGCTGCTGGCCCAATCAGCTCGCGGGGGAGCAGACCCTGTCCGCTCCGCTTTAGCAACGTCGTTAGCAACACGTGGGGCGGGAGGAAGCGCTGGGCGGCAGGGGGGGGGGAAACCGAGAGCTGGAGGGGGCGGGGAGGGAGCGAGAGCGCGGGAGGGGGAGGAGAACTGACGTCAGCGGGTGAGTATTATGGTCTGTCGTGCGCTGGCTGCTGCTTTTCTGCTCCTGGTAGCAGCCAAGGGGGGAAGCGGCGAGTCAACATGGAGCTTTCAGCGGTTGGGGAGCGGGTGTTCGCGGCCGAAGCCCTACTGAAACGGCGCATACGGAAAGTAGGTACCCCTGGGCCTTGGGCCGAGCCCGGCCGAGCCCTCCCCTCTGGGCCCGGGTTCCCTCCCCCTGCTGCAGCCCAGCTTCCCTTCCCCCAGGTCCCATCAGCGGCCGCGGCCGTGGCGGCGGCAGCGGCTCTGAGCCCAAGCGGTTTCCTTAGACTTGCAGGGATGCACAGATTGCATGGGTGGGGGGCGGGGTGGGGGGATGAATGCCGGTGCATGCACTTTGTGCAGCGTTTCGTGCAGGGGGCGATGCGTGCAGGGGGTGGACGCGTGCCTTTCACGATAGGATTTCACGCATTCATTTGGTGCATGCATTTTTGCATATATTTCTTGTGTCCTCCTCAGGCATTTCTCTCGTGCACACACATATTTCCCCCTTTGCATCCGCAGGGACGCATGGAATACCTCGTGAAATGGAAGGGCTGGTCGCAGAAGTAAGTAGGTTATATGCAGTTCTCAACCCAGACTGTTATTCGGGAGGTTTCTTTCTTCCTCTTTTTTCCCTTTATGTTGAAATACAATACAATGCAACAAGAAAAGTTACAGACACACACGCCTGCTGCTCTTTCCCTGTTCCCGGGACTGACGCCCACTCCTTCCTGATCCCCTCTAGGTACAGCACATGGGAGCCCGAGGAAAACATCCTGGATGCTCGCCTGCTCGCAGCCTTTGAGGAAAGGTACGGGCTCTTCCAAGACTCAGCCTCTTTGTGTTTACTTATCCATTTAATTTATTGATTTTAGAGAGAGAGAGGAAGGGAGAGAGAAAAACACTGATTTTTGTTGTTCCGCTTGTTTATGCATTGATTAATTCTAGTATGTGTCCTGCCCAGGAATCGAACCTGCAATCTTGGTATATCAGGAAGGTGCTCTAACCAACTGAGTTAACCTGCTCAGCTTCTCGCTTAGGAACAGGGAGAGGGTGGTGTCTCTCCAGCCTGGACTGGAGCCCCGTGCAGTGTCGCTACTCACATGCCCCCGTTCCCACTTCCTTCCTCCAGGGAACGTGAGATGGAGCTCTATGGCCCCAAAAAGCGAGGGCCCAAACCCAAAACCTTCCTCCTCAAGGTAGGATGGCTTTGTCCAATGGCGGATTGCAATGTTGCTGTGTTGGTTTGTGGGATGGGGGCCCTGAGGGCTTGTGAACCAATGGGGTGTCCACACACTTTGCTTATTTGTAATCTAGGAGGGAGTCCCCAGACAGGCTGTGGACCAGGTCAGTGACTGTGCCTAAGGGGGGTGTCTTGGGAGGGGGGCCTTAGCCATTCTAGAATTCCCACCCGCCCCGCCCCTAGCCATCCAAAGTAGACATATAACCAAATAGAAGAAGTGTGCTTGCTGCACGCGGCTGCTCCCAGACAAACCCTCTACCCCTGCCCCAGACCATACCACCCCTAAGCCCCACCCCCACCCGTGTAGAAATCCTGAGGCTTTGGAGGGTGAGCTGGGAGGCTGGCTGGAGGAGGGGTCCTAGGGGTCGTGTGGGCAGGACCCTGCTCCACTCTTGACGCCACTTTTCTCCTGCAGGCCCAGGCCAAGGCAAAGGCCAAAACTTACGAGTTCCGAAGTGACTCTGCCCGGGGCATCCGGATCCCCTACCCTGGCCGCTCGCCCCAGGAACTGGCTTCCACTTCCCGGGCCCGCGAGGGCCTTCGGAACATGGGTTTGTCCCCACCAGGGAGCAGCAGCAGCACCAGCAGCACCTGCCGAGTGGAGCCCCCTCGGGACCGTGACAGGGACCGGGATCGTGAGAGGGAGAGGGACCGTGAAAGGGAGCGGGAACGTGAACGGGGTGCCAGCCGTGTGGATGACAAACCCAGCTCGCCTGGGGACAGCTCTAAGAAGAGAGGCCCCAAGCCCCGGAAGGAGCTCTTGGACCCTTCGCAGAGGCCGTTAGGAGAACCCAGTGATGGCCTGGGAGATTACCTCAAGAACAGGAAGCTGGAGGATGCCTCTTCGGGGGCAGGGAAGTTCCCGGCTGGCCACAGCGTGATCCAGCTGGCCCGAAGGCAGGACTCTGACCTGGCTCAGTGTGGCGTGGCCAGCCCCAGCCTGGCCGAGGCCACAGGCAAGCTGGCTGTGGACACCTTTCCCGCCAGGGTCATAAAGCACAGAGCCGCTTTCCTGGAGGCCAAAGGCCAGGGTGCCCTGGACCCTGGTGGGCCCCGAGTCCGACATGGCTCAAGCACCCCCAGCTCTGTGGGAGGCTTGTATCGGGACATGGGAGCTCAGGGGGGAAGACCCTCCCTCATCGCCAGGATCCCAGTGGCCAGAATACTGGGGGACCCAGAGGAAGAGTCCTGGAGTCCTTCTCTGACCAACCTGGAGAAGGTGGTGGTCACCGACGTGACCTCAAACTTTCTGACCGTCACCATTAAGGAAAGTAACACGGACCAAGGCTTTTTTAAAGAGAAGAGATGAATTGCTGGGGGGGTGACTCCAGGACAAGAGAGCAGGAAAGAGAGTGAGAGCTCAAACTCCGCATAAATGATGCTTTTTATTTCCGGGCGGGAGGCGGCCTTCTGGTGGTCCCCTCCCTACCTCCACATAGCCCGCCCCTTCCTCCCTCCTGCCTCCCTCTCAGTTTTGGTTGGAAGAGTATCTCTAGAGTTATATTTTCTATTAGATGTAAATATGTTATTTAAGAAAAAATATCTAAATATATATATTTCAACTCTTGAAGTTGTTTTATTTAACAAGGAGAGAGAAAGAGACTCAGTGTGGTGTAGTTGGGGCAGACAGGCTGACTTGGGGCAGGAGGGGCCCCTCAGCTACCCAGGGCACTAGAGAGGTTGGGGATGTGGGTAGTGGGCCTCTGGTGGCGTCTGGAGGGACTTAGCCGGCCCACCTCACCCCTCCTCCCTTTTCCCACAGCCCCGAGGCAGACCCCTGGAAACCAAGGCAGGACCCGGATTTTTTCTCTCTTCCCATTGGCCGGCCAGGCCAGCAAAAGGTTGGCTCCCCAATCAGAAAAAAGGAGGGTGGGGTCAGTCTGTTCCCCCCACCTTTTTTTTTTTTAAGACGAAGAAGTCTGTTCAGGGGGAAAAAAAGTATTAACTTGAATCATTTTTGCGTGTGATTTTGAAGGTGAAAAGTCGCGGGTGGGTGGGGAGCAGCGGACTTCCCCCAGGACCACACCAGGAAATGCACTTTACGGGAGATGTGTGTTCCACACGCAGATCAGACCGTGTGCGTGTCAGTCATGTGGATACAACCTCCCAGTTCCCTCCATTCCTTTCTTTACTCCACAGAAAGAAAAGAAACCCAGCGAATCTGTTTACATTCCCGAAATGCCAGGATAAATTGGGAGGATTGCGTGTCCGTGGCCAGAGCTGGAGACAGTTGTTCAGAGAAAAGTGTCTGGGGGTGGACCTTCCCTCTCGCGTCCGCTAGCTGCGCCAGGAGCGGAGGAGACACTGGCCCCCAACTCCCAGGAAGCGTTGGACTCGCCGCCCTCCCTCGCGGAGGGCGGGCCTCCAGCCCCGGACCGACACACGGCCAGACAGGCCCACCCTGCGGACCCACGGAGGGAGGCGCGGCGGCGGGCGCGGCGGCAGCAGCGGGGCTCTGGCTCTGGATGCGGCCTGGCCTGGCTGCTAGCGGCGGAGGGTCCGGGCCTGGGGCCGGGCTCCAGGCAGGACTCGCGTGGTCCCGGCGGCTCCGCGGGGCGAGGGGCGGGAGGAGCGGGGCGAGGTTTTCCTCCAGGAATGCGCATCAGAACTTTTGCTTTTACCTCACTCCCCCTCCTTCTTAAAAGCAAAAGCTATAATTTATAGGCCTTTTCGATTCGCGGAGTGTTCTCTATTTGAACTCGACTCCAAACTCCGCCAAAGGGGGAGGAGCGGGGGCTGCAGAAGGGACGCCCGCGGCGGGGGAGGCCCTGCGCGGCGGCGGGCGGTCCCCGGCGCCCCCGCCCGGGCCAGCTCGCGACCACGCCGCGCTCCAGGGACGCAGGACGTGCGCCCCGCTCGACTCAAAAAGCACAAATCTGTTTCCTCCCTCCCTTTGAGGACTGATCTGCGGCCTCCCCGCCCTTAAAGGGCCAGAGGAGATGCAACTGCCCAGTGCTCGTCGAGGGAGGGGCGTGGGGCCTCCAAGCGCTGGAGGAAGCACAGACTCGGGGCGAGCGAGCCGGGGATCCGGGACCGAGGGGGCGTTCGCGGCTCGTTGCAGGGTCAGGGCGGGAAACCCAGCCTCGTCGTCGTCATTCTCACTTCTGTATCCCCTCCTCCGGCCTCCCCGCCAGACTTTCTTGCCTTTACAGAGAGGGGGTGCAAAGGAGTGGACCGGTGTGCTCCACAGTCTTGTTTGGTTTTGAATATTAAACTGCGCCTATAAAGAGAAGCCCCCGGAATGGGGATTTTTATCTGCTCACATTTGTAAAACTGGTATTTTAGCCTTTGTATAAAGAAGCGCCGTTGACTGAGTGTATCTATTTAAATGTCGACGCTATTTTCAGAGGAAAACTTCGTGGAAGGGACCTGTCTGTTGTCGAGTGGAGGGCGACTCGGGGACACGTGTCTTGACCTGGCGGCCGCCGGCCCTCCCTCCTTCCCTCCCTTTCAGCTGACTTCGCCCTTCCCTTCCCTCCCACCTTCCTCCGGCCAGCCTGGTTCTTCCCCCACCGCCCCTCTGTCCTGCCGTCTGTCCGTGGCGTGTATGTCTCCTACGCTCGCTCTTGCGACGCTGACCTGGGGGTGGGGGGTGGGCGGGGGCCCGGGGCACGTGGCTGGAAGTCTGCAACCGCGCCCGACGCGTTGGGTGTATTTAGGTCAAGGATTTTTACAAATATTGAATCGACCTCCGCCTCAGCTCAAGAGTGAAGCCTCGGTCCCGATCTTCTGCGGTTGTGAATGTCTGTACCCAATATCGCTTTTTACGTGTTTAAATATATACTTTGTAAATAGAGACGAGTCTCAGTTTTATTCCTCCCCCCCCCCCTCCATTGGAGCAGGCAGAAGAGGCGCGCGGGAGGAGAGGACCCTTCCTCCGCTCTCATTACCCACCCCACCCCCCACTTTCACCTCCAACAGCCTGGGACCACCCAGTCCTCAACGGCCCTTTCCCCGCACAACTGGGAGGGGGACGCTCCAACTCAGGGGAGAGGGAGGGGCTTGGGAGGGAGCAGGGTATGGCCCTCCTTCCCTCCAGGGGGTAGGTCGTGGCTTTTTTCTCCCACCCACTGAACTTCTCTGGGAGCGAGCAGAATTTGGGGGCGCCAGGAGAGTGGGCAGGACGTCTGTGCCCCCCTTTGACCTGGCGGGTCTCCCACAGCCGGCCCTGCCCCCAGGCCCGACGTCACTGGTCCTCGAGGCCCGGGTTCCCTGCAGCCGCGCTCCCCGGGCGCTCAGGCCTGCTCCCCAGTACTGTCGTGGGACCAGCTCCCCAGACCCTCCCGGCCTCACCAGCACCCCCCGAAATGCAGCGCCTCTCGCCTATTGATTGAGGAATTGAATTCGCGGGTATTGCTAGGCAACTGGCTGCTCGGGGCTGGCGCAGAGCGAGCTGATGTGATTAGTGAACCCGGAGCTGCCGCGGCACAGCCTTGCAACCCCCCCCGCGAGCCCCAACAGCCTCTCTGTCCCTGGACTTCTTGGGGGCCGGTGCCTCTAACGTCGGGCGAGGCCGGCCTGGGAGAGACTGGAACGCAGAGTGGGGGTGGGGAATTCTGGGCCGTTACTGGCCCTCGTGGGGGCGGGGCTGTGAAACCGGCGCAGGGGAGCGGCTCTTGGGATCCCCGAAGTGGCCATAGCGCGGAACCCAATTCCACCCCTTAGCCCTCATAGATATATCGCCCCACGAAGAAGCCCAGGTCCGGGCGCACTAAGAGAGCTCCAAGGGAGGGCCGTGGCCACGCTTTCTTCCCCCGCGTCTCCTAACCTTGGCCCACAGGTCACACCCCGGGCCATGGTGGAGCTCTCCCCGCCACCTTCCCCCAGTTCAGTGACCAGTGTGGGAGGGAGCGCCCAGCTCCAGGGTGCGGGGCGCAGGGTGTTGAGTGCCCTTCGGACGTGAGGGCTCCACGCCCGCTCCCAATACAGTCAGCGGGCGAGGGCGGAGTGGGGTGGTCTGGCGCGAGCCGCAGCAGGTCAGCCCCCAAACCAAGGGGGGCTGCTCTGCCGAGACTCCCTCGGTGTGGGCTCCTGGGCACAGGGTCGGCGCAGTGGGCTGCGCTTAGGGAGATGGGAGGCTCCGACGCCGCTCCCTTTCCCAGGCTGGCTGGCCACCACCGACCCTGGCTTGGACCAGCAGCTCCTACCCCGGGTTTCCGTTCCCTGGGCAGATTCTCCGGGAAAGCGCCCAGGTGCGGAGGCCTCAGGCGGCGGGGCCGCCCTGCACCGGGCCGCTCCCCGGCGTCCAGAGCTGACTTGTGCGGCCGCTGCCAGCGCGGAGCCTGGCTCAGCACACACGCTGGTTGAACGGAAACGTTTATGGCTTTTCCGAGAGCGTCGAGTACGGTACGGTTTTCTGTCCCTTCGATGCTCCCAGCGCACGGACCCTCGTCGAGGCCCTGCGCGGTGCACGAAAGACCCGGCGGCGGACAGTCCTGCCCAGCACTCTTGTTCTCCTCTTCTCGCCGAAAACTCCTCCAGGCCCGGGGGGGGGGCGGGGGGGCCTTAGACGCAGCTGGAGCCCCGAGTCCGGGCGCTCAGTGCTTGCCAGGGCTCCACCGCAGGCGCCCAGCCTCGGGGGAGACTGGACACCGGGAAAGAAGCCGTGGGCTGTGGCCAGGGTTTTTTTTTTTTCCAGAGGCGTCGGAAACAAAGTCTGTTTAGCGTCTTCTAGGGGCGGTTAGGGTGCGGGTCTCCTAATTAGGTTCCCGGGACAGCTCACAGGGCAGAGTAGGGAACCTGCCCGCGAGTCCGAAGAGCCGGCGGCCGGCAGTTGGCGGGGCGCGCGCGCCCTCTAGAGGCGACGATCTCAGTCCCGTTCCCGGGTGCCCACCCCCCTGCGCCCGCCCTGGTCTCTCCGGGTCGCGAAAGGAGAAGCGAACACCTCCTCCCGGCTACCCAGGAGCATGCTAGAGCGGGCACCCCCTCGGCGCCCTCCCTGCAGCCAGGCCCTCGAGCGGGGAACGCGGAGGTGCGGAAGGCTGCGTCCAGCAGGCCGGGTCCCCGTCGTGGAGTCCGGGTGCACCCATCATGCCAGGCGTTTTGGGACCGAACCCGGGCGGCGGGTGGGGGGCAGGGGTGTGCTCTAGGCTGAGCCCTCCGGCCGGGTTGGGCCCCTTGGCAGCCCGGCCGGCTCTTCTGGGAAGGCGGTGGATTAGGCAATGAGATCGGCAGCGCATACAACTAACAAAGGCCGCTGTGGACCAGGGCCCGCACCCGTCTGGCCTAGGCTAGGTAGAAACTACTAGCAGGAAAACCACGGGGGTGGCGGTGGGGGGCAAGGGGCGGCAGGCCGCGCCGCCCCAACTCCGCTAGCCTGCTCCTTCCTGGACCACCCCCGACCCCTTTCTGCAGCTCTCAAACACCCCAGGACAGGAGGGCTGGGGGTGCCCCTGCCCACTTTCTCCAAAACAAAACAGCTCCAGCCGTGGAAGGAGCAACAAAGAAAACAGGCCAGCGGCCTTCCCGGCGAGAATCTGATCTCCAGTTCGGAGCTGGGGCTGCATTTCTAGCTGCAGCGAGAACCTCCCCCTGAACTGAAATGTTCAAGCCTTCTCTGCCCCAACTAGCTTCCAGCCGGCAGCGGCCGACATCTAGGCCCAACTTCTCACTTCAAAGGGAGCTGAGTCTCCCCGGAGGCTGAAATGCATGAATAAATTCATGCGCAGGGTGATGCCGAACTTAAAGGACCAGGAGGTCATTTCGTAAGCCAATCATCTCTAGCCCGAGCCGCGTTAGGCGTGGCAGCAGCCGGAAGATACGAAGCTTCTTGCGCTTTGCGCCAACTCCCCTGGAACTTCGTGGCTGCGTCCCTGTGAAGTGTTACCACGTGTGGAGGATTCCGGGGGTCGAGTGGCTTCCCAACACGGGATCTTTGGGTTCTGGGGAGAGGGGAGGGATTTTTGAATTGTTTGAACCCCAATCATCCGTTTCTGGGAGGTGTCCAAGCAAGTCTACCGTGTATTACAGAATCCCTGGCCACTACCGGCTGGAAACCAGTAGCAGCAACTCACACTGTCGCTTAGGAAAAAGTCTCCCCACACCCCAGGAAAGAGGCCAAGCCGTCCCGAAGGTTTTGTTTTTCCCTCCTTTGGCTCCGTCGTGTGGAAGTCTCTTGCCTCTAGGAAAAGACTTGTGCTTCCGGCCGCACTCAAGACACACACCAGGCTGACAGGTTACAGAAAAATATTTATTGGTGTACTAAAAGTTCAAAAGACAGGTCTTCTCACACATTTGCCAATGTCTTTCCCCCGCAAAATAAATTAACATCCGTCTAAAAGCCTGCAACCTACCGCTAGTGTTAGTTTTCCAAAAATACTAGAAGATGCACAGAATTTTTAGGTGCATGTGAGCAAACATCAGGGGATCTAGGCACCACCTCTCCCCTCCCCCCTCCCTGGTCCCCACGCGGGGGGGGGGGGGGCTTCCTGGGGGAAGCATTTCCTCTGGCAGCCGGTCCTGTTTGAGTGTGGGGGCTGGGCTGCTGTCCTGTCCTGGCGAAGGCCTTGGGTTTCCCAGGGCGTGTCCACTTTTGTTTTTGCAAGCCAACAGCTACAGTTTAAAGCAATTAGAAGTGGTATTCATAAGTATTTTCTTTAATAAAAAAACAAATCAAGCCAGTAATGGACACTGGTCCAAAGCCACGGCCCACCCCCAACACTTCCCACTAAGGAAACCTTTGGCCAGGCCCAGGGCCCTCTTAGGTCAGAATTTTGAGTGTGTCCAAAACAAGGAACACTCTTTTTGGTACCAAAAATATACATATATAAAATACACCAAACACTCTTAAGAGGACAGACGTGGCCACTTCTCCTATCAGGTACAGAAGCAAATGGAGACACGGCAGGACTGAAACACCTACTCAATGTGCAGCAACAGCCGGTGTGGCAGAGGCGCTGCAGGACACGACTGGGGGCAACCGCAGGCCGGCCATGTGGCCGATGCCCAGACACGCACACGCGTAGCAGCAAGTGAAAGTACTTTTTATTGGTAAACATGCAGTCCTACCCCAGTAAAGGCTGTACACGCCAGAGTGCACACACCCCGCCCACTTAAACACAAACTGCTCAGAGTCACAAGCACCAAGAAACACACACCACACAGTGAGAAGGCAAAGTGGCTGGGAGTCAGGGGCCTGCAGACTCAAACTTTGGGATTGAAATGGCTGGTAAACAGAAAGGTACCAAGTCGTTTCCAGAGACCTGGCTGCTGGTGATGACATCATCCCACAGCCCCTGGAAGCCCAGGGTTGCCCCACAGGCCTGGAAGGAGCTGCAGCTTCTAAGGCAGAGGGGCAACAGGCAGGAGGGTCTGTGGAACTTGGAGGCTGTGAGCACCATTCCTGCCAGTCAGCATGGTGACCACACGAGACCCAGAAACTTCACTCGGGTGGCTCTCAATGAGGTCCTGGACACAGGCCGTCCCCAAAGGCACACTGTTGAAAGTGGTTCGGCTACTCAGAAGCCATGCTCCCTATTTGGCATGGAGGGTGGGGGACCAGGGCCCTGCAGTGGAGCAGGCCCAGCCCTCAGAGACCACAGCCCACTGAGCAAGTCCGGGCCCAGGGCCCCTTCGGTTAAGGCCGTGGGGATAGAGTCCCACCCCAGCTGGCTGACTGTAACCAGTAACTGAACAGAGCGTCCCCCAAAGTCCCACTTCTTTTTGGCTTTACAAATACCCAGTGCTCCTGCCCTGAGGTGACCCATCTCTCTGCCCCCAGTTCCGAGGCTGGTCATTACATGAGGCAGCACCCCAATATAGCCAGCTGGGGGGTATATGGTGGCAGCAGACCCGGCCTTTCTTGGGGCTATTGGCCAGGCGGGCCCCTCGATTTTGTCCTACTTCCCAAATGGTGCAGGGAGCCAGCTTCCCAGCTGGAAAGGACACGAAACCCCCGGAGGTGGGGGGATTATTAGGGAGGATGGCACCTCTCGAAGGCCGGGGACAGGGCAAGGCCACGGACAGGGCAAGGCAGGGGCAGTGTGCAGGGCCAAGGTCGGGCCTAGGCAGTCTGCCCAGGGGCAGCTGGCAGGGACACAGCCAGTCACACCCACTCCTCCTGTCCCCTGAACTCGGAGGCTGTTCAGGCCCAACAGCTCTGGGACAGGCCCCTCCCCGGCCTGATGGGACTTTTGGGTCAGCATCCAGGGCCTGTGGCCGTCAGTCCGAACCAGGGTCAGGTGGCATCAAAACCCACCTCCCCTGGGTTGCTGGCCCCCACCCTCTACACTTTTGAAACCTGTCCTTTTCCGTTAAGGCCACAGCCCTCAGCTGTCAGCGGGGGAGGACAGGGACAGCAAGTCCCCTCCCCTATGCCGGCTCAGACAGTGCTGAGGGGGGGGTTGCAACCAGTGAGGCCTGGCTGGACTGTTCTGCCCCCCCCCAACCCCCAATACAGTGTCACCCACAGTGGGCAGAAGAGTCACTCTGCACAAGAAATGCTGACGGCCCTCCCCTGCAGGCAAGCAGGGAGTGTGAGGTTTGGCTTGAGCCCTGGGCAGCTGCCCGGACTCCGAGGCCAGTGGAAAGCAAAGGCCCAGAGGTAGGAGCAGGGCTGGGCCAGGCCCTGGCAAGGCATCACAGGCAGGGCTGGGGTCCAGGGAGAAGGCCTTCCAAGCCTGCCCTTCAAGGCCACCTGGCCCCTGGAGAGAGTGTGAGGTGCGGCTACTCTGGAGCAGAGTAGAGGCCAGAGACAGGCAGGGGAGGCCCCGACGGTGGCCGTCACACGGTCAGTAGTGCCTCAGGTTGAAGAAGCCCACACTGGTGGGGGATTCCTTCACCGTGACGGTGATGAGGTTGGCAGTGACGTCAGTGACAAAGACATGCTCAATGAGGCTACGGGTGGGCTTCCAGTCCTGGCTGGTCTGCACAGACACAGACAGGCTCTGCTTGGTGCCGGGCGGCGAGGCGGAGTCAGGGTCCGAGTCAGAGCTGCTGTTCTCCTCACCGGTGCTCAGCCCCAGCAGCGTGGCCGCCTTGCGGGTGTCACCCCGGGCCCCGGGCCCCTCCTGCCCTCCAGCAGCCACACTGCCCTCGACACAGTCCCGCTTGCCTGCAGGGCCAGGCAGAGTTGCGGCTCTGGATGCCAGCTTCTCACTCTTGCCGGTGTCTGCCATCACGCCAGCCCCGCTGCCCCCCGTGGCACCGGCTCCGGCCCCTTTCCCAGTGCCTGGCATGGTGGCAGGGACGCCCTTGTTGGTCGTGGCATGGCGGGCAACCATGCCCACCCCAGGTGTGCCGTTCTTGACACTCTGTAAGTCTAAGACCTGGAGGCTCAGCTCTTGGGTGGGTGCAGGCTGGGGGCTCAGGCAACTGGCAGGGACCTTGCTGCTGCCGTGGACATGTGGGGGCCCTGCTGCGTTCCCCCCTTTCTGCTCCACTGCCCCGCTGCTGGGGGCCTTTGGGGCTTTGCTTCCTGGGGAACTGAACCCCAGCTCACCCTTCTGCGTCCTCACCTTGAGGTCCAGCCCGAGACTGCACTTGCCGGTGGCCTGGGCTTTGAGCGCCAGCCTGCTGGCGGCTGCGGCCTGGCTCTGGCTCACGCGGTTCATGTAGTGCACGATCGAGCTCTGCCAGCTAATGCCGCCTCGGCTGGGGCTGCCGGCCATGCCCTTCATCAGGCCGGCCAGGTTCTCCGGGGTGGCCATGGTGCTGGGGCTGCTGCACGCCTCCTTGGTGTGTGCCTTCAGTGCTGCCAGGCCGGCCACAGGGGCGCTGAGCGGAGCGGGCAGCTTGCTGGCTGGCGCCCCCAGGTCCTTCCGGGCAGTCTTTAGCACCCTGGCCAGGCTCACGGGTCTCCGGGCCGCCTTCTGCTCTGGGGGCAGGGGCTTGCGGCCCCGCTTCTTCCGGATGGGGTCCTTCAGTTCGGGTCTGGCCACCAGGATCTGGGCCTTCTTCTGAGGCACTGGATGGGTCTCACGGCTCCTGGGACCCCTCTTGGCGTCTAAGTCGCTGTCATCTTCTTCATCCGAGGAAGACGAGGAGGATGTAGAGGACGAGGAGGAGCTGCTGGATTTGCACTTGGAGGTGGTGTCAGTTTCCTGCAAAGACAAAGGGAAGGCGTCACCCTTTCCACACGATACGGTCCCCAGAGTCTAGAACCCACATTTTCCCCAAGGGGTGTCGGGCCCCTGGAAGCCAGCCCCTCCTATGGCTTCCAGACCAGAGGCAGCCAACGGGGAGGGGCTTCTCATCCCTTTGGTCCAGAAGAGACACGTAAGGTCCCTAGTGAGTCTCCACAAAACGCCGTGAGAAGCAGAACAGAGAAAAACCGGCAGAGTCCACCAACAAAGTCAGAACGACACAGAGAAACACACACGGCATCCAGACACTGTTAGCTTTGGGGGGCACCCCACAAGCGTAGCTGCAGCCCCCCGCAGATAATTCCAGAAGGGAAATTTGGAGCAGTGCCATCTACCCGCCCCCTGAGGTGGAGAGTCGAATGGAAGTGTGCACAGAGCTCTGTGACCTGAAGCGGGTGGACACTGGTTCCAATCTCCCCATTTCCGAACCTGACCCCTGCGCACACGGGAACTCCAACCGCTGCCCCCATCTCCAGAGTGCCTCCTGAGGACTAAGGACCCCCTCCTACTTCACAGGTCCCTTTGCTGCTGGCTGCTGACCAGCCGACAGGACTGAATGCAGAGCTTTCCCCGCCTCCCGGGAGGTTTTATAAAGTGACCACACTCTTGGCCATTAAATGTGGTTCTAGGGTCCTAGGTCAGTGCCCCCAGAGCCCCTACTGCTCTGAACTGTTGGGTGGGGGGTGGTACCATGGGCTTCAGGTGGGGGCCCAGGGGGGCTGCCCAGTTAGCTACATCTACTGGGCAAACTTGAGCACCTACTGTGTACATGCTTCCTGTTCCCCCATTCCCCGTGAGCCACTGTGAGTGACACTGAAAACTGGTCCGCAGCCCAACAGGATCTGCTCTCCAGTAGAAAGGCGTGCAGGCTGGACAGCAAAGAACAGGACACTGGCTCAGGGTGGGGGGGCTCCTAAATTTCTAACTTGATTTTGCCCCGCTCCTGCCCCCGGCAGAGGCCTGAGGAGCAGCAAGGACCGAGCCAGAGGCCAGGGCCTCATTCCCCAAAGCCCTCCACCCTTCACCCCGCCCCGAGTGCCAGGAAGCAAGCCGCCAAATCTGGGCCATCCCCGCCCACCTTGAGCTTGGAGTGCCGGCCACAGGAGGACATCACCGTGTGCTTCCTCGGCCTGCCCCGGGGCCGCTTGCCTCTCTTCCGGTTCTGCACCTCCTTCTCGTGTTCCCTGCAGACAGTCACCAATCAGGGTCACTGACCCCCTCCTCCCACCGCATGGAACCCCAAAGCTTCCAACAGCCCCCAAGATGCTGGCCAGGCCCACGGTAGCTCCTCATGGGTTTCTCTGGGTGGAGGGCCAGACCCGCACCTCTGCAGGCCCGTGATGTTTGTGTACCCATGTACGTCATCTGCGTAGGGTAAAGAGAAGTCAGAGAAATCGCAGACAGAACGTCTGGTGGGGATTCTAGAATATTCTGAGGAGTCTGGGTGGTCACGTGTCACAATCCCCTCATTTCACACTTGGAGTCCAGGGCAGGGAGCGAGGACTATGCCTCCCCCAACCCCCAATGCCCGTACAGAAAGAATCCCTACAGTCTGAGGAGCACAGGGAACCAAGGGCTTTAGTCTGGCTCCGCACTCCGGCCTTCCCAGAGCCGGTGCCCTGGCACGCAGTCCAGTCCCGGTCTCCCTTTTCTAACACCCTCTGGTTCCAGACCACTCTAGCAAGGTGCTGGAGGGGCTCCACAGGGGCCACGGGGCCAGGAGAGGGTCTGCAGTCCATCCTAGAGGCAGCCTGCGCCTCAGGCCGCCCGCCCACTGGGGGGACCTACGTGGAGGAGGTTCCTAGTAAATAACACGGGCGCCTGTTGTCTCACCGGGGCCTGCAAGGTGATCCCTTAGAGAATGCAATTAGCACAACCAGACAGACATGACCCTCCAAAGCAGCCCGACCTCTCTCCCAAGAGGAGAGCCTTGCCCCATGGGTCTCCTCCTCCCTGCAGCTGAGCAGGTCACAGCCCCACACCGAACAAACCCACCGCCAGCTCCCAGTTTCCGTGGGATCTTTCTGGCTCACAGGAGAAAGCAGAGCCTCTGCCTCCCCAGTTTCCTCTCCCCCAGGATGTAATGCAGACCACCCTGTGGCTCAAACTCCTCCGCCTCTGAGACTTTCACCAGCCCAGTTCTCATCTGCGGCACTGTAACCAAAAGTGAAGTCGGCTTCACAGGCTCCCCAGACCCGAGTGACAACTTAGGCAGCAGTGGGTGAGGCTGCCAAGCTTCTCCAAAGGCTCGGGCAAGCCTGGGCTCACCTCCTGTTCGCGCCAAAGGACCGCCCTTATTTGGGCACTTGTGTCACAGCCGTCCGAGGAGACCCAAAATGTCCACTGGACAGAAAGCAGGGACACTGCCTGAGCCACCAGAGAGCCAGCTGGCCAGACTGACCGCACCGGGACAGTGTCTGAACAAGCAATGTAGCTGCCTCTGTCGACGCGGCGATGCCCAGCTGAGTGCCCGCACCCCGGGAGGGCTCCAGAACAGCACCTCCAGACTCTGGCGCCCGGGTGCAGCGCCCCATCCAGTGCCAGCCACTCACCACCCTTTCCTCACGTCTCAAGTATCTCTCCTAACCCGTTCCCCACTTAAAAACAGAAACGACATCTAGAATTACATAAGTGCCCTGGCTGATGTGACTCAGTGGACTGAGTGCCAGCCTGCGAACCCAGAGGTCGCTGGTTCGATCCTTGATCAGGGCACACGCCTGGGCTGCAGGCCAGATCCCCAGGTGGGGGAGGGCGGAGGCACCCAACTGTTTCTCCTGCACATCAACGCTTCTCTCCCTCATTTTCTGTAAACAAACAAACAAAACCAAACCTTGGCCATTTAGATTTACATGAGCAAATCTGACTCCACAGACTGGCCAGGGGCCACCGTGGTGCTTGCTCAGGACCGTCTGCTTTGCAGCCCAGGGGCCAGCCAACCACTGTTGTTGGTACCGAGTATCCACAACAGGTCCCACGCTGTGCTGTGTGTGCCAGCGCCCTCTCTGAGCCTTCTCTTGCTCAACGGCACCCCTGTGGCAAACCTGATGCCTTAGTTTCATAAGTCCCCGTTTGCAGAAACCATAGTTTTTCATGAAGGAAGCAGGGAGGTCCATCTCGGCAAGCACAGCTCTCAGCAAGACCAAAGGGCAGCCCTGTCCGAGACTCCTTACTTCTAGACACACCCAGGCCAGGCCAGGGGGTGGCTCCTTCGGGCCCTGGAAGCTGGCTCCACCTTCACAGAGGTCCCAGCAGAGGCCGCAGGGACAGCTGCTAAGGAACCTCAAACCACAGCCCAAGCCCAGGACCCTGGTGCACCAGCACCCCGCCCCCCCTCCCCCGCGGGCCCCCTCTCACTTCTTCTGGAAGGCCAAGAGCAGCCGTGGATCCAGGATATTCTCCTCCGGCTCCCAGCTGTTGTGTCTGGAAAAGCACAGAGCAAGTCCTAGTGAAACAGCAGCCACTCTAGATGGAAGCCAGTCCCTGCCGATGGCCAAGTGGCCGAAGGTCCCACTCACGCCCAGCATGAGCTCACGGAGACAGACCTCCAGCATCTTATCTTTAAATTCACAGGGAAATCGCTACCTCGACTCCTCAATTAACAAACGACCTCAGGAGGGCTCAGTCTCCCCCGGGAGGAAAACAAATCCCAACAAAATGGAAAGTGGCAGAGGGAAGCCCCCAAACCCTGGACCGGAGCCAGAGAGGGAAGGGAAGGCTGTCCAGGATGCTGGGAGGGGGAGGCTGAGGGGCACAGAGGAACGCAGGCCAGAGATTTAACAACGTGGCTGGCGCTCGCGGAGCGCGGGCCGAAGCACCGGGAGGGGAAAGTAAAGATTGTGGCCCAGAAGAAAGGGGAAACGGGTCTTCGAGAGCGACTGTAAACAGAGCCCCCTCCGGAATGCCAAGTCCCCTCCCTCCCATTAAAGGGGGGGAAAAAAAAAAGCCCTACATTCATCAATAGACAGCTCAGGTTACAGCGGGGAAAATATGGACAAGAGGAGGGGGTCCCGCCAGTGCGGGGAGGGGGCGCATGCAACAAATGGGCGCGGAAGGAACGCGCGGCACAGGGGGAAAGCGGTCCGGGGGCTCCGGGAGAGGTCCGGGCCGCGACCCGAAGGGGAGGCCGGCAGCCCCGCACCCTCCGGGTTTGTAAACAAAGGGCAACCCCGCGCAGCCTGGGCGCTCCCTCCTGCAGTGCCAATGGAGCCTCCAGGGACTACGCGAACTTCCCGCGCAGTGCACGGACGCCCTCCTTCCTGCTCCCTGGAGACGCTGCGACCCAGGGTCACCCCCTGCCCAGGGTCGAGGGGCGCGGGCGGGAAGGCGGGCGCCGCATTGTTGGGGACTCACTTGGAAGACCAGCCGCGCCACTTTACCAGGTACTCCAGCTTGCCCTGTAGGGAGAGAGGAGTCGAGTGAGCAGGGGCGAGCAGGAGGGCTCCGGGCGAGCTGGAGGGGGCGCCGAGCTGAACGCACCTTGCGGAGCCGCTTGCTCAGGATGCACTCGGCGGCGAAGACCTGCTCGCCCACGCTGCTCAGCTCCTCCATGCTGCCGCGCGCGCCCGCCAGCCCGATCGCGGCGCCCGCCGCTCCCCGCACAGCCGCCGCACACAAAGCACCGCCCCCGCCCGCGCAGGGCCCGCCCCGCGCACGCGCACCGCTGCAGTGCCTCTTCTCCGCGCCGCGCAGCCCCTCCGCTGGCTGTCCAATCTGGAGCTGGCCAATGAGTGCGCGGGGGCGGGGCATGGGGCGGGGCGTGCATTGTTTGCCGCGGGTTCAGCTCAGGCGGGCGCTTGGGGTCTACGCGGGGTCCTAAACTGGCCTGGGCTTGGGTGTGGTGGCCACCGGCCCTGGAGAATCTCAGGGTGCGGCGCGGGAGCTGCGTTAGTGGTCGGGGGGTGTTCGCGGGGGAGGGGCGCGCCGCGCGGCTTCGGACCTGAGAAGTTGTCCGCGGAGTCCTGCTCGGACCCCAGGGTGTGCCCAACCTCCTCCTAACTTCGTTTTCCAGGAAAAAAGCCATTGTTCTGGCCCGAAGCGGGAAGTAGGGACTGAGCGCGGCGGTCACTTCCTGCCCCCACCTCCGAGGGGCGCTGCTCCAGCCGCCCTCTGCCTTTCTGAACTAGGTCTCGGGCACTCCTATTTTGCGCGGGAGCAAAAGGGCCAGGGGGCGGGGAAGGAATGGGAGACAAAGTACTTGGCCGGGGAGCGAGGCGGGGTTGGTGAGGGGTGGCGGGGGGCTGGGAGGGAAGCAAAAACAGAGCAGCCCGGCTTTTTTTTTTAATCCCCAAAGACGATAGAAGACGATGCATCAACTGAAAACGCGAGCTGCTTGGTGTTTCTACTTTTAGCTATGAAGTGTGGAATCCAGCCCCGAGTTTCAGGGCACACGTAGGGAGAACGGGAACTGTGCCTTAATTTGTTTCACAATTTTGATGAAATGAATGCGGGGGGTGGGAGCGAGGTTTCAGGCGGTGGTTCTAACCTAAGGCTAATTAGGGGGCCGGCCAGGATTGGGAAATCTGTATCTTTTGGTCAATTGCACCCGGCAGGAAGAAGGTTGGGGCCCCTTTTGGGGTCCTCGGTGGCAGGCCACCCTTTTATTTTCTGCTGTTAAGATCCGTATTGCATTGAGCGATTCCCCCGTAAGGCATTTAGCTCTTGCATGTGAGGCAGTCAGGCGGATAATAAAGGAGATAAACAGTAGCTTTACCTTTTTTCGCATCAATACCATTTAACTCAATGAAAATTCACTTTCTGGTTTCATGTCTTCCTTGAACGCAGCTGCAAAGTATTTCTCTGTTGAGCAAATGAAAACGTCGCTTCTCGTTGCGGGAGACTATTGCCTCAATGTAATTTTGATCATTCAAACCGCATTTACAAAGGATTTTGCAGGAGAAAAGTATCTTGTCTTAACAGGAGGGCCTGCCATAGGAAATTCGGAAATGCAGGAGTCCATCTTTCCATTTCTGGTAGTTTCTCAGTTTATTTGGTTAAGTAAGTTACATTCATCTGATATCCTGGAAAGAATTTGGATGATAACAGAGTTTGCAACTCTGGTATTGTTTGCAAGGGAGGTGGGAAGAAGGAAGATTCGCTGGGGGTGGGCAGGGATGTTTGCTCGCCTGGGAGGGGCTGCCAGCCCAGGACCCTTGTTTGGAGAGAAGACCCGCATTCTTGTGGAGAGAGCCCCTCACCATCTGCACACCTTTTTGTGTCCACATCTTGTGTGAGGCCAGAAGTCCGTTTATTGTAATCGGACCAGTAGCTGGATCTGCTTCAACTCACATTTCCTTGCATAACCCATCTTAGGTGTGGCGTTTTTGCCCTGGAAGTTTCCAGTTTTCTCTTGGTGATGTATAGTATCCTGGAAACCTGCCTTTTTAAAAAAAAAAAAAAAAGAAAAGAAAGCTTTAGCCCTGGCTGGTACATCTCAGTGGACTGAGGGCCAGCCCGCAAACTGAAAGGTCCCCAGTTCCACTCCGGGTCAGGGCATGGGCCTGGGTTGCAGGTACTCGGCCAGTTGGGGGTGGACTATGGGCAGCTAATAGATGTTTCACACATTGCTGTTTTGTTTCTCCCTCTCTTCCTCCCCCGTCTCTAAAGATACATAAATAAAACCTCTTTAAAAAGACAAGAGAAGAAAGCTTTAAAAGGGAAATTATTTTCTTTCAAGAAGAAATAAATTTGTCTAGAGTTTGATCATAACCCACTGGGAAAATCATGATGTTTAGCACATACATCCTCTGTCCGACTGTGAACACTCAGTTTGGATAAAATAATGTTTAGATAACGTATTTGGAGGAACAAAGGGGACCAATTTGAGTAGAATTAAATTATCAGGTAAATAGGGCAGGGCTATGACCCCAAACTTGTGAAGATTCATTAAAAGCAAAACTGGAAGTAGGCAGGCGTGCGGAGTAATTCCAGCTAAACAGTTGTGTCAAAACACGGGTTTGGGCAAAGCAGACTCTGTCTTCCGTTTGATTGTCACATGGAGGAATTATTAAGACAAGTGAGGACAATGACTTTCTTATTCAGTCAGCAACATTACCGCATTGCTGTCACCTAGGCATGGCTAGAGAGAGAAGATGACAAGTCTAGGACTTCCAGAAGTGACGGGAATGTCCCCACCTCTGCACTCTTCAACCTGAGACAGATCTGACTGGAGTGCTGGGAGGACTAGAAGGGGCCGCGGTAAGCAGCCTGGGACCGAATTGGCTGAGAAGCTGGATGCCTTTTGAGCGTGTGGAATAAAGAGGGGGCTGACTGAGCTGCTGGCTCTCTCTCCCTCTCTCCTTCCTGGAGGATGCCTGGATGACCGTGCTGCAGCTGCCTGCCTGCCTGCCTGCCTTTCCCAATGGGCAGTATTTTGGATGGGGAGGAACTCCGGGTGCAGCCTGGGATGGAGTTAGCCTGACGGAGGGTGGCAGGGTCATTCTCCTTTGGGTGTTCCAGAGTGGACAGGCTCTGAGGCAGAAGCCTGCCGTTGTCCCCAAATTGTGTAGCTTTTGTATCTGATGTTTTAGCTTGTAAACTAACCCTATAGAAATAAGATAATTAAATACTAACGGGGAAAATAATGGAAGAACTCAGGTGTTAAAAAGTTTCGTCTTAATTAATAGGTTTAAGTGATTAAAGCTGTGACTAAAGAGTTAGAGTTTAGCCTTAATTGATAGGCTTAAGTGACTAGTGCACATGGGAAACTGTTATTCCAAAATTGCGAAGCTTTTGAATAAAGACTCCTTTCCATTTTCACGGAACCTTTGCCCCCTAGAGTTTTGCCCAGAGGGTGACGGCGGGCAGCAGGACCCCGATGGCTGTTCAGTAACAAATCTATTACCCGCCAGCCATTCGTGGCCAGTGAGTCCTTGAACTGTGCCCGGTGCTACTGAGAAATTGAATTTTTAATTTTATTGAATTGTAAACTTAAAGAGCCACGTGAGCTAATAGTGGTTACATGCTGGACAGCCCAGACTTACAGGGACGCAAGGGATACACTCTAAACATATTTTAAGCAAAAGTAATTCAGTTCCTTACGTTAATCCCGGAACATGAGTAGAGTACCTACACTTCCAATTGTGCTTTGCTATGTGGGGAAATACTTAAACATGCACAGATTTTTTAAATGCCCCCCCCAAAAAGGAAAAGTACAGGCACAGAGGAGTACATTCAGGCTCCGTACTCCACTTAACGCCAGTTTCTATGGGAATATTAGCTCACTAGCCTCTGAAATACTGCCAAGGAGAGATCAGCGTTTTTATGCTGCTTTCGTGGACTGAAGATCGAAGATACTACCAAGGCAGAAAATGACGTCACAGTGTCCCTCCCAAGCCACAGGAATTGAGATCAAGCCAGTCCCTCCATCTGTCGGCTTTGGCAGTGAAGCTGAACGCCAGTCACGCCTCACAGCAGTTTCAGGACAGCCCTTAGCATCTCTGCCTCCTCACTGCGGTCCGGGCTGGCCGAGGGGTCGCAGACCCTACGTCCACCCGATGCACCTCCAAAGGTCTGCCTGCGTTCGATTCAGGGTATGGAAGAGGTTGCACAGTCTCCAGGGTTTAACGGGAGGCTCTGCCCCTGCCCAGGTCCCCTTGCATTTGCAAGCCGGAGGTGTGGGTTGCAGGCTCTCGATGTTACGTGTGCCCATTCCGAAGGTGTGATGGATAAATATCAGACAGGTGTGACTCGGTGTGTCTGTATCGGAACCCAAGGGAAAGTAGCCCCGGTCGGGTGCTGACAGTCGTTCTCCAGCTCTCCATGTGCCCGGGACCCCCCTGGCGTGCACACACACACTGACCCCTGCACCCGTCCCGGAGGTCCTGACCCTGGAGACCCGAGAGGCTGTGTGCGGTGGGCACTGTTCGGAACCTCTTACAAAGGACGGCCTGTCTCAGCCCTCGCTTACAGACCAGGAGAGGAATCCTAAACTGCCTCAGGTCCCGGAAGCAGCTTTCGGGTGTTTGGGGAGACTCCGGCTCCTGGCATTTCCCACCTGTGCCTGGTGGGGCGAGGGGTCTGTACTCGGTAGGCCTCCCAGGGTGGACGGAGTCGGCAGAGGCCTTCCCGACTCCCGTGCCCTGCCTCCGGGAGTTTAGGGTACTGCAGGACCCTAAAGACCTACTAGGACTTTGGATCCTGGGGGCAGGAGGGGTTAAGGAGCGCCGTTAATAGGGGGTGGGAAACCGACAACCAAGCAAGCCTTTTAGGGTGTTGCCCTGGAGGCCAGATCACAGCCCACTGTGGGCGAGCTCCATTGCCCAGGGCTGTTATTTTAGAAGGTGTCGGTCATTAACTTTGCAAACATTTTTTATCTCTGATGGTGAGTTTTTTTTTTTTTTTTTGTTCAGGCGTGGGGCCGAGGGCTGTTTTTTGGGTGGCCGTTGTATTCTGGTGACCCCGGCCGGTCGGGTTTGACAATAGAAACGGTGCCATGTGAACATCGTCGCTTTTGCCTGTGTGCCGCCCCCTGCTGTGACCTCAGGGACAGCATGCCCAGGTGCCCGAGAAAGGGTATGTGGGTCCCATCTTTCTGTGACCTGTTGCCAACTGTCCCCTGAGGGGCGGCTGTGGTCCACACTCCCACTCTGGTTGGGCAGGGTGGCCTCTGTCCCCACATTCTCAGCCCCCCAGGAATGAGAAGTTCACCCCGGGCACTTCTGACCTCGCCGGGGGCTGAGCCGGCTCAGCGGGCGTCTGACACCTGAGTCACGCCCGCTCCACATCACGCAGCTGCGTCCCCTCAAGTCCTGCGCCGGCTGTGGGCTTGTGAGAGCGTCCAGTGATTTTGTGAGCATAGTTTTTGTCAGTGTGAAATGCATTATTTTCACAAACTTAAAAGTAACTTACCCTTAACAAAGTTCTGAACTCTGGGGGGAAACCCTTACTTAAACACCAGTCCTTGGTGTGGGGGTTCGAAGTGCCGAACCAGGGCACATTTGTGGGTTTGCTGCCTGTCCGTCCGTGGGTGGGGGGCCTTCTCAGGCGGCTCCTGGGGACCCTCGGGGGGCACCGAGAATAAACCTCTGGGGGCTTCAGGAGTGAGGTTTGGCTTGGAGAGCTACGTGGAGAATCCCTCCCTTTGCAAGGCTCCTTCTTAGATAAAAGAACCCAAACAAAGAAACGTCATTCAGAGCGCACAAAACAAGAGGGTTTTGTTTCCTATTTAATCCTGCTGCTTTTGGTTGAGAGAGCATGAAGGTAAGTCCAAAGGATACATTTTTAAAAGCTCCTTTTCCTGCTTCTGGTGGGCAGAGATTTCGGTGATAATCAGAGGAATTGCATTTGGAGTCAGGGAACCCGGTGCCAGGAGGCACCGAGAAGACCCCGCTTTTGGGGGGAACACAGGGTGGCCAGAGGGCCGGCTGCCTCCGCACCTGGGCTCCCGCACCTCGCCGGGCAGCGACCCAGCCCCGCCGCCTCTGAGCTCCGCTCTGTGCCACCAGCAGCCTTTGTGGCTGTCAGCTCCTCAAGGACAGAGGGGAATGCCCCGGGGTGGGGGTGGGGGTAAATGCAGAGGTTCCACAATACGCACGGAGACACCCCCCCCGCCCCCGCCCCTCCTGTCCCAGCAGCCTAGTTCCCCACGGTGGGACCAACCACCCACAGCTGGTGGGTTGGTCCAGTGTTCAGCTCTCCCTGCGGTGAATAAATAGTGTTTGTGTGAAAAGCCAGCTTTTCTGCGCCCTGGGTGTTGAGAGAGTGGGGGCCGCAGAAGAGGCACTGGAGACATTTGCAGGGACCGGATCTGGCTGCAATGCCGTGAGTTTAACTCAGCACAGGCACGTGTCCCGGACGGGTTCCTCAGCCACATGGAGCTGACGGCAGGGGCCCCGTCCGGAGGGCGCTTTGGTGTAAGATCTTCCTCTTTGGGGCTGAAGCTCTACATTTTACGCGTTCTGGCTACAGAAGTGGGAGGGGCTGCGATCGGCATCAGCATTTCTGATTTCTCCGGGTGACTTAGAACAACAGAAAATTATGTTCTTTCTCTTTTTTTAAAAAAAGATTGTATTTATTTACTTTTTATAGAGAGCGGAAGGGAGGGAGAAAGAGAGGGAGAGAAACATTCCTGTATGAGAGATACATCGATTGATTGGTTGCCTCTCACACGCCCCCCCCCCCCCACTGGGGACTTAGCCTGCAACCCAGGCATGTGCCCTGACTGGGAATCTAACTGGTGACCTTTTGGTTCACAGGCCAGTGCTCAATCCACTGAGCCACACCAGCCAGGGCCAGAAATTTATTTTCTTATGGCCCCGGACGGTAGGAGCCTGAAATCCAGCTGTTGGCAGGGCCATGCTCCCTGCAAAGGCTCTGGGGAAGAATTCTTCCCTTTTTTTGCCTGTTGTGGCTTTGGCAGGTGGTTGCCTGCCACCCTGCCCCCCCCCCCGCCCCTGACCCCGGCCCAGGGGCCATCCCATTCTCTGCCTCCACCCTCAGGTGGTCTTCCCCCTGTGCCTCTGCTGTGTCCCTGTGTCTTGGCTGTTCCGCTCCCTTCCCTGCAGAGACCCCGGTCATTGGACGCAGGATCCTCCCTGATGCAGGATGATCGCGTCTTGAGATCCTTAACCACACCTGCCATTTCCCACGTGTGCCTGGTGGGGGCGGGAGCCAGTTCCGGAGCTGCACACAGGTACAGCAGTGCAGCTGCGCGGGTGGGAACTTAGACGTGTGTCTCTGGGGCCCCCGTGAGCCTGCTGCAGATCTAAATGGCATTTTCGCTGCACGCCCGGAAGGGATTTCTGTGTGGTCAGCTGCACACAGGTTGTCCAGGGTGACCCGCAAGACACAGGCCATGGCGGTCCTTTTGGGGGCCGGCGAAGAGGGTTTGAATGATCAATTTATGGCTTTGTGAACTGTTTGAAATCTTTCTCCTCATGTGTGTGTCCGTCCATGTAAAGTGATGTCTCCTGAGTTACCCAGCTTTTAAGCGTATGCATTACTTTGATCTTTGTTTAATCTCTTTTTTTTAAAAAAGATTTTTTATTTATTTATTTATCTTTAGAAGGGAAGGGAAGGAGAGGAGGAATTGTTGGGGTTAATCTCTTTTTAAAACTCAAATATTATACAAATTTTCTATAATAAAAACATTCAGGCCCTGGTGTCTCTTTAATACATTCTGATTTCTTTGTTGTTGAGAGAAATGAAATAAGATTGGAATAAAGTCCCTATTCTCCAAGGTTGTGGGTTCAATCCTCAGTCAGGGCACATATAAGAATCGACCAACAAATGTGTGAGTGAAGCAACAAAATAAATGTTTCTCTTTCTAAAATCAAGAAATAAAAATTAAAACTAAATAAGTAAATAAAGAAGACCGTTTATGAACTGGGAGATTTGCTGTTTTTAAGATGTCAGCCCCCCCAAATAGAATTAAGGATTTAGTGTAGTCCCAATAAAAATCTCAACATCCTTTAAACAAAAAGAAGGAAATGGACAGGCCAATTGTTACATCTGTGGGGAAAGACTAAGGACTTGGCATCTTCAAAACCATCTTGATAGAGAAGCGAGCTGACGGCCCCTGGTGGGGGTCCCGGGAGCACCGTGGGCAGCTCCCGGGGGTCGGGCCTCGTGAGCTCCGAGAGGCCAGGCAGCCGCCCAGCTGGCGCACTGTGGGGGGGCCCCCCTGGGGGGCCCCCCACACCGACCCCACCCCCGTACTGAGGGCTGCGGGCCACTGCCAGGCTCCTGGGCCAGGAGGGACCCGGTGCGGTGGGGGGAGGGGCGGGAGAGGCCCGAGGCCAGTGGGACGAGCGTGGGCTCCGGGCCCTGATCCACCGCCTACAAGTCCATTTCTTCACCAGCTCGTTTTCTGTGGCAGATTCACAGGAAGCAGCTCATGGAACCCTTAAAACCCAAACTTCGGAAGGCAAATGACAGGAGGAACCGTGTCAGCTGTTAAATGAACGAAGCCGTGTTGTCTCCATATTATACAAATACCTGGATGTGTCCACACTTCTGTGCATGGAATCAAGTACCAAAGTGTTGTCCCTGGACTTGAGATTAAAATGACTTTCTGTCCTTCCTGCAGTGGTCGGTACTTTGCAAACCCTCCGCCAGGAGCGCACCCTACTCCGTGGTCGGCATGTCTGCACCTGGACCCAAATCTGGGCAGGTGGGTGAGGAGGGCCTTCTGGCCAGTAAAGGGAAGAGGTGCTGGTTTCATTTTTTTTTTGGAAAAATAATTAAACAATCATGAAACAGGAAAAAGCTGTCACGTCTTTTTTTTTTTTTTAATTATTTATCTTTAGAGAGGGGAAGGGAGGGAAGACAAAGAGAGAAACATAGATCAGTTGTCTCTCACACACGCCCTGACCTGGAACGGGACCTGTAACCTGGGCTTGTGCCGGGACCAGGAATTGAACTGGCAACCTTCCATTTTGTGGGAGGACACGCAACCAGCTGAGCCACACTGGTCGGGGTGGCTGTCCCATCTGAATAAAAGTTAGATGGCCTGTTGCGCTTTTCTGTCCCCGAGTTGAGTGCCAGAAGGGCAGCCTTAAGGGGCAGGAAGTGGTAACTGGTGGGTGGGGAACCGAGAGGAGGGGAGACTGGACGCACCTCTCTGAGCAGCCGGCAGGCGCACAGGGGCCATGGGGCCAGGCGCGCTGTCTCACTGTCTGCATCGTCGCTGGTTTCCAGGACGGCCTCTCCCGTGTGTTTGGCTTCCTCGCTCCACTTTTGGGGTGCTGTCCCTCGACCTCTCCACGCGGGTGTGCCTGTGTGGGGGTGGTGTTGGGCCAGGGGCAGCTACAGGCCTCGGCTGGACGTCCGCCTGAGGCCCCTCGGGAGAGAGTTGCCTCCTCTGAGGTCGCTAAGGTGAAGGGTTGTCCGACGAGCCCCACACTCCGCCCTGGGATAAATGCACCTCCTCTGAGACCCGAGACCAGCACAGGGAGAGAGGCAAGGTGACTCAGAGGAGAGAACAGGAGACGGGGGGGAATGCGGGGAGAGAGAGCGGCCTGGGACCCAGCCCAAGTGTCGGGACCCACAGGGCCTTCCTCACTGGGACGCCTCCTTGACGAGCTGGTCTGAGCTGGGTGTCTGCTCCCTCCGTCCACCTGAGACTGGGCTTCCTCTCACCCTCCTGCCAAACATCTGGACGACTCACGGAGGTTCCAGGCCACAAAGGTGCCAAATTCCAAAAGTGGAAGGCAGACGGACCCATTCTCTGATCACGATGTAATGGAACAGAAGACCAATGAGCAAGGGTGAGCGGGGAGGGTGGGTGGGGGAAGAATCTGAGCAGACACGTCTTGGAAGCAGATGTGGGGATGTCATCGCACCCCTCGGAGACACTCACCCTCGTTGCTCATCGTGTCACCGAGTGGCAGCGGGGGTCCTGCCGCCCAGCCCTGCTGCCTGCCGCCAGCCTCCAGGCAAAGCTCCAGAGGCAGACACTGGGTGATAGAGGAAAGGCGTCTGGATTCCAGAGCCCACACTGAGCTTGTGGAGGCGCAGCTTTCATCACTTACACCTGTCAGTTAAGGCTAAACTCTAACACCTGGGTTCTCCTAGCATTTCCCCCTGTTTCCAGTTATCTTATTTCTATAGGGTTAGTTTACAAGCTAAAACAACATCAGATACAAAAGCTACACAATTTGGGGAGAACAGCAGGCTTCTGCCCCAGAGCCTGTCCACTCTAGAACGCCCAAAGGAGAATGACCCTGCCACCCTCTGCCAGGCCTACTCCATCCCAGGCTGCACCCGGAGTTCCTTCCCATCCAAAAAACTGCCCATTGGGAAAGGCAGGAAGCTGCAGTGCGGCCATCCAGGCCTCCGCCAGGAAGAAGAGCCAATAACCACCCCCTGACCCCAGAGCCCAAGGACGCTTCTTTTATTTCAAATCTTCTCACCCATAATTCCATGCACTCTGGAGACATCCAGCTTCTCAACCAATCCCGTTCTAGACGGCTTACTGTTGCCTGGCAAACTCCTCCCATGGCCCCTCCTACTCCCCCCAGTGGTCCAATCAGGTCTCTGTATCAATTAGGGCTGGGGTCCCCAACCTCCAGGACACGGACTGCCTGTTAGGAACTGGGCGGCACAGCAGGAGGTGAGCTTCAATGTGATGCGCTTGAACCATCCTGAAACCATCCCCCTGCCCTGGTCTGTGGAATAATTGTCTTCCATGAAACCATTCCCTGGTGCTGCTGGGACCGGGATTAGGGACCGCTGACTTCAGAGCACACCTCTGCAGGAGTAGGTAGGCGGGACTGGGAGACCGCCCATGCTGGTGCTGGGGAGGACACGAGGGATCAGGAACCGCACACGCTGCCACTCTGGGAATTAGTTTCTTAGTTTCTTAAAAGCAACACGCATCCGGCTGGTGTGGCTCAGTGGACTGAGTGCCAGCCTGTGAACTGGAAGGGTTCGATTCCCAGCCAGGGCACACGCCTGGGTTGCAGGCCAGGTCCCCAGTAGAGGGCGCTGGGGAGGCAACAACGCATTGATGTTTCTCCCCCTCTCTTTCTCTCTCCCCCTCACTCTAAAAATAAAGAAAAATGAAATCTTAAAAAAAAAAAGCTACATGCACAGTCACCATACAGCCGACACCCCTAGGTCTCCCTCCGTGGGAATCGAAACACACGCTCATGCAGGCCTGGCACACAAAGGCTCACAGCAGCTCCGTTCGCAGCAGCTGGAGCGGAGGCGCCCGGCGCCTGCCAGCCGGGCCACGGATGGCGAGGTGCCGAGTGGCCACGCAGGGACAGCGGCACGGCAGCAGAAAGGTACAGGCTACTGATGAAACGGTCACGCAGACACGTCTGCAAGCGCCGTGGTCAGGGGAGCAGCCAGACACAAAGGACCGCGTGCTGTGGGCCGCCCTTCCTATGAGCTTCTGGAAAGGGACCGGCGGGGTGAGCAGATCTGTGGCCGCAGAGGTCGGGGCGTGGCGGTGGTGGGCTGGCCAAGGTGCACCCGGGACGTCCACCGACTGTAGCAGGAATTTCCTTCACTGCCCCAGGGGCTTTCTTTGCTTCTCTCTGGGGACAGCCAGATCATAGAGCGCTGTCCTGCCATAAAAACACAGAATATTTTTTCTTGCCACAGCAGACAAAGATGTCAAGTTAAAAAGAAGCAGATTCCGGAACTCCATGCACAAAGCGGCCCTGTGTTCGTTCGCTCCAGCTCTGCCTGGAAATAGGTGCGCCTGACCTTGGCTCCGGGAACGCGTGTCGGCTACGTAAGGGCATGAGTATGAAAGGAATCTGTGAGGAGCCGGGGGACCCCCCGCTCTGGGGCGCCCCCCACCCCCTCCTGTGTTCTCACACCTCATCACGGCAGCGGCTGGGCGGCTGTGTGCATTTTCCAGAACGGATGGGGCCCACGTGGAGAACGGGTGTGTCTGGCTGTAGGTAAGCCCTACCTCCCGAAAGCAGAAACCACGGTGGCACTGGAGAAATGGGACCACGCCGTGAGGGCTGCCCCCACCCCTGTGCTGTTGTCACGCGAGAGGGCAGCCCTGGGGGGGGGCAGGGGGAGGCCTGGCTCCCCATCCTCAGTGGGAACGCGGCCTGGCTGCTGCTTGGGCTTCACCCAGACCGGTGGCCGCCAGAACCGGGAGAGGGGAGATTTGGGCTGTGTCGCCCTGTCCACACAGCGGCGCTTTGTGACGGCCACACCGAGGGAGCTGAGACGCCCAGCAGGAGGGGCTTTCTGGGCTGAAACCAGAGCATCTTGAGCAAGCGGGGACGTGGGTCCCCCTGCACTTGAAAGAGCTACAGTACTTTTTGAACCTGAGCCAAGACGCTTTGGGGCAGCTCCGGCTCCGGTGGTGGTTTAAGGTTCTCATGGACCAAAGCTGGTCAGTTTTCTGCGCCACAGTTCCCCTCTGAGTCTGCGTCTGTCCCTCTGGTGTCCCGCTTGGTGGAGCACTTGGGGCCATCTGCCGAGGCTGGCCGTGGGCATCCGGGGTCGGGGCGGGCAGGGGTGCCCTTGGCCTTCCCGCAGCACACCTCCGCTTCCCGCCTTTGAGAAGAGGACACACTCTGGGCGTGGCCCCCGAGGGCCACAGCGATGCTCTGGCTTCCAGCTGGACCAGGCGGCCAGGAGGACAACCTGCTGAGTGGCCCTCACCTTCCTTGGTGTCTGTCCCTGAGCCAGAGACACTGGTGGCTTTGACTCAGAAAGCAGCAGCCAGCACTGGGGTGGCAGGACCCCAGAGGCCACCCTGGAGGAGGGGCTGCGCTGTCTCCAGGGAGCACAGCTGCTTGTCCCCTCCCTCGGCTTTGCTATTTCCTCCTGGGTCAGACCAGCAGATGCACCGATGAGCCGACCAGAGAGACCCCAGGAAGAACACTGCTCTGCCACCCACCACCTGTCCGTTATCCATCCCGGCTCCTGGGGCAGCTGCTTTTACCTGGACCACGGCTGTGGACATCTCCGGCCTGGCCCTGTGAGGACCGACTTTGCAGCTGTCAGGCAACCAGATGCAAACACAGGTTTTGTCCTCACATGGCTGGGTCTTGCCTGGATGGTCCGAGCTCTCCCGGTCTCCCCCACCGTGGTCAGCCGCAGGAAACCCGGTCCCTCTGCGGGGAGCCGCCGAGGAGCCCCCGGAGCCCTCTCCCTCTGGCTGTGGTCACACAGCTGTGCGGCTGGGGCCTCGGTGACTCCCTCCTCGGTGAGGCCAGCCCTGGACGAGGCCTCTGGAAGCACAGCGGCCCTATAGTTTCCTTTCCACCCTACAGTTTCTCAGGCGCAAGTGTTGAGAGGTGTCGCTGGCCCCTGACACTGGTGGCCAGGTGCCAGGAGGGAGAGGTGACCCTGGGAAGGGGTGTGGATTCCTCCCAAGGTCGGGTCCGAGCAAGGGGACCTATTTGTATGTCCAGGGTGGGGGCGGGGGCAGTGTACTCTTTCAGGAGTCTTGTCTTATGTTTTCCATATATACAAAATTTATATATGCTAAATTGAAATTGTATTTATATTTTGTCTTTTAATATATTAAATATATTTTAAAATTTATTTTTATATATTGTGTTTTTCATTTATATAAAATAGTATAGTTGATGGCAAAAATGTATTTAGAGCTTGCCTTTTAAATATTTTATATGTTGTGTTTTTTTGTACATACAAAGCAGCACAGAGGAAAGATGCTATACAGTTGAGACAGAATGTGTTAAACAGGGCAGATTTCAAGGTGGTCGCCGAGTCTGTGTTCATGTATGTGTATATCTGCGGAGTTACCACTCAGATCCCTCCGGCCCCCTGAGAGGTCCTCTCTATTCGGGCTTCTTCCACCATAGATTACTTTGCCTTTTTTCAGAACCTCACAAAATGGAATCGGGCAGTGCGTTCTCTGTCCTGGGTGACTTGTTTCACTCAGCACCCCTTTTCACGGCTGCGTAGTATTCCACTGGCCGTCTGTATTTCGGCCTCTGATCGTCTGTTGACAGAGTCTGGGTAGTTCTGTTACAGAACAGCAGCTGGGGTTTGCCCAGCCACCACCCTTGAGGCAAAACTTCAGAGGGAAAGCCGTGGTGATAAAGGAAAGCAGTCTTTATTCAAAAGCTGCACAATTTTGGAATAACAGCTTCCGTTAGTCACTTAAGCCTATCAATTAAGGCTAAACTCTTTAACTCTTTTAGTCTCAGCTTTAATCACTTAAGTCTATCAATTAAGGCTGAACTCTAACACCAGAGTTCTCCTAGCATTCCCCTGTTAATTTTTAATTATCTTATTTCTATACCAGGGGTATCAAACTCATTTTCACTGGGGGCCACATCAGCCTCCAGGTGGCCTTCAAAGGACCGAATGTAGTTTTAGGACTGTATAAATGTAACTACTTCTTAACCAGGGGCAAGGAGCTCAGCGCTGCCTCTGGGTAGAAACAAGGGGGAGGGCTGGATTTGGCCCTCAGGCCTTGTGTTGGCCACCTCTGTTCTATAGGGTTTATTTCCAAACTAAGACAACATGAGATACAAAAGCTACACAATTCTGGAAGAACGGCAGGCTTCTGCCTCAGAGCCTCTTCCCTCTAGAACACCCAAAGAAGAACACCCACCCTCTGCCAGGCCAGCCTGACCCTAGACTGAACCCGGAGTTCCTTCCCATCCAAAATACAGCCGCTGGGAAAGACAGGCGGCTGCAGCCTGGTCGCCCAGGCGTCCTGGAGGAAGAAGAGACCTAGAGCCAGACAGAACCCACCAAGGAGCCGGAGAGCTCGAGAGCCTGAGGTCAGCGAGCCAGCCTCCTTTTTATTGGTGGAGCTCAGGGGGGCATTCAGCTCAGCCAATCCTGTCCTAGGCTGCTTACCGCAGCCTGGGCAAACTCCTCCCATGATCCCTCCTACTTATCCTCAGTGAGCCAATCAGAGCTCTGTATCAGTTCCAAGCCTTGGACCATGCAGATACTGAGACTGGCTGCTCCTCGTGGGGAGGATCTGTGAGCTCGGGGAAGGAGACCGTCATCGAGAAGTGAGCAGTGTGGGTCAGAGGGTAGATGAAGCCGGCTTGCTCTTCCGGAAACTTCCATCAGAGCCCACACCCAACCCTGGGCGACAGTGCCTGCTGTGTCCAATCCTTGCCAGCAGTCGCTTTGATTCAAGTTAAAAAGGTGCCCTAAAAGAAAAAGGGCATCTCACTCTGATTTGTTTTTTTAAGTTACTTTTAAAAAGCTTCATGTCTTTTCTTCCTCTCTCTTCCTTTGGCGAGCCGCAGCCAGGAGGGAGGCTGAGCGTCACCCTTGGATTCACTTGCCTTCGGTACACTTGCTGCGTAAGAATTGACCACGTATTTCACTCGAACCCTTTACCACTTTCCATTTCATCACTCCTCTTTTTTTACATCTGTGAACAATCTTTGTACGTCAGAGAATCTGGGGCGTTGCAATGGAAGGGCATAGAAAGGAAATGGTTGATTTGATAGCTGCAGCAAGTGGGCCGTTCTGAGGCCGGTTTGGAAGAATGAGCTCAGCTAGGGAATGAGGCTGCTTCTTGGCCTGTGGGCCTCCGCCACACAACAGCAACGCTGGTAGTTCGATGGTGGTTCACACTTTGGAGGGAGGCAAGCCCGGAACTGGAAGGCCACGGTGCTTCTCCGCCTTCTTTCCCAGTGGGTGGAGGGCCCGCCCACTTCTGCCCCTCGGGCTTGCTCTCCAGCCTGGTGGGGCCTCAGCAACCTTCCTAAGCAAAAGTTCCCCCTGGTTCGCAGTGACCTGAGCTGATGTGCATTGACACCGTGTCCTGATGAGGTTTTGTCTGGGCTTTGAAGGTGGAGAGGGAGCTGGGGTGATGAGGGGGAGTGAGGAAGGCTGGGATGGTGGGCCAGGAAGATTCACATAAATGGAAAGATGCGGTAATGAAGCAAGGCATCCATGGGCCATGGTGGCGGGTCCTGTCCCCGTTTGTATCAGGGCCAGGCCGTGTTGCAGTAGAACAAAATCCAGTGCTTGGGCTTGAGGTTGGGAAGCCCCAGAACCTCCAAGTTCTTGAGCAGACAACCGGATGGGGGGTCCTCCGGCCGGGTACTAGTGCCCCTGGTGAGAACCATGAAAAAGGGTATCTCAGGGATGAGAACAACCGAAGAGGGGAAGCGGAAGGTTTGAGAAGAGCACCCCCACCTCAGACAACCTAGAGGCTGCGGCCAGGGCTGAGCACCCTCCAGTCTGAGGGCAGACTGGACCCCGCAGGGAGGCGGTTGGAGGCGTCCCTCCCAGCCAAACCCCTGGGAAGGGATGGACCCAGCCCTGGGGTTTGGGACAATGAGACAGACGAGGGGACGAGTTATCACCTTCGATAGGATATTTTCGTCCTGAGCTCCAGAGGGACCTGCCTATTGCTGGCCACGAAGGCGGGTGTGGAGGAGGCTGTCTGCAGAGCCTGGAGACATGGGGAAGGGTTAGGACCCTCTCCCCCAACCTCAGAGAGACAGGGTTAGGGGTCAGCCTGGGCCCAGCTTCCGCTGCCCACTGCTCCCCTGGCTGCAAGTCTCGGGAGGCTGGGGGAGGGGGAGAAATAGAGAATGTCCCTGAACGACCACCAGCATGTTAGGGTGGTCGGCGACACGGGCTGTGAGGAAATTCACGAGGAGAAGCCAGTGCAGAGAGTCAAGTTTTATTCACTCTCCCAGGGAGGAGAGGGGCTGGTGTAGGGACAGACGCCAGCCCTGAGGGGCAAGGTGGAGCTTTGAGCTTTTATTGGGTTACAATTGGATTAGAAAAGGGTGGGGGTTCTGCTGTCCTGGGGCCCCTGGGCTGCTGGGGCATCGGAATCAGAGGCTGCAGCTTGCTCCCCTGTTGTCTTCTGCCTGGGCCTCTCGGAGGCGTTAGTCCTGTTCTGCTCTCGCTTTCCAGTAATTCCAGACCTGGGGACAAATGCTCATAAGAGTAAAAGGGCGTCGTGTTTAACGAGGTCACAGGCCTGCTGGGCGGACAGTGGCACGAAAGTGAATGGCGTCCCTTCAGTCATTTCATTTAAAAGAGAAGATCTTTGGCCCTGGCTGGTGTGGTTGAGAGGACTGAGCACCAGCCTGCAAACCGAAAGGTCGCCTGTTCCATTCCCAGTCAGGGCACATGCCTGGGTTGCAGGCCAGGTCCCCAGTAGGGGGCGTGCGAGAGGCAACTACACATTGATGTTTCTCTTCCTCCCTTCCTCTCTAAGAATAAATAAATAAAATCTTTAGAATAGAACAAAAAGAAAGGAGATCTCTGTAGAGATGCCCAAGGCACATGTCTCATGACACCGGTGGATATACCACATTTTGCTGTGTATGATGTGTACCCACATTTTTGGCCCAAACTTTAAGGAAAAAAACAATTTTTTTTAAATTTTGAATTTAATTTTTTACTTACTGATATTTAGAAACAAAACCGATGATCATATTCCAGGGTATTAGTTTGCAAGGATATCGTTATTGCTTTCCAGAGTTACACTTTTAAGGCATAAGCATGAGTAAAAGAATCAAAAACATTTATGTAGGTATGGAATTAGTATTACCCATGTATAATGCGCATCCTATTTTTCCCTGAAAAAATCTGGGCAGAAAGTGCACATTATACACGGCAAAATACGGTAAGTGTTAGGTCTTCAAACTGGATCAAAATATGAAATCGAGCGAAGCCGAGGGCTTGTGGGGTAGAAAAGGGAAGGGAGCGGAGGAGGGAGGCGCCCGTTCTTCACGTTCGAGGCGCTGCACTATTAATCTAGGCCAGAAGGGGGCATTGGTACTGCGGCAATGGGAAAAGAGACCGCCGGGAGATGGCTTGACCCTTTGCGGACACCGTACGGGGCCTCCTGGAGGGGGGCGGGGGGAAGGTTCCACTGCCCGGAAACGGAAGTTTAATTTTTGCGTCCTTTTCGTTTATTGCCGCCGGCTGTCAATGCCTCTTGGGTGGTACACGGGGAATAGGGGAGGGTAATACGAAGTAATCCACGGCCGGATGAAATTGGCAGAACCTCGCCTGGGTAGAGGGTGCGGGGAAGGAGGACGGAGTGCTGTGGAGGCCGGCATTTCAGGGGGTCGGGGAGGGAACGCGGGGGTCGCTGTTGGTGCCCGCGCTCTGCGGACGCCGACGTCTGGCTTCCCCACAGGTGCCCGGCCTCGTAGCCAAGGTGCGCGGGGGCCTTGCCTGGGACCTTCTCCGGGACGCGCCGGGCCCCGGGGCGAGGGCAGCAGCGACTTTGCGAGGGTCTCCGGGGGCCCGGGAGAGGCCGGCGGACGTGCCCGTCGCCAGAAAGTGCTTGATTCTCAGCGCATTCCCGTGTCCTTTGTTTTGCAGCCTCGCAAACCTGCGGAAACCAAGGACTCCCCACTCCCAGCCAGGCGGAAGGAGGCTGGATGTGAGTGGTCGCGCCGGCGTGAGCCGGTGGGTGGAGCGGCCTCAAAATTTGTTGGCTGGAGTGTTATCCTCCTTAACTAATGCTAAACGTTTTGAAAACCGTCACGAGTGAATTCGTTTTGCTTCGTCGTGGTTTGAGTTTGGTGCCGTGACTAGCGGTCTTGCTGGGCGAAGCTGCGGAGACGCGTGCCCCGCCAGCCTGGAGTCCGAGCCTCGGGCTCCGTTCTGGGCCGAGCGCGGACCCTGCTCGCGGTGACCTTGCCTTACTGATTATTTCACGGAGGGGATGCATCGGGAACGTAAGGCCGCGGACCCAGAGGTGGTAGGCCCGTCCACGGGCCAGTGTCTCCTCGTGTCTGCACCGAGCAGGGCAGGGGGCCAACAGGGCTCTCACTTTTCACGAGACAGACTTCGAGTTCACACGTTGTGTTAGCCCCGAGGCCTCCCGTTTCTGCTACACCAGAGCTCCCTTTCTCTCGCAGCTGGGTCACCAAGAGGAAGGCAGGTGGTCCTTGTGCACGGGCGGGGCTGAGGCCCTGACCCTCGGATGCTCCTTGTCTGCAGTGGGATGCAACGGTGGTGTGGGGGAGGGGGCCTTAGATTCACAGGAAGGGAACAATCTTGCTTATGTCCTTGAGATTCAAGCTACAAACCACAGTGAATTATCACCAAAAGCAAAACAAACAAAAAAAATTGATTAAGTAGGTTCTTTTCCAGATGGAAAGAATTTTGGCCACGGAGCCTGACCTCCTCCCCACTCAGGGCACTGGAGTGGTCGGGTCCTCCCCGTGCCCCAAGGCCCCCATCTGTACCCTCCTGCAGTGTGGGGCGGAGGGGCGACCCTGAGGTCAGGGCCAGAGGTCCAGCCCCTTGCCAGCCCTCCTGGGAACTTCGTGGCAGACGTAGGGACATTCGCACCTTGTCACCCCCTCACCCCCCTCCAGTGGCTTCCTGGATGGATGTTGGGGACCTCAGGAAAGCGCATGTGGTGCTCACTCGCGGGATGAGAGGTGTGGACTCAGTGGCCACGTTGACCATCCATTCTAGGGGTGCAGGCCCCAGGGTGCTGCTCGGCCCCTGAAGTAATGCTGCAGGGTCCGGGTGCGGAGGGCCAAGGGACCCCTGGCCCTCTGGTCACAGGAGGAGTCGCCCCAGCCCACTGCGCAGTTGCAGACGGGGCGCCACCTGCTGTGGTTGCTACCTGTGAGTGGCCACACGGGGGCAGGGCTGGGATGGCTTCCACGCACACATCTTCCCACACTGGGGTCGAGAGTGAGCAGGGTGCGCGGATGGCTGTGCACTGTCTGTACTCAGGGCGCGCATGACCGGGACACGGAGTGGTGTGTGAGCATGGTGCTTGAGGCGTGTGTGTTGGGTCGGTATGTGTGGCGAGTGTGTTTGTGTGTTCATGGTGTGTGTGTGTGGGGAATGTGCTGTGCCACATGTGAGATGAGTGCAGAGTTGCAGTGTGAGTGTGCCATGGGTGGGGCTCTGTGTCCGGTCCCTCCGGAGCCGTCCCGTCCCCCCCACCCCGTCAGGGGTCAGAGGACTTCACAGAACCTCTGGCCACTGGCGCCAGCTGAGAGTGGGTAACCATGGCAACAGATGCTCCTGCAGCTCCGGGAAGCAGGGCTGGGGGTGTGTGCTGGGCACCCCAGGACTGTGAGCTTGGGAGAGGGGAAGTGCATGGTGAGGAACCCAGTCTGAGTTCAGGAGGAGCACTGCCCTCCTTGGTCCCTGCTGCTTGGCCAGGTTGTCACTGGGGTCCTTCGTAGGCCTGGGGCCCAAAGATTCCTGCTGTCCGCACGCCCCCATCCATGCACGTGCAAAGCAAAGAACCTCCTGCTGCTGGGTGTGGAGGTGCTGCCAGTGCCCTTAGGGGCCCGATCAGAGGGGGACTGTCTGTTCCGAAGAGGCCTGGGCTGAGACCCACTGCTGGGACTTGGGACAAGTGAACAGACTGCAAGATCAGAGGGAGCCCGCGGAGGGGAGAGGACCTGGGTCAGGAGCTCGCCGGGCGCTCGGGAGAAGAGGCTGGACTGGGTCGGCACATAGCCCTCTGCAGGAAAGGGCTGGCCCAGCGCCTCCAGGCTGGAACTTGGACATACCCGAGCTCCCTTCCCACCTCCGTCTGAGCCAGTGGTGGATGACACACCTCTGTTCTTTCCCAGGGTAACATGTGGGCTATACCAGTCTTCTTCCTGTGTTTCATTCATTCATGTGTTCCCTCATTCACGCACACTCACGCATGCACTCACGTGTTCATGGCCTTTATCAGGTGTGATGTTTCTCCAGAGCATGCCAGATGGCAGAAGCAGAGCTACCTGGGAACTGGTCTGAAGGTAAGCCCTGATGACTCAGTGCACACATGTTCCCTACTGTGTGGGCTGGACCTGACAGCGCCCCTGGCCTGGCCACAGAGTCCCCTCTGTGAGGCCAGTCGATGCCCGTTCTCTCTGGACCGTTCTCCAGGGGTGTGTTTTATCCCCAGACACGCACACACCCTTTTCTCCCTTCCTCACCAACGGCAGTTGACTATTTGCTCTATTTCCACCTATGTTGTTTTGCTGAACAGTGTGGCTTAGAGACGCTGGTTTCCCGTCGTTTCAGGAACAGCCTTCCCTTCCCAGCCCTTTTTTCTTTTCACACACAGCCCTCCCTGGTGGTCCGCCCAGGGCCTATTCCCTGTCCCACCGCCCCCACCCCATGCTCCCCAACCAGAACGAGTGGGTTTGTTTTCGACCTAAGCAATCGGGTGTTTATTATACACTGGGGCCACCGGGTGAGACTGAAGGAAGCCGGCAGGATTTAGAGAGAGTGGCACCCACGGTGGCCAGGGTGGCTTCATGACCACAAGGCTTGTCCTTTATTCCCGTCAGCGTGCTTCCCGGCCAGAGCTCGAGGGGCAAAGCCTGCCCCCTGCCTGCCCTGGCCCCCCTCCCAGACTGGAGGCCCTGGTAGGAGGGCAGGGCACCAGCACTGGACCCTCCCGCAGGGGGAGAGGGCGGGGCAGGGCTGGAAGGATGCTTGAGGGGGTAGGTGTGTGTTTGCAGAACCCAAACTCGGCTGCACCGCCAGCACAGTGGTGACCGAGCATGGGCTGGGGCTGTGGGGTCACTGAGGCAGCGGGCCAAGCGCTGTCCCTGGTCGCTGGAGGACAAGGTCCCTGGTGTCCAGTCTATCACAGCGGGAGGGCAGGCTCAGGGTTTCACAGGCAGCTTCTGATGCTTCCTGGTGGGCCTGGAAGAGCCACTGCGGGTTGGGCTGGGCAGAGGGCGGGGCTCAAGGGTGGGTCTGGGAGGAGGTAGGGACTTTGGCAGCTGGGGCATGGTGGGCAGTGAGCAGCTCGGTGACCCAACTCCTCTCCAGCTGTGCCGCCCCGGCCCCGACCTCCTTGCATCTCAGTAAGGGGCTCCGTCTTCCCCGTCCAGCCCTGAAAGGTCCCTTGTGTCTGTGCTCTGTCCCTTCTTCACCCTGCCACCAAGATGTTGGGCCCCCAGCTCAGAGTGACCTCCCAACTGTCCGAACCTGCTCTGTTCCCAAGCTCCTGCCCAAGCACCTCCGTTCATTTAACTTTCCACATCAGACTGTGGCACGCCCCCGTGTCACCTCAGTGGGGCTGCCCCCTGCCCAGAGGGCCGCCTCCCCACTCAGTCCCCTGGCAAGCGTGCCCTGCCCCCGCCTTTGCTCACTGAGTACACCCCGCTTCTCTCCCGTCCAGAGCCCCCAGCAGCCCCCCCCCAGGGGCCCCCCACTTGCCCTTCCTGCCTGGACTTTTATCCCCAGGGCTTGGCGGGCAGGCTCCTCATCCTGCAGGGCTCACCCCAAATCCGAGTCCTCAGAGAGCCCGCCCACCCCCACCCCTGTCTACAGCCCAGTCCTCGATGCTTCTGTCTCCTGTGTCTTATGTGCTCTCCGGGCCCCTAACGGCAGCCCCGGGGCTCTGGCCGGGCCCTGGTTCACTGTGTGCCCGCAGACCCGGGTGAGAGCCCAGCCGAGACCCAGCTGAGACCCGGGTGAGAGCACGAGCAGGCCTCCGCTGGGCACCGCTGGAAAGAACGACGGGCTCCTCCTCCGGCCAGAGGCTGGGACACCACAGGGCAGATGGAGGGGGCCTGTCCTCAGCTCCTAGGCAGTCCTAGGAGCTGGCTCCCCTAGTATTCCAGGAACCCCGCCCACCGCAGCTTCTGGATTGTTCTCTGGTTGTCATGCCTGAGGAGAGAGGCTCAAAGGGGCTGCCAGGTCTGGGACTGGCTCTTCTTGGGGGGGGCAGGACCCAGGTCCGTGGGGCTTGAATAGGCGCACCCTCCCTCCTCCTCCTGGGGCTCTGACCTTGAGCACTGGGGTGTTATGCGACCTTGGCCAGAAGCACTGCGGCCAGCAGCATCCCCGCTGTCAGGGCGGGGCAGCCCCCAGGCAGGAGGGCAGGGCCTAAGGAAGGAAAGGCGGAAGGCGGGGGACGTGGGGGCGTGTCACTCACCCCCATTCCTCGAGGGTGGGCGAGGAGCACAGGACTGCCCCTGCGACCCCCCGAGTTCATGTCTCAGCACCCCTCCCCATTCCCCTGCCCCAGACACAGGCCCCACCTGGTCCAGCTCCCAGGCCACCTTTGCCCCTGAGGTGGGTCAGGGTGGGGAGGGGGAGGGTGGCAGAAGATGACTCCAGGAAGGACCGACCCCCTCAAGTGACCACATGGGAGCCCGGGTTCCATGGGACCAGGAGCCCAAAGGGGGGGGTGTCTCCCAAAAGACTTTTCCCCGGGGCAGACCACCCACCCCCTGGCCCTCAGTCTCCGTCATAAACGTGCCCAGGCCTACCTGTTCTCCCTCCTGCACTGGTAACACACGACGTGCTCTGCGTGGTTCCAGGCGCGGAGAGCGTGCTAGGGACTCCCGATGTTCCTGGAAGCCAGGGACAGGGAGAGAGTAGGCAGCCCCTGTAGCCGCAGGGGCGCGCCAACCCCAGTGGCGCAGGCACCTTTACCTGCAGCCACCTGGTGGCGGGCGGAGGGCTGCACCTCACCTGCCTGGGGTGTGGGTGACGGGGTGCTGGCGGCCTCGGGCGTGAGCGTGGGCAGCAGGGTACTGAGGACCCCATCGTTGGCCTCGGGCACGATGTCCAGCAGCCTGCACAGCAGCTCGTACACGTGGACGCTCTCGAAGGGCTCCACCTGCAGGCCCTTCCTGAAGCTGGGGCCCACGGCGCGGAAGATGGTCTTCATGTCCATGTCCCCGTTGTCGAAGCCGTGCTCCCCGTTGTTGAACTGCACGTTCACTCTCTGTGGGGGCGGCAGGGGCGGGGCGTCGGAGTGTGCGCGGGCTCCGCCCACCGCCCTCTCTTTTCTGCGCCAGCAGCAGGGCAGAGGCTTCCCGAGGGAGTGCGCACAGGGGTGGGGGGGCGGTTGGGGCACAGCACGGACACTGAGCCTCCAGTGCCCTGCATTCTGAGCCTCAACAGCTCAGTAGCCCATGAGAGCCCCTCTGAAGACTTGGGGACAGGAACAGGGGACCCAGTAAATGGCGGTGGGGGGTGGAGGTGGCCACCCCCAGGCAGCAGCCGGCCTGCCCACCCCCCTCCGTGACCGCCTGTCTCCTCAGCACTTTCTCCCCGGGGCCCCCCTCCCGTCTTGCCTCCCCTTCAGCCCTTCCCGGGCCCTCAGCCTGTGGGGGACCGGGCCCTTGGTGCTGCCTGTCTCTGTCACTCTAGTGACTGATCTTCTCATACTTGTGCTGCTGGTGCACACACATGCAAACATGTGCACGGACACATGCACACACACGTGTGTGCCCACATACAGGCACACGCACGCACGCTCCCAGTGCATGGTGGTGACCCTGTCCCTTCGGTGGTCAGTGCCCCTCGAATCGGGGACTGGCCAGAAACGAGGGTGCCCCTCACAGGGCGGAGGGAGACCCAGCAGCCCCGAGTCCCGCAGGCGGCTCAGCTCACCCCGTGGATGACGTAGCCGGGGTCGCTGTACATGAGCAGGGGCGTGACCCTGGGGTTGTTGGCGTAGTGGAAGGACTTAGGGAAGGACTCCTTCTTGTAGACGTGCAGTCTGGGGTGGGCGTCCTTGAGGGCCCCGTAGACGGCCTCCAGCCTCCCCTCCTTGGGGAGCAGCATCCCGTTGGGGCCGTAGTCCAGCAGCTCGAACTCGATGTCCTTGAAGGTGAAGTTGGGGAACTTGTGCAGCTCCACCAGGTCGCTGGCCTTCTTGTTGACGGTGTTCATGCCGTGGTCGGACGTGACAATGAGGTTGAGGCTGCCCTCCAGGCCGCTGCGCCCGATGCTGTCCCGGAGGTAGCCCACCGTCCTGTCCACCTGCATCACCATGTCCCTCCTCTGCTGGGAGTCGGGGCCGTACCTGTGGCCCGTGGAGTCCGGCTCCCCGAAGTAGAGCGTGACCAGGTCCAGGCCCTCCTCTGTGAACCACCTCATCACGGTGTCGATGTTGGCTCTCCACTCTGTCTCGTTCCTGTAGTTGTGCAGGGCACCCTCCTTCCGGCTCAGCGTCACGGCCGTGCCTTGGTAGGTGACGTTCCCGCCAGGGTAGAAGAAGGAGCCGGTCCTCAGGCCCTGGGGGGAAGGCGGCGTTGACGCTGGCACTTGACCCGGGATTGCCGGCACATGGCCCCTCCGGCCTGGCCTCTGTCTGCCCCCGACCCCACCCATCCCGGCTCCGGACCGCTGCCACGGGCCTTTTTACTTCTTCTTATTACTATTAGTTTTACAAGATTGTGTTTATTTACTATTTGAGAGAGGGGAAAGGAGGGACAGAGGGAGAGAAACATCGATGTGAGAAACACCAACCAGTTGCCTCTTACACGCCCCCAACTTGGGAGCCGGCCCACAACCCAGGCATGTGTCCAGACCGGGAATTGAACCAGTGACCCTATGGTTTACAGGCAGGCACTCAATCTACCGAGCCACACCAGCCAGGGGAAAAGAGTTCTATAGCTCTTATCTGGGGCCAATAACAATTTTATAGAGGAGAGGGCAGGCGTGCAGTGGACTCAGCACTAAGGAGATAAGGATGGACAAGTGTCCTCAGATGCTCCGAGTCCTCGGGGCCCCGGGTCTCTGCCCTGAGGCTGAGATGGCCGGGGAGCACCGCCCCCCTTTCCTGGCTGCAGCCCGGCCTCTCCCTGCCGTGTGCACACCCAGGCCAGGAAGCCCCCGGAACGCTGCAGGATGGTGGAATTCCTGGGCTGACAGGGCACCCACCTCCTATTTCCTCTTTGTCCTGAGAATTTACCTGCCCAGCCCCGAGGGAGCTGCAGGAGGGGGATGGACAGAGCCGTCTCCTCCTTCCCTGCCTCGTTGTGGAGTGGGGTTCCTTCCCCCGTACAGCTCCCCTCCCCAGCACCGAAGGGCCCAAAGGTGTGGTTTTCTCTCCAGCTGGGCAGAGGGCCAGCGCTGCTGGTCCCTGGGCTCCAGGGAGGACCCGGCAGGGCCGTGGAGCGGTCGGCAGGTCCTGGTGATTGCTCAGCACCCCCTGACCCAGGGCCGCACTTCCCTGGGCTCTGTGCCAGGGCTCCTGGGAGCGGGCCTGCCTCGGGGCTCAGTGGTCACGGCCTGTCCCCTCCCCTGTCCCCACTGCCGTCCGAGGGGGTGCGGAGGCGGCTTTACCTGCCTCTGGGCCGTGATCCAGATGGGCACGCTGCCGTTGTCCCACCACCTCTGGATGCCCAGCGTGGCGTGGTAGGGCAGCTTCACCTTGGTGGTGGTGTTGTAGAACATGTTGTGGACCACGCCGTGGTTCTCAATGTACTTGCCTGTGGGGAGGGGCGGCAGAGGGGACTCGGGGCGGGCTTTGTCGCACACGGTCGCAGCCCACGCTCTCCGCCCTGCTGCTCACGGTGTGCGGGTGCAGGCATGCACGTGCTCGGGTCACAGGCAGCCTCGCTGGTTTTAGCAAAAGGCTGGCGCGACCAGGCAGCCCTCAGGAGGGGACTAAGGAAATAAGTTACCATCCAGCTGGGAATTAGCATCCAAGGTCAGCACTGAAATAAGCCAAGGCGAGGTCTGCGAGGTGTCTTTTTAAATTTGTGTTTTCCTTGGGAAACTCACACATGCGAGTTCAGAAGATACAAGAGGAGAGGCCATGCGGTGGATGTCCTCTGCCTGTCCCTGCCCATTTGTGACATGTTAAGTGAAATGGTGATGTGCAGAAAGGACAGCAGGTGCCGACAGTGGTGTGTGTGGGGCCGTCCGGGGCCCGTGAGGATGAGCCGTCTGCACGGAATGGCGTCCTGCAAAGCCACGGCCCCCAGCGTCTCAGAACCTGGTCTTGTTTGCAAATAAGGTCGTCGCAGATGTGGTAGGCGACCTTACGAGGAGGGCCTTCTGGATGGGGGGCCTTCAACCCAGTGACCGTGCTTCTTATAAGAAAAAGAGATTCCCCTGGTCGGGCCCACAGCTGGGGTGCGTGCTGGTCCCCCCCACCTGCCCATTTGGGGCGAGAGAGGCAACCTATTGCTGTTTCTCCCCCTCTCTCTCTTTCTACCTTCCCCTCTCTTTAAACGTAAATAAATAAAAGCTTTAATAAAAAAAGGAAGAGGGCACAGGGGAGGTGGCCATGTGACGAAGGTGCAGGGGTTGCAGAGATGAGCCCCTAAGCCGAGGGCCAGCCGGGCGGCTGAGGCTGGGAGAGGCAGGACCAGCCTCAGTCTGGAGTCTTGTTCACGGGCAGCTGGGGGTGGGCGGGACGAGCCCCTGAGACCGCAGGAGCCTGGGACTCACCCTTGGGCCTTTCTGAATCCTGACCACATCTCTCCTCCAGAAGGCCTCCCGGGTTGTCACTCTGGCTGTGGTCGCCATTTAAAAAGAGGCCACTGCCTGCATGCTTTTGCCCGCTACCGGTTTCCCCCACAGGGAGGCACCTGCCGATGATGCCCTGGGCCCTGCTCTGTCTCACCTTTGTCTCCACATGGTGCCCCAATGGGACAGGGCGACGTGCGTGCCCTGGTCCCTCTGGTTTCCCAGCCCCCCACCAGCCCCAGGCCCCGCTGGAGGCCGACACTCACCAGTGACCAGGGTGAAGTGGCAAGGACTGGTCATGGTGACGAAGGCCGGGGTCATGTAGCGGGCTTTCACGCCGTCCAGAGCCATGGCGTCCAGGTAGGGGGTCTCCACGTCCTGGTCGTAGTCCCAGCGGAAACCGTCGAAGGACACCAGGAGCAGCTTGTTCCGGGGGCCCTGCCGGCCCACAGGCCGCCCGGCCCCGGAAACCAGGAGGGCGGCCAGAGCCACAGCCAGGAGGATGGCCGAGGGTCTCATGACGGCGCCCCCAGTGGTACAAGCACCGGGCGCGGACCTGTAAGGAGCAGAGCAAAGTCCCAGGGTCATTCGGGGCCAGCCTTATCCTGGGTGTCTTGGAAAATGAGACTGTGCGCTTACCTGTGTCCCAGGGCCTGTCGCCCGCCCGTGCCACCTCTGGCCCGGCCCTCGCCTGGCACCTTCCTTTATTGATTGTGCTCCTCCCCTCGTGCACAGTCAATAAGGGCAGGCGCCAGGAGAGGGTGGGGCCAGAGGTGGCAGGGCTCCTGTAGGCTGGGAGAGGAGGAGGGGTCCGCCCCCTCGGGTGGCCTGGTGTGCACCCTGGCTCTGCGGCAACCCTCCGACCCTATGCCCTGCTCACTGCGACCCCGGTGCCCCTAATTCGGGTGGCCTTTGGGGTATGTGGGCCTCGGGCCTGCCTGGGCCAGGGTCCAGGAGCCGAGGGCCCGCAGCTCAGCCCGGGGTTGGCCTCGTCCGTGGAGCGCCCCAGCCCAGGGAGAGCCTCTTCCCACCCTTCCCTGGGGGCGAGCAGCCTCCTGGCGTGGGGCAGGCAGAACCACCCCCCCGGCTGGGCCTGTGCTGCTGCGCCTTCCTCCTTGGGCCCCAGGGGTCCTTGGAGAGGCTCACGGGTGTGGGCAGTCTCCTTGGCCAGCACGGGGGTCAGAAGAGGAGCTCCCTTGTCCCCTGTGCTCAGGGCCATCGGGCAGGTGTGGGAGGGACCCTGAGTTCAGTGCCCGTGCAGCTCTGTCTGTTACAACCTCTGTGCCTCCCTCTCTCCATCTCTGGGACTCGGTCTCCCCTTTACCAACCTTTTTGTAAAAGTTAAGTTGATTTGGGCGACATTGGTTAATCATTTTACCTGCCTTGTGAGGCCCGTTCGGTGGACCGGGCCCTGTGCTAAATTCTGGGGAACCCCGTGGTGGAGGAGACAGAACTGGCTGCTGACACACGCCCAACAAAACTGGCAAACAAGCGAGACAGTGAGAGAGAGGGTCACCCAAAGCAAACGCAGCAGGGACACTGGATGGGAGCCCGTGGGGCTGTGGGACCAGCACGTGATAGGTGGGGGCGGGGCCTCCCGAGAGGGCACCGGGCCAGAGGGAGATTCCGGGGTCGAGGCTGGGGTTCTGGGGTCAGGTGAGCTGGGGCAGCAGGGCGGGGCGTGGCGCGCCAGGGCCGTGGGGCACAGTCCCGCATACTTCGTTCTGGGGGCTTTTCTGTGGGGCAGTGGCACCGACTGATCGGACAGTTAAAAGACTCGCTGCCCTGTTTGTAGGCTGAGGGAGGTCGGCAGGAGGCAGGAATGGATGTTGGGTGCTGGGCGGGGAGGTGACTGCTGCTGTCCCTGTGGGAGGCGCTGGTGGCCTGGACCAGGGTGGGGGCTGTGGGAGTGGCAGTGGGGAAGGGAATTTGGGGACATCCCCCAGATCGCTCCTGGGGGAGACGGGAAAGGAACAACCCAGGGGGACGTCCAATTCTCGCCTGAGCAGCAGCTGGGCGATGGTGTCCCCCAAAGATCGGGAGGTCAGAGGGGAGGCCACCGGAGGAGTGGGGACTGGAGGAGGGGCGTGCTCCAGCCTGAGACCTGGAGGCGGGTTATGGAGAAGGCTGGGTTTTATACTTGTAAAATCTAATATCTAGGTTAAAATAAAATTTAACCTAACTTAAAATGTACTATCTTTGAAGCAAGATGGCGGCCAGCAGTAAAGACTACATTTCCCAGCATTCCCCACAGCGAGGCCCGGCCGTGTGGCCACACCCTGGCCAATGGGCCCAAAGAAAAATGTCACGTGGCAACCGCCTCCTCCATTCCCCGGCTTTGCCGCCCGGAGCTCAGGGGCTCCTTTTCCCACCGCCCCGTCCCTCCCCCCCGTACGCCCCCGTCCCCGGCGCAGGGCGAAGGCCCTTAGAAGAGCCTAGGACAGCTCGGCCCTGCCGCAGTCCCGCGGGGACAGTCAGCAAAGTGTTGGGGTCTGCGTCGCTCTCAGCGGGACGCAGGCAGAAGCGACCAGAGGAGGATGGCTGCTGGGTTTTGGCGGGAGGGGCTGGGCCTGCCGGCTGCTGCGAGGGCACCAGGGACCCCGGGGACGAGGGAGGGGCGGCCCGGTGGTCCAGGGCCGAGGCGGAGCTGGTCTTGGGCAGGTGCGTGTGGAGCGTGGTGAGGAGCCCGATTCTGTCCCCGCCCTGCCCCTTCGGGGCCATCGGACCTGGGGATGGCTCCTGCTCACCCTCCCACCGGCCCAGGTCCGGCCTGGGCCGCAGCGAACGTCTGCCCCCGGCTCTCCTCGGGGCTCCTTAGCTCAGCTGCCATCAGGTCCCTTTTCCCCCCGGTGCCAACGCCGGCTTTACCCACGATCGCCTGCCAGCAGGAGCTCTTGAAGGCAGGAGTTCGTGACACCCTCCCCACACGCGTGGGGAGCCTGAGGCAGGGAGCCGTGGACAGTCACCCAGTCAGTGGAGGAGCCGGGAGAACATGAACCCAGGCGCCGGTTTTTCACTTGGAACCACGTCTAGATGCCCTGAGTTTACCACCACTTAGGATCCGATGGTGGACTTTGGGGCTGTGGGGTGTTTTTTCCTCTTGTTACTAGTGCGGCTGTGGGAATCTCGGTGCTACTGGCTGTTTCCTTTTACACGCAGTTTATTTCCTTGGGACTCACACCTGGAGAGGTATATCCCCACCATCAGCCTGCTCCCGGGAGTGGTCCAGGCGGGTGATTGTCCTGTGCTTCCTCCGCCCACTACCTTCATTAGGTTTTACTTTTTTATATTCCTTTTGGATGGCCTAGTTGGCGTGCAGTGAGATTCTGAAGTATCAAGTCAGAGCGGCGAGGAGGTTTCCCTGTCCCGACTTCCTCTCCCGGTCCTCGCCACAGACGCTCATCCCCTCCTGTGAGGGGTGGGGGGTCCCCGCTCCGCCGGCCCTTCCCAGACTTCGCTGTGTGTGGTTTTGGAGGTCTGTGTCTGGCACCTATTTTCTCTAGACTCTCATCGAGTGTGTTTGCCCTCGTGGCTTTCTGCACTCTCCTGCACGCTGGCCACCCTTCGGGGGGAAGGCCTCCTTGAGCCCCCGGGGCCGCTCGCTGCTGACCCCCGAGCCCAGTGCAGTGCCAGTCCACAGCGTGCGCTCGGCCCAGGTGGTCAGTGAATGAATACATAGAGGGGACATTTCTGCAAATATCTGTGGTACTTCCTGATTAGGCAAAATATTAAAAAAACAAGCCATGTCAGAACAGCGTCAGGTTCAGGGATAAGCTGCGAAGGCAGAGAGTTCCCGTGTGACCCAGGCCACGTGGACAACACCGGACCATGAGCCCAGCAGGCACACAGAGCACGAGCCACCGCCCGTGAGTGAGCATCAGCTCAGATCTCCTCGCTGCGCAGGCCACTGTCCTTGCTCGGTTTGGGATCCTCATTCCGCCGAGTCACTGAGTCTCCTTGTGTTCTTCTTGGCTCCGCGACCTTTTCCCAGAGTGGCCTTGTTTTGGCGACACGGGCAGTTTGGAGGAGTGGTGGCCAGGCATGTGGCACGCTGTCCCTCGGTTGGGATTATCTGATGGCTTTCTCTTGATCAGTCTGGGGTCCTTGCGGGACACCCTCCCCCGGATCAGGCACCCTTTCATCACAGCCCAACAGGGCACCAGCCATCACTGTGGCTCGTCACCCGGTCCCCTGGCCTAGGTGACAGCTGCCATTGTTCTACCCTGTAACGTCCCTGTCCCGACCTCCCAGTCCACACTCTGCTTTTCAGAAGGCAGGTCCATGCCTGGAGAGGGCACGGTCCTGCTGCACGTCCTGGGGGCAGAGCCCGCGTGGGAACCGTTTGGAACTGGTCAGGGGACGGGCGTCTCCTCCACGTCTGTGGGCCTGCTCAGTCACATCCGTCCATCAGGACGGACTCAGGGCTGTGGGTTGTGTGCCTGGGGCAGCAGCCCAGCACTTTATCTTGTGGCTCAAGCTGCCTCGCCTCGGCTGCCGGGGGCTCTCGGGGGCTCCTGCATCCCCTTCACGCTGCCTCAGCGTTTGGTTCCCTGCTTCCTGGCGCTTCAGGACACTCCAGGCTCTTCTCGTCCACTCTCTGCCCCAGTCGGCCCTTCCCCAGGGAGCTCTGGGTCCTTCCGTTGGAGATCCTAGGGACCAGGAGCTGGGTGCTGGGTGTGTTCCTTGACACTGGGGTGCTGGTGACATGCGTGCAAGTCATCACTTCAGCTGTGCCTGAAGCCATGGGCTCCCCAGCTGAGTTGGGGACGTGCAGCCCGAGGCAGCGCCGGCCCCTCCCTGGGGCAGTGTCCCAGGCACTGGGTGGTTCAGGTCCCAAGGCTAGGGTTAGGGCTAGGGTTAGGGTGGGAAGCACTCAGCTGCTCGCTTGCTGCTTTTCCCGCTCAGGGTCCTCAGGGCCCTGCAGGACGGGACCCAGAGGCCTCCTCGGCCCTGGCAGCGTGTACAGGGACCCATGAGTGATGCGGCTGAGCCGTGCACGGGGCTCAGGCTGCAAAGACCCGGCCTGCCCAGCCCCGTGCTGGTTTCTGCTGGGGACAGGGACGTGCCAGGCACTGTCCCCCTTAAGGCCAGCCTCCCTGTCAGTGCCACTGTTCTCACTCATAGCCTGGTACGAACAGATGCCACGCACAGGTTTCCGTGTCTCCCATGAGGCTGGGAGTGGCACTGTATCTTCATCTCCAGGCACAGGGCCCTGCGCACAGTAGGCGGTTTACTGATCCCTGAATGCCCGGATGAAAGCCTGTGTGGGTGGCATCAGCAGGGCCTGGGCACGGCCGTGCCCCCGACTGACCTGGCCTCTCCTTCTATATGCAGCAGCGACATCTCCCTGCGCCCCCCTCCCCCACTCTCAGTGCAGCCCTGGGCCGGATGCCCTGGGGAGGCCAGTGGGGGGAGCTCCTGCCACAGGCTGCCCCGAGGATGGCGGTTCCTCCCAAAGGGCCACTGTGGGGACAGCAGGGATGACAGACTCAGCCTCCCCCTGCTCTCTCCTGGAGGGGTCTCCTAACCCCTCCAGGAGACCCCCGCCCCCACCCCGGGTCCTCTGAGGCTGGCACCCGCCTGCTGGTGGCTGACCGGTGACTGGGGCCTGGCGTGGCCTTCGAGACAGCAGGTTTTAGTAGCACGAGGTCTGCTTATCAGCTGCCCTGGACTTTCAGTTCTTCTCAGGGGCTTTATCTTCACAGCCACCTCGCCTCCGGCCGACTAAGTGCGGATTAATATTTTAACAGGATTGCGTGCTGTGGGTTACGGGGGACGCTCCCTCCGGGGCAGGGCTGTGGGAGTCCCGGGGGCTGTGGCCACCCCGTTCCAGACTCCAGGATGGGGGTGGGTGGGAAGCCTGGGGACGGTTTGTCTCAAAGAGCAGGTGTGTCCTCGGGTTAGGGACGGCCCTGCAGGGTGAGTCCGTCCCTGGGGCCCCTGCAGACTGGTTCCTGGGGTCAGTGGGCTTGACCACCACTGGGGAGGAAGGAGGAAGTTGGGACAGGAGCTGGGGGGGGGACTTAGAGACACAGAAGTGTGTGTGTGGGAGAGGGGGGCGGACAGGAGGGGGTGCTCTTTGCTGCCCAGCATCTCAGCCCCTGAGTGACACCGCCTCTCCATTTGCCAGCTTTACTCCGGAAACTTCCACCTGGGGAAAGTTCCCACCGAGGTTTCTAGGGCCTGCTCCTGTCCCTGTGTGCCGCTGCCCTCAGCTGACCAGAGGAGGGGCCAGCCCCGCCCCCTGCCCCCCAGGAGCGGGTCCCCATTTGCTTTGTGTCTTCTGCTGAGCCTTCTCTGCAGTCATGAGTTTGTGGGTCTGCTTCCCTCACACGGCGAGCGGGGCACCCAGGACCCTCCCTCTGCGGCTGGCCCGCAGGTCCGTGGAATCCCTGCCCTGCATTTGGTTGACCTCCAGCCCAGGAAGGAGCCCACGGCTCCCTGCCAGCCCTCCGGCAAGGCGTGTCACAGACCCCTTGTCCCTTGTCCCAGTCAGGCACAGCTTATCCCTCAGGTCTCCCCTCCGCCCTGCAGTGTCACTGTCCTTTGCCACATCACTGTTTTGGGCTGGACCGTTCTGCCGTCATCTTCTCTGGCCTCCGCCTGGCTGGGTGCTGGTCGCCAGCTGTGGTCCGCAGAGGCGCTCAGGACGTGGGCCTGGAGTCTCCCTGCGGAGCGGGCCCTGCGTGTTGGGGCGGCCGCTTCTCTCCTGTGGCTTTGAGGTGGGGCTCTGCCAGGCAGAGGGGCCTGGCCGCAGGGCGGCGACTGGCTTCTGGCAAGCACCTGACCTCTTGGTGGGGTGGGGACCCCGCTCTCGGAGGTCCAAAGGTGGCTGGCGGGGTGGCAGGAAGATGGCCAATAACGGCTGTGTTTATTGGGGTTGCTATCTCGGGACCCTCCCCCCGGGAGGTGGGAGGGGGACCTGCTATCTCCACAGCTGTGTGGTTTATAGCTGCCTGGGTGGGTTTATGTCGAGATAATGGACAAGGGACATGTCCACACGGATAAGGGACTACCTTTGGCCATGTTGGGTGGATAAGGGACAGCCAGCTTGTCACTGCCAGGCCAGCCCCTCCCAACTCATCACCCCCATCTGGGCCCAGGGACAATGTCCCTTCTGTGCAGTGAAGGTCCTTGGGCAGGTGATCGATCACCTCATGTGGTCCCACAGCCACCCGCCTGGGCCTTCCCCGCTGGCCCTCCCATCAGCACCAAGTGGCTGAACCAGCAAGATGCTCAGCAACCCCTGCCGGTGTGGGGGGTGAGTGGGGGCCGTATATGGGAGAACGAACATGTGCTCCAGGCCACCAGGACCCACCCAGGTCTGACGGGGGATGGGGACAGCGTGGACGTCCTCGTGCCCAGCCCCCGGACGTTCCTGAAGAGTCGTGGCCGCGCAGCTAGCATCCTAGACCCGGCCACTGCGCCACGGCCGGGTGGGGGACCCCGGCAGCCTGCCCTGTCTCAGCCCCGTTTGCAGGGGGCGCTGTTCAGCAAACAGGTGCCTGGCATCTACACTGGGAAGGTGGATGGCCCTAGGAAGGGGGGCCCTAGCGGTGCTGTCCAGAGGATCGGGGACGTGGACGGAAATCTAACCGCCACACGCTTCCGATCACGGGGCCGGGAGGAAACAGGGTTCCCGCTGGCCGGCACTCCGGGGAGTTGAGAAGCTGGCCTGACGGTGGGAAGCATGGGGGTCCGGCTCTCGGGGCGTTGGCGGTGCTGGAAGGGTGGGCCTTTGGGGGCTGGAGAAAGCGCTTTGTCCGTGAGAAGGGTGTTTGCCAACCACATCTAAACCGGTTTCCGGGAAGATGAGAGGGAGCTGAGTCAGCAGCTCTGTGTCGAGCTGCCTGTGACGAATCCTGTGACGTGGGGGACTGTCCCCACTTCTTGGACCCGGCCGCCTCGTCCTGGGTCATGACGTTACACCCCATTTCCTAGAAATGGAAATTTGATTCGGGCTCATCTTTTGCCAGAAGCCTTCGGGGGCGGGCCTGTTTTGGGGAGACACACCGAGATGCTAAGCTGGCCAGTGGGCTCAGGTGGCCACGGCCCGGTGCACCTGTGCCATCTCTCATCAGCAGCCCCATCCGCCCATGACCATGAGAGAAGTAACCATTTCCGAAGAGCTTGCCAAATGGCGATCTCCTAGCGATGACGGCCCCCAAGTAGCCCAAATTCTCCACTGAAGAGAAACTGCCCTTATTCACCGGCATTGCCCCGGGGGAGGGGGTCCTGGAACGTGGTTCCAACAGCGAAGTCTTCGATTCTTTTCTTTTAATCAGCGATGTTCAAAGTAGGGCCTGGGGCCCCAGGAGCTCCCAGTGGGTTTCTGGGGAGATCTTGTCCATCCGCCCTTTTCCATGAATTTCTCTATGTTATGCCTTTCGTCCATTCCAGCCAAATGCACCCTCTCTTCCCTTTACGCTCCACCTGCCTGTCATGGGCCAGGGACTTCTGAGTTTCCCCCGCCTGGAGATGGCCAGCCAGCAGTGCTGGTCACGCCAGTGACAGGAGGGAGGGTGACTCCCTGGGACAGAGGGTGACGGGTGTGCCAGCCATGGGGTGGGGCCTTGAGGAAGAGAAGCCCTTTCTGTGGGGGCTACTTTCCCTCCTCGGCTGGGCTCTGGTCATCAGCCGTGTCGGAACAGAGCTGGGCTGGAGGGCAGGGGCTCGGATCTCCTCCGCGAACCCTGCTGGGCTGAGGGAAAGGACGCACATTCCCGGAGGAGTCAAACCCCCGCCGGGCTTTTGCAGTTTCCAGTGTGCCCACCAGGTGGCGCCGTCCAGCCATGAACCTGCCAGCTCCGATCTCAGAGGAGCCGGGGTCTCCCAGTCTGTTCCCACAGTCCCACTGTCCACACCCTCCAGCCAGGCCCAGGGAGCCCAGGGAGGACAGAGGCTCCTGTGCCCTGCAGGATGTGTGGGGGGTGGGTTTGGTGGTGTTGTCCTCAGCACCCACGAGCTTGGGCCAGCGGTGGTGCCCACTGAAGCCGCCTGGGCTCCAGAGTCTCCCTCCTCCCACACCCACTGAGTCAGGACGTGGGTTCTGCATCTACAAGGAGAATCGATGCTTGGGCGTCTGCACTCTCCCGGACCAGGTCACTGTGGGACCAAGGCTGGGGGGACAGTTGGGTGTTGCTAGAGGGTTGGCCGAGTTGGTGGGCTCTCTGGGCAGGGAGGTGTAGGGTGCGAGGGCAAGAAGGCATCCCTCTCTTCCTGGGGGTCCCGCAGGAGGGTCATGCTGGGGTGAGGGGTGGGGGGAGGCTCTGATGGCTGCTTGCTGGGAAAGGGCAGGGACGCAGCAACCTTGGGAGGCCCTGGCCCCTGGGCACCCTCTTTGCTGGGTGCAGTCTGGCGGGCTGCCCAGTGCAGGTCGGAGGGTGGGGCCCTGTGGGAGCAGATGGGGCTGACGGCCTGCAGGCTGCCTCTGTGTCTGACCCACCGGGAAGGGCCAGCCACACGGAGGGCTGACCCTGCAGCAGAGTGGGAGACCCCGTGTGCGGGTTCACGTGGATGGAGGGGGCACCCTCCTCCCTGTCCTTCGGGAGGAGCCAGCACCTCTCACCAGGTAGAACTCACTGCCCGACTCATCCTGGAGGTGCTGCGTAGGAGGAGGGGCGAGGGTGGGGCGGCTGTTCCATGAGCCGGGGGACCCGAGGCAGCCGGAGGCTGGGGTCTCATGGGCTCACCTCGACCCCTCTGGGTGCGTTTGCCAGCACGCTCCCGCCCATGTGCGTGGGTGCAGCTGCCGTCTCCCAGGGGCCCAAGCTGCACTGGGCCCAAGGTGGGCCCCCAAAGGCAGGCCATCACCTCAGCACCAGTTTCCTTCTGAGCAAGTGGCAGGGCCGAGACTTGGCTGCTGGGCCTCCAAGGAGGAGCTGGGCTCCTGGTGTCCCTGCCCCTTCACGGGCCTGCCCTGGGGCCCTGCATGGAAGGGACTTTCTTCTCAGGTCCTGGGGGTTCCATGCTGGGTGAGCGTGCAGGGCTGCACCCAGGGGCCCCGAGGGGCTGCCAGCTGGGGAGGAGTGAGCTGAGTCTGGAGGGCAGGCCTGAGGAGGGCTGGCAGTCAAGGCCTTGGAGCAGGGATGCCCGGACAAGGCCGAACCCCCTGCTCCCAGGCCTTCTTTCTCTGCCTGCCCCTGGGCCGAAGGGGCTGGCCCTGCCCTTGGCAGTGCCCTGGCCATGCTCCCACTGTTCCCTTCCCTGCAGGGGTGCCAGATGGGACTGGTGGGAGCCAGTGAGGTCTGGCTCTTGTCCTGCCTCACCCCCTCCCGGGGGCCCTGGTGCAGCTGGGAGGAGGGCCAGGCAGGCCGGCAGATGGTGCTGCAGGAGGAGGGGCCGCCCAGGCCGAGCGGCTGCCTGTCAGGACAGGTGGCGGGCCGGGCAGGAGGCCGGAGCCTGCCCCATCTGCTCTAAGCCCCTGGTGGGACGTTTCTCATCCACCTGGGGCTAAATTGGGATAAGGCCCAGGGGAGGCTTTGGACCGGGCCTGCCTGTGTCCTGCTGGGTCTCCTCGGCCCCTGGGACTCGAGGCCCAGAGCTGGTCTGGGGCTGGCAGCCCCCTCTTAGCAGCCGGCACATGGCCTCCGATCACAGAGCTGGAGGGATGGATCCCCGGGCCCCGGGGCGCCCAGGCGGAGTGTGTGGCACATCCCAGGAGCCAGGCCACCCGAAGCAGACGAAGTGACGCCAAGAGGCCTCTGGGACAGCTGGATGATGAGTGTGGGCTGTGACCCACTGTCCTCCACGGCCAGCCCGATATGGCACAGGAAGGGCCCCAGGATGAGGGCCACAGAGGGCCCAGCCACCTGGCTGGGGGTCGGCGCGGCTTCTCAGAGGACTGGGCGGAGGACAGGTGGGAGGGTCCCAGCGGGGGGGGTGGGGTGCGGGAGGGGCCTCTGCCTACATGGGTTCAAGGCCCTGGGTGTCCTGCCCAGGCGGCTGGCAACCCGAGGCCTGAGGATTCTGGGAGAATGTACCATGGTGTGTTCCTATGTTGATAATGAGAAGCCAAAAATATCTTCTTTTTAACCGGTTACAAAGGAAACCTTTGCAGTCACGCGTGCCAGCCGCTGCTGTTCTCCGCCCCAGACTCTTCCCGGTTGGTGGGGGGCAGGGCGGGGCGTCCTTCAGAGGAGGTCAGTGCATTTGCTGGGCGGGGCAGGGGGGCAGCAGGGCGAGGCGGGGAGCGTGTGGCAGGTCAAGGTTGCCTTCCTAAGGTCACTTAGGACTCCGGCTGAGCGTGGCTCAGGGCTCTGCAGGGCCCCTGCCCACCCACCAGTGGTCCTCTCGTGGCCAGCTGGGGGCACAGGGCGCTGCGTCCGACCAGAGCAGTTGCCAGTCACCGGTGTCCACTGCCGCCGGGCCTCTCCTGTCTGAGCCCGTGTCCACCGCCAGCCTGGTCTTGTGCTCTGCCCACAGCCAAGGACTCTGGCCGGCGGTGGGGGTCTGCAGGTGGGGGGCGGCTTGGTCGGGTGCCCCCTTTCTGTGCCTGTGGCCCCAGGGGTGCCACGTCAGCGCCCTCCACCCACACCCCTCCCGGTGCCCTGCCTTTCCCATCAGCCCTTCCTGCCCCTCCCTAAGCCTTGTCCCCTCACTTCCAGTCCCTCTACAAATAAGTGGAATATCCATCACCCCCCTTTTTTCTCGTGGGGAGGGGGAACTTCTCTCTCCCTCTCCCACTCATCCAGCTGGGAGGCCTTTCTAGTGAGAAGCCGGGGGCGGGGGCAGGGGTGTTGCGTCATTTACTGGGCTCCCCCTTGACCTTGGGCCCCCAGCTCCCACCCACAGATGGTCTACCCCAATCTGACCCGGGAGGGCAGATGCTGCTGAAGGCCTGGCTCCAGGGGAGGGCCGGTCCCTCCGGGGGCACCGTCACAGGCCCTGGGGAGTGGGGGAGGCCCAAAGGTGGTGCCAGGGGGGCGGGGGGCCGGGGCCAGGTGGGACAGGCGGGGGGCTCCCTGCTGGGGCTGCAGGCCCTCGACTGCCCACGCTGGTCTTTGGCCTGTGGAGAATCAACCCCTCTTCCCTGGGAAAGCTGGTCGGCCTGCCCTGAGGAGCAGGCCAGGGAAAGCGTCCCTGAAGGACGCAGGCCAGTACAGGGGTGACTGCAGCCAGGTTCCCCACCCCAAACACCAGCCCCGCAAGGTCCCCACACCCCTGCCCTGATTCCAGCGCATGAAACCAGTCTCGGCCTCAGGAGTGGGAGCGGCAGGGGCTCCCAGCTTTGGGGCTGCCCCCTGGCCCCTGCCCCAGTCACTCTGCTGTGTGTTTGGCTGGGGTCCCCTGGCCTGAGCAAGGGAGGGTGACAAGCCACAGGCTACCCTGTCAGGCCCCTGGGAGGGGAAGGTGGGGGAAGTGTGTAGGGAAACGTGGCCTGGTGTGGGCGGGGCCAGGGGAGGTGGGCAGGTCTGGGTGGAAGTGGGCGGGTCCTTGTGAGGGTGAGTGGCTGGGACTTAAATCCCAGACTCTGTCCCCGCCCCCCCGGGGGGTTGGATGTGCCACTGTGTGAGCCCCTGGTGCCTGAGCTGGGTCATTAGTGACTTGTCAATAACCCAAGACTCAAGGCAAACCGCCTGGTGTGGTCTGGGGGCGTGGCCTGCGGGCGTGGCCTGCGGGCGTGGCTGAGCCATCCCGGGGAAGGAGAAGGGCTGTTTTGAGGCCCGGACTCGCCCTCCCTCACCCAGCAGCCGTCTGTCCGCCTTCCCCTGTCACCTGGGACCCCACACTACTTGCTGCCCCCCCCCCTCCCCGCCCCAGAGGATCTGATTCTGGAGAGGCTTGGGTGGGGTCTGAGAACCTGAACCCTAACTGTCTGGTGCTCCTGGAGACCCCACTTGAGAACCACATCAGCCGGCCTCATGGCATGCACTCACGGCTAGTTCGGCTTTGGAGTAATGGGTCACGGCTTCAAGTTTTGCTCATGCCAGCCTTTCCTGGAGCCACGCCCGTCCCTGAGGGCCCTGGGGCAGGCAGAGGGGTATATGGCCTCTGTCCTTGGGGCGACCTGGGGTGGTGCCCTCACAGGAGGCTGAGAACTGGGGTGGGTCTGCGTGCCGCTTGCAGGGACCCCTCGGTACCTTCTGCTCGTTTCGCGGCTGGTGCTCCCTCCCCAAGCCACCCCCACGTCACCGAGAGCTGTCACATTAACACACACACAGTATCTGCTCGACTTGACCCTTGGCAAACACCCCTGCAGTGCCTCTGTGTCTGCCGGGCACAGGAGCGGCGCACGGGCCCACGCTGAAAGGGCGCTGTTAAATGGCGCGGGCGCAGCCCAGGAAGGGCGGACCGCCCCCCACGTGTGAGGCTGACTGCTAAACCCTGTCCCCATCTCCGCATTCCCGACAGGCCACCGTGTGAGCTGGGTGAACGAGGCGGGCGGGGCACCTTGCCTCCTGGTCACCCCCCCCATACACTCTCCGAGCTCAGAGGCCACAGGCCCCGCGGTGCTCACCGGCTCTTGAGAGTGTGGCCGGACGTGGGAGAAGGGAGTGGGAGAATGGAGCCGGGGAGAGAATGGCAGGGAGGGGAGAAGGGAAGCGAAGAGGCGGTGGGGGGGGGGAGGAGAAAGGCCACCTGCCGGGGAGGGCTGGCCCCGGGTGGAGACCCGCCCAGTGTGTCAGAGCCGGCACCGCCTCGCAGGTGGGTCCATCCCTCCCCGCCAGACCAGGTCTTCGAGCCCCCTGTGAGCAAGTCACTTGCCCAAAGTCACTTGACCTGCGGGGTGGGGCACTGGGTCCCTTACAGGCAGGCAGGGAGGGGTGGGCACAGAGGGACCAGAGCGTGGGAATGTGAACGGGCCGGGGTTCCCCGGGAGCGGGTGGGGGAAGGGTGCTGGCGGCCACCCGGAGGGGAGACTGTCAGCGCGGTGTGGCTCCCGCCCACCGTGTCGTCTGGGACAAGTGACTCAAATGGGCCAGACCCACCTGCTCATTTCAAGGAAGCACAACGCTGGCCTGTGGCTCTCGGAGTTGCTCTGCCCGACTTAGACGGGGATTCGGGTGCCCACAGTGGCGGGACCCGTCCAAGCCGGCCCGAGGCTCTGCCACACGCGGCCGTGTCCCTGAAATTCGGGTCGGACCTGGTCCCTGCCCTGAATCTAACCAGCGGGTAATCATTTTTTAGGTCTCATTCTGCTCAACATTTTGAAGTAAAGATTCGCCCTTTGATGGGAACGTGGCATTTCATTGAGGAAAAGGAGCCGGGCCCCCCGCCGCTTCCACTGCCCCTCCAGGGCCTGGGCCTCCTGGTCCCAGCTGCAGACCCAGGGAGCCTGTGGATGGGGCTGGGCTGCGGCCCAGCTCTCCAGGCCGGTGTCCCTGGGCCGAGGGGACGTTCCGAGAGGGCAGGCACCTGGGCTTCCTCAGAGAAGGCAGGGAGCTAAAAAGAACAGCGATGGAAAGACGCCGTGCGGGGAAAATAAGACATCCTTTGATTCTCACTCACGCGGACACTGTGGCCATGGGGCACTGGAGGGCAGACTGGAGAGGGCAGCCTTCAAGTCCCACCGGCCCCTCCCCCTGGCCCCGGCCCCTCCCCCAAACAGTGCCGGGCCTCAGTTTCCCCACTGGAAAGGACGCCATGCCGCCGCCTTCCTCCCGGGGCCGACGGGGGACTGCGAGGTACACAGGGAGACCCCAGGCGGTGGCTATATAATGGGTGACTACTGTGTCCCCACGTGGAGGGGACTGGGGAGGGGACTGCTTGGAGGCGTGGCCGCCGGTGGGGGAGAAGCCCTCTGTCCTCCCAGTGCGACCGCCCTGACACACCCGTTCCCACCCCTGCTCAAAAGTGACCGGCTCTTTAGCTTTAGACCCAGTCTCTGGAAGCACCGGAAAAGTTTCCACAGCACGTTAGGGTCCATTCATTCTTGGGGGGGCCTGTTGCCAGCCATGCAACTTTAACAAATTTTTTTGGAAAGAGGGGAAGGGAGGGAGGAAAGGAGAGAGACATCAGCATGTCAGAGGAACATCAGCTGGTTTTCCTCTTACGTGCCCTGAACTGGGGATGCGCCCTGACCGGGAGTCAAACTGGTGACCTTTTGATTTGCAGGCCAGCTGAGCCAGCCAGGGCCACGTGGCTTTGGAACCAGGGGAGGGTTCTGGCCAGCGGGGGTCTCTGAGTGCGGAGGCAGTGCGTGTTCTCCGTGGCCCCAGAGCAAGCCCATCCCTTCATGGTCGCGTGTCCTCAGCAGCCGAGACGCCCATCGTGTGGGGTCAGCAGGCGGGCTGGAGGGCGTTCTGGGGGGTGCGTGGGGAGGTGCGTGGGAACCAGTCACGGAAACCCTAGTGGTCCCGGAGGATGTTCTCCCCCTGGACATTCTCCCCCCTCGGTCACGCCCTTTTTCCGGAGCCTGCTCCTGAATCGCCATCGGACTCTGGAACTAACTCCTCTGGGGTGACTGCAGTGCCCCCCCCCGTTCCCCAAGATGCCTGCAGTGTCTCGGTGGGGCCTGGACCCGCGGGGGTCCAGGCGCTGAGTTGTCACTTGGTTCTGGTGCCTCGATCGTAGGGTCCTCGGCAGGGGACCAGTCTGAGTGGTTGGTCCCTTGGGAACCCCCTTCCCAGATCCTCCTCAAAGAGGGTGGGCCCGAGGCAGGTGACAGGACAGATGGGTGACTGAGAGGGGAGGAGGACGGCTGGGGCTTGGGCCTCCCAGCACATGAGCCCAGGACGGCAGGAAGAGGGGTGTGGGGTGCACTGGGGGCCTGGCCCAGACGAGTGTTTGGGGCTGGCCAAGCACAGGAGGCCGGGAGCCGAAGGCCCAGTGGGAGGTCACAGCGCCCTTCCCGGCAGAACAGGCTGCGGCGGGGAGGGAAGCAGCCCCCCCACCTCCGCTTCCCAAAGGCCCTCGGTCCAACCTGCGCACCATTAACCCAACCCCAGCAGCAACCTTCCCCGTAAAAAGGTTCCAAATGTAAACACGGCACAGACCCATCAACGTGTTAATTAGGGCTCATTAGCTGCCAACAAGCCCGGCTGCCGCCGCTGGAGGACGTCTCCGGAACCTTCTGTCTGCCCCCGGTGACTCGGGCGCTCTCCCATCGGCAGGACCGGCGGCCGGCTGCACCGACGCCCTGCACGCCCTTCTGCGTGGCTCCTGTTGTCTCAGTGGCTCGATCTCGGTCCACACTGCGTCCAACGTGGGCGAGACCAAGGCGAGAGGAAGCCGTGGCTGCCACGAAAAATCTGTGCAGACTGTTTGCCCAAGTGGTGGTGACGAGTCAGAAGAATTGCACGCTGCTCCCGGCGGCCATTCCCGGTCAGGTCACAGCAGGGCTCGCCAGCCGAGCCGGAGTCACCGGCGAGGGCCACACCTGCTCCGTGGGGGCGAGTGGGGCTCCTTCCTGCCCACGCACATCAGATGATCTGCCTGAAGCAAAGCAAAACAGAAACGCCTGCTGCCGCTGGGCTGCCTTTTCCTTATTGTCGTCCCCATCTGCGCCGCTGGACTGTGGGGACTGAAGGTGCCTTCCCAAAGGTCCTGGGGGCCGGGGGTGCAGATAATCCCCCGCCTCCTCCTGCCTTTGTGGCTCCACCATGAGTCGTTGGCCAGAGGCCCCAGGAGGGGCTGGGTCTGCTGGGGGCTCTCAGGCCCAGGAGAGGTCTGTGTCCGCACCCTCCCCTGTGCTGTGGTTTTCAGGGCTATTGGGTGGGAGGAGCAGGAGAGGAAGGGTGCTTGCTGGAGTGGGTGCTGTTGGAGCCTGGTCCCGGGCGAGGCATCCACCCCTCCACGGCGGCAGCCACTCCTGGAGAGTGGTCTCCAGAGAACAGAGGGAGAAGGGCGGGCCCATGGTGGGCCCCGCCCTGGTGGCCCCTGGGAGCCGCCTCCTGGTGACGCTGTGCCGCTGCTCAGCCTTCCCCCCCGCCCCATGTGGTTCCCGACTCTCAACCGGTTCCCTGGGAAGCCCTGCCTCCGAATCCCACCCACCGGGAATTCCCGCTTTGCACACTCCTTCCAGGGCCCTCACGGAGGAGGCTGCCGGTCCCTGAGGTCGGTTGCTGTGAAAGTTTCCATCCCGTGCAGATGCCACGCCTCCGGCTCTTGCCCCCATGAGCAGGCGAATGAGTTCTTTCTCTTTTTAGACTTTATTTATTTATTTTTAGACAGAGGGGAAGTGAAAGAGAGGAAGAGAAACATCAATGTGTGGCTGCTTCTTGTGCGCCCCCTACTGGGTACCTGGCCCGCAACTCAGGCATCTGCCCTGACTGGGACTCAAACCAGCGATCTTTCGGTTCTCAGGCTCCAAATCCACTGAGCCACACCGGCCAAGGCTGAGGGCGAATGATTTCTTAAGGAAAAGGGTGATGGTGATAGGGGTCATCACTGGGGTTAGTCACAGTGCGGCAGCCGCCAGTAATGGAGTCCAGGGGAACAGGTGAGGAGATGAGTCAGGGTCAGCGCCGTGCCCAGCGAGCCTCCACCCCTGCGGGCGGACGTGCCCAAGTCCCTCGTTTGGTTTGTGACGGCCGTTCCCCCTTGCGCATCCACTGTGGCAGAAGCTGGCTTTATTGTTTGACCTGAGCGCAGTTTCTTCCGTAACAACACAAAATTGAAGTCCCAGTAGGTTTAATGGGCACCGTCCAGAACGCTGTGTTTAAATTTGGGAGGCAGATGGATACTTTTACTGAGGTGAGAGTCTCCTAACGTTAGACTCACCACTTCCAGGTGGGCCGTTCATACCTTCGAGGCGTGGGGCAGCCTGCGCCTCTGTCTCTGAAACGCTGCTTCCCTCGGGAGGAAGCCCGGCGCCGTCAGCCCTGCCTGTGGGTGGTGCCCACCTTTCGGCCAGAGTCAAGGCTGCTGCCGGGAACATGCGTGAACAGGTGATTTTGGGGTGCTTGTTCCGTTCTTTAGAGAACCTGGCTGGGGGTGGCGTTGCTGGGTCGTAGAGCAATTCTGCGTTTAGCTTTTCGGGGGGCACCACCTCTGCTGTGGTGGCCTGGTTTGCACCCCCAGCGACCGCGCACGAGGGTTGGGCTTCTCTGCCTCCTCACCCACACTTGTGCGCGGCCCCTTCCCGACCCCAGGCCTGGGTGTGGGGTCCCGTGTCTCTGTTCTCTGCCGAGCTCTGAGCCCAGGAGAGGACTCTTTGGGGAACTGTGCGTGGTTCTGCAGAACCCGACGTACAAAACATGTTGGGGGCGATGAACCGACATCACCGTATCCATCCTCCCGCCCCTCAGGTCGCTGCCCCGGTGACGTGGAACAGGTCACTGTCAGTGCCGTGTGCCCCGCGCTGGGCCCGTCTGCAGCCCCTCCAACGTTGGGGGTGGCTGTGGGCGTCCTTCGCCCGGAGACGGCTCCACACGACTGGGACTCTGGTTCCAGAATCGGGCCTGAGCTGCTGAGTGCAGTGGGAACTGTGGGTGGGCGCACGCTGGCGAGGGCCCGGCTCCGCTCTCCCCCCTCGGCTCAGAAGTCCCCCCGGGGTCGAGCCCCCCAAGGCCTGGCTGGGGGCAGCCTCACCCAGGACGGCCCCGCTGTGGAGACTGAGACTTGCCTCCTGGTGGGAGGAGGATCTCAGCCGCATTAAGAGGCTGAAACCTGACGAAAAAGCGAGTGGATTCCGTGTGCCGCGCTCCGGCCGCTGGGGACGTCTCCACGCTCAGACCCCTCGGAAATGGGCCGTCAGAGGCGTCTTCGTGATGGAGTCGGGGGGCGCGCGGGTGGGGGGCAGGAGGCCGCGGCGTCCCCTGTGATCTCCCAGGCTCCCCCGTGGGGCCCCACAGCCCCGATTCCTCCCCAAGACAAGTCATTTGACTAATTAGCAGCCCTTGATGTTTAATTAAAACCTAGCCATTCATTACTGGAGGTGCCCTGGCGACTCGTGAAGGAAATGGGGTGGCAGGTTCTCTCAAACTGGCCGGTGACCCAAGCAGGACACTCTCCTCTGGTCACTGGCTTTCCTCCTTTGCACTGTGGCCGGGGTGGGGCGGGGGTCTGGGGGCCTGGAGAGGGGCGAGAGCAGGGGCTTCTCTGAGCATCCGGCTCTGGCCTGTTACCCAGCCCCGCCCCTCACCAGGGCTCCCCTGACTTAATCCGCTTCTCCCCTGGAAGTCCTCTGTGGGGACCTCCACACAGACACTTAGCGTGACCCCAACCCCGTCAGCCTGACCTTTGAGGTCCTTAGTCGGGGTCCCCAACCACTGCCGGCCACCAGGAGCAGCCACAGAAGAGTCTCACAGAGGGACAGACACGACGGCCGACGAACAGGGTGGGGACCCCGGAGGTTGGCCCCGCGTCTGCAGCCTGTGAGGGGACATGGGCGGCCTTCGCCGCAGAGGGTGCTGAGTCAGCCGGAGCCACACGGGAACACAGGCGTCCGTGAACGTCGGCTCCAGCTCCTGGGGTGGGGGGAGAATGTCAGGGACAGCTTCCTGAGAGTGGCGGCGGGGAGGGAGGTCCTCAGAGTGGCACAGGTGAAGCTCCGAGGGTTCTCCATCGCGGGCTGTCCAGGCAGGGGCAGGCGAGTGTGAGCGGAGGGGGCGGGAAGGAGGCTCCCACGGCGCTTCGCTGGGCACAGAGTTTGCCGTCAGGGAACCAGCGACCGGAGACACACCCAGCTGCCTGGCTAGAGCCGGCAGGTGCGTGACCCCGAGGGTGGTGCTGCTACAGGGCCGTTGGGACACTCGTGAGCTGCTGCTCGGGGCGCAGAGCGGAGAGACCACCCTGGAGAAAGGGGTCGGCGCCGTCCGGCCGCCCCTCAGAGGGGTCCCTGCAGGGCCGCTGCCCTCGAGGTGCAGACCTGCCCACGGCTCCCGCCCCTTCCCCCCCACTCCCTCCCTTCCGGCCCGCCCACCCTCACCTGGGCCTCCTGTTCATCCTGCTGCTTTCAGGGAAAGGGGAAGGTGTGAGCCTGGGGCCCCCGAGTCCACCTCTGTGGTTTCTGAGGAGCTGTGGGGGGAGGTCGGGGGGGTGGCAGCGACCAGGATGGGCCCCTATTCCTCCGCCACGAGAAGTGACGAAGCCCTGAGAGCCTCTGAGGGCATGGAGGGACCTCGGAGACGAAGCCAGACACCAGGGGACAGACGGCTCGCGATTGCCGTGCGCGGCGTCCAGAGCAGGCCAATCCATGGAGACAGGGGGCGGACTGGTGGTTGCCGGGGAGGGTGCGCGCGGGGTCTCCTCCTGGGTGATGGGGACCTTCTGGAACTAGACAGAGGTGGTGGCCGAAGGACACTAAATGCTGCTCAGTCATGCACTTTAAAATCGTTAATTTTATATTGTGGATTGATTTCACCCGAGAAAAGAGCCGGGCGTTTCCGTGGGCTGCTAGGAGACACGACTTAAGTGTGTAGAATCGCTGCTCTGAGACCCCGCCGGCCCACGCCGTCCGCTCCGGGGCGGAGGGCAGCAGGCCCCCGTGTCCGCCCCCCCCAGGGCACAGGACCCGGGGGTGTCCGTGTGGGACGTGGGGGCGGGGAGGAGGTGTCCCGCTGCCCACGTGTAAGCTGCAGCGCCTCCCGTCCGCCTTCCAGGTCCCCCCTCTGTCTTCTTTCTTTTATGGATCTGTGAGTCGCTCCCTTTTACGGTAGTGAATTCTCCACCTCTGAAGAAACAAGCCCTCGGGCCGAGTACGTCTGTCCCCCCACTGCCGGTGTAGGGGTCCCTGCAGCCAAAAGGCCTCGCTTGTCGTGTTTGTGGAAGAACAGAACGTTCTCACCCTGTGGCCTGCTCCTCTAAGTCGTGGGCTCTGGTGACCCTGAGGGGCTCTGTCCGGAACACGTGGCCTGTGTCCCCAGGAGGGGCCCCTTTGTGTGGCCCTCGGCCAGCACAGCCCCGGGAGTTACGGCTTCTTTGCCAAAGCCAGGGAGACGGTGTGCTCCCAGCTTGGCAGCCACTGGGGCTGCTGGTCGTGACCCCTGTGTTCTCTCCTTAGAATGTTTACAGCGGCCCCGAAGCGTTCCAGGGCAGGAGAATGTCGGGGTTCGGTGCCAGCCCGAGTCTGTGTGTGTGGTGCTAACAGAGTGGGGGCGGGGTGGTGTGAAAGCCCCGCTGTCTCCCCAAGGTTTCCATGCTGCGTGCACCCCCTTCACCTCCACCTCCCCCCCCACCCCTCCAGCTGCCGTGAGCACAGACCTGCGGTGGTGGTGGGGGTCGAGGCACTGTGGCGGACATGCGTCTGTGGACAGAGCAGAGCCCCCCAGGACGGAGGAGGACGGAGGCTGTCCAGATACAGGTGAGCCGTGTGTCCACAAAGGCCGGGCCTGAGCCTCGGCCCCGGGGTGTCCCGCTGCCCTGCCTGGCGCCCCCACTTTGCCCCGTGCTTTTCTTGGGGGGCTCATTTGTCAAGTGCCCCCAACCCTCCGTGGACGAAGCCATCGTAGGATCGGATCTGTGCTCTGATTCCTCCCCCACTGTGTCCCACCTGCAGGAGGAAAGTGTCCCGGAGGGTTGGGGGTAGGGCTTCGCCCACACCTTCCCTCTGTTCTGTGTGAACTTGGATTTGGGCCGGGGGGCAGCGCAACCTGCAGCTTGGAGCCCCGCATGTCCAGTTGGATCCAGCTCCCCAAGAGTGAACGAGGGGGGCTCCCAGGCTGCTTGGCCCTTCATCCTGGTGCCTGTGACGTGTGCGGTGGGCCCTCCCCACATGCATCAGCGTCAGGGCCCCTCCTGCGGGGCCTCTCCTCCTGGTGGCTGAGGCGCTCCTTACCTGCAGCTGGACCGCAGCCTCGAGGTTCCCGCCCGCGAACCCCACTGCTGCCCATTCACCGGAAGTAGGGCTGTTTCCTTGGCCCGCCCTGCTCAGGGACACTCAGTGGCTCCCGTCACCTCTAGAACGACTTAGCCTGGCATTTGAACCTCGTCCTTGGCTTTACAGACCTGCCTGACCCCACCGCTCCCCTCCCCCAACGCTCCCGGCCTGCCTGCCTCCCCACGAGGCCCGCCCAGCACGGCTGTGCGCTGGACGGCGTTTGCGGGAGAAGGAACCCACCCACCCACGGACCTTCCAGCCTCACCCCCCCCAACTCTGCTTTCTTCTGGGCCGGCCACCCGGCGCGGAAGTTTGCTTCCTCAGCCAGCGCTTTCCCTGGACGCGATGCGCTGGACCACGCGTCTTCACGACCCGAAAGCTGTCTGAGGGGCAGCTTTTCTCAGCAACACCACGGCCATGCCCCCGATTACATGGCGTTTTCAACTGTCTCTGTAGTGTGTCAAAACCAGCTGTCACATGGGACCTTAAGGTTTTCTTGCCCTTCGTTCTTCTGCTTGGCCACCCCTGCGTGTTTCTCCGGCCCGTTTTGTGCCAGGCCCTGGGCTGCGGTGGGGACCAGGCCGACCCCGTGTTGTTCTGTACAGCGGGAGGCAGCCTGGGCGCCCTGGGCCGTGGGAAAGCCTCCGTCACTCACAGCAGCCTCGCACCAGCCTGTCCAGTGGGTGCCGGGCCGGGTCCATCATGGCCACGGGGAGAGCACCCTTCAGGTGTCCCTCAGGACCCTCGAGGGGCTGTTCCTTTGTCTCGGGCCATCCCAAGATGCCTGTCATTGCTGGCTGTAAGGTCCGTCCTTGCTGCGGGACCGGCTGTGCCATCCACCACTGCTCTGGACGCTGGGGCCGCGGAGGTGGCTGCTGCCTGCCCAGCTGGTAGGTGGGTCCCACCAATTGTAACCCGGATGGCAGAGAGCCATCCGTGACGAATCAAGGCCTCCACGCTGTCAAATATTAAATCTGTTCAGAATATTAAATAATTTCCTCTTCAGTGATCCCAGTAAATTTAATTAGTGCTGGCTCTCCCCGTAGGATTGAGTGCTAGGTTTCCGAGACGCATCCACGAGGAAGGGGGCCCTGGTTCCTGCGGTGTGCATGGCTGAGCTGTCGCCCTGGTTCACCAGCTGCCCGGGTCCCTGTTCCTCAGGGTGGCCCGGGAACATGGCGCTTCACCTTCCGTGGGCACTCACTTTGGGGTCCGAGTGGAGTTTGGGCCCCTCCAGTCCTCACGGGCTGTGAGGCTACACAGACGGTGTCCGAGATTGCTGGCTGGGAGCCTGCGCCCCGTGGGCCGCCTTGTTCAGACCCGCAGAGCCTCTCTTTCCTCCTGGTGAGCCGTGGCCACGAGACCCGGCTCCCGGCCTCGTGCCGATGGTTAAAGGGGAGAGTGCTGGCTAGGCACCCAGCCCGCCTCGGGAACTCCACGAATATTGTTTCTTTTCTTCTATCCTCTCAGGAAGCGTGAGCTTTAAGAATATTGACTGTAACGATGATATTTCCAGAACTTGAGTTTAAAATAATGAACCTGGGCAGGGTCCTCCAGAGAAGCCCGGGGCCGCAGCGTTCCAATGTGTCCCTGCAACAGCCCATGACCCTCCGCGGTGCATGGAGAGCCTCTGCAGCACGACACGAACCAGTCGAAGTGCAACCCTATCGGAAACCAGCGGGCGCAGAAGGGAACGCCCACCGCGCTCCCGGACGTTTCCGGCTGGAACCAAGAAGGCCGCCCCTCGCCGTTTCTGTCCTATGTTTTCAGTCTGGCTCTTGGGCCTTAAGCGGAAACAATAGCACCGCGCCGCCCCTGCCTGATTAGCCGGATGATCTGTCTGCGTCGGGTTAGCACGGTTTCCGGTCAACGCGCAGACCTGTGCCCCGCGCACAGCGGAGGTGCCGCTGTGCAGCCACTGCGCTCTTCCCAAGGGCGCCACCAGCTGCCTGGGCAGAGTCCGGAGAACCTGCAAAGCCCCGGGGGCCGCACCAGGCAGCCGCTGCCCCGCCTCGTCCTCCCCAGCGGGCTGGCACACTGGACGGCCGACAGCCCGTGCGGCGTTCCTGATTGGATCTATAAAGTGTTCCTTGCGTGTTTCCCGACCACAAACACAGTGCAGGTCCCCCTGCAGGCAGCCGACAGTGTCCAGTAACACGCCAAAGAGAGTGATCACAAATGACCCCGTTGTCCACGTGCACGGAGGCCACCTCTGTGTGCCCTGCCGGCGCGGCCAGGGACTGCGTTTGCGTTGTGTTGCGTGCGTTGTGTTGCGCAGTCTGTCCGCAGACCTCCCGGTCCTTCGGCTCACCGCCCCTTGCGGTGGCGCTCCACAGGCTCCCCAACGGGGTTTTCGATGAGAGCGCGGGCGTTTCCTCGGAGTCAGACACTCGGCTTCTCCTCAATCTTTTGTTGGCAGAGTGACGCAGCAAATACTCCAGTGCACAAATCCTTCCAGATAAATCTTCGCGCTGGTTCCCAGGTGTCTGCTTAGGGTGAATTGCTACAAGTGCAATCGCTGATGTAAAGGTTAAACACACTTTGAAAGCTGTCGACCCGCGGGCCTGCCTGCTTCCCCCCTCTCCAAGATGGCAGGGGCTCTGCAGGCCCCACCAGCACCTGATCGGATGGCCGCTCCCAGCAGCCCCCCCATCGCCAGCCGCAGCCAGTGGTGCTGGATCCTTGCAGGCGGCGAAATCGGAAGTGTGTTTTTGTTTCCAGTGCATGACTTTGGTGGCCAGTGAGCTTAGACACTTTCCCGACTTCAGGGTCCTTTTTAAGTCTCCTTTTGTGCGTCACCTCCTGGAGGCCCTGCCTGTTTGGTTACATCAGTTTTCTGTCCCTCTCTTTGGGTGTTCAGAGGTGGTGCTGGGGGAGCAGAGGCTACCCGAGGTTGGGTGGGGATGGACGTATTGCTGTGTCCAGGCCTCTCCGTGGGTGGGGCTGCTTCTGGGCTTGGCAAGGTCTCCGGGACGCCTGCGGATCCCATGAAATCTGGCTGCAGGGACGACAGCTGATATCGGGCTGCTGTCGGGGAGGACGGTTTCCAGCGAGGCAGGCTGTCCCTGAGGAGGATGTGGGCAGCGGGGGCGCCCTGCACGGGGCCCGGGGCAGCTCCCTGTCAGGGGCTGTGCAAGGTTTCCCTCCAGAGGGCCAGCCTGTCCCGGGATGTCCCTGGGTGTCCCGGGGATGTCCGGGGATGGCCTGAGCGCTGGCCTGTTCCGAAGCTCGTCTTTGTGTCCCCATGTAGGGAGTTGAATGGTGTCCCCCCGATTTCGGATCCATCCAGAACCTCAGGATTGGACCTGTTTGGGAAATAACCTCCTTGCAGATGTGACCCAGTTAGGACGAGGTCGTGAGGGATGTGGGTGGGCCCTGGCCCAGTGACGGGTGTCCCTAAAGGAAGAGGGAAGTTTGGGCACAGACGCACACCCACTGGGAATGGCCACATGGAGACGGAGCGGAGGCTGGGGGTGCATGTATGAGCCCAGGGTGGCCGGAGCCCCCAGAAGCTTCGGAGGTAGCGAGGTCTTGCATACCCTTTGGTCTTGCGCACCCTTGGACTTCCGGCCTCCAGGAAGGCCAGAGGACAGATCCTGGCTGTCTGAAGCCTGGACCTGGGCTGTGGCAGCTCGGGCGGGGCAGGCTCCTGGGGCCGTGGCTCAGTGTTCCCTGCACAGCACGGAGTAGGAGGCGGCTCTGGGCCCCACCCCCATCTTCTGAACCCTAATGTCGAATGGAGAATTGTTCATGATGTCACATCCCTTTGCCTTTTCCCTTTAAAAGCATTTATGGTCATAGTGAAGGCTTTATTTTTTGCTTTTTTTAATCCTCACCTGAGGATATTTTGTTCATTGTTTTTTAGAGAGAGGAAGGGAGAGAGAGGAACATTTATGCGAGAGAGAAGCATCGAATGACTATCTCCCGGGGACCGAACCTGTGACCTAGATGATGTGCTCTGACCGGGAATCAAACCCGCAACCTTTTGGTTACAGGACGACGCTCCGACCAGCCAAGCCACACCTGCCGGGACTGGCCGTACCCAGTGTTTTAACCTCCATGGCTTTTCCATGTGACTGCAGCGCGGGTTGGGCTGTACAGGTGCAGCCAGAGCATCGCCTGCCCTGCCGGCCCGGTTCTCCAGCTCTCCTTTCCCGACCCCTCCGCCTGACTCTTGCCACGTGCCCATCTCTCATTTCGAGGTCTTCAGCTTCCTAGCCCTTCCTCACTTTCACCTCTTGCTGAAGATGATGAAGAAAACTGGGTGGGGGGGGAATCGGTGAAGATCCAGCATGTGGCCCCCACAATTTCAAACACCTGGGTGTTGGAAAACACGGAGAAGTCGGATGCGTTTTTCCTGCGTGTGTCTAGCTGTGTCACCCTGTGGACACCCCGGCGTCTTCTCTGTCCTCCAGAAAGCCCGCCTGCCCGGGCAGCGGGTGCCCCGTCCGCGGAGGCGCCTCCCCTCCGCCCGCAGCTCCGCTGGCAGCCGGCCGAGCACGCGCGCAGAAGGCTGCAGGCGCTGCTTCTGCGAACCAGCCTCGCACAGACTCCTTCCCCCAGGATTGCCTGGGGTTGCCTAGCAATCTGACAGCAGCACTCTGCCTCGGCAGACACTCGACTTGGATGGATTTTTCCTATTTTTAATTTGTTTTCTGGGTGGGTATTATTGGGCAACCACAGGCTGAGCTCGAAGCTGTGGCGTGGCTCCATGAAGCACGTGGGCCCACGAAGGCGGGGAAGAGCCCACCGGCCCCTGAACCCACTGAGGCACCTGCCGTGGGAGGCTCCAGGCTCCAGCCGCTGCCCCTGCTTGTGGAAGCCTGGGGGCCCTCTGCTTGCTCCCCAGACACTGCTGCTGCTGCTGCGGAGTAAATGCAGCCCAAAGACAGCGCAGTGCATGTGGGACCCTGAGCGGCCTGGGTCCCCCTCTGACATTTCCCGTCCACGTGGGAGGAGAGACGGGTTGCTTTGCGAGTGGCTCACCCCACTCTCGAGGAGATAAATGCCAGAACTGCAAGCGCCTGAGGGGTGCCAATGCAGGGCTGCATACTCTTAAATAAAATATCGAGTCTGGAAGTGTGTGTGAGGCTTTGCAGATGCACCCACCTGCTCCCCTGCTTGGTGCGCTGGGGGCGGGGCCTCTGCCCGCAGTCCCAGGGCGGGTTCTAGGCCTGGAGGGGCCTGCCTTGGTGGCAGACCAGGATGCCGGGCCCTCGGTTTTCTCATCTGTAAACTGGGGCTGCACGAAAGGGCTCTTTCTCTTTTCCAGCTCTGAAACGCCGCAGTGGTGTCCGTGGTGGCGAGACCCTCAAGAATGATGCGAGAGTACCGAGGACGGAGTCTCCGGGAGACAGAGGCGCGGAGAGTGGCCTTGGGGGCCTTGCCATGGTGGAGGAGAAGGAAGAAAGTTCTAGAAAGGGAGTGGTCAGCAGGACCACCTGCCTACGTGATAGGAGTGCACGAAGAGGGACCACGGGCTAGTTTGTCTGGTGACTCCTGCCCCTGGTGACCCGTGTCTACCAGGGACAAAGGTTGGACAATGGCAGGGGGCAGGGAGTGGGTGCCGTGTCTGGGGACAGTGTGCCCTGACATGGTTTTCTGGTTGGACGGTGCTCAGTGTGGGGGCGCCCCTCCCCCAGCTCTGACCGGAGGTGAGGCCTGGGCCAGTGGGGCCTCCGGGACGCCCCTGACCTCCGCGGCTCCACTGTGACCTGTTCTTCACGGAGACTGGAGAGCCCCAGCCCTGGAGCCCTGCAGAGTGGGAGCTGGGGCACGCCTGCCCCGTGCGTGGTGTGCGAGGACGCGGATGGTCGTTTAGGTAGCCTGCCCCCTCGGCCCACGGGGAAGTCTGCATGGTGTCCTGCAGCGGCCGAAGGGGAACCCCAGACACGCGGTGGTGGGCAGCCAGCCCTGGGGCAGGGGCAGTGAAAACATGATATGTTTTCATGACCGAACGAGGAAGCCTGGTGATGAGCAGCAAATGCACTCTCTGGGCAGCCCACCGCCGGCCGCCTGCAGGCCCGACATGGCCGTGACAGACAGACCAGGAGAGAGAAGTCCCTTGGCACCTAGTTTTCCGAATTTTATTGCTGGGCCTCCGTCTGCTCACGCGCAGGGTGACGTGTGAAGAGCCGGCCGCAGTGTCCTCTCCCAGACGGAGGAGCCTGGAGAAGACCTGGGGCACAGCCTCAAGGCTGCAGTCCGGCCTTGGCACCCCCAGAGTCCAGGAGTGTGTGAACTCCCCGACTCCCAGAAATCGAGGTGCCGGTCCCTGGAGGCCACTGGCAAGGTCCCCCGAGAGGGCTTCCAGGAACGCTGGGGCCGGACCCCAGCGGGGACATCCAGCGGGGACATCCAGAGGGTTGGGTGGGTGGGGGGCGGGCTGCTGTCTGGTTTCTCTTTCGTGGTTCCCCACGGCTACCCTCCTCCTTCCAGGGGGACAAAGTAGGACACTTCTGAGGGGTGACGTGAGTCTCTTCAGCGTGTCCAGGGGGCAGGTGTGGAGAAGAAAGCAGGCCGCGCACCCGGCCCCGGCCCCGGCCGGAGCAGGCCAAGTGCAGGTGAGGAGCTGGACCGGGCTCGTCTGGTGTCTGGCCTGCCCTTCCATTTTCATGGCCCTGAAAACGTGTCCTCTGGATTTCGTCTGTTGCGATGACACGCCTTAATGTGGGGTCAGTGTCTACCCGTTGCGTGGACACTCCTTCTGGGGAAATTTCTTGAATTAAAACATTTCTTGAATTAAACACACAGAACCTGTTGTCTAATCTTTCACCCTCTCTCCCTGCTTCTCCTCCGGTCGTCGTTCTGCTTTGAATTCTGGGACGTTCCCTCGCGTCTGTCTTCCGCCCTTTCTGGTGAGGAGTTTCTTTCTGTTCTCACGCTTTTAATCTCCCAGCCCCTTTGTGTTCTCTAAATGTTCTCCTTAAAATAGCATCTCGCTCGTGGCTCATGGATGCAGAGTCTTCTCCGCTGTTTCCGAGGACATTAAAAGCGGCTATTTCGAATGCTGTCCCCTTCCCGTGCCCTCACCAGGGTGGTGCGGCCGCCCTTTCCCCTCACGGCTCTCCTCGGGGGTCTGGGAATGGGGCCTGTTTACTGGCCCGAGGCTCCGAGGCCTGGGTGGGCTTGTCCCCTGGGGCTTCCCCGGAGGGAGATCGTCCTTGCTGTCTGCTGTGACACAGCAAAGTGACATCTTTGGTAGGTTTCTAAGTCTTCAGAGTGGGTGACACCCCTCTGTCACCGTGTGTCAGGTGCCCTAGGCCCAGAGCCCCTGAGTCACCTCTTCGGGGAACGCCCCTCCGGGGTGGCCCCATGCAGTGATGGGGTGGGCCGCATCTGGGATCGGGGGCTCGCTGCTCGGAGCCGTCCGCCCGCCTCCGCGGGTACCCGCCCCCCCACTCCCGAGCCCTCGGAGTTTCTGCTGCTCGGCCCCCACCCCGGCCCTCAAGGCCAGGTACTCGCTGCTTGTCCCTTTGCTTTCCCGGACCTGTACTATGTGGCTCCCTTTCCCTGGTCCAGGTCCGTGGGGATTATAGCTTTAAAAAATCTTTTCTGGTGGTTCCAGGGGGCTTCTTGGGGGAGAAGGACATTAACTGTGTGTTCAGCTGTCATTTCGGGAACGAGGTCTCCTTTTGTTCCTTTCCTAATTGCTATTGCAAAGGACTGTTCCCAGATCCTCTTCCATAGTCTGGCTTAAAAAAATAATTTCAAATCTGAGGTTTGTAAAGTTCTCTTCATGGAGGACAGTTTTATGAACGTCCGCTTGGCCCTAAGTCGCAGACACACAGGCTGGCCCTGAGCCCCCTTTCTGGCTAGAAGGGCACGTTCTCCGGGGCCTGTCCCCTGCGGGGGTCGGATCTGCGGGTCCGATCTGAGGCCACAGATGCCGAGCTCACACCCCCAACGGAGTTGGAGTGGACCTACTGTGTGCCGACCCCTGGCTGGTCCTGGTGGGGTTTGGGAGCTCGGTTTGTCATAGTCTCCCGGGAGCTTTGCCGGGATGACCAGGAAAGTGGCTCATCAGGGAAGCAAGAGGCCTGCCGGAGGGAGACAGGGGGCCCGGGGAGTGGGCGGCTCAGCCTCCGTCGGGGATCTGACTGCAGAGGGTGGAGAGAACCAGTGCCATTTCGAACACCGGGCGCAGGAAGCCCAGTCAGCAGCACGGAGACGAGCCATTTATCTGGTGTGCAGCTGCCGGGCTGAGCAGCTCGCTGCAAATGGCGTAGCATGGTCCCCGCTGGCTGAGACGGGTCAACGGCCCAGACAGGCCAAGGGCAGGGGACGAGGAGCATGGAGCTCCTGAGCGGCCAGCGGCCCCAGGTCCTGCACACAGTCCGGCCTCGAGCACTCCCAAGGCCTCTGCAGAGCCGGGTTTGTGTCCCTCCCCTTACTGCCTGTGAACCTTCCAGGCCCCTGCCAACCCCCTGCCAACCCCCAGACTCCATGTCAAGCTTCTTGCCCGGGGTGGAAAAGCAGGACGGTCAGGGAGGAGCAGGGGCATCATCGTTACAGAAGCAACGTCAGACGTAATCTCACCCCAGGGCCAGCCGCCCGTTTGTTTTAGGACTGAGGGTGTCTTACAGGGCCAGGCCCGCCCCACCCCCGCACCTCCCCGCCTGTTGGTGGTAGGCTCTGGGCTCTGCGTTTGTCTGTCTGCCTTTTGCTTAGAAGCAGGATCGAGCCCTGCCCAACCTGCTATTCTGTTCAGGACCGTCCAGGCCCTGTGGCCTGCCTTTGGTGCTGAATGCCAGCCACTGTGGACTACCTGGCCCCCCAAGGGCCTTTGGCCTTGGCTTGCTGTTCGCACCCCTTCCAGATTCTGCACCAGGGCTCCTCCCCGAGGTGAGGGCTTGCTTGCTCTTCTGATTTTAGGCAAATCCTAAACTCCCTCTCCCACCGGGGTAGAAATGTTTAAATCATTTGGGTTGGCCACTTGCACAAAGGCCCCGCGGACTCCGCGGGCCCTGTCTTTAGCAAGGCTGGGCCCCCAAGGCCAGGCCCTACCTAGCAAGGGATGGGTGCATGTGGGCAAAGGGGAAGCAGAGGAGTGGGGGTGCTCCCTGCCCCCCATCTGGAGTCCTATTTATGGGGATCCCTGGTGGTGTCCTTCCTGGGCTAGGGGCAGGGAGATGGCAGGACCAGGGTCCTGAGCGGGGCTGCGTGGAGGAAGGGAGCTGAGGTGGGGCTCTAGACCGGAGGGCGGCGCTCACGGACCCGCGCCCTGCCCACCGCCCTGGTGCTGGGACTCTGCGGGCCGCCTGGGCGCCGTGCGCAGGGCGCAGCCAGCCACCCTTCCTACCCAGGAGCCTGCCCCGCCTCGCCTCACGCTGCAGGAGCCCCCTCCCTTGCAGCGCTCTGCGCGCACCGCCCCAGCCGCCTGCCTGCGCCGCGTGCTCCTGCTGTCTCTTCGCTCCAGCCAAGCGAGCCAGAGGAACCAGGGAGAGGGAGAGAGAAAAGGGGAGGAGAGAGAGGGAGAGACAGAGAGAGAGGCAGAGAGGGACGAGCGAGTGCGGAGCACAGAGCTCCGGAGCCCGCAGAGCCTCCTAGGACAGCGGCCGGGCTCGGCCCCAGCCCCAGCCGCTCGCGCGCTCTCGGAGGGGACGCAGCAGCCCCCACTGCCGCTGGAGCTGCTGGAGCCCGGCCCCACGAGCCCCGCGCTGCGGGCCGGCCTGTGCCTGCGTGGCCCCGGGACGCTGCCGTCCGCCCGGCCAGGATGCAGCTGGGGCATGGCCGCCAGGCCCCCATCACCTGCCTCGGGGAGCGCTGAGCCCGTGAGTAGCCTGGCCCTCGTCTCCCGCTTGCTCAGCCTTGCTTAGCCTTGCGGCGGTGGTTACCATCGTGTGACAGCCAGCTCGGGGCTGCCGGGTGGCACGGTCCTGGGAGGGGCCCGCAGGACCCCGGGGGAGGCGGGGGCTGCAGAGGGCAGGCAGAGCAGAGCCATCAGAGGCTGTGTGGAAAAGGGAGGCACTCTCAGGTGCAGGGGCCTCTGCCACGGTCGCCAGTCCCTCCTGGCTGGGGTCCGGCACGTGGCCCAGCAGGAGGCCGGTGGGGCGATTTTGTGAATGCGAAGGCGGTTTCGGGCTCCATGGAGACGCCAGGAGTCCCTTGCGCTGCGTGGCGGCAGCGGCGGCGGCGGAGGTGGCAGCGCAGCCACGGCAGCGAAGGCGGCACAACGCCCGGCGGCGCAGGGAACTCCCTGGCGGGGGGAGGCTGAGGCAGACGGGATCCCGACCCCGCGGGGCGAGTCCAGAGGACCGGCCGAGACAGAGTGGGTGGCAGCAGGGACCCTAGGGGACGCGGCGCGCTTTCTTTCCGGAACCCAGGCCTTAGAGGGGAGCGCTGTCCGGGTCCACCCGGCGGAGGGTTCGGCGGAGGGTTCTCGGAGGAGTTAACGACCCGAAGGAGTTGCGGGGAGGGAAGGAGGCGCGCCTTGGGCCCCCTGGAGAGGGCCTGGCGGGCCTCCTGCGGTGCGGAGGCTGGAGCGCAGGGGCGGGCAGCGCAGAGCCCTCGGGGAACTGCGTCTGCGAAGCGGCGTCAGGCAGGCTCCATTCAGAGCCCAGTCCGCTTCTTTGGGGCGCTGGCGTCCCCAGGGGTTAGTGCAGCCCTGCTGGGGACGCCTGCGCCAAGGGCCCAGGCACAGCCCTGCTCCAAACTTTCTGCCCCGGCGGCCCCAGGAGGCCCCTGCCTTGATCGCGGGGGATACCTGGGGCGTGCCCCCTGGCGGGAGGCTGTCTCTCCCGGCCCCACCAGCCCGTGCGAGGCCGGGGGTCGCCGCCTCCCCCCGCGCGGAGGCTCGCAGTGCACCTCCTCGCAGTGCCCTCTCCTTCCACGAAGGGACTCGAGCTCGGCCCCCGCCGGGTGCGGAGGGACATTGGGACCCCGGGCTGTCCCCAGCGGGGATCTGGTCTCATGTGGGGGTGGGGGTGTCCCTGTGAGGCTAGCACTCCCGCCGCCGGTCCCAGTGGGCCACGGGTCCAGTGGGGTGGCGAGAAACTCCAAGGTGCCAGAGCTTTGGGAAGGGACTAGGTTTATTTTTTACCGGTCACTTTAAAAAAGGGCTCCCCCAGCGCCGCTCATCCTGATGCGCAGACGCCTCATGGTGGAGGCAAGTGACAGGAACGTGGGTCTCCGTCCTGCTGGCGAGCTTCCTCCCCCAGGTTAAGTCGCTTCTTCGGCGCTCTCGGTCGCGAATTTCTTGCTGAATCGCAGCTCGCTGGGCTCAGGGATACTCTGGGCACTCAGCTGGAGCGGGGGCACTTAGCAGCCCAGCGGCACTGGCTAATGGAGTGGGGTCGCCCTTAATGAGTTCTCTGAGCCGGAAGCCAGCTTTGGTTTTACTGTGCTGCAAAAAATAATTTTAAAAAAGTATAAACATTGCGACAGAACCTGCTCATTAAGTGCGCATGGCGGATTTGGGCCGATGTCTTCACTAGGCTGCGTTGTTAACAGGGCGGTTACACTCGTTAAACCAGACCCTCCAGGTTCGTGAAGGGGGGGGGGAGTCACAGCGACGCCTGGAGAAAGTGGGGTTTGGGTCGGTGGGACCCCCCTCCCAGAGCCCCGGGGAACAAGGGGGGTTTCCTGGGGCCCTGTCAGGGGCAGGCCCTCCGCCTCCTTCCCTGCCTCCAGGCGCCTGGGCACAGCTGGCTGCCGTGCTGGGGACCGAGGCTGCCACCCCCGTCCCTCCCTGGAGGCTGGAGGCCTCCCTGCGGTGGGCACCGGACACCAGGCTTCCCCCCTCACTCCTGTCTGGGAGCTTCCGGGAGGGGCAGGGCCGCCCCCCAGCGTGGACCAGGTGGAAAGCCCTGAGGGGTTGGGCCACAGAGGTGATGTGGAGGGGACACTCAGGCGGGCAGCCTGGGCCTGGTGACGCAGCTCTGTGGGCGGTGAGGGCTGGCTGGCCCTGCGTGGGCGCTTTGCACTTGAGCGGCTGGGTTTTCTGGGGTGAGCCCCAGCAGCCAGCCCCTCCCCCAGAAAAGAGGACTCACAGGTCTCTCGGACCCACCCTCTGGGCATCTGGGGCTCAGAGAGGCCTGCGTCCACCCTGGAGCCTAGGGTCACCTCAGGTCACTGGGGGAAGTGGGGAGCCCAGGAGAGTCCTGGCAGGCCTGGCCTCTGACTGACTACGAGGGGCCTTCCTCGCCCAGGGCCCTGGGACGGGAGCCGCAGCCGGTGGGTGCGGGGTGTAGTCACTGCCCTTCTGCAGAACTGGAGCTTTGGGGCATCCTCAGTGCCGGGTCCTGGCCAGCCGGGCCAGCAGCCTTCTCTGGCACCGCCCCCCATGCCACCATAGCCGGGGCCCCACTGGCCTGTGATGGGTCGGTGTTGAAGGCGTGCCCCTGGGGCAGGGGTGCGGGCCGATGTACCCCTCGCTTGTTACCTGATGCTCGCACAGTCAGGAGGGAGGGCATGTACGTGGGAAAGGGGCTTCCCGTCCCACCCAGAGGTGCCGGGGGGGGGTTGTGGTGGTGGGGGCAGTTGGCAAGCGGTCTGGAGGAGTGTGTAGGGGGCCCCCCAGTGCCGGACTCAAAACTGGAATGTCGTGGCAAGGCTGGCGGCGTGGGGTTCAGCTCCTCCGTCCCGCAGGCCCCGGCGCCTGCAGGTTCGGGTGGCTGTCTGTCTGTCTGTTTACCTCCACACTCCTGCTTGATCCTCTGTTACAAAGACAAATGGAACCTGATGTGCAGCGGACAAGGGGCGAGGAAGTTTATATTTTTGAATAAGTGAAGGGGAAAAACCATCTGGAAACTCACCTCCCGCCCCACGAGCAGGGACGCTCCCCTTCATGCACCTGCAGCCCGAAGTCCCCATGTCCCAGCCTGTCCCTTGAGCACCTTTGTCTTCCCCACTGGCCAAGGTCCGTCTGGGCAGCCTCCCTCCCCAGGGGGCCCAGCCCCTTCTCTTCTGCTGCCTTTCTGCAGTAGCTTCCTCTCCAAGCCAGCGCCGTCTCCGTTGTATTTAGAACATTCTGCTTCTGTCTCCCTCTGTCTCTCGCTGTCCGCCTCTCCCCTGCCTCTCCCCTGCCCCCCACTCTCAGAGTGCTGTGTGCCCTTAGACACCGTGAGAGGGAGGGGTCCCAGCTCACCGTGGCAGGCACTAGTCCCCGAGGCCACCGAGGAGCTTGTTCTGGGTTGCCCCCCCCCCACCGCCCACAGAAAGAGGAGCGGCCTGCCTGAGAGAGGTGCCTCGGCACCCGGGCTGACGTGGCCCATAAAAGACCCGTTACTGTCAGCGCAAACTCGTGTGCCCTCGCAGTTTCTGTAACACATGCGCTGAGGGGGGAATGTGCCTGAGAAGGTGACTTGAGATCACAAAGAGCCTAAAATCTGTTGCTTTATCTGAACGTGTTTCCTCCGGCTGCCGGGGGCACGCTCACAGGGTAGATGTCGACCGCACACTGCAAGGTGCGGAGCCTGCCTGGAGCAGGGCCAGCCCCCGGGGCGCCAGGGAGGGCTGTCGACTTCATTTCCAATTTAGGGGCCCAAAGACCCGCTCCGCTGTGCGGCAGGGACCTCTTCCTGTGGTTCTAGACTCTGCCCTTTGGGTGAGGCTCAGGGCTGGGACCCCACCTGGGCGCTGGGTTATAACTTGTCAGCTCAAGTTGGGTGTGTGAGGCCTTCCGAGTCCGTGCCGTCCTCTGCGGGCCAAGAGCAGCGCGTGTTGGAAGGTTTCTTTCCTGGAAGGTTTAACTGTTTAAAGCCAGAGCATGCTTCTAGCAGCCAAAAGGGGGGAGAATAATACACATTTTTAGCAAATTTCACCACGTGGCTTTGGTTCATGGTTTTCCAGAGAGCTTTCTCCCGAGATTCTAGAATAACAGAGGCGTGGCTGAAGGACTGCCAGGCCCCCTCCCAGACTCACCCCTGGCCAACAGCCCTATATGGGCACAGTCTCTGCTGGGCGTTTGCTGGGCACAGGGCAACCAGCCTGCCCTCTGGTCCAGCGTGAGCCTGGGCCACGACCGCAAACCGGGGGCGGGGCGGGCGCTCAGGCGCATCTGCTGTAGTAGCAGCCCCTTTAGAAAACTGCCTGGGGACAGACCCCTGCCACCAGCCAGGCCCTGCAGTTTCACCAAGTTCCTGTGGGGCGGCGGGGGGGCCAGAGGAGAGCGTAACACGTGTGGTTTGTCTGAAAGAGCGGAGAATCCCCTCGCGTCTTTATCTGTCTGAAGCATCTTGTCTCGTGTCAGAAGTCTCCCTCCACCAAGACAGACAAGCAGAGAGGAATCCAGGCCCCCAGAGAAGAGCCCCCCCACCCAGGGTGCCGATGCACAAGCTCACGGTCCACTCAGAGCCTCCCCCCACCCACCGTGGACAGAGCGAACGCAGCAGCCCTGCCCACCAACGACCCCTTGCTTGTGACACCCAGTGAGACCGAGGGGTGACAAGGGCGGGAAGGTGGCCCCCTGGGGCCTGGGTCCGCCCCGTCCCCCGGAGGTCCCTGTGTTTGGGCGCCAGGCACATGCTGGGCCCTGCGCTGGGCGCCGCGTCTCAGGACAGTGCGCTTTCCGGTGAGGACGATGAGGACACCCAGGAGCTCGCCGTTCTCGACCGTGAGGCCTTTTTGTGCCAAATGGGCACCTCTGCTTGAGCTGGAGGACAAGGCGCTGACCTAGGACCTACATCAGAAGAGGTGCACAGCACTGGGAGGGAGATTTAAAGGCGTGCAAGCACTCGGGACGCTCAGGAATGAACCTGGGTCGTTCGTTGGAAACCCTCCCCGAGTGGGAAGGGCAGTGGCTCTACTGGGCTCCGTGGAAAAGAGCTCCTACTCTTCCGGGAGCTTCTATTTAAGGACCTTCTGAGCACCTTGAAATCAAACTCCTGCTGGGGATCCCCCCCACCCCATTCTCGGGGGGCAGAAAGGGCTTTGCAACCTGCAGGGGTCGGCTGGGCACGTTCAGATGCATTTTCACACTCACAGTCACGGCACACACACTGTGGTCTCCCATCGCCTTGAGCGCCGAGAAGCGAAAGGAGACCAGAACGATCTCCCAGCTGGGACTGCGCCCAGGTGCCTGTGGGGACCCCCATGTCCCCTCTTCTCCATGGGGGCCTGGTCTGCCCCTTCACTCCGTGTCCTTATTAAGGGAGCTTGCCAAGACTGCTCACCCCGGCTGTCCCTGCAGGAGCAGGCTGAGTGTAGGCGCCTGGGGCAGTGGGAGGCAGCTCTGACCTGGGCCAGGCGTGGGTTACCTTGCTCCAGACCCGAGGGCAGGGCGTGGTGAGGCCAGGACCTGACTGCAGCGTGTGGTCTGGGAGGCGACGGAGGCTTCCCAGCCCTGGGCCCCAGGCAGCCCTCAGCCCACTCAGTGGAGAAGCAGGGAGGGAGCGAGTGCAAAGAGCTGGCGCACAGTAGGTACTCAGCAGTGGTGGTGGGCGCCTCCCACCCCGCATGGTCCATCTGTCGGGGGACAGGCCTGTCATTAGCGTTAAGGACGGGGGTTCTGCTCTGTTTCCAGTGGCCAGGAGGACACAGCGCTGCTTTAAAACGGTTCCAGATAGAGTGGCCGGCCTCCAGAGGGGAGCTGGCCTCAGCACTGCCCCGCAGGGGAGGGGGCCCTCCCCTGGTGGCCTGGAGGGCCCCTGTCCTGAGGAGTGCCCTCTGGCCAGGCAGAAGGGCTCAAGGGAGGGCCTGTCTGTGGGGCCGTGGGCCCAGAGGTCGCCTGACCAGGGCACCCAGAGGGTGCAGGGCCTCTGGATGGTCAGTGATCCCCGCCCACGCCCCCACTTCTGGAGGGATGTCAGGGGAACCCCTCAGGAGGACCCCATCAGCCCTGCCTGGACCCCTCTGAGCCCACAGAGGCCCCCGTGGCGCTCACTCTCAACCTGAGTGACTGACCCCACCTGCCTTCAGCACGGAGATGCGTTCGGCTCTCAGGACTTGGCGCCTAACATACCAAAATGGCTCCGAAACGCGTGAGAAGTAAGCGCAGTGTGTGCGTCTGTCTGGAACATGCCCCCGTCATCCAGGGGACCGCCAGGACGCTGCTGGGCCTGGCTGGGGTCCCCACTGCAGGAACAGGCGAGCTGGAGCCAGAGCCCAAAGGACCTCCCCTCAGGGGCCTGGTGGACAGGGCTGCCCACCGCCTCCCTCTCCGGGGCTGCGCCGGTCAGCTATTTTGGGATCTTAGCAGAAAAGACAAGTGCTGGGGAAATTGAAGGCGAGAATTACTGTTTTCTGTGGGGTTGTATTGTTTAACCAGCACCCCAGACCGCCAACCCCTACCAGCCTTAGTGTCCCAGGATTCCGTGTGGGACGCGGGCAGCTGTGAACTTTCACCCGCCGGTCACCGGGGGAGCGGGGGGTGGGGGAGCTGCCGGGCGGTGTGTTTGATGGGGAAGCCCTCGCCCTCGTCCTACCTGTGAAAGCCCCCGTGTGGGGTCCCGGACCACTCTCCGGTGGACCGTTTTCCTTTCTCGTGGGCCGAGCGGCCCGGGACGGTGAAGGAAGGAGAAGGCATGGGGCACCTGCCACCCCTGGGCTCCCCGGCGCCCCCAGGGCTGGGACCCGGCTCTCCCGCACGGCCGCGTGGTGTTGGGAAACACGCGTCCAGCTTCGTCCGCGAGTGGAGAACTCGGCAAAGATCAGCACCCGCTTCCCGACGGGTCCCTTCTCCAGGAGGAAAGAGGACGTCCGTGGGGGCTTTCCCCTCCCTGTGCCTGAAGCCCCCTTTAACAGTGGACCCTGCACGAAACGGAGAGGCAGAACCGAACCTGGACCCTCGGCTGCTGGTGGTACCGGGGTTCACCTGGTCGCCGTGCAGCCTCTGCCTCGCCCGCCCCGGGGGTGGTCTCTCCTTGTGCCCGGTCACCATGGAGACCGAGTGGGGACTAATCGCTTCCCTTCTCGCTGTGGACGCGATCGTGTGTTTTGCTCAAATCCTAAGAAGAAAACTCCTAAGGCCAGACTTGGGAATTTGGAACCCAAGGATAATTTTTCAGAAAGTAATGAGCGCTGGAAAATGAGGGTTATGAAGGAAGTCTTTCGGTAATAATCACAACTGTAATGTTCTCCACTTTGAAATGCGTCCGTGTACACTGAAATCCCAGACAGCGTTAAGTCCGCTGGAGGGAAGGCAGTGTCCTTTGGGGCCGGGGCCCAGCCTCCGGGGCCAGTGCCACCTTCGGGTCTTTGTGCCCGCCTAGCACAGAGAGGTCACTGTGTCCCCAGCCTGGGCCCTGTCCCACACCCGGTGAGGACTGGGTGGGGAGAGGTCATTCCAGCCCCAGTGGTGTCCTCTGGGGCTGTGGTTTCGTGCCCCGGGGTCTGGCCTCTCCACTGGAGTCAGTCTGCTGGGGAGCTGGGCCCGGGAGGCAGGTGAACAGAGAGGCCCGAGGGGGCCCAGCCCAGGGTGCCCCGTGCACCCGCGCCCACAGCCCCTTCCCTTGAGGCTGCAGCTCTCTGCCCTGCTCACTCTGTCCCCCTCCCTGACCCCACCAGCCTTTCCCCTCCTCCATCACCTTCATCTCCTGCGGCAGCAGGTTGAGCAGCCTGGAGGGAAGATCTGTGGTTCCTCCCCTGCCCTGCCCACCCGAGGGGTGTGAAGGCCCTGCACCGCAGCCCCACCCCCGAGATTAGTGAGTGCTTGTGTGTGCATGCACATGTCTGCACAACTGTGCTTGTGTGTGCATGCGAGCACGATAGACGTGTGCCTGTGTGTGCCACTGGGTGTGTACAGCTCTGGGACTCCCCGGAGCTGCTCTGCGGGTTGCACCCGTACTCTGTGGGCCAGGCTGCTGGGCCTTGGAGCTGGACGCCGGCCAAGCCCTGGGCCCCCCTCTGCCGTGGGTCCTGCGTCTGAGGGCTGCACCCTGTGGGTCTGGCAGTTTCCTCAAGGAAACTCCATCTTTGTGGGGATGCGATGCCTGGTGCTCCGGGGCCCTCCTTCTGCTACTGAGGGTGTGACCCTGAGTGGGCTCACTCCTGGAAACGCTCTTTCCTTCCCGCAGCTCCCCCCCTCCTCTCCCCCCCTCCCCACGGCTCCGGCTTCCGCCGGTGCGGCCGCTCCCCGCGGGTGAGCACGGGCTGGGGCATTAGCGGGTGTTGAGCCAGCGGCACGCCAGGCCTGCCATGAACTCCGATACTACAATTACATTCGCCGCAGGCTGAAAGGGCCGTTTAGGATTTTCTGCCTTAAAAAAAATATTCCTTTCCCCCCAGCCGTGTGCCCAGCCCTTTGGCACCGCAGCTGTGACACGGAGCCGGGTGGCGGGGCCGAGCGCTCTCAGCAGGCCCGTCTCGAGTGTGTGGCAAACCAGGCCCACAGTGCAGCCCGCACGGCAGGCAGAAATGCGGGGCCTGCCTCGCCTGCGGGGTAGTGGCGCTCACACATGTGTGAGTGTGAGGCTGTGTGTGGGTGCGGGGTCTGCCGGGGCTGCCGGGCCCGTGTAGGCGGTGTCTCGGGCCCGGTCGGGATTCCGAGGGAGCTGGGCTGCCCCTGCTGGGCAGGGGGTGCTGAGAGGGGCACCCGTGGGAGGCACGCTGCTCCTCACAGAGAGCAGCCCTCCTGGAGGACAGACCGGGGCCTGGGTGCCAGCGCCCAGACGAGATACCCCTCCCCCATCAGAAGGTGGTTTAGGGGTTTCGGGTCGGTGCCTGGGACCCTGTCCCCAAAACTCCCCAAAGGGATACTCAGGGACCTTCTCGTCTAAAGAAGGAAAGAAAGACCTCAACCCACTCAAGCACCAAATAACAGCCAACAACTCACAAACTTATGTTTTTTAAACTTCGTGAAGTTGCCATGGTTACTGGCGGGCCGAGTTCCCGGGCACTTGCCGGGAGTGGGGCTGCTGGGAGCCGGCCCTCAGCCCTCAGCGCGTGTGGCCTCAGCCGCGGGCTGGGTGCGGGCGGGAGGGCTGGGGCGCCGGAGGCTTCCCGGGACCGTAGCCTGCGATGTTGCAGGAGAGCGTTTCTCAGATCCTGGAGACAGAATCTGGCTCCCACGCAAAAGTAATTATAGCCGGAGAACAGAGTATGCGCCACCCGGAGTCCTTAACAGGAGGGGCACGCGCGTGTGCGCATGCGTGTGCGCAGGCCCCGAGTCTGCGCCGTCCCCCTCCAGGGCACCTGCTTGTGCCCAGCCACGTGCGAGAGCCCCGCCACCGCCAGGAGCGGCCGAGAGCCCGGGCCCAGACCTGCTACGCACGAAGCATCCCCACGGGCGTTTGGGGGAGAAACCAGACGGTCAGGGGGAGAAAGGGGGGTTGAGGTGGGAGAAGGAAGCCAGACGAGCTCCTGTCCCGGCTCCTCTGTGCACGGGGAGGGGCCCTTGGAATGGGTCAGGGGGCCGCTGGCCCTCTGCCGGGCTGTGTGGGGGCCCCGGGGAGCCCACGGTCCAGGCTTGGCATCCACATGGCCAAAACACCCACTCGAAAGAGGAGAGACCAGGGCACCCCGTGCCCGTCACTGCCAGCCGTGGGGTCTGACGGCTTTTCTCCGAGGTTGGGTGTGGCAGCTGTTTCTGTGTCAGGCGCCCAAGGCCGGTGAGCTGGGGGGGTGTCTGCTCCCTGAGGACCAGGGCGTGAGGTCTCCTTCTGTCCCCACAGAAGGCAGGAGCCAGGACAGGCCGCCTGGGGCCCTGAGCAAGTGACGGTGGACAGGGGGACTGAAACTGGGCAGTAAATTCTGGGTGCTGGGCACTCTTGTGACGGGGAGGCCTGGGGTTGGCCGTGGGGACCCCAGAGGGCTCGTTTGGGCTCTGGTTTCCTTCCCATGAGCCTGGCCTGGAGCAGAAAGCCCTCCCGTATGAGGGCCTTGCCTCATCCCCTGCTTTCCTGGCCCGCCCTAGAGGTGGTCCCCAGGGGGACCCTGTGTCCCTGCGGCATGGCCCGGCTGGTGTGGCAGCACCCGCCGCCTCACCTTTGAGCCGGTCTTGCTGTTCACTGTTGGGAGGCAACCTCAGAATCCCGCAGCAGTGCCTGCTCGGCCGACTCACGAGCCCATGACTCTGGGGCAGGTGTTTTCCTGAGGAAACATTTGGGGTGAGTGAGCCCAGGGGCCCTGGGGTCCCTCCCCAATCCCTTCTCGATGGCAGGGTGCCCAGGTGGGGTGACCCGTGTCTCTTCTGCTTGGCCAGTTAGGTGGATGGTGAAGGCGAAGAGGAGGTTCTAGAATCTTCCATGGGCATGGGCAGAGCTGCCCATGCCTAAGGCAGGGCGTTTGGGACACATGTGCACACTGTCACTTGAAGGACACGGGAAGCCATCCTCGGAGGCCCCGCCTCCTGGCTCCCTCGGCCTGACAGTCAGCATCCTGTCTTTCCAGCACCTTCCTGGAAGCCGTAATCAGCCCGACAAGGAAGAAGCAGAAACCTCAGGTCCTGGCGGGTATCAGGCTATACATGCTCTGAAGCAGGGCCCTGCTCCCCCCAAACACGCGCGTGGCTCTCGCCCACAGTTGGCTCCCAGACAGTGTTTGGGGGTCCTGACAGCTGTCAGCATGCGGCGGGGGGGGGGCCAACCTCGTCAGCCCCCCCCCCGCCCCCCGCCGTCTACCTGCTGGCCAGTGGGTGAGGGGCCTGTGTGGGTTTCTGGACCCTGGGGCCGGGGCAGGGGAGCTGCCAGAGGGACAGGGAAGCCTCTGTGGCCCCTGGCCTGGGGAGGACAAGGTGGGCCCTGGGTCTGTCCCCGGGTTGGCCACCAGGAGGTGGTACCCTGCGGGCTTGGTTGTGCTGTGCATCCGGCCACGCCGGCCTCTTCCCCACAGCCCGACCGTGAGCTTTGGACTCCACGCCACTGTCTCCCAGAACCCTTGTCGGCCGCCCGAGCCAGCGGGATGCTCTGCAAAGGGGAGTCTCAGGCGTGTCTTTGAGCCGCCCCTCTGTGCGGGTCTCGGCGTGAGATGTAGATGCAGGGCCGAGAGAATGCCTGAGAAGGTGCTGGACTCTTCCTGGAATGCGGTAGATTAGCCTGGAAAGTGCTGGTCTGCTCTGGAAGGCTTGTGCTGGATTGCTCCAGAAGGTGCTGGACGGTTCTGGAAAGTGTTGGAAGGTTCTGGAGTCACACGCCGGAGATCTCTCTAGACATGTGACTCTGAGGCTGGCTGCAGCCATTGGGGTCCAGGGTAGCCGTCGAACAGGGGTGTCGGCTTGTGGTTATGGATGCTAATGGCAAGCAGAAGTGCATTGGGTAACTGGCAATGGCAGACGAAGCGGTATTATTTATATTTAGCAGGTGCTGCACACTTCTCCGCTGGCAGATTGGCCTCCACAATCCTACTTTGTGGCATCCAAGAATCTGCTGTCCTCGGGCCAGGGCCGCCACCTTGCTCTCCCTCCAGGAGGGTGCTGGAACCCACGAGGGCCCCTCGTGACTTGGCGGCCGGCCCGGCGTGCGGTGCCAGGGCCGTCCTTCTGAGCACCTGCCCTCTTCCGCTGGCGGCTGGCACTCCGCCTCCTCGAGTCTCCCCCCGCTGCTCAGCCCCCACCCAGGGACAGGTTAAGACCAGTTGAGAAAGAACAGCCTGTTCCAAGGGTGGGTTTTGTGCTGCTGTTTCGGGTGGGGGTGGAAGCAGGGGCTGTGGGGCAGTCTGGGAGTTTTAAGGTGGAAACACGTGAACACACGCGCGTGATCTCATCCATGTCCTGTGTTCTCAGGGCTGAGACAGTGCCCAGGTCACGTAGTGGGGGCTCGGCATGAGCTTGCTGGGTGAGCGGCCCCCACGCCAGCATCTGAGCCTGGGCATCGGGGCTCTTTGGCACCGAAGTTTAAACAATGACCTTGACACCTAAGGCACCTTCATTAGACAGTGCATTGACTTGAGTTTTATATTTGTGCCCACACTGCCTTCCCAGGAGGGCACCATGGGGTCACATGAACTCAGGGACAGGAGCAGGGACGGCGAGGCCTGCTGGCTCAGTGCTCGGGGGCCCAGCGGTGGCCTGGGGTGGTGTGTGCCCTCACTGTGCTTGTTCCGTGCCCTGGGGCACCTGGATGTAAACACCCACGTAGATGGTGGGCAGCAGGACAGGCCTCGGAGAGGGGCTGGTGGACGGCAAGGGAGAGAAGCTTCCAGAGAACGTCTCAGAGTCTGAAAACAGTGGTCTCTTTTTTTCTCTGTTTTCCCTGTGGCCTGAGTGTTTCTGGGGGGGCCCCATCCCACAGCTCCATACGCAGAACCTTCTAGAATGAAGGCCTTGATCCTGGACACACACCCACATTCTCAGCAAGCTCCCACCAGACTAGGGGGTATTCCGGCACTGTCTCAGCCCTTAGCTCTCGGCTCTGCTTCTGACTACCAGCCATGGTGGAGAGGGACTGAGTCTCACACGTCTCCAGGATGTAGTAGGTGCTTAATAAACATTTCAGGAACGTGTGAGGGGGCTGTCCTTTGTCCAGAGGGGCAGGAGATGGCTTCCTTTTCCTCAGTTCCGTCTCCCCGTCCACATCCCCGTGAACCCGAAAACAGCTAATTCTGGGGGGAGGCAGCAGGAGGGGGGAGGAGGAGGGGGTGCATTTCATGGACGGGTTCTGGTTTTCATCCTGGAGCCTGTGGGTCCACGGTTCCCGTTTCGTCAGCTGGCCTGGGATTGGAGCGGGTCTGCAGGGGCTCTTGTGTGGGCGGGAGCAGATGGCCTGCTGGCCCGGGACCTGCATGTGGCCGGCATGGCCGTCTGGCTCTGTTGCTCCCCTTCCCGCACATGTCATTGGAAAACTGAGACACACCCAGAAGACTGGCAGAGACACAGTCGAATCCCAGAGCCACCGGAAGTGGTCCGGACTCTAGTCCCCAGGAATCGGGTGGTTGTAGAACTCCACCCAGCTAACGGGGGCTTCCTCTCCGGGTTCCGGGGCCCCCTGTGGTCCCTCTCACTTCTGCGCTCCCCACTCCCGCTGTCCCCGAGGAAAGATCTTCTGGCTGTGTGGAGGCCATGTGACCTGGTTCTGTGGTAAACGGGAGGCTTATTAGAATTAAGGCCTAACAGTGTGAAAAAAGCGATCTTTGCAAGATTGAGGCCAAGGGGGAATTGTGGGTTCTCAGAAAAGGCTTCCTTTAAGGGGTGGAATAGGAACTCGGCACGCGTGTGTGGCAGGCACCCCGGGGCCTCCTCAAAAAACAAAAGGGGCTTAAAGGAAAAAGTGCGGCCCCGACCAGCGTGGCTCGGGGGGCGGGCGTCGTGCCACACTGCGAGGGGTGAGAGGCGGCTGGTCCCCGTCTGGCCAAGGCACCTGCCCAGGGCTCCGTCTCGGCCTGAACTAGAGGCAACTGATTGATGTTTCTCTCCCTCTCTTTTTCCCTCCCTTCTCCCCTCTCTAAACATAAATAAATAAAAATTTAAAGAAAAGAAAAGCCGAGTGGGGGTGAGGTGGTGGTGGCGGTGGTGAGTCCTGGGCACACCCACGGCTCCTGCCCCCGAACCCGCCGCTCTGCCCGCAGCTGCCTCCGGGGGGCCGGCGGCTCGGGCCACTCACAGAGTGGACAGAGGTGTGGGGAGCTGAGGCAGCCCACTAGCCTCCCTGCCTTCCCAGGGACAGGGACGGTGTGAGGGTTTCCCCAGAGGATCCCCTGTAACGAGTCCCAGTGGCCTCCAGGGTGGCCAGTCCATGTCACACAGACTCGTGCGCATGGCTGTCCTTGCCCCTCTGTCCCAGGGTCCCCGCCCTGCCCTCCAGCTTCCCGGACTCACTGCCCACAGGTGATCTGCACCTGGCCCGTCTCAGGCTGTCTGCAGGGGCTCTGAGCTGGCCTGGCGGCAGGGAAGACCTGCCCCTGCTCAGGCGGGAGCTCAGGAGGCAGGCGAGGGACCTGGGGCCTTTGCAGCCAACGCGCCCCTTCGTCTCGTTGGTGGAGACAGGCGTGCAGTAGGTGCTCAATTAACACTGGGGGACCGATGAGGCGGGAGGCCGGTGTCCTTACCTCTCCGGCGGGTGGAGCCTGGCCCAGGGTTCTTCCTTTGGGTGCCGGCATTAGTCATAGGCTGGTGTGCCCCCGCCCGGAGCTGTGGAAGCACAGAGTGGTTGCTCCCAGTGCTCTGAGACGAGAAGCCCCGGGCACTTGGGCTCATTCCAGGGACCCCGGAGCTCGGCCTGGCTGCCCTGCCCTGGGGTGAATGCCAGCCGCCCAGAGCCCTGGGCCTGCCTTTCATGGTGGGATTCTTCCCCTCCAATCCTGGACCGGGTCCTGGGACAGCAAGGTGGGGTCCAGCCGGGCCTGGGGACGCACATGGCTGAAGGGGCAAGGGACAGCTCCCTCTTTCCAGAACGGGCGTCTTCAGAAGCTGCTCCTGGGTTGGGAGCCCTGGGGTTTCTGGCTGGTCCGCCCCTCCCTGAGCTGCTCTGGTCTGAAGGGGTTCGTCGGTGAGTCCTAGCCCTCTGATGACGTAGGTCACAGTGGGAACTGCGTGGGTGTCCCTGTGCCCCCCTCTGGTGAGAAAGGGCTGTCTGGACACCAGGGAGTGGGGACGGGGCCTCCCAGTGAGACCGGCACACAGGGCCTGGTGCCTGTGGCGCTTTCAAGGCCCTGCAGCCAAAACGACCTTCCTTGTATCCTTGACCTCCTTCCTGGGGGGTGCTCTCCTTTCTCGGGGCCCAGGTGAGGCGGGCTTCTGCAGACCCATGCTCCAGACCCAGAAGGCCCCCAGGGAAGGCGGTTTGCATCTCGGGCCAATAAACAAAAGCGGGAGGGGGTTGGGGAGGAAATAACAGCCCCAAACTTGGCAACGAACGGATGGCAATTTTTGGAAGCTTATGTGTGTGAGGAGCGAGTTTCCAGCTCTGCAGGAGTGTTCATTTGCCTCTTAAAGGGCAGTTACGTGCAGACCTCCTGGCTTTTGTGCGGCTGCGGATGCGGGCCCCTCCTCCCTTGTTCTGTCCTCCTCCAGACAGGACGGGCCTGTCACCACCTGGGGCTGGTCCCGAGGGTCCCTGTCCTGCACAGCGCAGACCAGGAGGGGAAAGAGGAGTGTGGAGGGGGGCAGTGTAGGGGGAGGCCAGTTAGACAGGAGTGGGCAGTTGGGGTGAAGGGGTGACATTGAGGGCAAGGGGTGCAGCCCCGACTGCGTGAGTGGGTTTCTCTCCCCGGGTTCTTGGGGGCTGCTGCGCCCCACCCTCCGGGAAAGTCCCAGGGAGGCCAGGGCAGGGGAGGGGAGGGAGCGGGCGCCCTCCTGGTTGCATCCCACTTCTCTCCTTTTTCAATCCGAGCGCTTCTTTCTCAGAAGCTGTCACTTCACAGAAACCTCGCACTGAGGCACATCCGTTCTCACGGCCAGAACCCCCGTGTCCAACACTGGTGCCCACTGGGAAACTGGCCCTGTCCCCACCCGGCCCCGGGCCTTGGGCCTGCAGGACGGACAGCCTGAGCTGGCGTCAGTGCTCACAGCTGTCTGCATTCACTGCCGTCCTCGGGCCCTTGGGAAGGATCCGTGGCTCCCCCACCCGCCTCGGACAGGTGTGTTCGGCCCACACACCCTCCCAGGTGGGTGCAGCGGAGCTGGGGGGGGCAGTGTGGGGACACAGTGGCGTGCCCCCCAAAAGACACATTGAAGTCCTCCCCCAGCACCTCAGAGTGCACAGTGTTTGGAGAGAGGGTGTTTACAGGGGTGGCCGGGTTAAAATGAAGTCACTGGGGGGCCCTCCTCCCCCATGACTCGTGTCTTGTGACACCGGGAGATTCGGGCACCAATCTGCCAAAGGAGGGTGCTGGGGAGACACAGCACAAGGCCGTGGGACTGCGGTGACGCTCCTGCAAGCCAGGGACACCTCAGAGTGACCTGCCTGCAGAGGCCCGGGTCAGGCCCCCTCACGGCTGCCAGAAGGAACCAGTGCCGCCCAGGCCCTGCCCTGATAAACGCCCGGTGTTCCAAGCTGCCCAGGGCGTCCCCTCCCCGCCCTCCCCCCACATCAGGGCTGCCCTGGACACCCACCCAGCCCCCGGGGCATTTCCAAACTTAGGACTGGGCGCTTGAGTCCGGGGAGCTCAGTTCCTGGGAAGCCAATGGCGATGATGTAAAAACGTAGGTTTCGAGTCCACAGCGGCCCTGATGCGCGCTGTGTGAGGAGACCGGAGGGTGGGCTTCTGCACGTTGCACCTGGCTGGTGCTGGTGGGAGCAGCTTCAGGGCTGGCCTCTGCCAGACCCGGTGACTTCCTCAGCCCTGGGTTGGGGCACTGGGCTGGGTGGCCCTGCAGGCTGGTAGGTGACCGTTGATGGGTGGTGTTCTCCTGGGCATGACACTGTGGGTATTGCCCTGCTGCTTCCTCCTGAGCAGAAGGACTGAAGTCAGATGGCTCCAGATGAGGAGGTTACAGAGCAGAGCCCCTGACGGTGCCTCTTACAAAGAACCGCAGGCTGTCGCCGACGGCTGCGTCGGCCTCGCCGCTCTGGCCCTGCGTCCCTCCCGGAGTCTCCTTGACCTCGGGGCTGCAGGGAACCTTGGAGAGCTGGTGCCCCAAGCCTGGGTGTTCTGGGTTCTGCCCGTCTCTGTGGCTTGCATGCACCCGCTGTGGGATTTCTGGGGATGGCCAGTTGTTGAGTGGATTTCAAACAGCCTTGCCAGGGTCCATCTCTCCATCTGCAGCCACGAAAGAGGGCCCCAAATTGCCCTCCAGCACGGGATTTTCCCAGTTATTTTAAATAAGTTTCATTTGTTTGTGCTCGGCACTGAGATGAGAACTGGGTCTTCGCACACATGCAGATGCAGAGCCTGGCGGGGCATCGCGGCCGCACTGTCGCTGCTGCTCTCCCATCGAGGCCCAGCACCGCTGCGGAGGCGCAGCGCCTGAAAGGCGGCCAGAGCAGGCATACACTGCGCAAACATGAATGCCTCTCTGAGCACTCTGCCGGACGTGGCGAACGGCTCTGTTCACTTTGGATTGAAAACATTAAAAGAAAAAAATTTTTCAACCAAAGATCCCAGCGCGGAAACCAGTGATAAACCCTCCCAGAGTGGCCCTACTCGTGCACAGCTCTGTCTAACCCCGAGGGGCGCAGTAGGCATGCGGAGCACCTTGTATCCGTCAGCCCCTGCTGTATAACAAGCAAGTCCCAGAACTCAGGCACTTGAAACAACAGTGTTTCTCTAGCTCGTGAGTGGGCCTAGGTCAGTGGGGCACTTTTGCCGACCTGGGCTACGCCTGATGGGTCTCTGCTGGGTTACGCCATGGGTCTGGGGTCTGCGGGTGGGTGGGCTGGAGGCGGGCTGGACTTGGCAACCGGTTGCTGCCTCCCATGGACTTTCGTCCCTGGAAGGCCAGCTCTGGCTGGTTTCTAAGGCAGGAAGTGGAAGTGAGCATGCGTGTGGAGCCCCGGGTGTTGAGCTGGTACACGGGCACATTCGGGGCATCTTTGGCCAACCTTCCAGGAGGCCAGTCCGACTCCAGGGCTGAGGAAACAGGCGTCCCCCCGGCTTTGTGGGAGGACCCGTGAAGTCCCGTTGCCAAGGGGGAGTTTACATGGAGCTGTGCACAGCCGGGGGCATCTTTGAGATCAGTCTGCACGGGGCCAGTGTGGGGACGGGGGCCGCAGTCCAGCCAGGAAGGCAGGGCCTGGTGGTGGGAGGCTGGTCTGCGGGGACCAGGGTGTGGCCCCCGGGGGGTCAGCACTGTGAGACTCTTGGAGACTTGGCCAGTGGAGGCCCGGGTCCAGGCTTCCGCGCAGTCCCAGCAGTCTCGGCCCTCATGGAGCCTGTCCTGACATTGGCTTTCCCTCCCAGGGCCTCCTGTGCTCACCTGTCCACGCCTTCCTGGGCTTGCCCTCCCTACAGGCCCTTTACTATCTGGGTTCCTCCCACCCTGGGCCTCTCTCTCTGAGGTCCCTGGGCCAGGAGCTCGCTGCATGTCTTGTCTCAGGCAGGCTTCTCCGCATGTTCTCCACCCCCTGGGTCTTTCCCGTGCCCTCCTCAGACTTGGCAGGTCCCCATGGATAGGACCTCCTCCCTCAGGACTCTCTGGCAGAGGATGGTGACTCTGGTGCAAGCCTGGAAGCCCTGGGCCGTCTCCACCCTTCCTGGCCCCGCCCCTCAGGCTCCGCCCCCTTACCAGCTCCGCCCCCTTCTCCTGGTCAGTCCTGCCGGCACCAGCTTCTCCTGCCTCGCCTGGCCCCTTGTGTCCAATGGCCTTGTCAGGCTGCATGGGGAAGGCGCTGGGGTGGGGGAGGCAGAGCATCTTAGAAAAATGCACATGTGGCCATCCTGATTCTCAGCCTGAAATGCTTCAACGGCTTTCAGATGCACACCCTTAGAGGGTCCCCTAGCTGACCTCAGCAGCCACCCTCGAAGCCACCCTCCTTCTGGGCTCCCACCTCATTCCCAGGAAGGCTGCACGGCTCGGTGCTTCGGGGCCTTTGCACGGACTTCCCTCTGCTAGGAGTGCTCACTCTTCCCTTCCCCCTTTGCTTCGTCATCGACCCCAACCCAGTCTTCAGAGCTCAGTTTCATGGTGCTTCTTTCAGGAAGCCTTTCTTGCTTGCCGCCCCCACGGGTCCCAGTTGGCTTTTTCCATTCCCCTGGTAGGTCTCCCTGTAGCTGACCACAACCGTGGGGCAGTCTCCGTGGGCCGGCTGCCTTCTGTAAAGCCAGGATCTTTCGGTCATAGTCGTCACAGTGTCTCCAGAACACACTATGGCTCCTCTCCCGGACGACTCGGTCAGCAGGTTCCGCGAACTAAGACCAGGAGGGTATCAGGGCAAGCGTGCCCTTGAGACCAAAGGCCTGTGGCCCCCAGGCTCCCGTCTTGAGAAGCGGACACTGAGGAGGAAGGGCAGGATATGGCCGTCCAGGACAGCTCCGAGGCCGAGCCCCTGCGCCTGGCCAACCGGTGCCCGATGGCCACTCAGACTCCCGGCCAGCCTGCTGTAGCCAGGAGCCGGCCGGCCTGCCCCTTCTCAGAGCCTGTCCTTCCCCTTCTCGGGGTCTCGCCCCCAACCCTTGCCCTGCTCCACAAGGCCCCAAGGCTGAGTGTGTGGAAATGTTCTTGTATTGGGGGAGCTTCAGGGTAACTGGCTTCTCTCCCTGGTGGACACCCCATTGCACCCCCTCTCTCGTGGGATTTTCTGGGGGGTGCAGTGGGGCGTCCACCTGGCAGCTGGGGCTGCACGTGTGTCTGAAGCTGCACTCCGGGACAGGGAGCCGGCGCGGCTGCACCTCTACCGCCTGGCGGGAGGAGACGGGGTCTCCATGGAGACAGACAAGCACTGGCCGGAGTGAGATACGGGGCAGGGCAGGAGGCGAGCGGGGATGCCACAGCCGCTGCTATGGGACCGGAAAAGGAGACCCACAGAAGCTCGTGGGGCAGAGCCCTGGGGCAGGACACTTGGCATCGCAGAAAGACGGGGTGGCTGGGGTGGCTGGAGGTGGGGCTCCCAAGCAGCTCACCCCTCTCCGGGCCACAGCTTCTGGTGGCTGCAGTAACCCAGCGAGTTTGCAGCCAGTGTGGCTGCAGGCGTGTGGCCGGGTGCATGGGGGTGGTGAGCCCCTAGGCCCGCCGTGGGCGCAGGTCCCACGCCAGGAGAACAGCGGGGTTCTGGATCGACCTCCACCGTCTGCTCCGACCCACACTCCACGCACACCCCACACCAGCTGCCTGCACCTCTGATTTTTGTAGAAGGAGCCACAGCTACTAGGTTTGCGTTTTGAAGGTGCCGCGTTTTATTCTTTACAGCCAGGCCAGGGAGTTCCCCTTCCCGTGAACCTGGTGATGACATCTTGCCGACCAGTCTCTGTGGAGCACGGGGAACAGGCTTCCATGTGCTGGCCCGTGGCCCAGCCAGGGTTCCGGAGGGACGGTGAGTGGCAGCCTTCATTCACCCTGTGCCTCCAGGGACAGGACAGGCCAGTGCACGTGTGCCCCACAGCCACCTCCCGGACTGCGACCTCATGGGGAGAAGGGCAGGTGCCCGAGCCCGGGGCCTTGAGCCGTGGGCGCCGGTGCTCACCCTCACTGTCCGCCTCCGCGCGGACGCTCGCTCTCGTCCCGGCCATCTGTCTGCTTCACGTCCCTGGTTGCCCACGAGTAATCCGAGGACAGGACTGCGCCTTGTCACTCCCCAGGGCTGCTGTGGTTACAAAGCTGCTCATTTCTTTACACTTCGAACTTGCCCTGGCATCGCCGAAGGAAGCCCTGGTGGGTGCGGGAGAGGAGAGGGGAGCCCCCCGAATGGCCCTTTCAGCTGGACGCATTTCTGCCGCCCCCTTCGCCCTCCAGTCTCCGCCTCCCGCCCCTCCGGCAAGCTGGCCGGGTCCCGGCCCCAGGAAGTGAGGGTGCGCTGGGGCCAGGTGCAGGGGCAGCAGGATCCTGAGCTGAGCGGATGCTTATTTTAGGAGCTCGTGGGCAGTGTGTCCCATGCTGGGTCTGCCCCCGCAGAGCCATCCCCGTGGCAGTGGTCCAGGGCCACCCTTGTGCCAGGGACCTGGGCCTGCCATCGGTCAGGGCTTTGGCCGGGAGGGTTCTGCAGCTCGATGCTACATGGGTCCAGAGAGCACCATACCCCCGTCCTCCATGACAGCCCCCCCGGCCCCCCCCAGGGTTTTCCAGGGAGGAGGTGGTTGAGCAGCTTCTCCAGGAGCGGGAGCTGGTTCTGAACTGAACAGAAAGGATCAGCCACACAGCAGGCGCGGGCACTGGGACCCTCACTGGCCAATGGCGTCAGTCACCTTGGACACTGTCCTTTTGGAAGCTTCTGCTTCTCAACCAGGGGCCTCGGCTCTAGAAAAACAGAGACCCCACCCCCGCCCCGTAATAGCATTAAAATGGTCATACATTCGGTTTGTGTCTTCGAGTGCGATGCCAAGTTTCAGACCTTGAAGCTCTAAGACAGTTTTTGGAAGATGTTCCTCCCCGAGTCCCCTGGGGCCCATGAAAGACCCGCCTCCGCCTCCCTCCTTTGCAGCCGTGAGGCTCCCCTGCTGAGGGCGGTGTGCCCCGCTTGAGGCCTGGGTTTCTTGAGGACCTTGCCCTCCACCAGGTTCTCACACGGGTCTCTCAGGCCCTGCTTTTCGGCTCCAGCCAGAACTGTCCGGACATCTGATTTTTGGGGGTGTTTACGGGAATCGGAACCCCACCACTTCCTTTTCTCTCCGTCCTCGTCAGAGCCAAGGCCGTCTCTCGGGTTCGGAGCGAGCGGGCTTGGCGGGGCCTTTCTGGTCCGAGTGGGGGCGGTGTTGCTTTCCCGTCGCCGGCCGCCGGTGGGCTGGGTGGGCTCTGCAGGTTTGGGTGGGCCCTCTACCCTCAGGGTCCAGGCTGGGGCAGCCACGAACCCCCCTGCACCACACAGAAGCAGGTGCTCGGGCGGAGCACACCGTGGTCAGCTGAGAGGCGGCAGGAGGCACCTGGGCCGGAGCAGGGGCGGCTGCATCCGTCAGTGCCCCCGAGAGACAGGACCCTCGGGTGCCTCCTCCTCCACCTTGGCTGTGGGTCTGCGTGGTCGTCTTTACCTGTATCAAGAGGTTTTTTTGGAGGACTTTGCTCACTTTGTCACGGCGGCTGGCAAGTTCCTGGGGTGAGCTGGAGGCCGGGGCAGGACTTCAGAAAACCCCAGGGGCGGCCTTCAACTGATTGCACGAGGCCCACCGCCCGCCTTAGCCGGCGTCTCTTTTTGAAAGTCAACTGGTCACAGATGTGAGCTGTCACACGCTCTCTTCGAAGCGACACCTGGGTCAGCCGTGGGTCAAATCGCTGGGGACACTGGCCTGGCCCAGTGGACACAGACAGCTGGCTGTCACAGCGTCCTAGGCCCCTGACAGGACAGGTGACGTCCTCTCAGGAGCTGGGCTCTGTCCGGGGGTTTCAGCCTGATGGGACAGGGTAGGTCTGGTCAGAGCTCAGGGCACTGAGGAATGGTCTGCAGACCTCGGGGCGGGACCGGCTGTAAACAGCTGGGGGGAGCTGGCGGCTGGACCTGCCCGGGCGGGGGCTCCTCTCGTCCCCAGGAGTTGGGAGTGACCCAGCCCTGTCTTGGTGTTGAGGCGGAGCTGCCCCAGTTGTCCAGTGTTCAGCCTTGTGGAGATGTGCTCTTTTCGAAGGCTAGTGACAGGGTTGAACTGGTCTCTTCTTTCTCGTCCTGGTAGGTGCACCTCTGACTTGAGCAGACCCTAGTCACGTTTTTGCGGGGTGACCCTGGTCCTGCCACTCCCGAGAGTCTGGAAGGTGGTCCGAGCCCCCGCTGCGCCTATGGCGCCCCCCCACGCCTCCAGCCTCTCTCCTGCGTTTCTCACACTCGGCCCCTCTGGGTCTCAGGGCCTCTGCAGGCAGGGTTGCCTTCCTCTCCCCTTCTCCCTGCCCCCCTTGTCGGGTGCCCAGACACCAGAGCCCCCCACCCTGTCCTCTGCAGTGTGTCCTCCCCCACTTCTCACGGCTGTGCCTGCGTCACCAAGATTCCTGTGCACCACTGGGTGGTCTCCTGTCCCTGGACCGGCGGCACTTGGAGGGGGCAGCAGACCCCCTCGGAGCCTCTGTGTGTGTGTGGGGGGCGGTGAGAGGGCCCAGGCAGCACTCTGCGAAGCCCAAGCGTACTGTGTGTGCTCCCCGTGGGGAACCCTGGCCCTCCTCTGCCCGGGTCCTCGGTCAGCTGTACCCTCCCACCTGTGAGCGGGTGGGCACAGCACGGAGGCCCCGCCCCAGCCCGCTGACCAGAGCTGCCGCCCCAACGAGGTCCCCGTGTGGCTCTGGGGACACGTGATAATGTGAGGAGTCCGTGGGTCACAGGGAGGCAGGCATCTTGCCGTCTGGGCCACGGCTGCTTTTCCATCGCCGGAGTAGTAGCTGCTCAGTAAACCCTCAAGTGAACACACGGTCGGTTTTTCTTTAATCCCCAAATTCCTTCCTTTGGATGGATTGCCTGCACACCCCAATTCCCAGAGCCCTTTACGTCACTCAAGGTCAGCTGTCCTCTGGGAGGGCACAGGGTGCCGAGGCCGGGGCTGCTGCCTTCTCTCCCCGGCAGGCCTCCCAGCGTCTTCCCAGCTGGGCGCCGTCCTTGGCCCAGTGAGGAAGCAGACACTACCTTCCTCCAGCCGGTACCCGGTCCCCTCTGCTCTGGCAGGTTCATGGAGAAAACTTGATCCAGGACCAGCTGGGAGTCAGGTGATGGGGGCGGGGTGGGGCAGGAACATTCCAGAGGAAGACGGAAGGTGGAGATAATCTCTGAGACTCCACTGGCGGTTTCTGAGCACACCCGGGCGTGAGTCACTGCACTGGAAAAACCCCAATGTGCTCCGGCAGCAGTTAGTCACCGAGTGGCCACGGCGGTGGGCGGGCTGGGGCCGGCCTGTGAAAGGGACGGGTGCCCGTCCTTACCTTGCAGGTGGGGGAATGGCATCGAGCTGGTGCAGGGCGTCAGAGGCCGCTCTTCTCCCAGCCCCTCCCCATGGGCAGCGCCCCCGTCCCCATCTCTGGAGGAATCTGAGGCTCAGGCCGCACTTTGGTGTGGCCACAACCCAGGAGCAGCTGTGGCCAGGAGGCCACCGGCAGCAGGGTGTCGCCTGCCCCGCCTCCCTTACTCCTGGCCGCTGCCTTTAGCTCCTTCCCTTAGTCCCCAGCCGTGAGGAAGTGTTCCTGGTGCTCAGGGGAGAAGGGCGAGTTCTCGGGGGGCCTGCCTGATCCCCCAGGAGCCTTCCATGGAGGGAGGGGCAGAGAGAGGGCGGCGACTCTGGCCCAGGGAGAGAGAGGTCACCTGCCACAGGGTGAGGGGCCTTCAGGTAAAATCCAGGACTGCCTGGTAAACTTGAATTTCAGAGAGACAGTAATTGTCTAGGCCAAGTGCATCCCAGTGTTGCCTGGGCGTATGTACCTGCCCTGAAGGTTTTCACAGTCCCTCTGGAATTCCAATCTCACGGGCGCTGCCGGCTCTTTATTTGTAACATCTGGCAGCCCTGCGTGGGGTGGAGGTGGGGCGGGGAGGGACACTGGGAGGGCACCCTGGTGAGGACCGAGCTCCCTGTGGTGGGCGGTGGGCCCCCCGCGTGCCTGCGCCCGTGCGTGGCTGCTGCCTAGGCCTTTGCCCTGGAGCAGAAGCCCTCAAGTCTGAGACCTGCTGCGGGCCGTCACGTGATGGGACGGCTGCCGTCCCTCACCCCTCCGTCACCCTAGTGCACAGCAAGCCATCGGGGATGAGGGTGCGCACCACGGGTCCCCTTCCTGAGGGCTGCTGAGCTGGACTCGGCCCCACCCCTGCCGGACCCCATCTCTGTGACCTGGGCCTGCGCCCCACTGATGCGGCCCAACACCCCGGGGGCCGCCGTGTAGGGGTGGCGCACTCACCACGGGCTGCGATGGCCATGGGGGACCAGGGCAGTGACATCAGCCTCTGGGTCCCAGGAAGTGTCTGCGGACCTGATCAGCTGATTACATCAATTAAGAAAAAAAATTTTTTTGAGGCAAGGGCTGATGTGAGAGAGTCTGCCTTTTTGTAAACCACACTCTTTTTGGGGGGCAGGCTGGAGACTGGAGGGCACGTGAGGACATCTTCAATGTCGGTTCTGCTGTCCCAGTTTCCAGTAAGTGCTGAGGAGATGTGTTTTGAAAGGACAAGCCACCTGCTGCCTCGGGACCCAGCATCTGGGCTTGTCCTCTCCATCGGGAGATGGCACGGGGTCTTTCGACTGCCCCTCGGTCTCTGAGTTTGGGTTCTTCTTGGGCTGGGCTGCGGCCGGGCAGTCGGGCGCTGAGGGCCCTTCAATCAGCCGGCTCCGAGGGACGCCTGCTTGTCGGGTTCACGGACATCCGTTGTCGGCTGCGTGTCCCGGACCCCGGTGATCAGCAGCGTCACTTGACACAAGGCAGCCAGATAAAATGAGATTCTGCGCCAGAGACTTCAGACTTAATTAAAACTATACATCACAAATTTAAGGCTTTGGGCTTAATACAACCTGATAAAATTATTCTAATACACTTCAGTTTCAGCTGGGGTTTCCGCGATGGAAGAGAGAGCTCGGGGTGCACACTGAGACTCGAAACGCCTGCTCTGGGGGGGGTGTGGTATGAAGGCGCCGGGCCGTGAGGAAGGCTGGGGGCCGTGGCAAGGAGCGGCCACTGGGGACGGGCAGACCTGGGTGGGGAGGGGCGGGGAGGGGCGAGGCCGGTCCTCAGCTGGGCCTGTGGGAACCGAGATTCCTGGGCCTGCACATCACTGGGGCCAGTTTTCCGGGGGGACCACGGTTTGTCTTTTTGTTCTGAGACAGGGGCACTCTGCTGTCCCTGATTTTGGGATGTGCACTGAGAAACCATGATGCCCGCTTCTGTGTAGAACTCAGAGGTGCCTGGCGATCCCCGGGCTCCGTAAGAACCTCAACCCCTGACGCTGTCGGAGATTATGGGTCCAAAGGTAAGAGAGAAGAAGCAGCCTTTCCAAAGAGCTAGTGACAGCCGGGTCTGGCGGGGACGGGGGCGGCCGGAACGCAGCACGGGCGCCACGGTGGGCTACCGCCAGGCTCTCTGCTCCACTCCGCCTCTCGCCCCTCGTCTTATGAAAGGTGCCTCCCCCAGGGCCCCTCCACCTCCTGCAGTTGGCCTCTTATCTGTGATTTACAGGTTCCTCCATCCTCCTTCAGACACCACAGGCTGTTTATTTTTTAGCAGCAACTCACGCTGCAGGAAGCCGTGCAGAGCAGTGGGGCTCACGAGCCGCCCCTGGGGCAATGGGGGGCTTGCACTCGGCCCTAGACCTCGCCTGTGGGCTCAGGGTCCCGGGGTGGGGCCTGGAGAGAGGGGCAGGAGGGCTTGGGGGCAGCGGTCCTTGTTGCTGTTGGAGGGGAACCATCCCTCTCCCATGGACGGCTTTTGAGATGCAGGGAGCCTCGTCTGCTCAGGAATTCTTAGACCGCTGCTGTGCCCGCTACCACAGAGAAAGGAGGGGACAGTGGGGGTGCCTGCCCATCCGTCTGTCTGTCCAGCCAGCCATCCCTCATCCATCCATTTACTTATTCATCACCCACCCACCTTTTCCCCATCCACATCCTCCATTCACCCAAATGCCCCTGGAAGCTCACCTTGGCCCGTGCGCGGAGTATCTTGCACCTGGTGCGATGCGGGTGGCAGGCGCCCCTGGACCAATGGGAGGAAATGCAGGTCGGGGGCGGGGGGGTAAAGGAGGGAGCCGATGGGCCACAGCAGAAGCGTGTGCAGCGTGACCGCCGCACAGAGGCCGGGCGGGCCCAAGCAGCCCCGGGAGCCGTCGAGCAGCCCCCCCGGGCTTTGCATTATTGATTCGGTGGGCAAACCTCTCTTAATAGAGAGCTCAGAGGGAAAGGTCAGGTGCGTTCTCATATATGAATCTCAAATTGATTTTCAAATTCTGAGTTCATCGAATTGGAAGAAAAGAGGGGGTCTCTGTGGACTTGGCGGGGCCAGCGCTGCCACAGAGCGCACCCGGGGACGCAGCCCCTGCGAGGACACCTGGGGACAGACAGCCAGGGCCGCCGCACAGCCGCGGCTTGCTCCGCCAGGGCCGTGGCCAGTCCTCCGAATGGCCCCAGGAGGTGGACCTGGAGTGGCTTCGTTTTCTAAGGAAAGGAGGCCCAGGCGCACACCAGCCAGGCACCGTGCCCAAGAGGAGGCCCAGCCGTGGCAGCCGGCCTCCTCCTCCCTGAGAAGCGGAGCTGGGACCGGCTGCCCCAAGGGCCAGGCACCGGGCGTCAGCCCCGCCTCAGGCAGCGGTTCTGGGCCGGTGGTGTGCCCTGACCCGAGGTCGCTGCCCTGTGGTTGAGGGCCGCCCAGCCCCCAGGCTCACAGCCGGCCAGCGCAGCCTGGGGGCGGTGCGGGAGCAGGGTGGGGGGATGCGGAGGAGGAGGAGGACCCTGGCTCCGGCCACCGCTTTCAGTGGAGATTTCAGACCCCGCGTGGCATGGCTCCCACCCGCCGCGGCAGCCTCTCCGCACGTCTTCACTCCACACGCGCGTGACGGCTCCAACAGCACGAGGGGGCTGATTAACAAGTGGATGGAACACAGAGGCATTTCTAGCCACGTCGCCCAGGGTTCCGTCGTCACCCTCGTCCTGCTCAGGAGGCAGCTCCTCATGGTGGCGGGTGACGCAGAGGGGACAGGTGGCGGAGTCATTAAGTTTGAGGGTGACCGGAATCGGGAGCAGCAGCGAGGGCGTCTGGCGGACGGGCCCGGGGTCTCATCACAGCACAGCAGTCAGAGCGGAAGGACGATTCGTCCAGGAACAGATGGGGAGGTTGGGTCGGGTCTGAGCGGCGAAGCTCTCTGAGCCGTGCGGGGCTGCGGACAGGGAAGGCCAGGTGGGGGCAGACTCGGGGTGCGGCAAGCCGCCGCGGGAGCCCGCAGCGGGGCAGGGCGCGTCAGAAAGCCGGGTGGTGTTGGTTGTATTAATAGAAGTGCTTTTCCTGGAAGAAAGGAGGTTACTCTGTTCTGTCCTTTCTCAGACAAAGCATAGCTGGGGTTCCATCGTCAGGTCTCTGTGCCTCTCTCTAAAAGGACTTTGAGCCCTGTGCAGTGTGGCTCAGTGGGTTGAGCGCTGGCCCGTGAACCGAAAGGTTGCCAGTTCGATTCCCAGTCAGGGCACATGCCTGGGTTTTGAGCTAGGTCCCCAGTAGGGGGCGCGCAACAGGCAATGGATGGACATCAATGTTTCCCTCCCTTCTTTGCTTTCTCCTTGCCTTCTCCTCTCTCTAAGAATAAGAAAAAATATATATACATATATATATATATATTTTTTTTTTTACAAAAAGTACTTTGAAGACCTGGCTAAGTTTCCATAATGAATTAATTTCACAGCCGGAAAAAAATGTATTCTTTGCTACTTAAAAATATTTTTTATGATCATAGTAAATATTTTCTCTTGGTAAAAAATAGAGATAGCACAGAAGAGCATAATTATAGGAACAAAAAATTAGCCAGAACTGAAATCTTCCCACCGGAGATGTGAGCACTTCGCTGTTTCGGTGTGTTTCCTACTCACCGTTTAAAAAACAGGCATCTAAAGCAGATTGAGGCGGCGTTTATATCCAGTCTGTGCCCTGTTTCCTTTGAATGTTACACAGAGAGGGCTGCTCCTCGGGCTCGGCCGAAGCCACGGTCTGGAGTAGCTGCTGACCCGTCAGCTGGACGGACGTCCCTCAGGCTCCTAATCTGTACTGCCGGCGGCTCGGGGGTCTTCCAGCCTCTTCCCCGTCGGAATCATGAAGAGCCCCCGTGATCAGCTTCCTTGTATGTGAGCCTGGACCTCAGCCTCTGGTGGTTTCTCTGGATCCGTCCCTAGAAGCAGAGCTTCTGGTTCAAGGTCCACAGGCATCCCCACAGCTCCCGAGACTGCTGGCTACAGGTGCCCCCCCCCCCCGGGACGCTTGGTCCCTCAGGAGGAGGGATGGCTGGGTGAGGTCATTTGGGGCAGCGGACGGCTAGCAGGCCGGTGCGGGCCAGGAAGAGAGCTGGTGCGTCTGCCTGCTTGCATGCTGGTCATTCCCCCTTCCCCGGGTGACCTGGGGGTGGGTACCGGCCTTCTCAAGAAAGCCCCGGGCCCCCATCTGCACTGGGACTGAGCGTCAGGGGCGGGGCGCCAAGGGACACATCACACAGAGGGCGAAGCAGGGGTCAGGACGTGGTTAGCGGTCATCTAGCCTAAATGCCCTCCTTCTGGGTGTCTGGGTCTCCGCTCCCCTCATCTCCACGAAGATCGATTTTGGGGACCGTGAGGGCACTTGCTCCCTCAGGTCCAGCCTCGGTCTTGCCCAGCAAGTGCTGACGAAGGGCCTGGTCTGTGCCGGGGAGTGAGTGCTGGACGGGCAGGCGGAGAAGTGGGCCGGTTCTGTGCCCTGACCTCCTGGGGGGGGGGTCAGAGAGGCGGCCGGAGGGTGTACTGGTTTCAGTGCAGGAGGAGGAGCGCCGTACAGCAGCCCCGGTGCGAGGGAGGACACGCTGCACTGTCTGCCGTGTGCGGTGGGTCAGGTCCGCCCGGGCGGACAACGGGCGCCCTCCCCGGTCACAGGGAGACCTCGAAAACCGCCCCCCGCTGTGCTGGCGGGAGGTGGTGGGGCGGGCACCCCTTCAGGTCTCCCTGTGAAGTCACGTGTCCTCTGAGGGTCAGCGGGACAGACAGGCTGGGGTGTCCGTCCTCGTCGACCAGGGTGCTGACCACTGGGGGGCGGGGAGCTGGGGCCCGGCCCCGCCAACAGAGCTGGGGTGCGTCTTCCTCCCCACGGGTGCTGCCGGGGTCGGTCTCCGCTCCACACCCGAGGCCGCCGTGGGCCGGCTCGCCCCTGCCTTCCCCCTGAGCGTTTCTTGGAGACTTCGATTTTTTTCCCCAAGACTCACCGACGACCTTCCTCACGTGCTAAGCCTCCCTTTGTTGTGGTGGGTTCTGTGGCTTATCGATCCGCCGCTTGTTTTCTGAGACCTGCTTCATCTCAGACGGTTCTGCAGCTCCAGAGCCAGGCCCCCCCCCCTTCCCGCCTGTGTCCCCGAGGTGCAGCCCCTGCGGGGGCAGTGGGGGGCCAGGCTGGCAACTCGGCTGGGTCTTCCCCGCTGGGATCGCCCCCTGGGGTGGGGAGCCCCTCACCTGGGCCCATGGACCAGGTCATGGGGTCCCCCATCCTTTCATCTGGTGGCCGGGAGGGGGGAGCCTGGCAACGGACGGCTGCAGGGCCCTGGCCCGGTGCCCGAACACGGAGCCCGTGGCCCACCGTCCCCACAGTGAGGCGGCGGCGGCGGCCTCGGCAGCCTGGGCGGTGTTCCTCGCCGCGATCGTATTTTCAGAAGCTGCGGGGGACGCCGCGCGTGTAAAATTAGCACTGCCTGGTTGGCCTCTTTCAGACTGATTCGGAGTGAAGTGTTTCAGCAGCGGTGGGCCGATTCTGTCAGGAGGACAAGAACTAATTAAATTCTCTCTGACCACCCAGCAGTAAATTATTTATACCCAGGCAGATGCAGTGTCATCTCCAGCATCCAGCTCTACTCGACACGATTCCCCGGATTTCTGAAGGGGAGAGGGTGACGACAGAGGAGGACCCAAGGACCCGAGTCCCCGAGAGAGGAGGCGAACCTGAGGGAGGGCTGCCCGCTGGGCCTCTGGCTGATGGGGAAGCCGGGGACGCGGGGGAGGGCCCGGGCTTCCCATCCTGGTCCCCAGGGGTCCCCACCTCCCTGTCACTCCTCCCACAGGGGCACGAAACAGAAAAGGCGTCCACGGGGCCATCGGACAGCCATGGCTTCTCCGCTCTTCGGGGGGGACTTGAATTCACAGATGGATTTGCCAGTGCAGGTCACAGGGGACAGGGACTCACTCCTCTGCCCCTCCCCGATCGGTGGCCGCTGAGGGCTGCCCACTCGCTTTTCGGGGAGGAGCCAGCAGCAGGCCTCTGTTGCCGGCTCAGCCTGGGTGTGTCTAGGGCACAGCTCAGAGGCTTTGCTTCTGGTCACATATGAGGCCTCCGCTTCCCCATGGGACAGTCACCCTTCCTCCCTCGTAGGGCCGTGGCGTAGGGAAAACGGGATTCGGCGGTGGAGACCCCAGCACGTCAGCAAGCCGCCTGCCTCTGTGTCCCCTGCTGTGCCCTTTTCAATGGGCCCCACACATAGTATTTCATTTAATGCGTGAAAAGCCGGGCGGGGCTTTCGTAGCCTCCCGCGTCTCCCTCAGCCTGTGCCACACTTCGCTCCGGCTCAGACGCCCTCCAGGGACACTTTCAGCTGCTTCTTCGCTGGGTCCCCTGAGGCTGAGATGGGGAGCGATGGTTCGGGGACAGCAGCCACCTGGTACCTGGTGTCTAAGGAAATGTTGAAGCTGCAGCAGAGAAAACACTCCGTGCATCATCCGTCCCTCCATCCATTCATCCCATTATCCATCTGTCCACCCTCCCATCCACCCGTCGTCCATCCATCCCTCCCTCCATCCTACAAATAATTAAGCCTCTAATATGTGCTGGGTAGTATTTTAGGTACCAGGTAGACAGCAGTGGAAAATAAACCAGACAAACCTCTAGGAGGTCCACTCCAGTGAGGACGCGAGGTGTCTGCTGGAGAGCAGAGGTTGTCTGGGCACTGCTGCCCACCTGAGGCTTGGGGCAGAGGCCTGAGGCCGGCCTTGCCCGCTCGCTCCCCAGGGCCCCGAGGTGAGAGGCCCCAGAGCTGGCGGCAGGTGGGGTCGGTGCCCATGTCGAACCTGACTCAGTCTCTCGGCCTCGGCGGCCCTACCCCTGCAGAGTCTGCTCCTGCCTGCGCGCCCTGCATCCCCCGCGCAGCCCTCCTCGCTGCCCTTTGCCGGAGCCCTTCCTGTGCAGGCCGTTCCCCGCCAGCTCCCGCCCGGCGCTCTCCTCGTGGCTGTTCCCAGCAGGCCGGCGCCTCCGGGGCACCGGGGCTGCGTGTTAACTGGCTGACTAACCCAGTTCCCACAAGGCAGCGTGAAATGGCTGCTTCGGTAAATTTCCAAATGTGCTCCGGTGACGACTTTGTTTTCCTCTTGAGCAGTGGAAAGGCTGCTGGGGGGCAGGGGTGGGGGTGGTGGCTGGAATCAGCCTTCTAGACACGTTCCGACCAGGAGACTTCACTCAGCCACAGGCCCAACAGAGTCCTGTTAGGGGGAGTTGGCCCCTCCTGTCCCCCGAACCCCGTTCCCCGCCCCCCCCGCTGATCGCCACCCCGACCTTCCAGAAGGTCCCTGCACGTCAGCTGGGCAGCTGAGCTGTCTGTGATCCATGGGCTCTCGCCCACACGCTGGCTCGCCCTGCTCCCGGCCAGGCCCCTTTTCCCGAACTCTCTGCAGTGGTCCACGTGCTTCCGTTACAGGGTCCCTCCAAGGGCACTCGGCCTCCGGGGACAGGGAGTCGGCCGCCACAGTCCCAGCGGGCTCTTCCTCCTCCCGCAGGTTGCCTCCCAGCACGTCCAGCCGGGACCCTGTGGTGGTCCCCCGCGTGGCCGCTGGACCTCCCCTGAGTCTCCTCTGTTCCAGCCAGCTTTCTCCTTCTTTCTTGGACTCGAGCACTTGAGGTCTTTCTTCAAGTTGAACTTCAGCTTCCTTGGGAGCCACCGACCTTCCCGGTGGGCCATTTCTGTCCCCGCCCCGTCCCAGCAACGCAGCCACGCCCATCGGCCTGCCCATCTCCCTGCAGACCCTGGGGGTCGCCTGCTCCCTGTCTTCCAGGTCACTGGTTCAGATTGAAAACAAAACTGGGGCCTGTGGAGGCGGGTGGCCTCCCCCGAGACCCCCTTCCTGCCTGATGCACCATGCTACCTGCCATTCACTGTTGTTTATGTTCTCGAATTTCCCTTCGGCTGCTGTCCACGGTGCCCATCTAGTCCCATTTCCCAGGGAGACTTTCTTGGTGCTTCTGTGATGACGCTTCGCCGACGGTCAGTAATGGCGCGATGTGGGGAGGGGGGCCAGCAGCCAGATTCAGGCCTGGTCTCTGAGTGGGGCGCTCCCCGCCCTGCCCTGGGGACTGCCTGGTGAGGACAGTGGAGGGACCTCGGCCTACATGGTCAGCGAGTCTGGAGGACGGCCCCGCCCGCTGCACCGAGGCCACGCTTCCCCAGTTCAGTTCCCTGGGTTCTTGGAGGGGGTGGAGCCGGGCTGGGAGAACTCCGCCCCCGCTGCAGGTGCCTCGCCCCCACCCGTCGGCCTTCCCCACCGGGCGGCCTGCGGGAGGAAGTGGCTTTCCCGGCGGGGTTATTTCTGGGTGGCACACTCATCAAATATTTCCCTGTTTTGCCTTTTGTCAGAAAATACTTTGCCAGCCTTCTTCCAGTTTCTGATTTCTCACGCTCACAAAGACGGCAAGTGGGCGCGAGCCCTTTCGGTGGCCATGCGTCCCCCATCGACCCGGCCTGGAGGCCCAGTGTCCTCCGTCCACCCCCACGGGTGCCCTCACAGTCCCTCCTGCCACCGTGTTTGCTGACACCCACTTGCGTGCCTCTGCACTGTGGATTCTGACTCACCCCGCCATCGCCCTCCCACCACCCACTCACTCCTTCAGCCCCCCGCACGGTTGTGGGGCGCAGAAACCACCCTGTGGGCATCGACTGAGTCTTGGTGGGCGTGGGCTGGGTGCTGGGCGCGTGTGAGCCACGCTTCCTCGTCACCAGCACTCGGGCTTGCCTTTGGAACTTCCCACCGGGCCTCTGGGACTCCGACCGTTCTGCCGCCTTGGCCTGGCTCGCCTCGCGTCCTCTTGTCCTGCTGTCCCTCCGTCCAGCTGGGTTACGGAGCCGGCGCCGTGGGGCAGTTTGGCTCCGAGACCCTGCCTCCAGGAACATTCAGCCCCCCGGTCCCAGCTTTCATGGCGATGCTCGCGGTGGGGGGGCGCCCTCTGACCCTCTCCTGTCCCGGGTTCGAGTGCTCTTCCTCCCCAAGCCTCTGCGCCAAGTGTTCAGGGCCAGAGACCCCATCAGGCCGCCCGCCGGGCCTCCTCACTTGGCCCTCCTGCGTGGGTTGTGTCCCCCCCAGAGTCCCCATCACGTGGGAGGCCCAAGGCCAATTTGGCCTCTTGACCCCAAACTGAACACAGTGTCACCTTCTTTCCCATCTCATGCTGCTCGGCAGGTGGGGAGTGAGGGGCGGGGAGCCCGGGGCCAGGTGCTTCGGGGCGCTGAGTCCTGCCCCTGATCTCGCGTGAGCGCCGGGGGCGTCAGAGCAGGTGCCGCACCTGGGCAGCCTCCTCGCCTTCCTTCCGTTTGAAAAGTGAGAAACCTGAAAGACGATTTCGGCCACCGGCAGGGACGGGGGGAGCCGTCCCGGTCGATTCCCGGGCTGCGTCCCGGCCCCAGGATTTGGTACCGTCTTTCTAGAACGAGAAGTTTTAATTGTAGGAGTCTATTTTTTTGTCCTTCATGATGTGGTGGGTGGTGGTGGTGGCATGTTTTTATTTTTTGTTCCTTTTTATTCCTCGCTGCTTGGGGGAGGCGACACGTTCGAGTTTGGGGTGCGGGCGTGGGGGGCGGTGTTCTCTCGGAGAGAGGGGTGTGAGCAGATGCTGCACCCCCCGTGTCTAGAAGGTGGGGGACACGGAGGACGGTGCCGCGTGGGGGGAAGGAAGGACCCAAGTTATGTAAGCGCGTCGAGGGGGTGGCTCAGGACTCGGTGGAGCCGAGGAGGCAGGCTGCCCGCAGGGTCCTCAAGGACAGCGGCCAGGAGCCTGGTGGCTGTGTCGTGACAGGTGCTGCCCAGAGGTGGACATCGGGGTGTCCTGGTCGGCAGGGAGGTTGGGCGGCGTGGGGCGTGAAGGCACCGAGACAGGAGGCCCGCACCCCTGGGCTTGGCAGAGCACCTGCCCTCTCTCTACCCCTTCCCGCCCCTCTTTCTGCACATCAGCCCCCAGCCCCTGGCGACACACACGCTTCTGGCATTGCCTTCCCCGGACACCAGCCGTCCCCACGAGGTCACAGCTGAGCCTTGCAGCTTCCCCGGGGCCAGCTGCTGCCACCTCCTTAGAGATGGGGCTCGGTCTGACCTACCAGCGGGGACGAATCCCCGAGCAGTGGCCCCGAAGCTTGGACTGGCCTCGGCTGGGTCCATGGAGCACACTGACCAGTTTCGGGAATGGCGCCCTCACCTGCTCATAGAGCCACCGTGAGGGTGACAGCTGGAGACCTGGGGGCCTGACCACAGCCCTGGCTCACAGGAAGGAGCCCCCAGACTCGGTGGGCGGGGCCAGGGTGGGGTTCGAGCCTCCCTCGCTCCCTGTCTGCGGGCTTCTCCCTGTCGACCACTCGCTCTGAGTTCTCCCTGGGCCTCAGTCGGGTCAGGCGGTGTCAGGGGCCAGCCCTGCCCGCACGAATGAGCCCATTAATGGGCTCTGCACCCGCGACCAGGATGGCGGGGGCACGATTCTCGCTCCATCTTCCCGGCTCCTTTTGTCTCCCTCGGTTTGTGTTTATTTACCGGCTTGTCTGTTTAGTGGGTGTCCTTGGGGCACCGCGAAAGGGGGGAATACTGCAGGAGGGGCACGGTGTCTCTCTGTGCTGAGTGGCCCAAGTCCCCCCAGGTGAGAAGTGGGGGCATCAGCCCCCTTCGGTCCCACATGGGCTCTTTGTCAGGAGAGGGGGGTCTACCCTCAGGTGCACAAACGCCGATGTTTCGGCGCCTTGCTCGTCCTGGACTCCCCGTGTGGCTCAGGCAGCCCCACCCGCGCCCGTGGGCTGCAGGGAAACACAGCTCGGATGTCCTTGCCTCCCAGAGCTCGGGGAGAGAACGCGCCCCCCACCCCCGCCCGGGGACTGGCTCGGTTCCTGACACAGATGGTGCTCGAGAAGCCCTGGAGGCGGCGGCTTTTATCACAGTCTCGTGGGGGCTTTGGAAAATCCCTCCTCGTGAAGGCTGCAGAGATCCCTCTCTGAGCGCCGGGTGCTCCTGCCTGGGTCGCCTGCCTCGATCTGGGTTTTGTGTGGCCGCCACGGGGCCGTCTTTAGGCCGAGCGCTGCTCGTGAAGGAGGCGGTCAGGACGTGGAGTTCGGCACCTGCCTCGTCCGAGAGGGCGGCCCAGCCCCGAGTGGGGACGGGCACCTGGGCGTGGCTGGTCCGGAATGCACACGCGTGTGCAGGACTGTGCACACCGACCAAGCAAGAAAGCAGCTCCTTCCTCACGTCTCACGTAGACGGGGCTGCGTGTGGACGGGCCAGTGCTGTGAACGTACGGGGTTCCACGCAGTGTAGCATTGAAGTTCATCGCACCTGTTTTTAAAAAAACATTAAAGGGTGACGACTGGATGATGTAAAGCCCCCCACGTGGCGGCCAGGACAGCGCGTGTGGGCAGGCTGGTGCAGGCCCAGGCCCTTGGGGTGCGAGGGTCCCTCCGGAGCTCCTGGGTCCTGACATCCTTCTCATGAAGAGGGGGTCCGTCCTGAGCCGCCCCCAGGACCCACAGTCCTGCAGTTTCTGCGCTCATTCACTGGCCGTGTGTGGAATGTGCCCATGTGAGACTTCGTGAGGCCAAAGGGGCCACTCAGGAAGTGCCGCCAGCGAAGGCCTTGCTGGAGAAGTCCCGGAGTCCACCCCAGGTGGCCACTGCCAGGGTGTTCAGGGATCGCCCTCCAGCTTCGTCAGTAGCCATTAAAAAACGAAAATGCATCCATTACTTGGCTAATCTCCACGACAACCCAGCCCAGAAAAACACCCCTTGAGCAGAGGCCTTGGCGAACAGTGCGCTGAAGAGTGTCCAGCACGGAGAGGTCGAAGGCCCCGGGAACCGGCTTCCGTTCCCGTGAAGAGAAATGCTACCGTGAGGGCCTGGCATGTGGGGGCCCTGGAGGCTGCCCCAGTGGGCAAGAGGGGCCACCTCTGCCCTGCAAGCTGGCACCGTTGGAGCGTTAGGTAACCCTGGACAGAGCAGAAGGAAAACCGGAGGGACTTCTGGAAAGCAGGGGAAAGGTTGGTGTCAGGACGTGCGCTCCAGGCAGAGCCCCGCAGCACCGGCCGCTGGGGCTGGGGCTCTGGGGTCAGGTTTTCCGTAGACTGGCACGAGGAGCTGCTGTGGCTTTGCTGTGGCATCAGCCCTCTGTTGAGAGGGGCAGCCCCCGTCCCCTCTGCCACCTTGAGCCACCCGAGCGCAGAGAGCCGAGTGGCTGCCCCTCGAGGGCCGGGCAGACCACCTCCCCGTGGGCGGCTGGCTCCGGAAGCTGCTGCTGGCGTGTGTCATAGGTTCCTCTCTTTTTGTGTCCCCATTTGTGTCATTGTCCTTCAGCCCCTCTCCCAAGCTGCCCGTTACGCTGCTAAATCACTCCGTTTATTTAGTGCGAGTGTTTCCAAGAGCTCGTTTTTGTCTCGGTGAAAACCGGGCTTGCTCACAGCCGCATAATGAAACCGCATAAATACACCCTGAGCTCGGAATCTAATTTATTTTCCCTGTTCATTACGGGGTAGAAGGCCATTATGAAATGTGTAAATTTTTTCCCCAGTGCTGGAATTGGAAGGCCGGGGCTTCAGCTCTCGCCGTTCCGTGGTTTGGCCCTGATTCTGCCGGAGCTGGTTAGAGCAGAGATTCTGTAACAGACAGAGACCTGTGTGAGCCGAGATGCCAGCCTCTCCTCTGTGGCTCCTGACACACAGAACTCGACACCCCACAGGTTAATCCGCAGTTCCAGCGGAGGGGACCTGGGCCTGCAGAGCCTGGGCCTCCAGGGGAGGCGGAGACTGCCCCACACCGGCGGTCACACCCTCTGGCTGTGGGCAAGGGCGGTCAGTGGAGGCACAGGTGGGAATAGCCGGGCTGGGGACTGGATGGACCCGAAGTCAGAAAGGCCTAGGGGTCCCTCCGGGACACCTGCTGGCCCCGTCGGCCACGGGAGACACACCGGAGTTTGAGGACTCTGAGCCAGTACACTCTGGCCGAGGTTGCCCCATGCCAGCCCCCCAGGTCTGCTCACTGCGACGGCAAGTGAACAGCATGGGACGGGATCCGAGAATGGCTCGCTCGTGGCTCAGGCATCTCCGTGTGGCGCGGGGTGAGCGCGGTGTTGGGCCAGAGGAGGGCAGGGGGGTCGCCGGGCGGCTGGAGGGCTGTGCGAGACGCTAGTCACGGCTAAGATGTGGGGTGGCACTGCACAGCACATGGGCGGGAAGCCGGGAGCCACACGCCTTGAAGAGGGGGCTGTCCCTTCTCTGCAGAGCCCCCGGTCCTCCACGAACTCGTCTCCCTGAAGTGGCTGCCTGCCTCCCCGCACCCAGCCCCGCCAGGCCAGGACGGGGGACCGGCTGGCCGGCCCTGACCCTGGAGCTCCCAGTGGTGAAGCTAAGCACGAGAACATCTCCTTAGCGGGTGAGGAGCCACGGCCAGAACGCGTGTGCACATGTGTGTGCGCGCGTGCATGTGCGTGCCGTCACCGGGAGACAGAAGCGTCGCCGTGGCTGCGGAGGGTTTCTGCGGGACCAAGAGGAGGCCAACGGGAGCTGCCCTCTCCCGCCCTGCCCTGTGAGTGGGGCTGCCGCGTGAGCCCCGGTTAGGTCTGGGTTTCGGACAGACAAGCCAGAACGGCTGGTGCCCACACGTGCCGGACATCGCACGGGATATACTCGAATCAAGAACATTGCTGTTCTTCCAAAATTCAAACTTCGCTGGGCGCCCTGGGCTTCTCTTTGCTCTGCCTGGAGGCCCCGACAGTCCCAGCACAGAGCAGATGGCCGCAGACCCGGCGCCTCACACCCCAGAGATGGACTGCCCGCAGTTCCGGAGGCCAGGAGTTGGAGAGCAGGGTGCCGGGTTCTGGGCAGGGCCCACCTCCTGGCCTGCGGACAGCTGCCTTCCCGCCGTGCCCTCGAATGTCGGAGAGAGAGGGCCAGAGAGCGTGTCCATCCCTTCTTAGATCCACCCCATCACGGGGGCCTCACCCTCATCACCTCCCAAAGGACTCGTCTCCAAATACCGTCCCGTCAACTCGAGGGTGTCCACGCAGGCACTGTGAGCAGGCACATCGGCCCACGGGTGGGGGGCCGCCCTCCAGAGCGGGGATGCCGTCCCCGAGGACCATGGTCCCTGCTGAGGGGCTCTCTCCTTGGGGTGTCATGTCCTCAGGCCAGGCGACAGTCTTGGTGTTTTGATATTGCGGAATTTGGATGAAAGAGGAAGAAACCCCACTTTTTTCAACCAGAATTCTCTGTACTCATGAAGCCGAGCTATTCACGAAGGGCCTTCCCCTGTGCGACGCCAGACGGCAGCTCCCCGTGCCCTGAAAATTTCCGCGCGCGCCCCTCGAAGTCCTTCCCACGTGCTGTGGGCAGGTCAGCCCCCAGGAAACGAGGTGGGAGCGGGAGACCCCGACAGGGACGAGCCGGAGTGGAAACAGGTGCGGAGCAGAGTGTGTGGCTGGAGCCCGCGGGGTCTTGCTCGGCCCGTTCACAGGAGTTATTTCCGGTCAGTGGGATTATGGGTGATTTTAAATTCTCTTTCGTTTTTGCATATGTGTAGTTTCTAAATTTTCTCCAGTGGATGTTTTTATTTTATAATAAGGACAACTTCACAACCATGGATCTTGCTGAAGGCTGCTCAGCCTCCCTGACCGTGGGGGCGCCGGGCGCCCTCCTGTGGGGCCTTCCTGTGCTCTGTCCCCAGGCGCCGTCTCGGCCACCGGGACCCTGGGCCGGGCAGAGCTGGTGCTGGTTTTCCCTCCCTAGTGATGAAACCACCCGGAGACCCCCCCCTGGTGGGTGGGGTTGCTGCCCCTTCCCTCACGATGCTCTCAGTCCTCTGTTCCCCCGACACCAGGCAACAGGTGTGTCCCGCTTGGAGAGGTGCCACCCACTCTGTGCTGGCCCGGGCCGGGCTCTGCACGGTCTGGCCTCCAGCACGGCTTTGCGGTGGGTGGGCCGCCCCAGCTTGCCGTGAGGGTCAGCTTGGGACGGAAGTGGCAACAGAGAAACTGAGTCTCCCCCACCCCCCACTCCTGGCCGTACTCCTGTCTTCCAGCTCGGACCCCCTCCCTTAAACCGGCCTTTGCTCAGCCCGCCACTGGCCCAGTGTCGTGAATGGGACGGGGCTGGCCAGGCGGCAGCTGGCCGGGCAGCAGCGTCTCAGAGGTGAGGCGAGTCGCCAGGAACGTGATCGGACTGACGAAAACTGGTCTGACACAAATTTTCAGGAACCCATCTGGGCTCCGCGAGAGGTACCACTGTCCCCTTGTCTGGGTTCCCAGGAAGCTTCTGTTCTGGGGGAAGTGGGTGTGTTTGCTGCTAAAGAGGCTATATTTTTAGGCAAATGTGAGAAAGGGGAGGGCTGCCGGAGGGCGGGGGCCTCGGTCCCCCTGGTGGGGACATGTTCGTGGAAGCCATGGTGAAGGGGCGGCCTCCAGGGCTGGGTGGGACCTTTATCTGTTGGGGAGATGGCAGCTTCTGCCAGCGCCCGCGTGGGCTGGGGTGCCATGGTTATTCTGTCTCCTGCCCCCGCCCCGTGCGCTCAGATGAATGTCGAAAACAACCAGCCATCACGTGTTCTAGACTCACAGGGGCTTGTCCTTCACCGCTGCTCAGAGGTGCAGCTCCTTAGGTGCCCAGATGCCTACACTGGAGGGAGAACCCGTGGCCGCCTGCTCCCCCGGCCGCCTGCTGTGGCAAGCCCTCCGTGCGGGACCCCCGTCCTGCGTGCAAGCAGTCAGCGTGGGGGCCGAGAAGTGGGGTGCGGAGGCCTGGAAAGGACCCCGGTGTTCGTTCTCTGTGCCGCACCTTCTAGGAAGGACCCTGCCGGTTCTTCCAAAAAGCAAGGGGACGGGTTTATTGCAAAAGCCTTGTAGGTCCTGGGCCTGGTGGGACCCGTGGACCCCAGTGGGGGCGATGCCCTTGGTGGCACCCCCAGCACCGTCCCCACACCTCACCAGGACGCCACGCTGTCCTGTAATAAATATCGCCCCTGGACTTTGTGCCCGTTCCCTGGCTCTGCCAGGGGCACCCTGAGGGCGGGGACACAGTTTCACTTGTCCCCAAGGTCCCGGAACTGTATGGCCTGATAGAGGGTGAGGGGAAAGAATGAACTGCCAGGAGAGACCCCCGGCTCCATGGCCGAGCCTCCCATCAAAAATCAGCCCATCCAGGCTTGGCTCGAGGGCGGACCAGCTCCCACTCAGGGGTGCGTTTGGAGCAGGGCCCGAAATCTCGCTTGATCAAGGCCAGGGAGTCAGTGTTTCAGGCACGTGGGCCAGACGGTCTCTGCGGCTGTGACCCAGCTCTTCCGGGGTCTGGGGAAAGCCGCCATGGGGGACACATAAGGAGTGACCGCAGCTGTGTTCTCATGACGCTTTGTGTGTGAAAACAGGGTGAGCGTTGGATGGCATGACTGTCCCTGAGGCCTGAGACGGGGTCCTAGAAGCAAGCTCCCGGAGCTGACGCCGAGTGACATTTTCCTGCCGTATGCACACCTGCTCTCGCTGTTACCCGAGGCAGGAACTTGGTGCGCCTGCCTGCCTCGGGCCAGGTGTGTGCTGGGCGCCCCCCCTGGGGCTCTGAGGCGGGCAGGGAGGGTGCAGTGGGTGTTAAAAATAGACGCCGCCTCAGTTACACCAGCACCTGTGAGGCTGCAGGTTGGGGAGGCTCTGGGAGGCCTCAGAGGGGGTGGGGCCGTTGGACGTGGGTCCTCTGGCTGCTGCGTGGGGGTGCAGCCTGCGGCGGGAGGATCAGGGCAGGGCTGGGCCTCCCTCGCCCCTCCTGCTCCTCGGAGATCCCAGCTGTGACACCCCAGTCTCTGCCTCCGTCGTCCCCTGCGTGTCTCCGTGACCTCTGCTTGTTTCCTACGGGCGTTCACAACACTGGATCAGGCCTCCCCCCCGCCCCGCCCCCGGCAGCACGGCCTCATTTTAACGCTTGTCGTCATCCTGTTTGCAAACCCCGTTTCCGAACATGGCGCCAGGGGTCAAGACCCCACCTGTCTCTCAACGGGGGACATGGTTTGACCTGCAGCAAGCGCCCAGCCAGCGGAAAGGGGGGCGGGGGTCCAAGGGCCGCACCCCTCCCCGTCCCGGGGTCCCAGCCTGGGCCGCCTCCCAGCCAGTTCCATCGAGGGGCTGCCTGCGGGCAAACGCCCGCCCAGACGCGGTCCCAGGCAGGCACTTCTGTTACCGTGGCTGCCAGCAATCCAGGACCAACCGGGTTTACAAAAATAACGTCTGATCATCTGCTGCGCCTACCGCACCCCCGGAAACAGGTTGTTAAAGGGAAGCGGGAGTGTCCGCGCAGATGGAGGCGGCCTGGATTTGCATCGGGCGCCATTTGCAGGGCCTGGAAGGCTGTACGGAGGGCCTGCGGGTAGAGACTCGCCCCTCGGGGAAACAGAGGCACTGGGACCGACGAGGGCAGCTCCCTCGATGGGGGAGCCCCTGCTGGTGGGACGGGGAGCAGGAGAGAGGAGAAGAGGCTCGGGACCGCCAGGCGCCACGGCCAGCCACCCTGCCTTTTTCTCCTGTGGTGTCCCGACGTCAGGGCGGTGGGCTCCGTTCATGCAACGGCAGGGTGGGCGTTTCCGGAGACCTGGCTCTTCTCTCTGGGGAAGGGGAGGAAGGGAAGAGTGTCATTGCCAGCAAGGGGGCTTCCAGACCTGGGCAGGGAGGAGGTGGGGTGAGGTCTGTGTCCTCCGCAGCAGATGGGCGGGCCCGCCCCAGAAGTGGCTGGAGCAGGGGGGTGCAGGGAAGGGACGACGGTGCAGGGCGGAGAGAGGGGGCTGATCCGGGGCCCTGGGACTGGTGCCGGGGGCGGGGTGGGCCGGTGCCCCCGGGGTCGGCCCGCGATGGGTCCTCGGTGCCCTGTTCCAACGCTCTCCCGCCCCGGCTCTCTCACTGTCTCGGGTGCAGGGGGAGGGGAGGAGCGTCTGGCCCACACAAAGCCCCTGCAGAGAACGGAGGTGCCTGGGCCGCCTGGGCCGCCTGGGCCGAGATCCCTCGTGTCGCTCGTGCAGGGCAACAGCGCTGGGGTCCGTGTCCACCCCGAGTCCAGCCACCGGGCCTGGCCCAGCAGGACGGAGCAGCTGCCCCCCTCCCGCCCTCACTGCCTGCCTGCTCTTCTGTCGGCCCGTCCCACGCCCTCCCCTTCGACGTTTGATGAGCTGACACTTTCTCTCTGGGGCCCGGTTCACAGTGGGTGGGGGCCACTGCCTGGCTGGGCGTCTAGGCTGCTGTCCTGCCTTTGCCCTCAGTGCCTGTTGAGGAGGGACATGGGAGGTAGTGCTGGGAGCGTCTGTCAGCACTGGCTGCAAACCCACCCTCTGCCGGCCCAAACGCCACTGTCTGCCACACCCTTCTCTCAAGGTCCCGTCTTATCCAGATGGGGAGTGGGGTCATGTTATTTGCTCAGAACTCTCCAGAATCCTGGTGTCTCTCCCGTCATGAAACAGGGGCCTGGGGACCATTTAGCCCAAGTCCCTGGGGTTAACGAGGGGAAACCTGAGGCCCAGGAGGGAAAAGCGAGAGAGGGGTCCTGAGGGCCGGGCCCAGCCCTCCAGCTCACCCCTGCGCCCCGGGTCACTCACCCTGTGACTCCGGAGGTGCGCCAGGTCGTTTTCTTGGCAGCACGAGGCGGGAAGGGAGCCGGAGACTGAGGCAGTGGGGACCAGGGGAGGGGTTGCTGGGATGCTGGGATGCTGGGATGCTGGACTTCCTCGTGGTCCCGCCCTCGTGCAGGGCCAATGCACAGGCACCCACCAGCCTGGAAGGGTTCTCTCGGACAGACGACTGTCAGGAAGCTGAATTTAGTGAGAGCACCCGCAGGGCCCTCTCACTCCCTGGGCAGGCAGCCCCCTCCCCTGGCCTCGCTCCCTGCGTTTTGGCACCTGGCTGACGTGCCGAGCAGGGGAGCTGAGCCGGCCGCTCCCCACTTTGGAGGAGTGGTCCCTGGGGCTCCCCCTGGGACATCCGCTGCCCGACCTCAACAGCGGCCCTGAGCTGGACATGGTGCTCTCCCGAGTGTCCACAGGGGAGACTGGGAGGGTGTGCATCAGTCTGCGCATGTGTATGCGTGTGAGCACGTGTGAGCACGTGTGCACCTCAGCTCCAGAGCAGACACTGGTCTGGGCAGTGGCAGGACAGCTGGTCCCAGCTGTGCACTGGCTGCGCCAGGGGGACGAGCCGTGTCTTTTCTGAGTGTGTGGAGACCTTTGTTCTGGTGACTAAGAGGCCCTGACAGTGGGGACGGGGCCAGATTCACTGGTGGCCATCCGCAAAGTCGTGCAGGGCTGTCCTGCCTTGGACTTTGAGCGAGGGCCTGGCCCTGCCACCGGGTTCTCCGGCCCGCAGTTCCTGTGGCCGGTCTTGTGGGGACGACTTCCCACATGGTGACGCTTCAAGGCGAAGAAGCCTGGTCTGGAAGCGGCCCCACCTCGAATCCTTGGAGGGGAGCCGGACGCGAACCCCGCCCTCACTCCAGGCTGCTGGGCCCAGTGGCAGGTGCTGGCCTCCAGGTGGAGTGGTGCCCGCGGCCCCCAGTCCCAGGTGCCAGGCTCCAGTGGCGGAGGACATTAATCACTCTCAAGCCTGAGTCCCGGGGCTTGAGTTGGGGCGGAGGGAAGCTGGCTGCAGGGTGGCATCTGGTGGGGGGCGGGGGGTGAGGGGGAGTGTGCGCACCAGCTCCAGGAGCGTGCTTCGGGGCCTCAATTAGCGTCCCTGGCTCCTGCCCTGGGCCGGGCTGGTGCACCAGGCAGGGCGGGCCCATTTCATGTCTCAGCCTGCCACGCCCTCCTTGTCCCCACCGTGGTCTCGGAGACACTCTGCTCCTCCTGTCTGGCCCGCTGATGGGGACCGGCCTCGGTGTCCAGGCCCGCCCTGCCCCCTCAGTCTTCCCCGGGCAGAGCCTGGTGGCCACGCCAGCTGAGCCTTTGCCCAGAGGAGACAAGGACGAAAGCTAGGACAGGTGGGCCCTGCCCCCGGGAGGCAGCGCGGGTCCCGGACCACTTCCCGTCGCCCCGCAGGACTTGGGGCAGCACCCCGAACTCTGGCCTCAGTTTCCCCCATTGCACAGCACAGACTTGGGGTTCAGGGGCCCGAGACCACACTCAGGACCAGCGATTTTCTGCAAGGACTCAGAATTCAGCAAAGGAGACACTCCCGGGAGCAAAGGGACACATCAGCCAAGGGAAGGGGTGCCAGGGCCGGGTCCAGGGGAGAGTGGGCACGCGCTCCCAGGTGTCCCCCTGACCCCGGTGTCCTGGTGGACTGTGCTCAGTCCTCCTGACGACTGAGACCAGCACAGCACGGAGCACCGCCAGCCCTGGGGGCCCACGGAGCCCTGGCGGCCAGGGTCTTTACCGAGTCTCGGTCACGGACACATCACCGACCTTCACCGTGGCCCCTCCAGAGGTCAAGCTGCCACGTGTGGCTCGATGGCCCCCCACCCGACCCCACACCACACTGTTGGCGTGGTCCGTCGGGGTGGCCCGAGACCCCCAGGTGAACGGAGGCTCTCTTACCAGGCAGGCCTTTCCGAAGGCTCAGCGGTGGCTCCGGGAGCCAGACAGGAGGGCCGAGTTGTTTTCAGGGTGAGGTCGACCCTTCCCTGCACAGGCCCCGCTGACTGGCAGTGCGGGCTGCAGAGGCCGAAGGGAAGACCACTCGGGAGGGCAGTCACCCCCTGTTCTCAGCGTGGGGAGCCCGTGTAGGGGGGGCAGCAAGGAGGGGCTGAGTCCCAGGAGAACGGCCCCGCCCCACCCTTCCCGCCCGAGAGGGGGTCTGTTCCCCACCAGTTCCTGGGCGAAGGGGCCCGGTGCCCGCCGGGTGGGCTGCACCGTCGTGGGGCCGTTCTGGGACGAGGGGGTGTAGGAAACAGTGGACGTGCCCTTTCTCACCCGTCCACTGCTCGTCCCTGGGCACCTGTGAGAGAGTGTGGCGTCCCGGTGTGGAGAGCGGGCCCTGGGGCAGCCACAGGGGTGCAGCTGCCCGGGACCATCCCATCTGCCCGGCGGGCTGTGCGCCCTTCAGGAGAGGAGCGGCGTAGGGGTCGCCTTTGCCCCTTCCTGTTCATGTGCTGCGTTCAAAGCCCAGCTTGCCCCCAGCTCCTGAGCTGCTGGGTTTACCTCGGGAGCCTCTGTTGGGGGGCGCGGTGCCCAGGCCTTCAGGGGACCCGCCAGCCACCTCTGCTCTTGCCACCTCCCCACGAGACCCTCTGCTCTTTGTCCAGCAGCCCTGGGCCCCCCCCCACCCCGGGAGGAAATGTTCTGTGGGTACACTCTCCCCCTCCACAGGGCAGGAAAGCAGTTCTCGCAAAAGCAGGAAGCCAGGAACCTGGCTCCCTGGGCGAGCGCCAGCCCGAGGTCCTGCTCACGCCACGCTCACGTGGACCCGGAGGGGATGGAGTGGAGGCAGGGCGGGCGGTGGCACCCCCGGTTTGTAGAGAGGGGGCGGCGGGGGTCTGGCTGATTCCGGCAGGTCCTCCTTCCAGGCCCTTCCCAGCACCCCAGCCCCACCTGCTGCGTTTGGGGAAAACCACGATGTCCACAGATGCCCCCACCAGCCCCCGCCTGGTCTCCACGGGCTCCTGGGGACCCTTCCCATGCTTTTCCCCGGGGGGCTGGGGGCCTCGGAGGTCTGTGGCTGGCCAGCCCCAGGACACGGGGCTCTTTCCCCCTCCTTCCAGCCGGCCGCCCCCTTTCCCTGGCCTCTCCTTTCTCCCAAACGGCCTGGTCCCTGCGCTTCCTGGCTGCCGAGGGAGATTCTCTACGGCCAGTCGGGGCACTTGCGCGGGTGATAGATCACTTCCATTGCCTCGCCCCGTGATTAATTCCCCATAATCGTCCTCACACGTAGCCGGGGAGAGGAGAGAGAGAGGAAAGCCGACACGATCCACTCGGTGCTGGGAGTACCAATGAATTAGATTTAATTTCTGTTTAATTGTTTCCATAGCTCAACCTGTGCTGACTTCAGGGTAATTTATTTTGCAGTCTTGGGGAGGGGGGGGGCAGGGTCTGCCTGTGGACACTGTTTAATTACACCTGATGGTCTCATCTCCCCGTAATTACTGGAGGCTGCGGGGTTTGCGCCCGCCCGGGAGGAAGTCCCTCGGGGCTGGGCCGGCAAGGGGCGTGGTCCTGAGTCGGGTGTGGCGGAGGGGCCGCTGGAGCCACTGTTGGTGGGACCTTGGGAAGGACGAGGGTGATTCGATGTGTCTTCAGACGTGGAAGTTTCCTGGGGCTGCGGTGGGCGCTGACCTAGCGATAAGCTCCCCACGCACCAGCCCAGCAGCTTTTCCAGCCCCGCCTCTTCGGAGGTGTCGGGGGACGAGGTCGCTGGGCAGGAGGGGTCTCCACTGCCCGTCTTCCAAGGGGTCTCAGGCTTGTGCTGCCCGCAGCACCGCTGGCGCCCACGTCCTCTTCCTGTCCCCATGGATCCGACTCCTCCTGGGACCTCACCCCAGTGGGGTCAGGTAAGATTTGTCCCTCTGCGTCTGGCTGCCGTCCCCGAGCACAGGGTCCTGTGGGCCCATCCACCCTGTTGAGGGTGTGTCAGGGTTTCCTGGCTTCTTCAAGGTTGGTAGTAGCCACAGCATGGCCACGCCACGCGGCGTTTATCTCTCCACGGGTGACGGCACGGGTTGTTCTGGCGAGGTTTTTGGGAACGTGTTTGGAAAGGGCTGGAGTCCACACCCCACGTAGCTGCTCTGAGCTTCTTGTCCAAGTTCTCAGAGCCTCCCCGCCCGCCCTCTGCCCATGTCGCGTGAGGAGTGTGCTGGGGGCCAGGGTCCACGTGGTCCCCTCTGTGGGCGACCTGTGACTTTGGCGCTCAAGCAGGGTGCTGGCTCTCCCAGGCCGTGAGCTGTGGTCAGTCTGGCCCCAGGCACGAAGGCGGCTCTGTTTCACCCTCACAAGAGACCGGTGAAGAGAGGTGGGGGACGCGGGGTCCCAGGGGGTCAGAGTTCTGCCCACGGTCCCTCCGGAGGGGCCGGCACCAAGCCTTTTGTGTGTCGCTGTTCGACCAGCCTGGGCTCGCCACCCCTCCCCCTCACCAGGTGGACGCGGGGAGCCACGGTGCCGGGGGACTTCTGCCTGGAGCCACAGGTGGTCTTCCCCGGGCTCTGCCCACCCGAGCCCTTGAGGATGCAGCCGGGGCCTGAGCCTCAGGGGACACCGTGGTGTGTCTAGCTCTGGTCAGGTGTGCACAGCGGGGGACCTGGAAAAGGACTGGTCCCTCAGGTAACAGGTCACCACCTTCTGGGTCTCGGTGTCTGTCGTCCTTGGCCGAGGTCCAAGCTCGTGGGGGGCAGGAACCTGTCATTCGGACCCCGGGCCTGGCTCCCGGAGAAGCGTAACACAGGTCACAGGAGGGAAGTGCGGGTTCTGCTCCCGGAGGCTCAGCGGCGTCCACTTTGCGCAGGGCGAGGAGGGGCAGGGGTGCTGTTGGGGCCGCCTGCCCAGGCTCCACGCGGAGGGGGGACGTGCCCAGGTGCCTTCCTGCTGTGGAGGAGGAGACGGCCGAGTCCCCCGGGAGCAGGTGCTGTTAGTGGGGGCTGAGCGTCCTCCACGCCCGGGTCACTTCGTCACACCTCACGCTCGGCTGCCCCTGGGGAGGCTGCACAGACAGACCCACAGGGTGAGGGGTGAACTGCCTGGGTCTGTGAGCCCCGGGGGGTGGGGGAGTTTCAGGGGCCCCGGGGCGGGCAGTGAGGCTGAGCCCGAGCCTCCATTCGGGCCCCGCTTCCCCTGCGCCCTGTCTTCAGCCAGCAGGGCGGGAGAGTTTTCAGCCAAGGAAACAGTTCATTTTCCTTCATCGGCCCCGTCGAGCGCCTGTCACGGCCTGGGAACGCTGACCCATGCGGCAGCAGCTGACCCTGCCGGCTGGCCAGCGCCCACTCCGCCGTCCCGGGAAAGGTTCCCGGCTGCGGACGCTGGAGCCTCGGGCCCCAGGCTGGTCCGGGGAGGAGGCCTTGGCCCGGTGCTGACATGAGCATCTTACCAGAGCCCGGTTTCTGGAAGGAGGGGAGTGAAGCCTCGACCTGGCTGGTTTAGGGAGCCTGGGTGTGTGTGCTGAGTGGAGGTGGCCTCCTGGTCCGGAGACTGGGGCGGTTCTGGAACCTTCCTCCTGGGTTGACGTGAGGGCTCATTGAGGTACCGGGTGCACGTGGGGAGCGCAGTGCCTGGCAGCACAAGTGCCCGGCACACACCGCGGGCGGCGCCGGCTTCCTCCGGAGTCGGGCCGGCGCGGCCCTCTGCTCACCCGGCGACTCGGTCGGGGAGGGGAAGGGATGTGAGTCCCACGGGATCCCCGTGGCCACCGGAGGCCACACCGCTAGTCAGTGGCTGCGCCGTGGCTCCCTGGCCTGCCGCTTGGCCACCCTGTGGTGCCATTTTGCCACAGGCATGGGGGTCCCCAAGAAGAGTGGGGGGCCTGGTTCTTGGCATGTATGACGTGATCTGCATCCCAAATGTGTGCCCCAACAGGTAAACTCCCAGCTGAGGTCATGGGTCATCTCAGGGTCCCCTCGTCTACCTTGCCCTTCCGCCTGGCCCCGTCCCATGAGGGCAGACCCTCGTCCGCCTGGAGCCACGCGGTGCAGGCCCTGCCACTCTCGGAGCCCCGAGCGCTGACCGAGTCTCTGTGCCCACCTTCCCTGCAAGGCCCAGGGCCTGCTGGGCAGGGCTTTGCCCCCAGACTGTCTGCGTCCCAGCACTAGACACGGGGGTTAGACACGGACGAATGGACCACGCATCAGGCTGCGTGTCGGCCCGCAACACACACTGGTGCCGTTTCGTCCGTGTGGATGACGGAACACCCAAGTTCCTGCGAACACCCCTGCCTCGGGGTCCTGCCCACCCCCCCATCCTCAGGAGGGTGCCCCGCCCTGCCTCAGGCTCCTGGGCTCCCTCTGCTGGCCAAGCAGGGGTCCCACTTAACCTGGCGCCCCTGCTCGATGGTGACAGTCCTGCGGGAGCCTCTGCCTGGGAGGGGCCGGGTGTCGCCTGGACAGGGAGGGCGGGGCTGAGTCTGGCAGCCCTGGCACTTGGGCCTGGGGGAGGTGGAGTGGGGCCTGCGCAGGCCCGGCCGCCCTCCCTCCCCCACGCCTGGCGGCTCGGTGACAGGTGCCAGGGAAACGTCCCCACTCTCGTCCCCTCCATTAATCACCAGCTCCTGGGGCGCCCGCCCTGTTGCGGAGGCACCGGCGGCTCCGAGGTGAGCACGGCTCTCCCAGCCTCTGCTGTTAATCTGCTCCCCCGGAGACAGGCGACCTCGGCCCGTTAATCACTCGCTGTAATTACAGCCCCGGCTCTGCGCTGGGAAAGTTAATTGATGCGTCTGGTGGGGGGCGCTGTGCACTCACGCGTCCTTATCCTGTGGCCCCCAAACGCCAAGGTCGCGGGATTTGGCTGGACTGATGGCGCATAGAAATGAGCTCGCCGTCTGAGGGCCGGGTGGCCAGCTGCCAGCAGCGGCCACGCGCCTGGCTCTCGCCCACGTGTCCTGCGCGCCTGGCACCCAGCCGTGGACACGCGGGGTGCACTGCAGAGGGCGGGGGCTGGGCTTGGCCGGCCAGGGCCCCCCTGGGTCCGGAGCTGAGGCCCCCGCTGGCTGGGGGGCCACGGGGCCTGCCTGTGGCTTGGCCATCCTGCATGCAGGACGGGCTTGACCTCTGTCCACACCAGGCAGTCCTGCTGCTCTGTCCACTGATGGGACCTTGGCAGGCTGACCGACAGGCCAGCCTCTGGCCATTCCCTGGCTGTGTGAGGCCAAGTGGGTCCCTGAAGGTGATTTTGCCCTTTCATCTGCTCTCCTTGTGAAGTTTGGTTTTCTCCGATTGTCAAAGTGACACCTGCTTGGTAGAAATTAGCCGGCATTGCCTCCTTTTCTAGGCCTTTGAGCCCGACAGGATGGGAAGGGATTTTGCTGATTAACTAGTGCAGTGCCGTCCCTACAGATGGGGAAACCAGCCTCGGAGTGGGCCGGAGGGGCCGGAGGGGCCGGCCCAGTGGAAGCCCAGGCTGGGACCTGGGCCCCTGCTCTGAGCGGGACTCTCCCCACGCTCACTGCCTGGCGCTCGAGAAAGGAAGGGGCCGTGCCCGGGCTCCCGCCGACGGTGTGGTGGGGAGGAGGCCCCGCCAGGCGCTGGAGGTCCCAGGTGCCACCCTGCCTCGAGGTGTAAAGGAGGCCAGAGGGAGTTGGCGTCGGGAACTGGGCACAGTGAACAGAAACGCTCTGGGTACCTACAGTGTGTCCTTCGAGCCCAGTGAGGGCTGCTGGGCACTTCCTGGGGGCAGGGCGGCCACGGCAGACTGGGCAGGGGATGAACATGACCCTGTTCTCGCTTGCTTGCCGAGCCAGGTCTCCTCTGTGACCCGAGGCTTTGTCCCGCCAAGGCCTGCGGAGCCGGTGGGCCTGATCCCTGGCCCTGCCCCCGGCTTCCCGACCTGTGACAGACAGGGCGGGGTGAGGGACAGGGTCCAGCTCCATGGCTCCGCCCTCACTGCCCTCGACTCAGCCTTCCTCCTGTGTCCGGGGCTTGGCCGCCGGCTGCTGGCAGAGCTGTCCTGTGGGCTGGGGCCGCGCCGCCGGCACACGGGCCGCCTGGCTTTCCCTCGAGAAACCAGACAACACTGGGCAGCCAAGGATGGGCCGGGGCCCGGAGGCCGCCCGGGCCAGCACTGCCCAGCTGGCACCTGCCTCCCAACCCCCCGACAGATGGCCACACGGCCGCTCCTCACCGGCCCCGTGGCTTATGATTTCGTGAGCCAAACATCGTAGAGTCCTGCACCGTGTCCCTGTCCTCAGAAGGGTCCCGCCACCAATTCCACCAGGCAGGAAGCACTCTTGGGTCCCTTCTACTCCTGACCTCCCGACCTCCGGTCCCCCACAGTTCTGCGGGGCAGCCTCGGGGTGCAGGCAGTGGGCAGCGTCTGCAGGGAGCCAGGGTCTCTGCCCCACCCTTCCTCACCTGGGCTTCTCTGTCTTTCCTCAAATACCTGCTCCCTCTCGGCTCCCTCCGTCTGTAGACCTGGGGACTTCGGAGAGGCTGGCATAAGCGTTCATGAGTTTGCTTTGGTGACAGTGGGACAGCGGAGTGGCTGGGACCAAGCCCAACCTCTGCCTCCCCTTGGGGGCTCCACCTTGGCCCACACTCTCTCAGCCCTGGCCCCCGAACCCTAGGCCATAAAGTAGGGCTGAGGCAGGACAGCCCTTGGTCTGTGGAGTCAGAGGAATGGGCAGGCAAAGCATTCAGTGCCACTTCTGGTGTCTAGCCAGCCCTTAGCAGACGGCAGCGGTGTCCATCTCGACCCCTGAGCCTGTCCGAGCCACTCTGTCATCTCCTCAGCCCCCTCAGTCCTGACGCCTCCAGACCCCTGGCTTCCCGACCGTGCAGGGTCTCAGTGTGGCCCCCTGAGAAGCGCACCCTCGGAGGGTGTCGAGGGCGAGCAGCGTGGGGCGGAAGGGCAGCAGGACAGGGACAGGATCACCCCACGGGGGCTCTGGGAGGCAGGCGGGGCCCCCCCGGGGCTCTCCTATGAAGGGGGGGAGCAGGGTTAGGCGCTCGCCCAGCCCGGCCTCCAGTCCGCAGGGTGACCCCCAGTGACAGGACGGCCAGTTCACAAACCCTCTGTGACCGGTGGCGCCGTGCCCAACTGGAAGCTGGTTGACTGTGAGGCTTCCAGGGCCGGGTTCCTGGCGGGGTGCGCGCACCCCCAGGATGCAGATCAGCAGTTCAGGAGAAGGGCACGTTGTGCAAATTGAAGATGCTACCTTGCATCTGCGACGGTGAAATCTCGGATTCTGTAGAGAGCGGGGGCTGGGCCGGTGAGTCCTCAGCCCCCTCACCGGGTGAACCGCAGAGCTATTGGTGACCGGGGCGGCCAGCGGACAGGACTGAGAATCAGGAGTGGCCTGTCCCCGTCGGGTCTGGTTCCCTGGAGGGTTCCCAGGCAGGACGAATGGCCTGAGGGCTGTGGACGCCTCCTCTCTGGGGCCAGCAGAATGAGGAGCCCCAGTCAGCACCAGGTGGAGGTGCGGCGGGCGGCCTGGGCCACCCCCGACCTGGCCGCTCTGACTCGGGGGCAGCTGGCGTGGGCCAGGCCTGGGTTGGCTGCTCGGACGAAGGTGACGCCGTTGGGGTCTGACTCGGTTTTGGGTTGTGTTGTCGTGACAATGAAAGGCAGACCTCGGAGCCCCCTGGCACAGGACAGAGTGGGAACCGACTTATGGCAGGTGCGCCGGGTGGAATCCCGACAGGCTTGCAGGAAAGGCGGAAGTCCAGAACTTTCCCACCGCCAAGATCCCGCCCCCCGGGACTCCGAAAAAGAGGGTGTGGCCTGGACTCACCAGCAGGCGGAGAGACAGACAGACCCCTGGGCTGGTGCCCGCAGGTCCAGGAGGTGCTGAGGGACCCTCAGCGACCTGAGGTGTGATGTCACTTCCTGTCTCCAGGGAGGGAGCTGGGCTGAAGGTGGGGAACTGAGGCTGCACTGCTTGTGGGGGCCTTCCTGTCCTGGCTTTGCTGGGGAGATGTCCCCAGGTGTCACAGGTCTTCTGATACAGAGCAAGGACAAAGGGAGAGGCAAGTTCGTCAGTGGCTGCTGTGTCGCAAACCACCTCCAGAGCCAGCTGCTCACAGCAGCGGGCGTCTCCCTCTGGGGATCCCAGGTCTGGGGTGCTCCCCCGGGGCTCAGCTCCAGGCTGGTGGGGCTCGGGCAGCTCGGCCCCAGGTGGCTTTCCTCCCTGTGCGGGCACCAGGGCTCGACTGAGCACTGGCAGAGGCACGAGCGGATGAGTGGGGACGTCGCAGGCTTCTCCTGGCGGTAGCTTGGAAACGTCTCTCCACCTCTTCCGTCACCTTCCACCGACCACGCGCCTCACGGGGCTGAGCCCGGGCTCCCAGGGTGGGGCGGGGACTCTGCTTCTTCGGCGAGGGGCTGGCCAAGAAGTTAGCTTGGTTTTTCCGAGCGATGGCTCCAGTGGTGCCTAGTCGTCTCCAACTTCATTCGAAGCAGGTTGGTTAGATTGCGCTGTGGCAGCTGTCCTGTCGGCGTGCGTTAAAAAAAGTGTATCCAGATTGGTGAATTTTCGTGTAGCCGTTTCAATATTGCAGATGGAAGAGAACATACAACATTTTTGGCATATTATGCTTTGTTATTTCAAGAAAGGTAAAAACACAGCTGAAATGCAGAAAAAGATTTGTGCAGCATGTGGGGAAGGTGCTGTGACTGATTGAACACGTCAGAAATGGTTTGCGAAGTTTCACGCTGGAGATTTCTCGCTGGACGATGCTCCATGGCCGGGTGGACCGGTTGATAGCAATCAAACCGAGACATTAATTAAGAACAATCAATGCCAGACCACACAGGAGATAGCTGGCGTACTCAAAATATCCAAATCAATAAGGTTATTGGTGAAACTGAAAAATGCGTCTTTTATTTTATGGAAAACACACCATGCGGACTTTAGGGCCAGACCAGCAGGAGCAGCAGCAGAGTCCCCGGGAAGGAGTGTGAGGCGGGGGTGGGTGGGGGGGGCAGAGTCCCGTGTACCTGTGCCGCCACCGCGGGCGCGGAGGGTCGACTGCGGCCGCCACCGGGGATAGTGGAGACGACAGTAGCCGTTGAGTATTTCGGGCTCACCACAGACCAATCACGGGGCGAGGTGCTCTGTTCCCGAGGTCTTCCTTGTCCCTCAGAGCAACCTGACGTGAGGGTTATGATGGCCCCAGTTTATGGGGGAGCAAACTGAGGCTGGGAAGGGTTGAGTAAGTCGCCCAGCGACGGGGAAGGGGGGCCAGGATCTCCTGTCTGTAGAGGTGTGTCTACTCCCAAGGCCACACTCCCAGACACCCCACTTCCAGGGCCCCCGCCACGCCCTGCTCTGGGCCTTCTGCTCCGGAGGGTGGAGGCATGGACTGACGGGTGGATGGGTGGATGGACAGACAGCTGTGGCGTTCCAGCCACTGCTGCTGGACGCCCCCCGGAGCAGGTCTCCCTGCCCCGAACGTGAGATGCCTGTGGTGTCATTTCGCTGATTATTGCTGCTCCCAGACATATTGATTGGGCTGCTGTCGCTGACCCTGGCCAATCACAGGGCTCTGCAGCTGCTCGGTGGCCTTAGGGATGTGCGAGGGGCTTTGGCTCAAGATCTACCGCTGGCCCAAGGGGTGGTTTTGTTTCTCCCATAAACACCGAGAGGCTCCGCGTGCTGTGCGACGCACAGGTCCTGGGGGCTGGGAGCAAGGGGCACTCCTGTACGGCTGTCCCCCGACTGAGGGACGGGCGGCCATTTCTGTGGAAAGTTCCAGGACTCAGCAGGTCCGCAGAAGTGCCCGGCCGGGCCTCTCTCTTAGCCAGGCTCTGGGTCTGCTGTCCCCTCCTCCGTCCACCCCGCCACCCAGAGCCTCTGCCTGGTTTCCACACACCCTCTGCCTGCTTCAGGGCCCCCCACACTTCATCTGGTGGCTCAGACGTGGTCACCAAGGACTGTTGGCAGCCGCACTGTCCTGAGTGCTGAGAGCACCGCTGAGCCACGCCGGCGTCTGCCCTGTGGAGCTCGCTGTCCCATGTGAGCGCCGGCCCCACCTCCGTGGGCCTTTTTGGTTTCTTTGTCATCAGTGGGACCCCCCCAGGGGCCAGGTCCACATGATGTTCTCTGTGTCCCCAGCGTCCAGTGTAGGAGGGACGCCGTGGGTGTTGGGTAGGAACAGCGGTGTCCAGAAGGGCCAGAAAGCAGAGTGAGATGCCGGGCAAGTCCCCGAGCGTCTGACGCGGGCCCGGCTCACCGTCCTGGTTCCCGCAGGAGCCTGGTGCTGGGCGGTGGGCAGGGGAGTGGACAGGGGCCTGGGAACCCTGGGCACGATGCCCTCGGTGATGTCATCGCGTTGCGTACGAGCTGCTCCAAACCCACGCCGCCTGGCGACCCCCTTGGTGGGGCTGCGGTCCCCTGGGTGTGGGGAACAGTTCTGGTTTGGGGCCCGGGATCCCCTGGGCACCGGTTTCAGCCACATGGCAGGCGTTCGGGCCCCCAACTTGAGCGGGGCTCTCGGTGGGGTGGCCGGCCTTGGGGAAAATTGCTTTCTGAGTCACACCCCTCCGAGCACCAGCTTTAAACACAGCGGGGAGGACGCGAATATCACCCACCGCCCTTCCCGTCCGGTGTGGTGTGTAGGGTAACGAACCGTTTCCACGGCACCTAAAGGCACCGCACTGTTAAAACACACTGGTATTAAACAATAAAAACAGAGGGGTAAGCACAGCTTTGGTGAAATTGTTACAGACTCCCCCAGACGCCGGGATAATAAAACCCAGGTTATTTCTGCCGGAGTTGGGACTCGTGAGGCGGGAGGGCCGTCGGGAACGAGGCCGGCTGCTCCAGAGCCGCTTGAAAACTGGAGGAGGAGGCTCGTCTGCTCAGGACGTTGTGCAGTCCCCGAGATCTGGACACCGAGACAGGGCAACGCTGGGCTCCGTGTTGGTGGGAGGAAGAGCGAGTGGGGCTCTCGGGCCCCACGGTGGACCCCTCGGGCCCCACGGTGGACCCCAGTGGTGGGGATTAGCTGATGTCTAGGGAAGGCGGAGATGCAGGCAGGATCGGGGGAATGGGGGCCGGGGCACCCAGCACCCCCAGAAGGTGCCTCCGCAGTTGCCCTCGCTTCTCTTGTTCAGGAACATGAGTTTCGTTTTGTGTCAAAAACAAAGACGCCCGCGTCAAAGGCATCTGACAGTTTTCTCTCCCTTCCCGTCAGGTTGGCGGACTCTTCCTTCCATCCCGGAGACCCTGAAACTTTTCCTGTCCCCAGCCACCGTCCACCCCAAGGCAGTCCCCGGAGGAGCCCTAGCGGGGCCTCCCGCCTCAGGAAAGCAGGCGGCACCTGCCCCGGCCAGGTAAGGCCACGCGCTCCCACACCTGCCTTGGAGTCCGCGTTTGTGACGGGGAACCTTTGTGCTGTGGGGACTTTATTTCACACAGTGACGGCAGGGACGTAGTCCGGTGGTGTTAGTTCACAGGTCATGGTGCTTCGTGCGCTCAGGGGAGAACCGGCAGCGCCCGGGACGCCTTGGGTGGGATTCTGTGAGGACAGCTGCTGTCTGTGCCCAGAGACCCGTCGGCCTGGCTGTGGGGGAGCGAAGCCGGGGAGGAGGTGGGCCGGGTGCAGGGTCTGATGCCCGGTGCCGGCGCAAAAGGCCGGAGAGGCCAAGGTGGGCCCGGGCCCTCCTCTGCACAGTGGGTCCCGCGTCCCGCTGCCCGGGTTTCCCTGGGCCCTGTGACGCCCTCATCTGGCTCCAGGGGACCTGGTTCCTGTCCCGTCCCCACCTCGAGTGCATGGGCCACACTTCCACTCGACCACTCACCAACTGGAGTCCGTGGCCGGCCACCTGGCTGAGGGTCTTGCCCCCTAGAGACCGGCCCACATGAGTCTCCAGGCCCCTAGCACTTGGGACCGACTGGCGTGAACTTGAGGGTTCCCATGACCTCCTCATTTTCGGTAATTTGTTAAAAAGACCGTGGAACTCGGCAAAGCGCTGCACCTGTGATTTCTTGATAAAGGCCCCACGTGGGGCGAGGTCACGGAGGCCCCGGGAGCGGAGCCTCCCCCTGGGGAGTCGGGTCAGGTCGCCGTCCCAGCACACACATCCCCGTGTCCACCGGCCGCTACAGTGCCCAGCTTCGGGCGACCGGGGTTTTACTGGGCTCTAGTGCATCGTGGGTCACGTGACTGAACCTGGCTCCAGCCCGCCCCTGACCCTGGGGGAGAGGTCCAGTTGCTGCATCACCCGGACCTTGGACCCGCTTCGGGTCCACCCTCAGCCGCCTGGTCGGTGCAAAGCCAGGTGTCATCACAGGGACTTGTCATAAATACAAGACACTCCAACTCTCTGGGAATTCCGAAGGTTCTGCAGGTCACCTCCCGGGACCAGGGGACAAACACCAGGCTCATCCTTTATGGCAGGCACCGCTGTGAGGCCCGGTGCAGTCCAGGGTCCCCGTCCAGGCCGGGCAAACGATGCCATGGAGACTTCTGGACAAAGAGACCAGGGCGCAGGCCAGTTAGGGAAGAAGCTGCAGGAAGGCCGGTCTGCTGCTGGGTGGCTGAGCAGGGAGGGGGGGAGGGAGATGCAGGCGTGTTGGGCTGAATTTGGAAGCCCCAGGCGGGGGAGGGATTCGGGGTTCTGTCTGAGGAATGATGGGGGCCTCTGGAGGGCACTGCGGTGTCTGAGAGCAGGCGTGTCCCAGGAGAGCTGGGGACCGGTGGTGGAGAAGCTTCTGCCCAGTGGGGGACCCTGTCCACACCACGTGCCACGCAGGACTCCCCTCACTGCAGAGGTGGCCTTGCTGGCTGGGGGTCAGTGCAGACAGGAGGGGGCCCGGAGGGCGTGGGAGGAAGCGGGCTCCCCCCAGCTCAGGATCCTGGCCCTGCCCACCTCTCTGCCTTGGAAAGTGTCCCGTCAGTCAGACCTACCCTAAAGCTCATCCTGTGTGTGGGTTCTCCCGGGACCTCACTGTGCAGCAAATGACACGTCTTGGTCACCTGCTTTAAAGTTGGCCTTGTCCAGGGCACAGCGGGTGACCAAAGCTGGGGCTGGCGTGAGCGAGTCGTAGCTGGGCTGAGCGCACCCGGCTACTCTGGCTCCACCCTCGGGGATGGACCCGCAAGTGGCAACGGGGCGACTTCCCATAAATCATCTTGGAACCAGCTCGCTTCCCGCACCATCCATCACGCCGGGCTCCTGTCTGCTTGTTTTTAAAACCTGTTAAACTGGGATCCATCACAGGCACCCCTGGGGCCGAGCTGAAGCCCAGGCCGCCCGCATGAGCCGTGTGGGTGCGCCCACAGCTTTCTGGAGCCTGAGACCCCCGCCTCCCGGGGGTGGGGGCTGGGCGGCGGGGCTCCGTCTAGTTACACCAGAGCCCAGGGGAGGGTTCTCTGGGACAGTTGCAGCTGGCGCACCCCTGCCACGCCCGGGCACCCTGCCTGCCCCTGGTGGGACAGGGACAGACACCCACCCACCCGAGAGGTGCCCTGGGGCTCCTTCCTCCCCCGGCACCTCACTGCCTCCTGCACTTGTCACTGGGGTGTCCGGCTGTGGCTTGAGCCTTGGGAGATGTGGGTTCTTCCAGAAACACCCGTGCTTCCTTGTCTGCCGTTGAGTGTATGTGGAGAAGATTTGCGGAGGGTGTGGAGATCAGCTTTCCTGTAAGGATTCGGGGAAGGGCCGGCCCGCGTTTTGCAGTGGCTGGAACCTCCCAGGCCCCGTAACATCCCCCTCGTGGCCCCGAGCTGGGTTTGCCCCTGAATTCCCTTCTGTCTGTGCCAGACAGATGTCACAAACCTTGGTGGCACTGGTGACATTTCCTGCCATCCCCAAACAGGGGAACAGGCCCGTGTTTTTCCTTTGGTGACTGTGGAGCCTCCAGAGCGCTTTCCCCTCTGGGCGCCCCCTGCTGCAGGGTTAGAGCCCACCAGCCACTCAGTGTGCGAAGGCATTAAGGACAATTAGGGGAGAAGAGGTTTCAGATGCCGCTGGGAGCGCTGCTGGCTGCTCCTGGATGGAACCTGTGAGGAGAGAGTGGGAATCCGGGGTGTTCATCAGAGCCCCCCTCTGCGCCCCCTGCCACCGCAGGGGCCTGGAGTCGGCGTGGGGCTGGGCAACCGTGGGCAGGGCCCCAGACTCAGGTTCTGGGTGGGAGTGTCGGGGGTGGGCTGCCGCGAGGGACCGCAGACTGGGGCCCGAAACAGGGAGATTTGTTCTGGTTCTGAGGCTGGGCGTCTGAGCCCCCGCGCTGCATGGCCGCGCTCCCCCGGGTTCTGGGGGCGTCTCATCCCGGCTCCTAGAGGCATCGTCCCAGCCTGCCTCCTCGTCACGTGGCTGCGTCCCCTCCACACGTGTCTGTCCCTGGCACGGACTCCAGCCACGGGTGCTGCTGGAGGGCCTCATCAGACCCTGTCACATGGCGCAGGCCTGGGTCCTGTCCGGTGGCACCGCGGGTCCCGGGGTCAGGACTTCAGCACCTGCTTTTGTAGGTCGAGGTTCTGCCCACGCTCGCCTTCCAGACTGTGGGAGAGAAAGACGAGGAGAGGGAAGGACGGTGACCCTCCTCATGCTCCCATAGCTCACCTCCCGTGTCCCCGCCCCCCGGTACCGACCTCACCCGAAGGCTGGGACACACCGAAGAATTGTTGGCCGGTTGTCAGTCACTTGGGGACGATGCTGGGAGCGCAGCCGCCAGTGGGGCAGGAGCAAGAGCTGGAGGCTGGGGCTGGCGGAGCGGGCGGAGATCTGAGGTCTTGCAGCTGAGTGAGTCCCCCACTGGTTTGCTGTCCCCCACTCCCGCCCCACCATCCCAGTACTGAGATCAGCCTTGAGAGCCAACTAAGAATGAAACACGAGACCCCCGATCAAACCCTAAAAATCAGCAGTTCATGAGGCAAGCCGGGCACACACTTCTGTTCCGCTGTGTGTGTGGGTGTTTTCGAGCTGACGTGGGGCGGGACGGGGCAGGTGGGCCTGGGAGGGATGGAGAGGCCGGAAGGAACAGTGGAGGAAGTCGGGCAGGGCCTGGGGAGGTGAGGCAGAGCCCCGGGGAAGGGGGGAAGGCGGGCACTGGGTCAGGCGCCTGGAAATCAGCGTCATGATGGGTCTGCGTGCGGAGGGGCAGGTCATGGGCGGGGCATCGGTCAGACCTGTGGCTCGGGTGTGGGTGTGGGCTCCCAGAAGTGGGGGCGGGGGGCATGAGGATGCTTCAGAAAGGCACAAACGGCGTGTCCTGGGGACGACCCCTTTCCCGGGAGGCCGGCGCTGCCCTGGTGAGGGCCTCGTCTCTGGGCCGTGCTAGTGGGTGACCATCGCCATCCACAGCAGCCCTCATCGCCTGGCGCAGGGGGAGGGCCGGCTTTAGGGCACTGTGTTGACCTGTGTGCGCCAAACAGGGCCCCGGCCTCGGGCAGCCTCGGGGAGGAACTGGGACTCACGGGAGGTGTCCTGGATGGAGAAACACGAGCGTTTTCCAGATTCGTGTACGTGTGTCCTCTGGCTGAGGTATCAGCGGGCCACTCCCGAAAGGCCAGGAGGGTGGGTGCGCCGCCGTCACCCAGAGGCAGGCGCAGGTCTCGCTGGCCTCTTGGCCAGACCGGCACCCGGCCAGCCGCTCCGCCTCCATCAGGTCCTCCTTTTGTTCTCTGACGTGGGCACGTGGGCTGGAGGTGAACTTCGCTTAAAGGGCGAACGAGCAGTGAGGATTTGTATGGATTGGCAGAAAATTATTTTTTATCTTATTTGCAAGGGTGGGTTGAGAATTCCCAGGTCTGGTGCTTTCAAAGACATCTGTGTTCTGTGGGCAAAGGAGAGAATAGGAGTGTCAGCAAATGCCGCAGGACTGGAAATTAATTTAGCAGCAGAGGTCAAGGTTTTGTGTGTAGTCGGGGGGTGGGCAGGGAACGCGGGGAGGCGGAACAGAATCATTTTTCTCTTTTTCCTTGGGATGGGACAGGAGGTGGAGCGGGGACAGATGGTGTTTTGAGTGACCTTGTGTCTCCGGCGATGCCGTGGAACGGCCGGGATGCGGGAAGCCCGCGGGGTGTGACCACCTGCAGCCGCCGAGGGGCTGAGTCAGGAAGTCATTGCTAGGGAAGGACCGGGAAGGACTCAGGAGGTACCCCAAGTTCACTGAAGATCACGGAACACACCCCAAAGACATGGGGGCCACGTCTGTGAGCCTGGAGTCTCTGAAGCTCTGGTGGGGGCTTGGAGTCGGGCCCAGCTGGTGCCCTGTGATGGTGACCTGGGCGGGCAGGGTCGTCGAATCCGAGGTTCTCTGGAGGCTGACGCGGGCCCCCCTGTGCCTCTGCACAGCTCTGTGGGCCGGGCGCCACGGGGGCACGGCCGCAGGCGAGGGGTGGGCCCACGGCCATCCAGAGTGTGGACCTCGGGGGCCCTCTGGGGACGACAGGGACTCCAGAGGCGTGTGTCCTGAGCCAGAGCCTGTTGGGAGCCGACGTCGCTGGTCCCTGCAAGGGGACTGAGAGTGGGCGCTTAGGGTCTTTCAGGGCAAATTGAAAGGGTCGTTTTATGTTTGTTAAATCTAATAATATAAGAAGTTGGAGTTTGGCCCTGGCTGGTGTGGCTCAGTGGATTGAGTGCCAGCCTGCAAACCAAAGGGTCCCCAGTTCGATTCCCAGTCAGGGCACATGACTGGGTTTTGGGCCCGGTTCCCAGTAGAGGGTACGTGAGAGGCAACCACACATTGATGTTTCTCTCCCTTTCTTTCTCCCTCCCTTCTCTCCCTAAACATAAACATATAAAATCTTAAAAAAAAAGAAATTGATGTGTTTGGTAAGGCTTTTTGATTCTGTTTTCTCAATTATTCCTTTCAAACACCCCAAACGATAGGTCCGCAGTGACTTAGGAATAAAATGAGCCCGTCACCACAGACGGTGTGGGAGGCGCTGATGGTGAGGGGGGCCAAGGTCGAGCCTCGGGGCTGGCGAAGCCTGGACACGTGCCGGCACTGGTAGGGTCCCGGAGCAGGGTCCCGGTTGTCGGGGACCCCGCAGTGCCGTGGAAAGGCAGGGTGTTCGCGGCTGCCTGCTTCGGCTGATTGGCTGACAAAGTACGTTCTCATCATCCCGGAGGCCGGGAGTCGGCGGCCTGGCTCCTCCGCCCTGGGTCCTGACTGCCTCGTCTCGTGAGGACACCAGTGCTGCTGGATCAGGGCCACCCAGAGCCCTCTTTTAAGCTCAGTCCCCCTTAAAGACCCTCTCTCCAAGCACGGCCGCCCTCTGGGGGTCAGAGGTCAGGGGTGAGGCTCCAGCCTGACCTCCAGGAACGTCAGGGAGACGCAGTTCAGCCTCGAACAGAAGGGAGCACAGGAACTCTCTGTGCGAGTTCTGCAATTTCTTGCGAATCTTCAATGATTTCAAAATGAAAAAAATTCATTTTTTTTAAAGGGTGACTCCCTCCCCTCCTCACCCAGGACTGTCCCAGGTCCCCGGGGTCTGGGGAGGGGTGGGCTGTGTCAGGTGAAGTGGCCCAGGGGTAGAGGGGGGAGTCTGGACCAGGGCGGGGTCCCAGCCGACTCGGGGCGCGCTGGGGAGGCCGAGAGAGGGGCAGCAGCCCCTGGAGGGGCCGCCCGGGGCCTCTGTGCCTTCAGGAGCACCCTTCAGATTTGGAAACAGAGCAGCCTCTGGCCTGGGAGTTTGGATCTGGGGTTCCTGGAAGACGCAGGGACACCCAAGAGATTTGGCTCAGAGACGGGTCACCCGCCCAAATGGGGAGGAGAGCCGCAGGACTGTCCAGCCCCGGCCACGGCGGGCGGCCTGTTCGGACGGCCAACCCCACGCCCAGCCCCTGGGCCAGCAGACCAGTGGCCACGACCACAGGGGAATGCGCCCTGAGGTGAGTGGACGAGCGGCCACTGGGGGAGGTGCCCTGAGGGCCACCCTTCCGGGGCTGGGTCCAAGGGCAGGTCGGGAGGCTGGAGCGGCCCCGGGGGGAGCCCTCCGGGTGAGGTGCTGGCCTCGGCAGCCCCTGCTAGTTAACATGCGGGGAGCGTGGTGCTCGGAGAAATCTAGATTTTTTCTGCGTGCGCACTTGCATGTAAATGTGGGTAGGTGCTGTCCTGATTGATGGCAATTAGCATTTTCTAACAGGAACAGATGTTCCGATTGCCAGGAGGCTGGTACCTCACGCCCACGCGCCATCTGGTCCAGGGGCAGGGCCGGAGGGAGCGCCCGGCCCGCCGCCCTGCAGGCCTTGCGGCGTGGACTAACAGCACCGTGCGTGGCTGCTTCTGGAGGGGAGGAAAATAATAATAAAGATGTTTTTCAGGAGGGTTATAAATAGTCCACGCTTCGTATTATGGGATGGAGCTCGCTCTCTGAGTAGCGGTGCAGATTTCTCCCTGGCGTGAACAAAGGGAGCAGGAAAGGCCCACAGTCCCAGCTCCTGTGTGTGTGTGTGTGTGCGGGGGCGGCCTGGGAGGGCAGGGCCAGGCTGGGGTTTGGGGAACCAGAGAGCGGCTGAGGGTGACAAGGAAGGGGACCGAGGGAGAGAGACGCAGGGAGCGTTCCGCTCAGCCTCACTCCTGGCACTGGGCCCTCTGCTCCCCTCGACAGCATGGTGGGCGGGGACTCGGAGCTGGGCCAGCCCTGCCTTCTCCCCGGCTGCCCCTGCTACTCAGTGGCCTCATGAACAGGCTGAGCCCCAGGGCTGGGAAATCGGGGTTGTGACGGTCCAGCTTCCCCGGGGCTCTGCGCAGAGGGGAAGTGAGTCAGGCACGGGCCAGTCTGCTGCCCGGTGCATTGCTGGGGGCCCAGTGGCCTGGCCGGCCTCGTCCTCCGCTGCCCGAGGGCCCTGGAAGGTGGCCCTGGCCCCAGTGCGCCTGCTCTGGCCTTCGTCCTCGGGCCGACCACGCCAGAGACGGCCCCAGCAGCGGGCAGAAGCACATCCTCACCGCTCTTTCTCTTGTCTCCTTTTTGGCTTCTTAGAGGAAACCAGTTTGTTTGCTGTAAAAAGAGTCATCTCCCTCCTGCCCCGCCCTCCTTCCCAGGCACATGGTAACCGATTCCAGGTGGCCTCTCCCCTGATGCCCCAGCCCCCCCATGTCAGCATCGCTCAGGCCTCCCGACTGAGGGTGCCTGCGGGGAGATCGGTGCCGGTTCTCCGAATGCCCGGCAGATGGGCCGGGACCTCACAGGGGTCTCTCGGGGGGCCGGGACCCCCGCTCTGCCAGGCTCACCTGCGTCCCTGTCCTTGTACTCACCGTGGTGCGTGGTGGCACTCTCTCCAAACCTAAGGGCCCGGTGGCGTGGGGCCTCGGGGAGGCACGATGGCCTAACCGTGACCAGTGTGCCCGGCTTCTCCAGGCCGTCGCTGACGTGCCCCCGGCCATCTCTCCGGTTCCGGAGGAGAGGAAATAAACTCGGTGCCCGGTGGGGCGGGGGTGGGGGCGGTTTGCAAAGTCACCAGCTCACTGCCGGGTCTCGGACTCTGCGGGGCGTCCCCACCTGGATTCTCTGGTCGGAGTCCAGCAAAGCAGACGTCAAGTTCCCGTAACTGGCGGCTGCCAGGTCCTCAGGGTCAAACCAGGGGGGACTGGGTTGGCAGAGCAGCCCAAAGGGGGGGCAAAAGGCCTGGGCAGAGCACTGAGTGAGGCTTCACCCTGTGCCCCTTCCCCCGCTGTGTGGGGACGGGCCAAGTGCTATGAAGAGGCGGAGGTCAGACCTTCCACTAGAGAAGTTCTTCGGGGATTCTCCGTGCGGTGGCCAGTGCGGCAGGTCATGTCCTCATGGCCTCCCCCCGCCCCGTCCCCTGAATGTCACTCTGTGTCAGTGGCCTGCGTCTTCCACTCCAGAAGCCGTCGTAACTCGGTGTCAGGGCTTCTCTGCCTTGGCACTGTTGACGTCGGGGAGGAACACCCTCTGTGTGGTGGGGGTGCCCTGGGCACCGCAGGGCGTGGAGGGGCACCCCTGGCCTCAGCCCTCGCACCAGGTGAGACACAAGAGCGCCTCCAGGGGCGGCCCAGTGTCCCCTGGGGAGGCAGGCGGCCACTGGCTGAGAACCACCGTGAAGTGACTTTTCGGGGACTCCACCCCCAGGGTCTCGAGTCCGGCCGCCTGCAGCAGACGCCTTCCAGCCCTTGGTGAGCGCGCCGAGCGGGGTGGCTGTTACTGTTTGTGCCCACAGGGGAGAATGCACCCCACAGCAACCGCCCACACGATTCCAACGTCCCACCCTCAGGGAACAGGTGTCCCAATACCTGCCACGTGCTGAGGAGTCCTTCTCTCAGCTTTTAGGACTGTGGCTGTCCTGGGCAAGTCTGGAAGTCTCCAGAACTGGGGTAGGGCGGGGGCAGTGGATGGGACCTCCCCAGGAACGCTCCACCCTCCACCTAGTGCCCTCCTGCCGGGAGCACTGTCTGCCTCTCGGCACGCCTTCCTCCCCAGGTGGGGGGTCACCCACACCCAGAACCCTCTGGGCTCTGGCCACCCTGGTCCCCATGGCTCCTTCTTCCGGGACCAACATGGGGCCTGGCGGAAGAGGGTGGAGCGTCAGGGTCCGGAGGGCTCAGCACGCTGTTCCTCTCCCCTCCCCCACACCCACTGGCCCTCCTGGGAAACACAGCCTCCAAGTGTCTGGCCCCACAGAGGGGACACCACAGTCCCCCAAGGCCCCGTGGGCTGGCCTGGCCTGGGGGCTGCACCAGGGGCATGTGAGGAGCCTGCTCGGAGGTGGACAGATGTGTGGGGATGTGTCCGGGAGTCTGTGTGAGAAGTGTTCGGGTGCACACGTGTGTGCGGGTGTGGAGGTGCTCAGACGTAGGCGGGTGTGTGCGGTGTGTGGGTGCGTGTCTGCAGATGTGCGTGTGGCTCCACATGCCTCACCTGCACCCCCACACCAGCCTGCACCCCCACAACAGCCTGAACCCCCACGCCAACACGCACCCCCACACCAGCTTGCACCCCCACACCAGCCTGCACCCCCACACCAGCCTGCACCCCCACACCAGCCTGCACCCCTCCACCAGCCTGCACCCCCACGCCAGCCTGCACCCCCACGCCAGCCTGCACCCCTCCACCAGCCTGCACTCCCACGCCAGCCTGCACCCCCACACCAGCCTGCACCCCTCCACCAGCCTGCACCCCCACGCCAGCCTGCACCCCTCCACCAGCCTGCACCCCCACACCAGCCTGCATCCCTCCACCAGCCTGCACCCCCACGCCAGCCTGCACCCCCACACCAGCCTGCACCCCCACACCAGCCTGCACCCCCATGCCAGCCTGCACCACCACACTAGCCTGCACCCCCACGCCAGCCTGCACCCCCACACCAGCCTGCACCCCCACACCAGCCTGCACCCCCATGCCAGCCTGCACCACCACACCAGCCTGCACCCCCACGCCAACCTGCACCCCCACACTAGCCTGCACCCTCCCGATTGGTCTTGCAAGCCACACCAGGGCGGGCGGATGCCAGGTCTCCCAAGGGTTGGACCTGGGAAGAGAGCTTTCCCTGCTTATCAGGACTCGGCTTGCCGGCCCCCTCGGCAGCTCTGCATAAACAGCAGCTTCAGAGCAGCTGCGAGGGGACCTCCCGCGGCTGGCAGAGCCGGTGGAGAATGGGCATGAGGCCCCGACTCCATTCCAGGGGTTCAGAAGTTTCGGGGACATCGAAGGGCTTGCCTGGCATCTCCCGTCTGGCAGTGCGTGGCGAGCCTCCGTGGACTCGGGTGTCGCGGGCACGCCTGCAGCCGAGGGCCTCTTCCTGCGATGGCACCCGCTTCCTGCTGGATGGCGCTGGCCTCCTCGTGGGGCCGGCACCAGGGTGCTCTGCGTGCTGAGCCGGGCGGGTGGGTTGAGTGGTGAGGTTTGGGGAGGGGTTGAACACAGGCCCTGCCGAATTCCTGCCTGTCCCGGGGATGGCGTGTCCACGGGGCCGACGTGCTCCTCTTCTGGCCTCAGAGCCAGCGGCCCCACTGACCACCCCCGGAGGTCAGGCAGGACTGCACCAGCCGGGCCCGAAAGGCCCACCACCAGACTTCCCACCCTCCGCTCGCACTTGCCGCACCGGTGTTCCTATTGAACATCTTGCAAAGGGTGTGTGTGGACATCACTACGTCCCCTAACCCCTGTGGTTCTGGCAGCGCTGTGTGCTGCTGGCCGGGCTCAGCGCAGCTGCGGGCGGAGACTCGGGGAGAAGGTGTGGCTGCGGGGGAGCCCTCCGGCTCCCGAGTCCGGGCTGTGCTTTCCAGAAAGGAGGCGCTACGTCTCGAACTTACTCCCTTATCCAGGGTCTGCCTTTTCCCACCTTTTCGGATCTTCCTTTTCAGGCATGGGCACTCGGGATGGGCTATCTTGGTTACACCTGAGAGCCAGTATGTCCCCGCAGGCCTGCCGGGGCTCTGCCGCCTCCGGGTGGGGTGGAGGGTCCTGCCTTTACCTCGATAGGGCCTGGGGCGCCCTCCTCTTCCTCAGGGCCATAGATCCCGATGAACTCGGAATTCCTTTTGGAATCTGGAGTGATTCCCTGTCCCAAGTCACCCTCCTGGGACCCACACCCGGGATGTGCGCTGGCGTGTGGGCGCAGCTGTGCTCACACTTTGTGAGTTGTCCCCTTGGACTTCACGGTCCCCCAATCTCCCTGCACCCTCAGTCTCTCTTTCCAAGCCCAGGCCTCTGTTCACAGCCAGGATGGGGGCTGAGAGAACCGAGACCGGAAGTGGCTGTCCCTCCCTGCCCGCTGCAGGACACGAGACCACCTGCCCCCCACGGGTGGGGGCGGCCTCGAGCCCTTCACCGCAGGGTTTTCAGAACACACGAGCCTTCCCTTTCACAGCGGCCCCGGGAGGTGTCGGAGCCTTCCTCTCCTTCCGAATTCTCTCCTGCCTCCTGTAGACCCGTTCGCTGCCTCCCGGGCTGGTCAGCCCACTGCCCAGTGTCCCCCCCGCAGTGGGAGTGGGGCGAGCTGTGATTAGCTAACAAGTGATGAGTTAACAAGCGGGCTGGCCTGGCTCTCGAGTGTGCCGAACATGGCGGGGGTGGGTGGCCCACCCTGACTTGACCCTGAAGCCCACTCCTGCCTGGCCAACCTTGGCCACCGGTGTGAGTGTGCGAAGCACACACCCAGGGCCCGGTAGGCGGTGCCTGTCACGGGGGAGTCCGTAGGGCCTACGGGGGGGTCAGACCCAAAGGTCACATGCATCCGTGTGAGGCTGTGATGCGCACGTGGGAGCAGTCGTCCAAAATTCAATGAAGACAAGGCATCTGAATGGGCAACTGCGGCATTTTGAACTCTCTCCGGGTGGAAGACGTCAGAGGCCCTGAATGGTTTCCGCTCGTTGGATTGGGCTGGGGTGACCGGGTGGCCCCTGCTGACTTACTGAGATGTGGGCTGAGTCGCCTGTGACTGAAGAGGGGGGTGGGACTGTCCAGGGAGAAGAGAGGGCTGGCGGGGCAGGGACGGGGCGGCAGGGAGCCGGGCGGCGGGTGACAAGTCCCCACAGCCGCTCTGTTCAGCTCCGGCTGACATTTAGTGCTGGCTTTCCTCGTGGACACTGAAGGAAACAGAGTGTGACGTTGTGGGGACACGCTTCCTGTCCTGCCAGCCTTTCCCTGTGCCATCCTCCCCCCTCCCCGGGCCCCGCCCCCCGCCCCCACACTCAGGCCCGTCTGCTCCTGGAGCGCCCGGCTTGTTCCCATCAGCCTCCAGGGCGCCGGACGCCAGAGTCAGGCCCGGATGGGAACTCAGGCTCACTTGCCCCTCATCGCCAGCGAACTGGGTGTGTGCACGTGGGTGTGCGTGCACGTGCATGCAGTGTGAGCATGCGTGTTTGCACACAAGCGTGCAGCATGCCAAGTGTGTGGGTGGTGTGCGCCCGAGTGCCTGTGTGCACACATTTGCAACGTGAGTGTGCGTGCAGGGTGCTGTGTGTGGTTGTGCACGCCTGCAGGTGTGCGCGCGGTATGGTGCGTGCGTGGGCACACCTGTTGTGTGTTCATGCACGCACACGTGCTTTTGGACTTACAAGCGTGCTCGTGTGCACTGTGTGCTTGTACACACGTGTGGAAAGACGACAGTGTGCCCAGGCCTCCTGGAAAGCTCTGGGACCCCAGGTCCGGGCCTGCCAACAGTGGCCATTACTGCTGCCCATTGGACTGAGCCTCCAGGGCAGCTGCTGGGCCCAGGGGAGGGGAGGCAAAGGGACTTGAGTGGCCGCTGTGCAGCCTGTCACCCGCTCTTATTAAAAATCGATGGCACACCGGAGCGGTTCCCTCCGTCTTCCTTAAATGAGACCCACTGCAGGGCAGCGGGTGGGGCATCTGGGCCGGATGGGGGGGCCTGGGCCCCCTGCTGCCCTGCGAGCCCCTCAGCCTCCAGCCGCACTGCCCCTCCATAAAATAACCGGCTCATCTCGGGCCCATCGGCGTGGGATTTACAGCCCGGCCCGCCACTCGCCTCTCTCGGCTTTATTCCTGCTATTTATCACGCGGGCCTGCCTGAGAGCCGGAGGGACAGTTAATCAAGGCAGACTTGCTACCTTGTCATCCCAGGGTTCTGCTGGGAGAAAATGTGAACCGTAAAATTAAAATCACGGGGATCGGGAATTGGCAAAGAAGCTGGGAAGAAAGAGATTTCCCCAGCTCCGGCCCCAGCCCAGACGCACCAAACTAGAGTGGCCTGCCCGCGCCCCCATCCCCATCCTGGTGGGGCCAGCACCAGGCTGGGCCTTCCCAGCTCCGCCCCCACTCCGTGCCCCCCACCCCTGCCCCCTCTCTGCTCCTGCCCCACAGCAGCCCCCCGGGAGGAGAGAGAGGTGCCAGCCTTGGCTGGGAAGAGGACCGGAGGTGAGCGCCTTGGGGGTCGAAGGGCCGTACCTGACTCGGAGTCTGCTTGTGCGGGGTGTGTGTGCACACGTGTGTGCCGAAGGAGGGGCGGGACAGGCGCTGGGATAGATGCCCTCTGAAGACCCCTCCCCCATGCCAGGAGACCCGGTTGCAGGGGGTGCAGCCCTGCCTCTTCCTGGGAGGGGGTGTTTGGGCTGCTCGGGCCATCCTGGAGAACTATCCCTGGGCCCCCTGAGCCTGGCACCGGGTGCGGACGGCGGGCGACAGTGATTGGCAGCTTCTGCTCCGAGGTGCCGCGGGCTTTCTGGCCCGGCGCTGCCTCCCTGCGCTCATTACTTATTTAATCATCTCTTTAGGATTCTGGAGGAGTCGCGGGAGGGAAGGGGAGAGCAGGGTGGGCAGAGCCACCCGGTGCCCAGGCAGTAGCCCGAGTGAGCAGCGTCCACAGGGCAGCTGTCAGTCCAGGCCGAGGTCGTGTCGGACCTCCGGGGCACAAGGACACCCGACTCCAGGGGGCATGTGGGGGGAGGGCGGGGGCCCCAATGCCCAGCGCTCCCGGGGGTCCCTGCTAAGGAGGGGAGCCGGGCCAGCCTGGGGCGGAAGTCATGAGAATGGCAAACCGGCCCTGTAGCCTTGGCCCCCGGGTTTCTCCTCGAGGGCAGACGACGGTGGCTCCAGTGAGGACCCTCCTTCTTTTGTCCCCGTCCCCTGGGAGGCAAAAGCACCACAGGGTCTGGATGGGAGTGGGGGAGGGGGAGGAAGGGCACCCGAGACCTCGACCTGCACAAATGGACCAGCGGCTTCCAGTCAGGACCGAGGCTGGATTTGGTGGGTGCCCTGGGCCCCCAGGCCTCTGTACCTCGGCCTGCCCCCGCCCCCACTGCTCCTCCAGGGCCACCTACTCGCCTCAGAGTGACTCCTCCCTCCCACCCGCCCCACACAGAGGGTTGCCGCTGCCGGACCTGCCCAGTGCCCAGAGCCCGTGGTCCTCCGCAGTGTCCGGAGGTGCCCACACGTGGCGGATTCCTAGCAGCTGCCTGCTGAGCGAGCCGTCGCCCACCTTCCTGGGAGAGCCCACCTGCCGAGTGTCCCCACCCAGCACAGAGAGCTCGAGTCGGCCCAGGGGCCAGGGCTGCCGCTGTGCGGGCTGCTGGGCGGGCGCAGGGAGAGGGGGACGGCGGGACTGTCCCATCGGCGTGGGAGCTTCGGGACCCCCAGGCGTCTCCCAGTGACAGTTCCCTGGGTGTGGGGTGCTTTCTGTGACTTGCCGTTGTACGGCTTCACCTTCCTAATTACGTTTGGCTTAGAACAGCGTTAAGATTGTTCTGCATTCCCCGCGTACACAGAGCGGGTGTGGGAGGAGGTGGCAGGGGACGTGCGAGGTGGCGGAGAGAAGGCACTCGGGACCTGAAGGCCTCAGGGACGGGCCGCGGGCAGCGAGGACATGCTGCGCTGAGCACCGTCCGCAGCCACGAGGAGCGTGGGGGCCGGCACCCAGCAGGCACTCTGGTGAGCCGGGGCCACACCAGGCTTTTCCCTGGAATCGGCTTGTTCAGCCCACCGCCGCCCTGATGGGGTGGGTGCTGTGGCCAGCTTCCCTGCATGGAGAGGCGGACCGAGGCCTCGGGAGAGGGGACGCCACCCCTCGAGGCCACAAAGTGGATGTGTGGCGGAGTCCTCTGTGATAAGCCATCCCCCTGGAGAAGGGGGTTCTGAGCTGAGAGTCAGTTTCCTTGGGAGACCAGAAAGAAGGTCAAAGGTGTGGGCAAGTCTTACCCAGACCAGGCTCCCGGGAAGCTGTCTCCTCCCGGTCCTCCCAGCCCTGGGGGGTGGGGGGGCCGAGGAACGTGTCACCCCTCAGGGACAGCGGTTATGTTCAAGATGCCACCCTGGCCCTGGCCGCGTGGAGTAGGCTGGTCTGACGCAGCCGCAGGGCCCACTGTGGGGCGAGCTGTGAGGTCCGCAGCCGGATTCACACCCGGGGTGCCTTCCTTTTCTTTTGCAGAAGAGACACTCGGGTGCACAGCCTCCTTGGTGTCCTTTCCCGTTAGAATGTGCATTCCTCACTTGCTTGGACCCCATCTGCTTGGAGCCGGACGGTTCTCTGAGTCTCAGGGCTTCCCCCAGGGCCCCACGGTGCCCGCCACCCCACGGCCCAAAGCCCCACCTCACAGGAAACAGTTCTCTCCTTATCAACGTTCCGAAGCCAGATGCGGTCGCCCTCAAGTTCAGATTAATGTGGCTTGGAAGCAAAGTGACTTTAATCTGCTCTTTCCTAAGTAAGGAGACGCTGGGGCCCCTTTGCCCTCTCGGCTAATCTGCTGGACAAAGTCATCCGGCCAGAACCAGGGGTGCCGGAGGTGCCTCAGGCGTCCACCATGGTCTTCCCGGTCCCACCCGAGCTGGGTGCTCCCAAGGGCGTCAGCCAGTGGCACAGCTGCTTCCTGCCCGGCCTATCCTACACGGTCCACAAATTAACACGCTCCAGCCCTCGGCCTGGCTTCCCGAGGGAGACGCCTTCCAGTCTCACTCCCCACAGAAGAGTCGGCGTCCTGCAGGCAGACCTGGTCCCGCAGTGGCGAGCAGCTTGGTCCAGCCCCTTCTGAGAGGACGCTGGTGTCCCGCCCCCACTCCCCAGCCCTCAAATCCTAAAACCCCCGTCCGACCCCTGGTCAAGGCCACACCAAGGTCTTCGCAGCTGTGGCCTCGGTTTACGAATCTGCCCCCTCACCTGACTGTGCCCGTGCCCTGAAGTCAATGCCACATGCACTTCTGTGGTCCTTCGTGGTCATGCAGTCGGGGTCCTGCATGTCCCCTGGGGTGGCGTCTGCTCCGTGTGTCTGCAGGTTGGCTGCGTGTGGGCCACTCGAGGCCGGTGCTTCTGCTCCCGGCTGTGGGTGGGCTGAGCCCGGCACCCTGCTCAAGGTGGGCTCTGCAGGTGCACGGGGTCCCACTCATCCAGAGCCCCCCAGCTCCCAGGGGGCCCTCAGCTCCTCAGCCAACCTCCCAGTGGTCACGGCAAGTCAGGCAGCCAAGCCCGGTGTCCAGGCAGAGGGAATTGGGGTGTGGACAAGCAGGGCCGTGCCTGGACACGTTCCCTGGGGCGGGTCCCCGGGCTGTAGAACTGAGATCTGACAGCCGGGCTCAGAGTCCTGGGCTGCAGGGCAGGGGGGGCACAGAAGGCCAGCGGGAGGTGGGGGCCGGTGCTGATGGGGCAGCGATTCTCAGGTTGAACCCGAGGGTCCTCCCAACAGGCAGCTTGGTGACCTCAGCTGTACCCTTAGGTCAAAAATGTCCGTCTCCTGTGGGGTGACCTGGCGTGTGTGCTGGGCAGGAGGCAGACTGGGGCTGCTTGGTTAATGCAGGGGGGGGAGTGGGAGGAAGTCCCACTGACCCCTCCTGTTTTGTGACTGTAGGTAAGGGCGTCCTTTCCGCGCTCACGCCGAGGACCCAGCCCCGCCGTCCCGGGCCTGCCCGCATCTTCCTGAGAGGCCAGGCGGGGCGGAGCTCTGGGATCTGGCGGTCGGGCCGCCTGGTGAGAGCTGGTCCCATGCTTGGTTTTTCATTTTCTTCCTTCCCTGCCTCCGGGTGTCTCCCTGGCTCTTCCTCAGTGATCGAGTCGGTGCCCTTCACATCCTGGACGCGGGGTCTCCAATACCAGTGTGCCTGGCGCCAGGGAAGCATCATTAACAAATTGACTCATTGTCCTGTGTTCCCACTTCAGACAAATACGGCGATTCTTTTTAGCCGGCCGGTTGGGCACCCTTTGAGGACCTTTGGTGACGCTTTGAGAAGGAACGCTAGCTTCCCCAAATGCGCGCTGACGCCCAGAGTCCTGGGTCAGCAGCCGCTCTGCGAGCCAGGTCAGCTTCGGGGTGCAAGAAGTAACGTTCAGGCAGGAGTGTATTTCTGTGAAAACGGCACCCCTGTGGTGACCCGCTTCTGCAGGAAACGTGGACACAGGGTCCCCAGGAGACACATGTGCCCATGGTCACAGCCCCTGTGCCCCAGTGCCCAAGGGTCCGCGGGCAGAAGTTGGGTCCAGGAGGTGTGGCCTCTTCTCGTCACGGGGCGTCGCCCAGCCTTGAAGAGGAGGCAAATCCTGACTGGGCATGGACGGACCCCCAGGACAGTGTGCTCGGTGACATCAGCCAGACCCAGCAGGACCCGTGCTGCATGACCCCCTGATTGGGGGGTGCCTAGAGGGTCAGACTCTCTGGGACAGCAGGTGGAAGGGGGCGGGGGAGGGGTGGGGAGGGACCGTTTCTGGGGGGGGTTCAGCTTCACCGGGTGGAAAGCGTCCTGGGGAGGGTGCCGGTGGTGGGGGCCCCACAGGAACCGGGATGTGCTCTTCGATGCCCCTGAAAATGGCTGAGGCGGCCCGTGTCTGTGGGCGGACAGACACGCGGTGACCGGAGGCTCCCGGGAGCCACGCGTCCCCCGTGGGCAGCGTCCGGTGTTCGCTGCTCCCGTGCCGTGGACAGCCCCTGCGTTGGCGTGGGTCCCCCTCCTCGGCGCTTGTCACTGGGGCCTCGGATGCCGGCGCAGCGCCGTGTCCGTGTGCTGACTGATGCTTGTGTCGTGGTCTGGGGCCTGCACTCGAGTTTTGTACTTCGAGGTGAAGAGCCGCTCTCTCCTGGATCTGGGAAGCTCCCAGCTGTCCCCCCGCAGCAGCTGGTCTTTGTCCCCACACCTCCAGCCTCGTTTCTGGCGGAAGGGAGTCCACCAGCGGGTGGCCACTGCGGTGCCGGGAACCCGCGCTCTGGGCCCTTGTCGGCTCCAGCCCCGGCCGCAGGCCGCTGCTCTGGCGAGGGAACCTGTGGGCCGGTGAGAGAGTGGGGGGCCCAGGGGAAGCCACACTGATGCTCTGGGGACGGAGGAGCCTTCGAAGCTGTTTGATTCCGAAGTCGCCGTTCTGATTCAGACACGAGGCAGGGACAGTTAAGTCGGTGGTTGGCCGGGGAGACCCCCCCAGTGTCCGCTTTCCCGTGTTCCGCCGCTGGGAGGGGCGTCAGGTGCCTGGTGGAGTCGTTATTTTCCGCTTTTTCTTTGCCTGGATTTTTTTCTCTGAAAGACCTTGCAGGGGCCTGTTCTCTTCAGCTGTCCCTGCTGCTGGGGAACCAAAGCCCCTGCGCCCGGGCCGTGGCTGACACGGGACACCGTCTGCGCAGACAGACAGGCTGCCTGACACCCGAGTGGGGCTGCGGGCGGCCAGGGTGAGGCGCCTCCCGTCACAAGGCCATCTGGTGATGCGGGGTGCTCCGGAGGGAGCCCCAAGTCCCGCGTCTCTCACCCTCCCTTCCGGGGGCCCGGCACCCAGGGCAAGGCCGAGCGTCTCCCACGGGCCTGGGCCGGGTAGAAACTGAGGGAAAAAGATGCCGGGATCACGGGCTCTGGAGGCCAACAGAGCCTGAGGGAAGACCTGGCGTGCCACCTGGCGTGTGACCCCAACGTGACACCGAGTGTCCTGGCCTCTGTGTGTCACTGGTGCGGCACAGCCCTGTCCCCCGTGGCGGGACTCCTGGAGTGGGCGTCGGGGTCTCACCTGGCTCAGGGCGGGTGCCCGGGAAGGAGGAGGCTGCCTGCCGTGCGGGATGTGATGGCGATGATGTTGGGGGTCAGCACCGGCGAGGTCGGGTCCAGGGCGTGGGGACCCAGCGGTGCAGCCGCAGCAGCCTCACACCTGCCAGCACACCTGCCCAGGCCCCTCCTGCTGCCCCAGACGCTGATTCTGCCACCGTGCCTGTCCCCATCCCCGTTTGTATCTCTGCTCCTCTCCTCCCAGGAAGGCTCAGGGACCAGGGTGGGACCTCGACTCAGCGTCCAGCGGAGCCTCCTGTGGTCCCGGGGTGGCCGCGGCAGCCGTCCCCGGAACAACTGGGGCCTTGGGGTGACCTCCCGAGGGCGCCCGCCCACCGGCACCTTTGCGGTGTCTGTGCAAGGGTCAGAGGTTGCTGGGGGCTCTCGCTGTGTGGCTGTGAGTCTGTGCGTGCGTGTGTGAGGGTGCCTGCAAGTGTGCGTATGCGTGTAGACGGGTGGGTGTGCCCAGCGGTGCTCCCGGAGAGGTGGTGCCGGCACCCCCGGCAGGAGGGACGGTCTGTCAGGGGAGGTCTCGGGGGGCTGGGGGTGGGGGATCAGGCAGTAGCTCTGCACACCGGGGGTCTCCTGGTCTGGGAAGTCGCTAGACCGGCCGGGGGGTGTCATCTACGCCCACGACCCTCGGTGGTGGGTCTGGACGGGGGGGGGGTCACGTGGGTGATGGTGTCACCGAATTCAGAGCAGAAGGCGGTCCCTGACCACAGCCTCTGTGAGTGGCCTTTTTAAACAGAAGTGGAGGCTGAGATGCACAGGGAGAAGCCGAGGCCTCTCAGCAGGAGAACGGGGACAGGGCTCCACACTGACATGTCCTTTCCACTCGGCCCCTTCTCTGCCTCTCGCTCTGTCCCCAGGAGCTGGGCCTGTGACACGAGGCGTCTGTGGGGGCGGTGGCCCAGGACAGGGTGGCCGTCCCAGAAGGCAGGCTGTGGGGGACAGAGACGCACAGCGCTCGGCGGGGTCAGGACCATCCTGTGGAGCTTCGGGCCGTCTCCCCCACCCCGGGCCCCCCAGCCGCGTCTCTGCGTCTGCCCCTCGCCTCCTGCCTGTGCCCTCCGGTGCCACTGGCAAGAGGAAGGAGGGACCGGGCAGTGGGGAGGCGGGTGGCAGTGTCCCTGCCACTGGGCTCCTGGGGAGCGGATGGTTCGGGGGCAGACAGGGCCGCCTCCCGACACCGGGACAGGCCTCCCAAGGGGGACACAATCCTAGAAGAGTCGCACCGGAAGCACAGGATTGCCCCCGCGCACACCTGTGCACGCACACCTGTGCACACTCGTGGCGGGCACGCGAAGAGGGGGGAAGCCACGCTCAGCTGCCCGGGGGGACGTTCCCGCTCACTTCCGGCGCTCGGAGGGCTCGGGTGCTGCTCTCCGTGGAGCCTGGCGATCGCGTCCCCCGGAATCCACGGCGTGGCCCTGTGGAGAAGACAGGCGGACAGACAGACAGACAGTCCCAGCGGCTGGCGGGCAGGGCCGACTGGCGTAAACAGGCGGTGTGCGGGCCTGCCCTGCTCTGCACGGCGAAAGGGGGGCTTCACGTGGAAAGTGCTGTGCCTTCATCCATCTTCCTATGGAAAGCAAGAAATTATTCTTAATTAAAAAGTAATAATAATGTGGCGTGAAGGAACTCAGCTGCACGCTACCCGTGAGGAAGGGTTAGGGTGGGCAAGCTATTTTTAATGGTCTCCATGGCGACAGAGGTTTTGTTTACAGTGATTTTTTCCCCCCTATCTCCTTTCAGCAAGGCAATTGCTGATTTGCATTTTATTAGAAAACTCTGCTGGCCCGTCCCTGGCGTGGCCAGGAGCGAGGTCTTGGGGGCCAGGGGGTGGGGGGCTGCAAGGCTGCTACCCAGGTGGACCCGCATGGGTTCCAAGGCTCCCTGTGGTGGCCCACCCCCCGCCGGAGCCCCTGTGCCCCATCCCGGGGGCGCCGCCTCGCCCACTGCTCCTGTTTCAGTCCAGCGTCAGAGGGCCCCTCCGAGCCCACCATACGGAAGTCGCCTCCTTGCGCGGGGCAGCTGGGCAGGTCCCAGTGCCCCCAAGGCCAGCAGGGCCGCTGGCGGAGGGCACAGAAGGCCCGGCAGCTGTGGGCCCCGTGGAAGCCGGTGTGAGTGGCCACTGGCCAGGCCCCTGTGGATGCTTCCCGGGCTGCAGGCCCGGTGTCCTCCCACTTGGCGCCCGCCGCCCAGGTGTGGCCCTGCCGAGGGGGAAGGATGCTGCTGTCTGGTCTCTGGTTGTGGTTCTCCCCACCGGCCTTGGACTTGCCACACTTGGGTTGCATCCCGGCCACAGGGGAGCACGGGGCCCATGGTCCTCACTTCTGGGCGGGGTGGGGGCACCGGATGCCCTGTGGCTTCCTACGGACTCCTGGGCTGTCCCGTTCGTGGGCCTCTCACACCCAGTCGGGCCCCACACGGGGTTCCTGATGCCTTCCTGGGGCGGCGGCTCTCGGGCCATGGCCAGCCACCCCGTCCTTAAAGCTGTCACAGTCAGGGGCGCTCATCCCCAGGACGCAGAGGGGGATAACGGTCAGGCTGGCTTTGGCTTTTGGTTTTGGTCTCTCTTGTGTTTTTAAAATTCCATCTGCAGGTGGCATTTTGGGGCAGGTCACTCAGCAGCCCCCGTCTGGTTAAAGCAGCAGAGACTTTTGCGCACACACCTGGTTTCCTGTTTCCCGGGAGCGGGGGAAGGGCCAGGAAGGAGCGACTTGCTCTGCGGGCTGTGGCCCAGCCACTGGCGGGAATGGGTTTGGGTGCACAGGGGCCTGAGGGTCCCCGTGCTGCCGGCAGGAAGCGGATTTGAAGAGACAGGAAGTGGGTTCTCTCTCACCAGGGGCAGGGGGGCAGGACAGGGAGTTGGGGCAGGTAATGGGGAAAAGTTCTATGGGAGGGAAACGTTTGGAAGTTTCTAGAAAGAGGTTGGGGCCGCGCCACCTGGCGAACATGCTCGATGCGGCTGACCTGTGCACTTCAAAATGGTTAATTTCCCGTTATGTGAATGTCAATAAATTAACAACATTTGATGGAGAACCCACTCACGGGAGTCGAGTGGGAGCAGTCATTTATCAGCTCGGGCCAGGCCGTCAGCATCATCGTTATTCGGGGGGACTGGGCTTCAGGGCCTGAAGGCGTGTTAAGTGCCTGCTTCCCCGAACAGAAGCTGACCCCGGCTGCCTTCCACCTGGGGCCACCTGAGCGCCCTGCCCAGGTGCCCTCGGCCAGGGAGGTCTGAGCAACCGACCGTGGAGCCTGTGGCTTTGGAGGTCCCGGGCCGTGTGACAGCTGCCGAGTGACCTGTGACCAGGGGGAGCCTGGCTCCGAGCCCCGCACTGCGCTGTGTCCCCCCATCTCCACCAGGCAGGTGGGCTTCCAGCCTCCTCTGTGTGGCTTCTGTGGATGCTCCTGCCAGGTGGACTCGCCCCGTTGTCCTTTGGGTGGTCCCGGGTGGGGACCACAATGACAGTGACGATGGAGTGGCAGCCACGGCCACAGCAGGCACGGCAGCTGGTCCCCGCAGTCCCCCCTCACCCCACCGCACAGGTGGGCGGCCCTGCGGGGAGGGACCCTGCCTGACTTCTGTGGCCGGCCCGGACCCCAGGGCCTGGCGCGCAGTGGGTGTTCATCTGATGTGAGCGGTAAAGGGGCGGGGCCCGTCGCCTCTGCTATCCACGCAGAGCCTGCAGGTGGCGCTGCTTCCTGCCGCGGCTCCTCCGCCCTCCTTTGCCACCCTCTGGAAGGCCTCCCTTCTCCAGGCCCCCCCAGGCCCTGGGCACCTGCTGCCTTCTGGCTGGAGTCTCGGCTGACGTGGGGCCGGCCGGATGGACGTCTCACGTTGTGAGCGACTGCGGGTTTCCATCCCATGTCTCCAGAGAAACTGTGCTTCTGGGGGAGAAGGCAGGACCGGATGTGCCGACCACACGCGCCCACATCGGATGCGAACAGAAGCCCCCGCCCTGCCCTCCCCGCCGCGTAACTCGGTCTAACAGCAGGATGGACACGCCAGAACCTTTGTCACCTCACGGAGGCATTCACGTGCTCACGGAGAGGCTTGTGTTTTGGCTGGTGCTACCTACCTGTGCGTGCGCACGGGCCTGGTGCTCCCAGGTCGCTCCGCCACCTGACGTGCACGCACACACCCTCCCCTCAGGTCTCCTCCCTCGGCGGCTTCCGTGGGCTTCTGGGAAGCCCAGCCTGCATCTCATTTCCCCAGAATATGCCCCACGCGTGGCGGGCAGCCGGGCAGGTTCAGAGTTGTTTGGCTGCCCCGCCCAGCTCAGGCCGGGCGGCTTGGACTACGGGCTGGTCTCCCACAGTTCTGCCGGCTGCAAGTCCAAGGTCCGGTTTCTGGGGAGAGGCCTCTTCCCGACCGGCACCCGGCTGTCGTCTCGTGGGACCTCCCACGTCCCAGGAGAACTGGCGCATCTTTCTAAAAGGACATGAGTCCGCTTTGCACAGGAACTGACGGGGGTGGGGGCCCCGCCTGGGGGCCTGGGCCCCTCTGGTCTTACCAGCTGAGGGCCTCCAGAATGATGGTCTGGCACTGGGGGACAGCCACCAGGTCCCCAAACAGGGGACCCTGCAGGACACACGGATGGGCATCCTGATTTCCACTGGATGGGGGCAAGGGTGGGGGTCTGTGGGGGGCTCCAGGGCAGGAAGGACCCTGCTGCTCTCCCTCCTGGCCAGGCTGCTGCCCTGGGGCCAGGTGGTGTGGGGCGGGGCTCCTGGCTGTGCGTCAGCTCCTTACACGACAGGAGGAAGGGAGGCCTCTACCCCCGAGGGATTGCCCATCCTGGGGAGACTGTCAGAGGGGGCTCTGCATGTGTCACCTCGTGGCAGCCCTGTGACACCCTGCAGGGCGGGGGCTGCCCCTGTCCCTGTGTTGCAGATGAGCCACCTGAGGCTCAGAGAGGCTGAGTAAGCCGGGTCCAGGTCAGAGCGAGCGGTCCGCCCCACCCCACCTGGGGCCGTGACCCCAAACCTGCATGGCACTCACGTGGAAGGTGCTTCCTGGGCCCGTCCCACCCCCGGCCCTTGGCCGTCCTCTGCGGGTCCCCTGGTCTGGCCTCCCGTCACAGACAAGGAAGTGGCAGCCAGATCCATCCAGGCCCCAGACCCCCTTCTCCGGTGCCGTCCCTCTGTGCCCCCCTCTCCGTGGGCCTCCTCCATGGGCCCCGCGCCCACCGGCAGGAGCCTTGTCACCTGTTCCGCCCGTGCACACAAACAAACTCCCCACTGCACTTATTTCCCCAGGACCCCTGTGCGATTAGGTTCCGCTCCCTGCTGTCCCGGGCCGTGGCTCCGTACAGCGGAGGAGAACTCATTTGCACCTGCTGTCAGAAAGCGCTCTCCCCAGTTAGAAAACTAATTAAGCCATCATCGCACATCAGGGCTAATGAATCGCCGTTTCTCATTGGGTTCTCAGGTCGTTTGTTTTCCCTGTGCTGGCGAAGGAGGTGCGAACGCAGCCTGAGCAGCTGCCAAGTGCGCCCTGCCTCCCCTGCCCCGTCCGACCTCTCCCCTGAGGCTGCTCTCTGCTGAGCAGAGCAGGCTGCTCGGTGCCCATTGCAGCCCCCAGGACACAGCACAGCCCCCAGGACACACCCTGCAGCCCCCAGGACACACCCTGCAGCCCCCAGGACACAAGGCCTCCGCCAGGCCTCTAGGCAGGGACAGAGGTGACACCTGCTTCTGACTTTCTTAGGCACCTTGCTTCCAGGTCATATAGAAGGTGTCACCCAAGGGATGCCTGTCAGTGCTTTCTGGAGCTGATGGAATGACCCCACACTGGGCGTCTCAAAACAACGGAAAAGCATCTCTCAGTTTCGGACGCCGAGATTCTGAGTTCAAGGTGCGGGCAGGGCCATGATCCCTCTGAGGGTCTCAGGAAGGGCCCTTCCCCCCCCTTGGCGTCCTGGGCTTGTAGACACGGCCTTGATGTCTGCCTCTGTCATCGTGTGGCCTGCACGTGTCTCATGTCCCCCACCTTCCTATGTCCCTGCCGTGAGATCGGGCCCCGCGGTGGTCCAAGGTCCTCACAAAAATGACGTCCTCGGAGACTCTATGGGGCCAAGACCTCCTCCTTTTGGGCTTTCGCAGCCACCAGCCGCGGCCACACCTGGGCACCTGCGGGGCCCCAAGACAGCCTCCCCAGGTACAGCCCCGAAAGCCGGCCCTTCCTCCCGCAGGGGCCGAGTGGGGCCCGAGTCACACAAAACTGCCCTTTGTGGGGAAAAGCCTGCTTTTGGTTGACTCTCTCAGGGCAGCGTCTGTGACTGGCTCAGTGATTGGCCGACCACATGTGCCCACGGTCCCGGGAGGAGTCTTTTCTTTGAGACCCACTGGTTTTTCTCAGGGTCCTTTCCAAATTTCTCCGTTTTAGTTACAAGCTACCTGTTTTCAGCGGTAGTACCCAGGCTTGGCCACCTGGTGGCGCAGGTGAGCCACCACAAGGAGGCTGGTCCCCAAGTTTTTTATCTTCGTTGGAACTTTCACGTGGGAAGTTTGGGCTCCTGGGAAACATCTGCCCTGTGAATCGCCCTCATCCAGGAACCAGCGAGGGGCGAACCCAGTCGGGGGGCAGCTGTGAAAAGGGCACTTAAAGAGGCGTCCTGGTGGCAGGTGTGAGAGCAACCACGCCCCCACCCCCCACTCTGCTTCGAAATCCGGGTTTTTCTGCCTCTGGAGGAGGTCTCCTTGGTGCGGAGGAGACTGTGGCCTCTTCGGGGGGAGGAGTCGGGGCAGCTGGTGGGGCATCTGGCCAGCTCGAGAGTGTGTGGACTTTGACTTTGGCCTTGGTGGCGGACAGGGTCAGGGTTGCTGGCAGTGGTCTTGGGACCCCCCCCCCGGCTTTCCCAACAGGTGTCTGTGGGGTGGCTCGACTGTCTGTGACGTGGCCAGGTGGGGTGTCACACTCAGCTTGGGGACTCAGAGAATTGGGACACCCCCATCCCACGATGCCTGCCTAGTCCCCGGGCAACCCCCACAGCCGTCCGTCTGTCTGAGGCTTCTGGTGCTCTGTACCCTGTACCCCTTCCTGGTGCCCCCCCATGGCCTGGGGGGCCCCAGGTTGGGCAGCTGAGTTTGGGGCCCGTGATTGATCCCTTCAGAGTCACACTTCTCCACCCCACACCCTGTTCCCAGAAACCCCTGCTCCGGTCCTCATGCCCCTGGTCACATCGACCACAGCAGGTGTCCCTGGTCATTGGCAGGGCTGTGTGGGCGTCCGTGGGCCCAGACAAGCGCTGGGTGGGCCTGGAGGTCTCAGGACGTCTGAGCGCAGGTGACCGATTTCTGTGTCCCAGGAGCTGGCACTGGAGAGAAGGCAACATTGTAAAAATAGTGAAGATTCTCTCTTACCGGTTGGGCTGCTTGCCCAGGGAGGGGCTTGAGCCTGCGTCCCCCAGAAAGCCAAGTGGGCGTCTGACGGAAACTCAGAGATCGGGCGGTCTCTTGCCCTGGGTGCCGCTTGGTCCGTCCACAACACTTCCTCCTTGTGGCCACCGGGATTGCCCAGCTGGCTGGGCGCTGGCACAGCCCCCATGTGGGTGGGGTTGTCCTGGGGTGGTGATTGCAGCGACTAGGGCTCCGGCTGAACCAGTGCAGTGAGGACAGATAGTCACACGACCCCCGGGAGGCAGTCCCGGCAGGAAGCCCTCAGGAGAGCTGAGTGCACCCTCACTCTGGCCGGCCCTGTGACGCGTTCCTGGCCCAGTGAGTGCCGGCAAACACCCCGAGTCTCCCTGGGTCTCTATGTCCCCGTTTGGAATGTGAGGGTAGTGTTACTCCCCCCAACCCCGTGTGAGTGTCCAAGATGGGGGCCTTGAAACAAGCCACCCTGTCACAGGCCTGGAGGCCGGACGTCTGACATCCGGGGTCTCGGGGCCAGCTCCCTCTGAGGCTCTGGGTAGAGACCTTCCTCGCCACCGCCCCCCACCCCGGCTTCTGGTGTCTGGTGGCAATCCCCGGGGCTCCTGGGCTTGTGGACACATCCCTCCGGTCCTCACCTCTGTGCCTCTGTCCTCACACAGTCTTCTCCCCCCTGTGTCTCATCTTCACATGCATTTCCCTCTTCTTGTAAGGCCACCGGTCACATCAGGTTACAACCACCCTGATGACCAGTGTGGACACATGGGCTGGCCCTCGAGAGACAGTGCCGCCTGCGGGCAGAGTGGTTTGGAGGAAGGAGGCCTTGTCATGGCCTGAGGAGTCGGGACACGGCCATTTGGCGTGGCACCGTCCGGTGGCCCTGAGCACCTGTGTCCAGTCTGTGTCCTTTATACATGTGTCTCGAGGTCTGTGTTTGAGGAGCAGGCAGCTGAGGAGGGCCCTGCGCGGGCCTGCAGCTGGGGGTGGGGCCAGCACCAGATTGCGTCAGGCTCTGCGTCCAGGCGGCCGGGGAGCCCCACCTGCTCTTGGAGGGCCCCCTATGCATGGCAGGGGTGTCCCGCTTGACACTTGTGGTTTTGCATCCTGTGCCTTTGTCATTTCCACTTGGATGCCCAGAGCCCCACGTTCCACAGGTGGAGGACTCAGGGTTCTGTGATGGGGTGCAGGCAGGCAGGCGGGTGGCCCTGCCCTTGCTCCAGTCCCTGCACCCCAGAGCTGGCTCTGCACTACCGGCCAGCACCACCAGGGGGCGGCGTGAACCGCAGTGAAGGGAGAGCGGTCCTGCCAAGGAGGCAGGGATGCTCTCCTGACCTGTCCCCTCGCCTCTCCCTCCTGGCAGAAGGCAGTCAGGTGGGCTGGTGGGGGTGCTGGCAGTGGAAGAGGCATGTGCAGCCGGGCCTTCTCCCCCCACTGTGGGCAGCGGACCTCAGGGGTGACACCCAGATGGATCAGGAAAGCCGAGGCCGGTCTTCATAGGGGCCTTTAGGCTTTGGAGAAAACTGCCGCGGGGCTGTTCTGTTCCCCCTCTTGGTCCCCTTGCACCTGACAATGCCTCTGAATTGCACATTTCGTGGGCACCGCTGCCTGGCACTCTAGGTTTTGGAAAAGGAGGCGTGTGCATTCACCTCAGGAGCCCGGAGGCACAATGACGCACCGTCACACCAGCCTGTCACGCCAGCGGGGCCACACTCAGCAAGCAACAGAGAGCCAGAGCCAAAGCTCTGTGACAAGCCTGGGAGTGTGTCCCTCCCACCCTGCGTTGTGTGTTGCCGGGGAGGGTCTGCATCACTGTCACCAAACTCCAGGACTTGGGCGCTCGGCAGAGAGAGGGAGGCCCCGGGCACAAGGCTTCCGAATGCTCCTGCCAGGAGTGCCACGGGCCCCCAGCCCCTGACGCCACTGCCCACGCCGAGTCCCCAGATGGGAGGCAGGGCCGGTCTGTGTGGGGCCTGCAGGGGAGGGGGCCGCCCCTTCCGAGCACCCAGGACCAGCCTGCCCTGGTCTCGGGGTTTCACCGCAACCTCGGGGACACACAGGGTGGAGTGGCTTGCTCGGTGGCAGCACAGCGAGCCAGGGGCCGAGGTGGATTTCCAGCCTCGAGGCTGCAATGTCTCTGCACAGAGCCACCGCCCCTGCTGCCTGAGTTCAAAGTTGGGGATCGGTGACAAGGAGAAAGGTGGTGGAGTGGCCAGGCTGCCTCACTTATCTGTCCCCCTGCCATGCGCGTCCTCCGAGACTGAGACTCAGGATGTGGAAGGAGGAGGAGGAGGAGGCCAGCGGACAAGTAAACCAACTGAGGCCAACACCTTGTGGATGGTCAGCTCCGTTGCCATGACAGCAGGAAGCCCAGGATCAATGGGCCCCTGGTGGGGAGTGTTGCCATGTGTGTTTCTTCCACCAGGTGGCAGCACGTGTCCTCTGGAAAACCACCTGCCACCTGCCTGATGATCTTGGGATCCAGGAAGGGGAGGGGAGCAGGGGAGCAGGGGGCTTCCCTCCCACCCCTTCTTTTACAGGCGAAGATACTGAGGTGCAGGAGGGAGCTTGGCGGCCCCAAAAGCATGCACTTGCGCTCACGCGCACACACACACACACGTGTGTGTGGACACACGCGTGTGGCTGGCAGCCTGGGCTGTGTTCCCAACCTCACCCAGCCCCGTGTGGCTGGCCTTGAGCCCAGGTGAGAAAGGTGGCGCCGGTCCGGTCGAGCAGACGAGACTTGAGTAGCAGTGAGAGGGGGTTAGAACACCCATTGTCGAGATGAGGAAACCGAGGCTTGAAGGAGCTGGTAACTTGCCCAGCCCCCACACGAGGGAAAGGGGACGAAAGCCCCGGCTCTGTGCCCCAGGCGTGGCTTGTGGCCAGGTGTCAGGGCCAGGGGCTGGGGAGCATGGGTTTCCTCTTCTGTGACGACAAAGCCTCTGGCGGTGGAAGCTGGGGAGGGGTCGTGTGATTCAGTGACACTTTGGGGTGACGACCCTGGGCACGTCAGAGAGAAGGGAGCCAGGCCGAGAGCTGCCTGGAAGAGTGCGGACCCCCGGCCGGGGCCTGTCACGCTCGGGCGGGAGCAGGACACGCGAGGAGACAGTGCCAGAGGCTTTGGGGGAAGCGGGACTCAGGTGGGGAGGCAGGAAGGCGGGAGGGGAGAGGAGGGGCCGAGACGGGGTCCCAGGACCTCGAAGGGTCCCCCCACATTGCTCTCGGGAATAAGAGTGGTTCCCACCAGGGGTGTGCCCGGCCTCCGGGTGATGGGGCAGCTGACCGGGGCCTGGGCCCAGCTTCAGCCAAGGCCCTGCCCTCTGTCTGGACCAGAGTGAGGAAGGGGGCCCGGTTGGAACGTCCTGGTGTCTCACCCTGCCCCCAGCCACGCAGCCTGACCCGCAACTCCTGACCCTATGGGCCTCGCATGGGGGTTCCCGAACAGGGGCACTGCGCCCCTGAAATGAGAGGCTGGGAGCGGCGATTTCCCAGCTTGGCGATCAAGGCCCCTCTGGCAGCTTCTCTGCTCCAAGGACCCGAGCTGGTGGCGCTCTGAGCCCCGTCTGATCCTTGGTCATGGGTCAGTGGGGCCCCCAGGCCTGGCTGAACCCCGATTGCACCGGGAGCTTTCTGCAGGTGGGGCAGCCACCGCCCTCCGTCAGGGTTCCCGAGGGGAGTGTGCGCCTCCAGCCCTGGGGTTCGTCGGCAGCAATCCCGTCGCTTCTCTGTCGGGAAAGCCCGGGGTTTTGTGCGGGAGGGGACATGGCAGAGTCCCTGACCAAGTGGGCCTGCTCGCGGAAGGCGGGGTGCACCTAACTTTTCCCTTCCACCTGCACAGCCGACTGTCGGCCCAGGGGGCGGGGGCGGCACCCTCGGTCCTTCCCAGCCACAAGGCCAGAGACCACGTGGAGAGGCTGGTGCTGCCGAGCTCCCCGCACAGCCCCTTCCCTTCCTCGTCTGTAATCAGATCCTGCAGCCCTACAGGGGCGGGGGGTTGGTGCCGTGCGTGCATGTGTGCATGCGTGCGTGTGTGTGTGTGTGTGTGTATGTGTGTGTGAGAGAGGGAGAGAGAGAGTCGCGCTGATTTAGAAATGCGCCCACCTGGCTCCGCATGGCCCCGGCAGCCAAGCCATCGTAAGTTCATTCCCACCGGCCCCTCGGAAGGGCCGACCTTGGCTGTGCACCTCTGAGCCTCAGTACAAGCTCAGAGTGACTCTGAACATGCGCTGTGTGGCCCAGGCCCCTGCTCCCTCCAACCCGGGGTCTGCCTTCATGTGCCTGAGGACCCCGGGGCGGCAGCGCCCGAGTTCCCTTGGCCTCGGGGTGCAGGGAGCGTGGAGGAGACAGAAGCACCTGGGCCTGCGGGGGCTGCTGTGGGCAGGCGGCTCCTGAGAGTGTCTGCAAGGACCCCACTTCGGAGGTGGGTACATGTGCATGTGCGGGTGACCCGGGCCTGTTGGGGAGGGGCTCTGCTGGGGAAGGGGAGCTCGGGCTGCAGAGGGTTCGCTTCCCCGGCCAGCAAGTCCTGCGCCCCAGGAAAGCCCTGCCCCCAACATGTGGGCAAGATGGAGGCTGGCCTGGAGCGAGGCTGGTGGGACACAGACAGGGAGGGCCGAGCCCCCAGCCCCGCGTGGTCTGAAGCCCCCTGCACCCCGAACAGCAGGAAGGCCTGGCGCCGCACCCCCACAGGCCCCCCGTGTCTGTGCGTGTTGCAAAGTCCACCCTCGTGTGCCCCGTGGCCCCGTCCCCCGGCTGCAGCCTCACAGGAAGCGAATCTGGAGGCCGGGGGTGTCCAGAGTGGCTCAAGGACGTGTGGCCCCCGGCAGTCTCGTGTGGCACCGGTCCCGAGTGCGATGGTCTTCCTGGGCCCTTCCTAGGATGCTGAGGGAGACGTGCGGGGGGGCTGCCACCTGACGTCGTACGTGTAAGGGGGTGACAAGTGTCTGGAGGAAGACAGGACGTGAGCGGGGGCCTGGCGGCTGTGCTTCCAGGCAAAGGCTGTGCCCGGCTCTGCTGTCTGCATCTCCAGGTGACCCCTCCTGGGGCCGCGGATCCGGGAGGGACACACAGGTCTAGGGACGGAAAGGAGAACCAGGGGGCCAGCGTGGGGGGCTGGCTGGGGCCCCAGAGTTTGGGAAATGGGGACTAATTCCTTGGGAGGAGAGTCCTGCCCCACCCCCCAGCCCCCTGCAAAAACAAGCCATATCTGGGATGGTCAGTGCGTTGATTCGTACAACAAGCATTTATTAAGCACCGCTGGACACCGAGCCTGGGCCGGCTGATGAGAATACAGGCGCCAAGATGCCCTCCTGACCCAGCCTCCGGGGGTCACGGTCCAGAGAGTGCCACCGGCCAGTCTGGCCACCGTGGTGCGAGTGCCGGTGTGTTTCTGTTGGGCAGTGTGTGTCCAGAGGAAGAAGTGAATATGACCCTCAGGGCGTGTGGGCAAAATGGGGGGGGGGCGGGTGTGCTGGCGTCCCGGGACTAAATTTCCAGCCTCTGTCCCCTGGGCTCCAGCCTCTGTCCCCCGGGCTCCAGCCTCCCGGGCTCTCTCCCACTCCCCCGGGGGCATCGTCTCCCCGGCCCACCCCTCCCTGCTCTGAGCTGCCCAGTGTGGGCTCCTGGCAGCCGCAGGGCCTGCACCCTCCCCCGGGGTGGGGGGCGCGGGGAGCCGCTCGGGCAAGGTCAGCGCGTCCAGGTGAGGGCCCGCATTGTGAATGCGTCGCGGAGCCTGGGATAAAGTGTGCCTGCGAAGGAGATAATTGAAAATCAAAAAAGACTTTGTTAATTTGATTAGTCAGAGCAGTAGCTGAATTGTTCTTCATCAAAAGAGATTTAATTTTGACATGCAATTAAATCCTTCTGCTGTGAGACCTGCCCCGCGTGCTGCAGGCGGGCTCGGGGGCGGCGGCGGGGGCGCGGGGTGCTGGCCGAGGACGGGCTGCTCTGTGTCGTCACTGGGGGGAGTTACAGGTGCCCTCGGAGGGGTCCGGGGAGGAGAGGAAGGGGTCGTGGAGGGTGGGATGGCTCAGGGGCCCCAGTTGAGGCGAAGGCAAGAATTCAAACAGAGGAGCCGAGTGACAGGGCAGGAGAGTGCAGGGGGCGGGAGGGAGCGGACAGAGGCCACTTCTGGGGGCCGCTTGCCCAGGACGTGAGCCCTGACCCCTGTCGGCCCGAGGACTCCTGGGAGGGTGAGGGAGGGGAGTGAGGTGGCACCCGGGAGGCGGAAGACTATCTGCAGCCTGAAGTCGGGAAATGTCTCGCAGCGAGACCTGGACATCTGTCTCGGATGGGAGCCAACGGGACCCTCCAGAGCCCCCCACCCCCGGGGCAGGGATGGAGCCGGGGTCCCTGCTCACAGGCCCAGGTCGTCGGCCTCCCCCCACAGGGCCGCTGGTCTGCTTGCAAACCCCACACAGGCTTCTTGCGGAGCCCGCAGACTGGGGAGGGTGTGGACCCAGGAATGTCTGAGACTCGGGAGATGAGACGAAATAAGCACCAGGGGGTAGGATCGGAACTCGGGCCTCTCCGATCGAGACCTCGTCATCTCTGGGGCACAGGCAGCTGGTCCAAGGCGTCTGTCCCCGAGGCCGGGCAGGGAGACCGCAGTCCTGGCTGTGACCTGCCAGCCCAGCGCGTGGGGGGCGGTTGTCACACTGGGGGTGGTGGGCAGGGCTGCCCTGGGGTTGATGCAGGTGAGGGGCTGTCCCACCCCGAGAACTCAGCACCCTGGAGGTCCGGCCGAGGGCCTGGGACGGTCAGACCCGGTGTTCTTTCTGAGGTTGGGGTGGCCTAGACAGGGTCCCTTTGCCCAGAGGGACGGGGAACAGGGGCCACCAGCCTGGGGGGGACCAGACTCCCCGCCAGGCCCCTTTGAGGAAAGTGGGTGATTTTGCAGGTTGGGGTGCTCTGGCCTTCTATCTGTGGGTCACACGGTCAGGGGCAGGGTGTTTCACTGCGACTTACTATCTAGACAGAGGCCCTGTGTCCCAGTGTCCACGGACAGGCACCGACAACCCCGGCCGAGTGCTGCAGGCTGGAGCCCAGCCAGGGAAATGCGTTTTACAGGAAGGGAAGGATTTTGTGCTGGCTCAGGGCACCCCCCGACCCCACATGGTCTCTTTAAAACCATCAGGAAAATGACACGAAACACTCCCACACCTGAACAGCCTGGCTGGAGGGCGGGTGACGTTCACCTCCATGGCACCCTGGGGGGGGGGCAGGTGTGTGGGCTCGAGGTTTGGGGAGGGGGCTGGGCGAGGGGGACGAGGACCTGGGAGCGAGGCCACTGTGGTCACGAGAAAGCTCCAACTGTGGGCCCGGGACGTGGGAATAGACCCGTGGACCGTGGGCCGGTGCGCAGCACCCCAGATTTCTCCTAGAGGCGGAGGGACAGAGGCTGGACATGCAGGGCCCTGCTCCGAGCAGCCCTCCTCACCCGCCGCAGTCTGTCCCCGCGTGCCCCTCCCCCCGCCCCACCCCCAGCAGCTCCTGCCGCTCAGCCGGGCTCCTGGCTGCCGTGGACGCACCCCAGGCCGGGCCACCGAGGCCACCGCCGGTGACTTAACCGAGCCAATATGTTCACAGGGCAGTGTCCTCTGCCTGACGGGAGTTTGACAGGAATTCAGCTGAGCACTGGGCTTGGAGTATGTGCTGGGGGCAGGGGCTCCTGCCCCCCAAGGCCTGGCATTTTCCCCTGTTGGCTGTGCCGGTCTCCCCGGTCAGAGCCAAGACGGGGTCCCGCTGGCCTGGGCACCCCACCGCAGCTACCCCAGCCTCTGCGCTTGTCCAAACCCTCGCCTCGCTGCCTGGCTTGCTGCAGGGACCAGGAAGGTGGCTTCAGGAATGGACCCTGGACCTTTCTCTCCTCCCAACATAAAACGTGGGGACAGGGCATGGGGACAGGCCAGGGACCCAGGTCAGCCCTGAGGACTGGCCGGGGGGCTGCTGGGCGGGCTGCCGGCGGAAAGGAGGGAAGTGTGTGCCCCAGGACATGACGTCACCGAGGGCACCAGGGTGTCTCTCCCTCCAGGCAGGGGTTGGGGGGTGGGGGACTCCCCAGGAAGGAGGTGTTGGGCTGTGGAATGGAGCCTGGGAACCGTTGCTTTGAACCGAATCCCCTGTGCGGCACCGGGAGAGGCTCCGCCGACTGTGCCAAAACCCGGCCCAGATGCAAAGTGCGGTTCTCTGACTCCTGTGTGTTCGGTGGCTTAAAGCAGGCGCTCCTGAACAGGAGGATGCAAGCGGCTGTGGACACGGGAAAGGCAGACTGTGCGTGTGTGTGACCCCTTGCTCATGTGTGTGACCCCTTGCTCACGCATGACCCCTTGGTTGTGCAATCGTGCCCGGGGCCAGCCAGCTAGAATTCACTCAGCTCAATTTAAATTAAAGCAAACGGTTAAAAGCCCCACCCCCTCCAGTTTCCATTTGCTGGCATCGTCTCCCGCAGCAACCAATTAGCTTAATGAGTTTTCTTCGTTCTCATCTATTACAGAGCCCTGTTTCTGCGCGGGGGAGCCGGTCCTCGGTCCTCAGGAGAGGGCTGGGCCCTTCCTACCCCGAAGCGGAGGCAACCCCCGCCCACCCTCCGCCCGCCGTCCCCTCCCCCACCCCCACCCACCGAGGGTGAGGCTGGAGGCTCCTCTCCTGTCACCTGCCCGAGGCCCCTCCCTCTGACTCCGCAGAGTCCCTCCTCCCTCCGGGACCTGCTCCAGAGGACGTGTCCCCAGCACGTGCTTAGAGCTGGTCACAGAGCCCCGGGAATCCGGGCTCCCCTGGAGGAGGGAGGAGGCAGTGCCCTCTCCCAGGCGTGTCCCTCCAGGTGGCCCGGGGGCTTGGGCGGAGGGGACACCAGGCCTGATGAACTGACAGGTGCCAGTTGTCCCCGGGGCCTGCAGAGTTTCCCCTCCCGCCCCCTGGCCTGGTCTGGCCACTCTCCCTCATGTGGACACTGCTCCCCCAGGGCGTGGTGTGGAGGCGACGGGCTCCCGCTGGCCTGCTGCTCGCCACGCAGGGGCTCCGGGCGGTGCCTCCTCTCCCCGACAGCCCAGTGCCCGCGGCAGCCGGGCTGGAGGCCGGGACCTGGGCCAGCCCTGTCCTCCCTGGGCCTTGTTCCCTCCAGACGGAGATGGGGGGCTGTGGAGGCGGGAAGGGAGGAGGGAGCTTGTGGGGGACCGTCAGCAGACGTGTGACCTCCGAAGGCAGCAGGATGGGCCGGTCACCAAGAACACGAGGGACCCGGCCCCCCGGGAGCCTGAGGTCTGGAACCCAGGCCTCCCACCTGCCGCTGAGAGCCCACGCTCAGCGCCCCCTTCAGGTGGCGGGAGGCAGGAGCTCGTCCACGGTGAACCTTTGCCTGTGGACCGTCTCAGCACGGAATGTTCCAGGGTGAGATGCTGCGGTGCCGCTTGGCTCGGCGGGAGAGCAGGCTGGTGACAGAGCAGGTTCCCTTGGAGGGGGTGACGCGTTGTTGGCCGCCTCTGTGCCCCGACCACTGAGCACACTGCCCGCAGGGAACCGCGTCCGGGGCGGCCGCAGTATTTACGGACTCGGGGACCCTCAAAGGACAGCCAGAGCCTCTTGCGTGTTATGGTGGAAGTAGCAATTAACGACATTTTTATAACGTTTTTATTGAAGTTTTAATGAACAAATAAAAAAACAGAAACCTGCGTATGCCTTGTGAGCCAGATAAAGGTGACTAAATCATCTTCATGAGGATGGGAGGTGTCAGGAAGCAGCCTCACCGCCACGCGCCCTGCCTCTGGGGACAGATAACTGAGCGAGGACACCAGCCACCAAGGGGGGGCAGGGTGTGACAGGGAGGAAGCAGGGAGAGGGCCCCTGGCCTCGAGGCGCCCTCCCGGGGGGAGCACCGAGGCCCGCTGGGCTCTGGTGATGGGAGGTGGTGGCCGAGGGGCTTGGGGGTGTCCTGGGGATCCTCCTGACCCCACTGGGCACGGGGGCCTGCCGAGGCCACGGGGCCTGCCGATCGCCCTGGGGACGTCTGCAGGGCAGGAGGGGCAAGGTGGAGGGAGTCAGCCTGTGGGAGCTGAGGGGGCGGCTCGTTGGCTGAGCCCACTGGTGACATCACGGGTGAACCCGTCGGCAGGTGGTCCGTGCTCTGACCACAGACAGCGGGGAGAGGGCAGGCGGGCGGACGGGACCCCTGTCTGCAGGGCAGTGTCCAGTGAGAGGGGGCGGGGGTGGGTCAGACGGACAGCACCGTGGCTACTCTCTTCCAAACCCGCGGGGCCAAATGTGGGTGTCTGCTGACGTGGGGGGGCGTCTGTCCCTTTGCCTGTTCCTTGCCTTCCCCCGAGAAATGCGCCTCGGTGGCCGAAAGCTGACACGCGGACAGCAGGGACAACCCGGCCAGGCCGCCCGCTCCTGGCGATCGCCCACGACCCACCAGTCCGTGGGCCACCAGGCCTCAATTGCACCGCAGCCAATTTAAAACTCACGTGGCCGCCACCCTCCCCCCACGTGATTTGTTTCTTAAAAAAGAAAAGTCGAGGAATTTGATCCAGAGCGATTTTTCTCAATTAACGTTTGTGATCACGTTTCTGAGTCTCCACGGCCGAGTTCTGAGGGCGCCGTGACAGAATTGAACGCTGCCTAAATTGCCGGCACCAGTGACCCCACAAATTAACACAGATGGTGGAAGGGAACCTCCCGGCTTCTTCCTCGTGACTCGGAAACAGTTTGGTTTTGTAGCAGGGGCTTCGAGTCCCGGCCAGGATCCCTCGGCTGCCAGCCGGTCCCGCTGCGGCTCTGAATCCTGTGGAAGGATTTCGTTACCTGGGGATGCGGCCCTGGGGGCTTCCCACCTCCTGGTTCAGCACTGGACCCTTGCAGAGCCTGACCCAGGAGAGCCCCGGGCTCGGGATCGTCTGGGCTGGCACTGTCCCGGCCGGCAAGGAGGTGCCAGCAGTGCCCTCTTGGTGGCCAGGTTGCGGTCTTTTGGGGGTGCCCAGGCGGTCACAGGCTGGGGCTGACCGGCCAGTGTGTTTCCCAGCTCCCTGGCTTGCTGCCTTTGTGGGGTTGTTTGAGTGTCTGCTTAGTGCTCAGGGCCTCTGCCTGTGTGTCTGCAGATGCCCCTTAGAAGTGTGCAGTATCCCTAAACGCTGGGCTTCTTGGGCTCAGTGCGCCTAAAATACCGATCAGCTAAGGTGCGTGGGGGTCAGGAAGGCGAGGAAGGGTGAGACGCCCGGTCAGTAGCACGCTGGCTGCCCACATGGGAGAAATCAAGAAATAAAAACAACACCCCCCGCCCGCGAAGAGCCCGATGCAGTAGGTGGTCCGACCTGGCAGAGCTTGCTGGAACCCAGGCTGTGGGGCCTGCGGTGGTCCGAGGGGGAGTGGGGACTCCATCTCCGTCCAGGAGTGTCAGCCGGAATGCCAGGCTCGGTGGGCTGGCCGGCCCCAGCGGAGGGTGCCCCCCTCCTGCAGGGCGACCCCTCGCCTCCGGCAGCCACAGCGAACCCCTCTCCCTGGGGGAGGTAGGGGCGAGAGGCTGCTGGATGAAATACAGTTCAATTTGACGTACAGATAAGTAACAAATACATTTTAGTGTTTGGCATACACTTGTACTAAAAAGTCTTTGTTGGTCATTTGAAATCCACATCTCACTGGGATTTTTATTTGCTGCATCTGGTAGCCCTGGGGGAGGTCCCTGCAGTCAGCCAGCCCCCCCTGCCCCAAGCCTCATGGTAGGAGGTGAATTCGGGGTGAGTTGCAGCCCATCTAACTCATCTGAACCTCAGTTTTCTCAGAACCCAAAGCAGCTGAAAGGGTTGGGTGTGGGCTGTGTGTCGGCCTGGTCTAAAGAGACGGGCCCATTTCTGGGGGTTTCCAGCACGCTGGGCAAGGTCTGCAGGGCTTGCAGGGCTCGCAGGGCTCCGGGCGGGGTGGGAGAGGTGGGCAGCAGGGAGACCCTTTCCTGGTCTCCGAGTGTCTCCTGAGCCTTGGTGAGGGGTGGGGCTGACCCAGGACTCGGGGGCCAAACCGCGTGGTGGGAACCACGTGTGAATGGAACCCTGAAAGGGAGCCACGAAAACCAGAGGGACCAGAGCCAATTTCGTGGAGGAGGTGGGGGGCTGAGTGTGGGGGCGGGACATGTAAACAGAGCCGCCCACCCAGTGGGAGGGGAGACAGTTCAGCTCCGAACTCCCCACCCTGGTCTGTCCTTGAATCCCAGATGGAGGAAAAGAGCTCATTTGGGATCTGGCAAGTGGAAGTCGCTACAATAAAGAAGGAAAAAAACTCTTGATTTAGCAAGTTTTAAAATGAGATGAGTCGCTAAATACTTTTTTTGGTGTCAGTTTAAGTTTCTTTTACTTTTTTAAATTATACTTTAGTGATTATGCTGTTGCATTGTCCTACATTTTCTCCCTTCGCCCCCTGCACCCCCACTCCCTCAGGCAGTCCCCACACCACCGTTCATGTCCACGGGTCATACGTGTAAGTTCATGGGCTGCTCCATGTCCTACACTGGACTTTACGTCCCCGTGGCTATTCTGTGACCACCTGCTTGTACTTCTGAATCCCCTCGACTCCTTGCCCATTCTCTCCACACCCCCCTCCCATCTGGCAACCTTCAAACTGCTCTCTGTATTCACGATTCTGCCTGTTCTTCTCGTTTGCTCAGTTTGTTTTTAGATTCGGCTGTTGATAGATATGTGTTTATTGCCTTTCTGTTGTTCATAGTTTTGATCTTCTTTTCTTAAATAGGTCCTTGTAATATTTCATATAATAGTGGTTGGGTGATGATGAATCCATTAGTTTTTCTTGTCTGGGAAGCTCTTTATCTGCCCTTTGATTCTAAGTGATAGCTTTGCTGGGTGGAGCAATCTTGGCTGTAGGTCCCTGCTCTTCATGACTTGGAATATTTCTTGCCAGTCCCTTCCAGCCTGCAAAGTTTCTTTTGAGAAATCAGCTGATGGTCCTAGGGGAACTCCCTGTAGGTAACTAATGCTTTTCTCTTGCTGCTTTTAAGATTCTCTCTTTATCTTTAACCTTTGACATTTTAATTACGATGTGTCCTGCTGTGGGCCTCTTTGGGTTCATCTCATTTGGGACTCTCTGTGCTTCCCGCACTTGTCTGTCTATTTCCTTCACCAAATCAGGGAAGTTTTCTTTCATCATTTTTTCAAACAGATTTCCAATTTCTTGCTCTTTCTCTTCTCCTCTGGCACCCCATGATGTGAATATTGGAACACTTGAAGTTCTCCTGTTACAGAAGAGACCTGGGATTGGGGTGGTGAACGATATACTATTACTGAATGGACCCACCCTTGTGCTCCGGAGGGTCTCCAACCCCGTACTAGGTTTGCCTTGCCTGCTGCCTTGCCTCTGTGCCAGAGATTGGTGAAAAGGAAAGGGATTATTTATTTAAAGAGTTATACAAACTTAAGAGTAATAACTTAACATCTTCATTGAGATCCCAAAGTCCTTTAGAATATCTAAAAATGCACAGTTCTCCATTTCCCCTCTGCCCAGTCCAGGGTGCTGTATCTCAGAAAAAGAAACAGAAGTTCATGGTTCTTCTCTGCCCAAGCCGCATAGTCCCCAAAAGCCCCCGCGTGGCTGCCTTGCCTGGCTTTAAATCCCAGCGCCAATCTTCCTCTGCTGCACCATTTCTGACTCCGCCCACAATTGGCCACAGCTGCCAGCATTCCCATATCCTTCCAGTTTTACTGGGCTGCTGCCATAGTAAGTCCAGGCAGGTGTGGCCCTGTGATGTAGAGCCAGTCATCTCCAATCTCTTACGCAGGCTCCGTAACCAGGGGGGAGTTGCCTCCCAGTTACCTCATGGGTTGAAGTCACTCCCATCCCCCTGGCTCAAAGCATGGCCACAGCTGTTTAACATCTACATGGAACCAGTTAAAGGTTACAGATATGTTAAATGACCATGTTAGAGGTTATTGGCAAAACTGAGTTGTCGCTATGCAAAACAGCTCTCAATGGCCCTGCTCCCTGTGTCCCATCCCCCAGCTCAGACTTGTGGGGGTGAGGACATCTTATATACATATATATCTTTCTAATATTTCCTGGATGCCGAGTTCTGGACCCCATTACAAATCCCTACTTGCCCGCCCCTCCTTGGCTGCACCCTGTTACACTCCCAGAGGCTGCTTACTCCATTCTTGTTTTTTCAGATTCCTTTTTCTTTGGGTGTTCTGATTGCTTTTGTTTGTTTGTTTGTCTCCTCATGTTCCAAATCATTGATCTGATTCTTGGCTTCATCCACTGTACTGTTGTTTCTCTGTAAATTGTTCTGTATTTCAATTAGTGAACCTCTGTTTCTGCCTGGATTTTTTATGCTGCTGAGGTCCCCACTAATTAATTTCCTTGAGCATCTTTCTAACCAGGGCTTTGAACTCTGCATCTGATAGATTGCTTACCTCCCTTTTGTTTAGTTCTGTTTCTGGAGTTTTGTTCTGTTCTTTCATTTGGGCCGTGTTTCTCTGTCTCTCTATTTTGGAAGCCTCCCTGCATTTGTGTCTGTGTATTAGGTAGACACAAAACTGCTTTGACTATGTGTCTTGGTCGTGTGGCCAGTGTAGTAGGTGTCCCGTAGGGTCCAGTGGCACCGCCTCCACGATCACTCAAGCTGGGTACTTGAGGTGCGCCCTTTGTGTGGGCTGAGTACTCGGTCCTCTTGTAGTTGAGCCTTGGTTGCTGTAGGCAGATCAATGGGAGGGATTCACCCAGGCCAGTCAGCTGCAAGGACTGGCTGTGACCATTGACCACCAGCGTCCACCCTCCATGGAGGATCAGCTCTGCAGGGTCAGGGTGGTGGTGCTCTGACATGGTCTGTAGCTGTCAACTGGGTGCACCAGCTCTGGAGTTCCCTGGTGCAGGCCGAGGTCAGCCCCTCCCTGTGTTTTTCCCAGGGCCATCCTACCTGGGCTATAAAGCCATCTGAGGTGGCTGCTACTCGTGCTGGCCTCGAGATTCCCAGGCAAAGGCAAACTTTGAACCTAGTCTGGCTGCTGCTAGTGCCGGGCCTACGGCCATTTAGCAAGAGGTACCAGGGCTTGAGGCTCACTGAGACTGGCTGTGCTTGTTTGAGAGGATTTAGGAAGTTGTGAAGCATGAGCCAAGACCAGCCATTCCCGTGGAAAAGTCCCTGTTACCTGTTTGGGTGGGCCTGTAAGTTGGGTGGGGCAGAGTCTCGGGGGATCTTCAGGGTGGAGCAAGCAGTGTTAGCCAGGTAGGTGAAGTCTCAGATGTGGTGCCCACCTACCGACACCATGGGGGAAGTTCAGAAAAGGAACAATGGGCTCTGCCTGCCTTTTGTCTGGGAGAAAACTGTCCCCCAGCTCCTGCCTTGATGACAGAACTTCGGTTCCTCCCTGTGTGTCACTGGTGCCTTTCAAGCTGCTGCCCCAGAGCTGGAGCTCAGAGGGCGTGAGTCTGAGTAAGTCTGTGTGTGGGCTCTTTAAGGGGAACTGCCTGGGGCTCCAGAAGTTTCTTCCACGAACTCAGTCCCCACTGGTTTTTACAGCCAGAAATTGTGGGGGCTTATCTTCCTAGCACTGGAACCCTGGGCTGGGACCGCTCATTCCCAAGACATCACTCCCAAATTTGTACCCACCACTCGTGGGTGTGGGACCAGCCTCTTTCCGAGTCTCCATTCCTCCTACGAGTCTGGACGGGTGTGGTGTCTTGAATTCCATAGCTATCAGACTTCTGTTCCGCCTGATTTCTGACGGTTCCGAGAGAGAGTTGCTCTACGGTTTCGTTGTAGTTTTGATGTGGTTGTGCAGGGAGGCAAGCTGTCTTTACCTATGTGCCATCTTGACTGGAAGTTGCTAAATACTTTTACCAAATTGGAAAACAGCAAGTGGAAAAACACCTGTATTCTTCCCCCTCTTAATTCTTTCCGATTCAACACATGGCTTTAAGTATCTTTCGTAGTTTTAAAAATATCTTAGCGAGAGTTTTGTTTTGTTTGGGTCAGGTTGCCAGCAAGTGGCCCCTCTGGGTTTAGAGGTCGTGTGCCCGCATGCACACACGCAGGCCCACACGCGCACACCGCCCCCTCCCGCCACGTTGCATAGTTTCCACCCCGCTGCGTTTGAGCTTCAAGGTGCCGTGTGCACAGTTTTCTGGGGCAGCAGCAGGGTGGCTGTGTTTGTTCGTGGCGGCTGCGTGTCAAAGTGTCTGGGGCCGAGGTGGGGCTGGTGCAGGGCAGGGGTGTCACGGTCATGCCTGCGTTCTGAGCTCTGGGATGAACACCTCAGATGCTAGCCTCTCCCAGCGGCGAGTGGCGGAGGGCCCCTCAGCCAGGCCGGAGCAGGCCGGGGAGGGGCTCGACCCGTGACGGGAGTGGCGGCCAGGCCTGGGAGCCCTGCCCACATGCACTCGCTGCTCTTCTAACACCTGTGAGCGCCTCCGTCTCAGCTGATTCCCAACCGAGTCTTCCTCCCTCTGAACACGTTTCAGGAAACCAGTCGGTATTTTTTAAATCGCTGTTCAAACCTACCACTATACTAAGTCTCCATATGGTGGCGTGGAAGTCATGAACACATCCTTGTTTGGTGGTGAGCGAGCTCGTGACTTGCTAGAGAGGGCCCCGGTGCCCGCAGTGGGCTGCGTCACCTGCCCCGGGTCGGGGGTGGCTGGCCCTCCCCACGCCTGAGGGACAGAGCTCCCAGCAGGACGACAGGGACATTTGGGCCGCAGACCAGACAGGTGCTGCGCTCCAGCTCTCACAGAAAGTCAAGAAGGCAGGAGTGCTTGAGTCTGGAGCCCACCAGCTGGGGCAGCACCCCAAAGCTGTATCCCCCAGTTTACGCCGCAGCGTGGGCTGGGAGGGGGGGTTACTGCCTCGGGGACGCTGCAGCTGGGCGGGAGCCAGGCGTCAGAGGACGCGAAGCCGCCCAGCACCCGGGTTATGTAACTGGTGCTGGGGTGGCCCGTCCGACACTGAGCGGCGCTGGAATTTTCCTGCACTCCCCAGAACCGGGATTGAAAAATAAATAGCGCACTCGGGCATATTCAGCTTTTTCGTTTCCATCCTGCGTTGAAATCAGTGGTCCGGGAGCCTCGCTGCACAGCGGCGTCCAGGGAGACGTGGGGGAAGGCCCAGCCTCCCTCCTCTGCAGCCCGCAGGGCCCCTGGGTTTGGGTTCAGGGGGAGAGAAAGGGGGGCCCAAGCAGAGAGGCGGTGCCTGCAGACAGGGCCCCACCTGCTCTGCAGACGGCACCGGCCGAAGCGCTCTGTGCGTGTGGAAGGAGGCGCGTGCTCCCACGGCCAGCACTCTCTGTTGGTGCCACATTCTCCTCCGGATGGGCCGGGTCCAGACAGGGCCCTTCCCTCCCCCCTCCCCCCTGCCCCCTCCCCCTCCCCCACGCCAGCACGGCTTCCCTGCCCTGTGTTCCTGGCATTGCCACTCTGTGCATTTCCACCTGAGAAATACGCTCCATCCCCCACAGGGTCCCGTTTTAAGCCCGTGGGAGTTCGTGAGAAAGTGACGCCATGCAGCAGAATGACCCCATTTGGGGACTTGAAGTGGGGGGGGTCGGCCCGGAAGCCCCCTCATCAACAGGGTGGGCTGTCAGCAATATCACCCACTAATCGTCCTGCAGGGAGGGAGCCAGCAGGTGGGGGCGCACCAGGTCCGACCCCACTCACGGAGGTGACCGTAGCCCTCCACTCCACTTTCGAAGGACGGAGGAGACACGGGCAGACACGCAGAGTGCCTGTCCAGCGACACTCGGGCTCCGGGAAGGAAACCCTGGCGGCCTCCATTCCCCGGCCCCGTGGCTCCCCCACCCGTTTCTGAGTCAGGAGGCCCGGCCTTGCAGAGCAGGCGCTGAATTCCGGGGCTGCGCTGGGCGCTGGGGGCAGAGCAGCAGGGACAGCAGTGCCTGGTCCAGGGGGATGGACAGACAGTGGACAGACACAAAACGAGTAGAAACACCAGGGAATGGTGAATGGCGAGATGTGCAAGGGGCGTGCAGGGGGTCATGGGTGTGCCTGGGCCGGAGGGCCACCCTGAGAATGACCAGTGTCAGCAGAGACCTGGGGGGTGGGCAGGGTGACAGGGGCGTAGCAACTGCCTGGGCCCCAGGCAGCAGGGTGCTCGGCAGGCGGAGGCACAGAGCCCAGAACAGCCTCGTGGAGGGCGGGAGGAGAGGGGAGGGCAGAAGGCTGCCCTTGCGCAGCGGTGCGCCCCACCGCCCAGGTGCCTAGTGGGGCTGTTTGCCTGCATGACGCAGCCCAGGGGAACGGAGGCTCCGGGGGAGGGGGCAAGTCCAGGGTCGGCTTTGGCCACATGGCCTTCAGTGTGCTGGGTTGGTTCTGAAGCTCCAGGGGCAGGAACGGTGAGCGACCCCTGGCACCAGAGTCCTCCCTGGGAGCAGTGGAGGGACCCGAGGCGGTGGGGATGGGGGACAGATGGGTCTCAGGCCCGTTTGCGTGAGCTGGGACTGAAAACACCGCAGTCCAGGATGGTGGGGTGGACGCCAGCCACAGGGGTGGGAGGTGGGGGGGAGCTGTCCAGACTGAGGACCGCCCCCACCCGCATTGGGGAACCCGTCGGAGTGAAATCGGATTCTGCAAACTCCCTGCACGGCCTGTGCGGGCCTGGGCCCGGACAGGTGTGGTCCCTGCCGTGCAGACTGGGGCGCCCTGGGACCAGCGGGGCAGGTGACGGCCGGAACTGGGTTCAGGAAGAACGTGGCTTCCAGGAGCATCTGGTCTCTTTGGAGACCAGGGATCTTCGACCTGTGGAGACGCCCCTGCGAGCTGAGCTGGTGTGGGGTGGCTCCTCGGCTGCAGGCAGCGTCCCCTCCGGGCCCGGGGAGGGGGCGGGAAGACATTTGCACGGGGCCCATGGGGGCCAGCTGGGGAGGGGGGCCTTGAACCCACTCGGAGATCTCTGGCTCCGACTCAGGGGGGAATCCCTCCAGAGAGGCCCTGGTGGGGACCTTGCTGATGCCGGGCGATGAGGGGTGGTCAGAGGCGGAGCGGGGGGCACTGTGGGGCCAGGGCTCGGCAGTGAGGAGGACCGTGGGCCTGAGAGGAAGGCAGCCGTGCGAGGGGGAGACTGAGGCGGAGCACAGGAGGAGGCAGATGTGCGGGCGAAACTCCAAGGCCCCGAGGCGAGGGGCGGGGTGACGTGGGGACTCACGGGGTTGTGGCCCCTGCCTTGTGAATGTGTCCAGCGGCAACGTCTGGGATGGGGGCGGGCGGGAGGCCCGGGGCCCGGTTGGACATGGGGGCCCAGGGCCAGAGGCTGCAGAGGGTTGGCGTACAGGTTTAATGAGAAAAATGTGTGTGTCAGTACACAGGTCAGTTAGTGAGGTGAGACACACACTCGTGCAAACAGACCCTGAGCCCTAACCGGTGAGACTCCGCGGGTTGGGCGGCGACCTGTGAGGCAAAGGTCACAGTTCGGTTCCTGGTTGGGCACGTGCCCAGGTTGCGGGTTTGGTCCCTGGTCAGGGTGCATGGCAGAGGCAACCCATCCATGTTTTTCTCCCTTTCTTCTCCTCTCTCTGAGATAAATAAAATCTCTAACTAAAACCAAGAAAAGGAACACAAACTCGAGGTTGAAATCACGCAGAAGCCCCCGAGGGCAGCGCTCAGAGCAGGAGGAAGCCAGCGTGGCCGTCCCCGAGGCCAGGGCTCTGAGGCGGGGAGCTCCTGGGGCCTCGGTGGCCGGGGTGGCAGCCTCTCTGGGCCCGGAAAGACCCCACAGGTGCAAACCTGCTCTGAGACTCCGCCCCCCGCCCCCCATCTGGGTTTCCCGTCCGTCCCTCCTGTCTTTCCGGGGACAGGAACTGCTGAGTGTCAGCGGCTGGGGACCTGGAGACTCCCTCCTTCCACCCGGAGGACTCTACCCCGGAAGGGGGCCCCGAGGCAACCCCAGACCCATCCTGGGCCAGGGGTCCACTTCCTGGCTCCTCCATTGGGGGCGCAGTGGAAAGGGAAGGCTCAGCCCATCCCCAGGCAGCACCGACCTCGGGCGGGGGAGCGGCAAGCCCCCTGCACACGTGTGTGCCCCCACAGGCACCCCACGCAGTTTCTGGGGTTCACCTGACGGGTCTGTAGCTCAGGACAACCTAGCCCCTTAGCAGTAGACGGAGGGAATGCAGCGCCCCCTAGTGGGGGGGGCGTCTTCTGGTTCTGACTCCGGGGTAGAGGGTGTGAGCCGGGACCCTGCCGAAGCCCCGAGCTTGGGGGCTCCCTCTCCTGGTCAGCATGAGGGAGTGGACTGTGGGGTGGAGCCCCGGTCCCCTCAGCTGCTGCTGGAACCAGGGGAAGGGGAACGGGGTGGGAGGGCGCCCAGGACAGGTCCTGGGATTCTCTGCATTTCCTGAACTCGCACCCAGGGGGTGGCCATTGGGCGGGGTGGCCCCTGGCTTCCCCGGGGTTTGGGAGCACCCAGGGGACCGTGAGCCTCCTCCCCAGGGGAGAAGGAGTGAGTTCGGAGCAGCTGCCGGGCTGGGCAGGGCGTTGTGACGAAGGTGTCCTCACGGGGACGCCCGCCTGTGGTGAGACCACACGACACCCTCGGCGGTAATCCTTACGGAGTGAGAAGGGACGCACAGGGTGGTGCCTAGCGCCCGGCCTCCCCGGAGGCTGACCATTGCCAGCAGGGGCGCCACCGGGTGGAGGGCGGGTTTGGGGAAACCGCCCTTCCCAGGAGCCCCTGGGATGGTTGTAGGGGCTACACTCTATCAGGCACTAATGAAGATAGTAATGATAGTAATAAAGCAGGAGAGGCATTGGTTTCCACAGGGAGCAGAGCTAGCTGGGCTGGAAATAAGAGAGGGGTCCTTAAATTCTCACTTGCTCCGTGGGGAGGTCCAAGCTGGAGGGAAGGGGACAGGGAGGGGTCCCCCCCGCAGGGTCCCCTGCAGCTCCGACTTCTCCCTGCTCCTCTCCAGCCATGGCCGGTGCCGGTGCCCTGGGCGCCTGCTGGCTCAGCTCCCCGCCCACCCTGTCCTCCCCCCCCACGTGTGGCAGCCCCAGGGCCTGGGCCTTTTGCTGCATAAGCTCCCTCCGCGTGCCTGGGCCGTGCCGCTATCCCTGTGCTGCTCCGCCCACTCCGAGAATTCAATTTCACAAGTCCGCGGTGCTTTCACGGGGTAGCTACATGTCTCGGGCTGGAGGCAGATGAGGGGCACCCCCTCCCACGGGGCAGGGGCCCGGGGCCTGCTCAGGTTTCGAAGCTGTGGGACCGGAGGGTCTTGTGGAGACCTGCACTCAGCCAGCGGCCAGCGGGCTCAGGCAGCCGAGGCCCCGAGGCTGTCCCGGCAGCTCGCTGTCCAGAGCTGGGCTCTCCGAAACCAAGGCCGATTGAGCTTCCATGAATTAACCTGGAAAGTTCCGTTCCTCACACCGACCGCCTTCCGGGGACTCAGAACCCACCACAAGCAGATGGCTCGGCTGCAGACCGTCTGTGGGACCAGCCATCCAGTGCACACGCAGGTCCAGAGGAGAGGTGCTCCCCCCCCACCTGCTGTGATGAGCAGTGTGGCCCGCCCGGCAGACAGAGCCAGTTCTGCAGGGCCAGAGGCAGGTTTACAAAACAGGGTGCACGCCGCTGCTCTCCAATCCAGCCTCCCCCCCCCACCCCCCGCAAACACCTGGGAGGGCGAGCCTGCGCCCTGCTCAGGTCTGCATGAAGCCCGCCCACCTCCTTCCTCACCTGGCTGCCTTCCCAGCCCCACGGTCCCAGCCCAGCTGAGGTGAGGCAGGGTCCCGTCCTGCAGGTTGGCACCAGTGAGAGAGTGACTGGGAGGGCGTGGGTGGGGCCAGAAGGTTTCCAGGTGAAAAAGTCACAGGTGAGCTCCCGAGGTGAGGCAGGTAGGACTGGGGTTTTTAAAGAAAAAGGTAAAATAAATAAAAGCAATAAGAAACCATTTCACTGAACTTTCGAGGTTGTCCGTGGCAGCCCAGTTAAGACCCAGCTGCAGGGCCCTCGACAGCCGAGTCCGGGCCATGGTGCTGGGCATCGCCTCTCAAGTCCCTGGTCCCTGTCTCAGCGGGACAGGCCCTGTGCACAGAGCAGGGGACACAGGCGGGCCCCGGCTCCACCTGGTCAGCTGTGTGGCCTCAAAGCATCCTGACCTCACCAGGCCTCTGTTTTCTCGTCTTCAAAGCAGCGACAAGAAAACCAGTTTTATCTGCTGCGGGGGCTGTGGCTGGATTAGGTAGGGGAGGCCAGGGGGTCAGAGCTTGGGCACCCCCTGTTTGCTGCTTCACCCCAGGGCCGTGTCGGGGGGGGGCCCGCTGGACAAGTGTCCTGAGTCCCTGCTGGGTCCCAGCGGGGAGAGGGCTGGCCGCCTCTGGCAGGGGGACAGGCTCCCTCTGTGTGGCCATCTGGGCCTGGAGGCAGCAGCCAGAGAGGGTCAGCAGGACCTGGGCTGGAAGCCCGGCCCTGCCACACGCCTGGGTGGGCCTCGGTCCCCCCGAGAAACAAGAAAAGATCCCTGAGATGCGCTGTGCAGGCGGCCTCCCACGCGGCCCCTGCCCCCGGCCGGCCTGCCCGCCCGAGAGGGCCCCTCCCCCGTGCACACAGGTGCCACCCCGCACGGCCTCCCGGGAACACTCGGATGTGTTCGCCGCATCCGCTGCAGGATTCCGGTCGTCAGCAGTCTCGGCTGGATGCGGCCCGGGGCAGAGAAGGCAGGGAGGTAGCAGCAGGCTCTACCCGCTCAGCACCCGTTGCGGAAGGCACCCCCGGGCGGGCCAGGAGCACCGGGGTGTAGTAGTGATGGGGACCCTGCTCAGCCAGGCAGAGGGACCCTCGTGTCCTTTCCCCCAACACCTGAGACAGCCCTGCCCTGGGAGAACCACCCCAGAAAACCGCCACTGCACCCCTTCTTGCCGGTCTTGGCCGGGGCTTCGGCAGGAGCACAGGCGCCTGATGAGAAGGCCTCCGGAGAGGACCATGAGTTATAGTGACGGGCCCTCTTCGAGCCGCCCTGCCGCTCGTAAATCTGACCGGCTCTGAAAGTGCAGATGGTCCATAATCGTCCATCACACAGAGCCCGGCGCCGGGCAGCTCCCGGGCAGGCTTTCCCCTCCGAGGCCCCTTCTCCTGCACGACGCAGGGATCCGGCTGCGCGGCGGACGCTCCTGGGCGTAGCCTGCGCAGTCCAGCTGCCGGGGGATTCGGGAGGGGATGCCCGATAAATCTCCACGAGGTTGGAGCTCAGAGCAGGGAGGCGCTGAGGAGCAAGCGCGGAGCTGTGGTTACACTTCTGCTATTCCTTCCCTTTTTTGTTTCCGAGGGACAGCAGGTGGTGACATCCTGGGGATGGGTGTCGTGCGATCTTTCTAAGGCGCTGCCTCCACCCCAAGGGCAAGTGGTGGATTGAGGTCAAGGGGCCACGTGGGTGGGGCTGCCCTCAGGAGGGCAGCAAGTTCTCAGGGTGAAGAGAGTCCCCAGTCTCACTGGGCCCCTTGGGTGCACCCCTCTGAGGCTAACGCTGTGCGCTGTGATGAAAGGGACCACACTGTCCCCCAGATTCCTGCCCCGCCGGGCCCAGGATGCCAGCCCCGCCTGTGGAATCCCCGTGACTGCCTTCCCAGGAGAGGCTCAGGTGACAGCAGCCCCCCCCAGGGCCCCTCCTGTGAAGTCGCGCAGGGCAGGAACCGTGAGGGTGTGGCCCCCGGGTCGGGGGGTCGGCCCAGGCCTCCCTGGCACTGCCAAGGGCCTGGCACCTGTCCAGCGTGCTGACCGCACTCCGCCTCCCACTCGTGGGAGCCCTCGCCGGCACGCCTGGCTTTCTTCCTGCCCTGCTCACTGGCCTAAATAAAGCCCCGACAGCCAGAGGGCAGTCCTGGGGCCCGGACCCCCTCCTGGGCCTGCAGGCAGCACTGAATGGCCGTCCAGCCCTCGCCCGTCTGCTGTCCTTGCTCAGAGGAGCGGAAGTGAAGGCCGGACCGCAAGGTTGATGAATGGGCGTCTGCCTCCTGCAGGTGGGGCTTACCTGCCAGGTGGAGCCCTGTGGCTGGCTGCGGCAGAAGGCCGCCTGCCTCCCCACCACGGCCCCCCGCCCGTCTGCAGGAACGGCTCCTCCGACTCCAGACGGGGAGGCTTTCTGAGCAGCGGAGCCGGGGAGGGGGGTGGGGAGACGTCACGGGCCAGACACCAGCCAGCTTGTCCACTCCTCCGAGAAGGGGGAGCAGTCTGGGGGGCGGGCAGCTGCACCTCCTCACGAGCCCTTGAAAATGGGGTCACCTCAGAGGCTTCCCAGGGGGCCCCCAGAGCAGAGCACGCGTGTCCTGGAAGGTCAAGCAGTGTCCATCCATCATCTGCCAGGTGTCAGCCAGCTCCAGGGCCTCCACTGGCCGCGGCAGATCACACTGGAAGCAGAGGACGCGCTTCCTTCCCGGGTGCGACAGCCACCCAGCCCCTCAGCCAGCTCCTTCCCAGCCCCCTCTCCTCCCAGCTCTCTCCCCCGCAGGGCAGCCAGAGAGGGTGTCGGGATCTCACACCCTGAGTTCCCATCTCATCCTACCACAGGCCGTGTGCCCAAGCGATTGGTCCCCCTCCACCGCCTGCGTCTGTAGTGAGCTTGCTCTGGGCTCAGGTAGGAGCATTGCGCCACGCTCGGCCGGCCAAGGGCAGGGCCCGCCTCTCTCGCCAGCTCTCAGCAAGTGGTCATCGCTGGTGGGGGCCCAGGAGAACCACGCAGGGGCCCTGCCTCTTCTGCCGTCCCCGCTGCACTGGGCACAGGAGGACAGTGAGGGGCCAGCCCCCGCCCGCCCCCAGCAGGGAGGTCGGGGAGGAGTCCAGGTGGGCGAGGGACCAGGCGCGGCCTGGGGCGTCCAGTGTCTGTTGGAGGCTGCCGTTTCGGGCCTTCTCTTGCTGCAAAGCCTGCTGCCGCACCACTGCCCACATGGGGCTGAGGTGCAAGCGGCGGCCCCTGGGCTCCGTGAGATGAAAGTCTACAGTGAACTCGGCCAAGCCCGCTCTGGGCTGCAGTGCCGACGGTGCAGACACCAGCAGACATTCGGCCCCCGGAGACCGACTCCGCACACCCTGGAGCCTCATCGAGATCTTGATGTTACAGGACACGAGAGCAGGTCTGCAGGGACCTGCCCGTGCTAGGTGACTGTCACACACAGCATTTTCAATCCAGTGACAAAGGGGCTGAGCAGGTACCGGGCTTCAAGGAGCCCCGCAGCCTGGGAAGGCAGTGTGGGAAGTAGCAGTCGCGCCTGCCTGGTCCCCGGTAGTTTTGGGGGGTCCGAGCTGGCCTCCTCCCCTTCCTTGTGGCTTCCTCCATTCCTGGGGTACTGGGCAAGCCGTTGACACCAGGGCCACCGTCAGGCCCAGGACGCTGCCGTCTCACCCTGGGCAGGAAGTAGCCGCCATCCTCACAAGGCCCCACCGGCAGCCCAGGCAGGAGCTCTGGCTACTTAGAAACTTGGCCAGCGGTCGGCGAGGTGCGGACGCACGTGTGATATGCCGGGGGCTTTTCCCGTCCAGGAGACTTTGTAAAGCAGGGGGGCTTTTCCTGAGGGGACAAAGTGGTGAGCTTCACTTTCGCTCCTACCGAGGCGTCACCCGTCCCCTGGGTGAGACACAAAGGCGGCATGTGGCGTAACAACTCTCTCGTCGACATAAAGGGCAAGATCCCTGGGCCGGATCCAAGCTCCCCCCGGCCAGGAGGCTGGCCGGGGGATGATGAGGCAGGATGCCCCGAGACCCCCTGGAACTCCTCAGACTCGGCAGCTCTTTCTGGTTTTATTGTTTCAAAGATTGTGACTCTAACCACATAGCAAGCTTGCAAACCACCTGCTGGTTACCTGGGAAGCAAGTAGTTGGTAAGGCAAGGCCCAGGGCCAGTCTGCCGTCCCAGCGTCACCTTCTCGGCCCAGGAAGGCACAGGTGTGGTGCCCCGCTGGGTGTCCGGGGAGAAAAGCCCTCTTTTCTAGCACGCCCTGCCACAGGCCCCGGTGTGTTTTGCACACTGGCTCTGGACTTGGCTGCCAGGAGGACGCCGCCCCTTGGAGTGAGAGCTGGTTGTGCCTCCCCCACGCCGGCCGGGCGGGCGGGCCCTCGAGCCGCTCCAGCCCCCTCTCCTTCCGGCCACCGCGGGCCTGAGCCAGGGCCTCCAGGCTTGTCCGTCCACTGACTGCAGAATCAATAGCGACTTCCTTGTGGCCATTTTGTTTGGAAATAAACATCTACAATGTGATGCATCGGGTCTGGTTCGGTGGAAAAAGCGCAGACGCCGGAATGCAAACGCCCGGATCTGCAGTATCAGCCGGGCCGCGTGCTGACTGGGCAGCCTCGGGCGGGGGGGGGCAGCCCCGGCCGTTGTCTGTGCAATGCGGCGGCAGGGGGGTTGCTGGGAGAGGGCCGGGGGCGGGGAGGCGGGGGGGGGGGCAGGCGCCCAGCTGGTCCCTGGGAAGAGTTAGCTTCTTCCTTTCCTGGGAAGGAGATGCGTGACAGTTTGTGCACACGTATGGTGTGCCCGTGCGTGCATGCGTGTGCGTGTATGTGCGTGTGTGTTTACGTCGGGCCACAGGGCAGCCAGGAGCCAGGCTTGCCGAGTGAAGACACAGGGCTCCTGGTCCGATTCTAGTTCCAGAGAAACCGTGAATAAGCGTCAGTACGAGCAGATCCGAACACCGCGTGGCGCACACTAGGAGCGCGTGGGCTCTCGCCTGCTGTCTGAACGGCGAGCTTTACCTGGCATCTGCTCACTTCATTTGCTAAACCGGCCAGGCCCAGCTGGAACGAGGCCTGTCATCTCAGGTGTCATGCGAGGTTGGAGGAGGCAGGGCCCCGGGCCGGGGTGGCCTGGGGGGTCACCCTTTCTCCTCTTCTCACTTCCGTGGGCCCCCCGATTGTGCAGGCAGCCCGGTGAGCCACACGCAGGCGGTCCTGGCTGGGAACGGAGACGCAGCCCCAGCCTCGGCGCCACGGCGATGCCCCGAGTCCACACGGCCTCCTCCCCGACCGGGTGCTGGCGGTGTTCTCCGAGCCTCATCCGTTCCAGGGTGGCAGCTGATCTCCCCAAAACGGGATGCGGCAGAACTGAGAGCAGCTGCCAGGCAGCTGGGAACCCGCCAGGTGGCCGCTGCCTCCTTTGCAGCCCCAGCACCCCCACAGCGCTGTCCTGGCCCCCCTAACTCCACTAGCCCCAAATCACCCCGCCCCCTCATTTGTCGGGCGCCCCAGCCCTCTTCGATTTTGACTTGGAAAATTCCACCCCGGTTCCCCCGGGCTGCTCGGCGGGCGCGGCGGCTGTGGTGGGTTCTGGTGCCAGCAGCCGGCACATTTCAGCAAAGAAACCAACCGGAGTAAGAGGCTTCCTCCCCTGCAGACTGACCCACCCCCCAGCCCTGCCAGCAGACCCACTCCTTGCAGCGTGAATTGTCTTCAATCCAATCTCATTTTTATTGAAGTTTCCTCCAGGGTTAGCTCAGGAGACTCCTCCAGCCCCTTCCGCGTGGCCTTATTTACCAGAATCCCCTTGGCGTGGCGTTTAAGCATCTCCATTAACATTTCCTGCATCTTGCTCGAGGCGCACACGGGCCCCCTGGGGCCTCCGGGGTGGCGGGCGCAGTGGCCGCCCGCAGAAATGCCGGGCTTCTTTTAATTGGTTTGAAACGGTCGCTGTCCACCACAGAGGGGTCCCTTTCCTCGAGTGATGACCTGGAGTTTGATCGCACAGTGTTTATTAGCTTGTAACGCCGGAAGTATGACTGTGGGCCGTCAGCGCGGAGGCCGGCACCCTCGCTGCCCAAACCCAGACGCGGGGGGTCCTCTGAGGTGACGGCCTGGGTGGGGAACAAGCCAGTGAATGAGTGGTGTGTGGAATAGGGCCCTGGGCCCCCCAGGCTGTCCTGGGACTCTCGGGAGGCGCCCAGGGGCCCGCGCCCACTCTGACACTTTCCTGAAAGCCCCTGGCATGAGGTCCAGCGTCCCTGGCCCGACCTGCTGCTCCGGTTGGTGACCCTGCCCGACTAGGGCTGCTGGGGGTTTCCCAGGGCTGTGCTAGTGCTCACATTGGGGGTGGGGAAACTGAGTCAGCCCCACTGGCTGTCCTCCCCGAGGGTGAGGGCAGCGTGGTGGTCAGGAGCCGGGCCGTGGAGCCAGGGGACCTGGGCTCTGCCTACGGGCAGGATTTCGGGTGTTCCGTGCCTCGGTTTCCCTCCAGTGTCCCCAGGAGGGCTAATGAGCCACAGCACAGAAGGAGGTTCTCGGAGACATTGTTACCCCGAGCTCCTGGACTTCTGCTCCCACCCCCATCCTCCCATGGGGTCCTGGGATGGGGGGCCCTGGGGCGCCCCCCCACCTGGGTTGTTAAGCTTACGTGCGCCCGCCCTGCAGGCCCCTGAGGTCTCCCTGGGTCCAGAGGGGCCGTGGGTTTTGTGGCCCAAGCCTCCATGTGCTGCCTGGGATGGGGGCTGGGGCCTGTTCCCATCCCGGGAAGGGTCCTGTCTCCTGAGGGCCTGTGACGCCTGCACCTGCCCTCACACTGTCCCTGAACGTGACCTCCTGCCCTCTGCTCCCCATCCACGGCTCTGTGGCTGAGGTCCGTGCGGTCCCTCTGTGTCCTCGCCCGGCCGGGACCCAGGACACGCTCGCTGTTCCTCGTCCTCTGTGTCACTGAGGGTCTCCACTCCCCCACCTTCCCAAAGTCCGCTCTGCTCCTGGGCTCCCCTTCCCTCCCTCGGCCCCCACCCACTTCGCTGTCCCCTGGGGCTCTGCCTGCCATGCGGGTCCCCGAGGCCACCGTGGATGCTGGGGCGCGGCCCGCCTCGCTGCACACATGCACCCCGGAGCCAACTCTAAGAGCCGTTGGCCACAGCACAGCAGCCTGCTCATTGGGCCTTTCGCTCTGCAGTTAGTGACCCATCATCAGAACTGAGAAGTGACAGGCAGACGGGGAGGGGTGGGGACGACGGTCCTGCTGTGTCAGGGAGTGGGGGGTCTCCCAGCGAGAGACGAATTTTGAGGCCCGAGCTTCAGAAGTTCGGCTGGGGACAGGGTGTGTGTGCACAGTCTCGGGGGTGGGGCTGTGATGCGCTCCTCACTTGTGACCGTGCAGTCACTGTCCCCAAGCCGATGGCTGGCCCCTCGCTGCCTCCTTTCTCATCTCTGCGATGTCACTGTGGAGGCTGAGCCGCTCCCCCAGAGCAGGAACTCTGTGCTGGGCAGAGCCCTGCGGGGGGTGGAGGGGGGGACAAGGGCATTGGTGGTTCTGCGTGTGGACTGCGGGCCAGGGGGACCCCGAGTCAGCAGGGCTCTCAGGGCCGCTGGACCCGTAGGGTCTTTCTGTCCGCCTGCAGACACACAGCCGTGTGTCTTGTGGTGCTCAGGTAGGCCGTACGTGGAATACGCAGGCAGATAGATGAGACAGGTTCGGTAGTCGGTAGATGAGTGGATCAGACAGGTGGGTGGGTGGGCCAACCAGGCAGGCAGGTACCCAGGTAGGCAGATGGATAGAAGGGGTGTGTTTTAAGGAGCTGGCACTCACGGCTTGTGAGGGGAGGCCGACAGGCTCTGATGGGGGAGGTTAAGCCTCTAGATAAACAGCCCGGTGCACCTGCCGCAGGTCGGGAAGCCACGGTCAGCCCCTCATGCCTGGAACCCAGCAGGGTGCCGGGGACCCCGGAATGGTCATGGGGTGAGGCTGCGCTTTAGCCCCAGCAGGGCTCCACCGACTGGAGAGAAGAGTGAGGGGCTCCCGCCGTGGGTCTGGTCGCACCCCAGGGCCCGCGGGTGCCCGCCCCTGGTGTCCCCACACCCATCCCGAGAGCGAGATAGTGGGCGGCAGAGCCGGGGCGTCTGTTCCCGCGAGTGGTGAGCGGGGCGCCTGATGCCTTCTCCTGTGCCGCGTTCAAAGGCACGGTTCCCATGGCACTCCGTCCTGTGATATTTTTAATTGTGCGGGAGAGCGGGCGCCGAGGCCCCCAGACAGCCGGGACTGAAGTGGTTTTGTTCTCTTGCCTTCTCTTCGCAGCGCGGCGTTGAGTCCGAACCGCCGGGGGGAGGCTCTGCCGAGTTCCCTGGAGCCGGTCTGCAGGCCCCTCAGCCGGGCCCGTCCTGGGAGCTGCTCCGAGGACAGGTGAGTGCCCTCTGAGACTGGGGCTTCTCAGAGGCCGAGCAGGGGCAGGAATGTGTCCTGGAGGCGTGTGAGGGGCCCTGCTGGGACAGAGGGGGTCCATGCCTGGCCCCTCCTTGGTTCCTGGACCTTTGTGCTTTTCCCTTGCCCTTCCCCGGCCCCTTCGCTAAAATGCAAATCAGCGAGTGTACGATGGATAATTAATAGACCAATCAGCCCACAAGGGAGGTGAGTAGATAAATAATTTTAATTATCCTTGGTTGCCCATAAATCCCCTTGCTGCCTTTTTATTAAACTCTCTGTTTACAGAAGTCGTTTACCCCCTACGTGTCACTTTTGCGAATCCCTCCCCTGCTCCTTCGGCGGCTCCCGCCAGGTCTGACCCAGGCTGGTCACTCCGAGTGGCCCTGCCGGGCCTTTTCCCAGCAGAGCGGACTGGGGCGCAGAGGCGAAGACCTCGGCCTGGGCGTCCGGGCTGGCCGCGTGGGGGCGGAGCCTGCTCAGCCTGCTCAGCCTGCTCAGCTCCCCGGGGCCGCCCCTGCCCCTGGCCGGGCCCAGCCTCTATTTAGGTGGACGCAAAAAACCTCATTATGCTTGGCACCTGAGCTGTGGATATGAGCTCCCCACCCTCCCCAGGGATGGCCTGGCCTATTCCTAGCCTTGGCCAAGGTTCCCTCCTTGCTCCGAACGAATGCCAAGAGAGAAAGTGGGTTAATAAATATCAAAGAAAAGTCTCTCGAGAGGGCCTGGGGCCAAACTCTGTCCCAGACTCTCCAAGAGTGTGGCTGGCGGGATGGGGCGCGGCGCCCTCCACCCCCACCTCTCCCGCTGCTCCCTGAGGCCAGTGCCCAGCCGGCAGGTCCCAGGACCAGAGGTGACTCCTGGCTTCCCTGGAGGACGGAGGAGGCGCAGGTGTGGGCGGCGGGGACCCCGGTCTCTCCTGCCTCACCCCTCCCACCACACCCTTTCTCCCTGGGCTCCGTCCCCAACCTGCTGCGCCTCCTTGTCAGCACAGAGAACAGGGGACGAGGCTTCGGGGTTGGTCACCAGGCAAGAGCCCTCCCTCCCCACGCTGCCCCACCCCTGGCTGCCCCACTTGGGCCCTGTGGCAGGAGCAGTTCAGCCTGAGTCAGAAACAGGTGTGCAGGGAGGGCGGAGCCCGGGGCGCAGAGTGGGGTGGCCCGGGGAGCCTCTGAGGACGGGGTGGCCAGGCTCTGCTCACGGCGGAGTCGTGAGAGTGTTGGCTGTGTGAGGCCGTGGCTGGCGTTCTGCACGGTGTGGGAGCCGGCCCAGGGCTGGCAGGTTTTACCAACCACCACGGCTGAGCACCTCGTACCGGGAATGGTTCAGTCCCTGCCTGGTTTACTGTCGCCGTGGGGCTGAGAGGGGACACTCTGAGATCTGTCCATCTTCTGTGGGGAGCAGGTGCGAGAGGTCACTGCCCTCAGCCCCAGGTGGCAGGGTGACAGCTCACCGCTGGGTGCGTGGCCGCAGCAGCCCGCTGCGTGCAAGCCCGGCTCAGAGAGTTCCCCTCAGGTGCTGGGTCCGGTCCCCCTCCGGGTGCTGCCCGGTGGCCGTGGAGTTGCAGCGTCTCCACGTGAGACAGCCCCTGGCCGAGCTGCAGGACACAGCCCCGCGCTGGTCGGCCGGAGGCCGAGTGGGAGGCAGACAGGCCGGGCGGGGGGCAGAAGGGGCCGGCAGGTGGCTTTTCCAGGCGCTCCCCGAGTCTGCTCGGTTCAGGGTGCCCGCTCGGGAGGATGGCCGCTGAGCGCGGTGCAGTGCTGTGTCCAGGGTGGGCGGGCGAGGGGACGGGCTCGTGCCTTTGTCAGGACGTGGAGACCTACGAAAGCCCTTTCCCGTGGCGACAGCCTTGCATCACGGCTTTCCGGGCTGTCTTGTGGACATTTCCAGGGCTTCTCATCTGTTTCTGTTTTGGGGAATCGGGGGTGGGCGGAGCAGAAAACAATCATGGATGAGAGACAGGACTAAAGTGGTGACCCAGTGTCCCTTCCCCCAAGTGATGGCATCACAGCAGGGCCCAGTGAGGCCATCTTGCTGCTGACCCCGCGCTCGGGGACCAGCCGTGTTGGGCAATGGGCAACGGCAGCCGGCCCGCTGCCCCCCCCACCTGCTGCTCCAACGTGAGACGAGGGGAGGGGGGTGCTGCGCTGCAGGGTTCCTGCGGGTGAGCCCAGAGCTCAGGGACTCGGTCACTGTGCGTGCGCTCACACCCACTGTGGCGTGAACCCTCGCCTGGCAGGTGAGGCCCCTGGGGACCAGGGGACGGGCTGGGAGGGGACTCACGTCTTCTGACCCTTTGCTCAATGCCAGCCGTGCAGACGCAGTTTGTCTGTCCACCTCCTTGAAGGAGCGCTGGGTCTGGCTGCCGGAGGGTTGGCCCCGACAGGCCTTCTGGTACAGGGGCTCATGCGGGGCAGGGCGGGGGAGACCTTGAGGTGGGGGCCCCAGGGGTGGGGGCCGAGGCTGCTGCCGTCCTCGGAGCACCAGTGTCCTTGCTTTGCAGGCCTTTCATGGGGTTGAGCTGTGGCACTGGGGGGACAGGGTTGGGGACAGGGGTCCAAGCTGGCCAGCGCTTTCTGTCCCCCAGTCCCTGGAATGTGGGGGAGCAGGGAGAAGGTGTCATTGTACCCCAGCTGCTGTCAGAGCAGCTGGTCACTCTGACCAGGGATTGTCTCACTGTTTCCAAGCTACCAGATCGAGGTGGCTTTGTCCATGATTAGCAGTCCTGGCCGCCTGGCTTACCTGGGACCAAACAGGTGAGGCATGAACCGATTTCACAGGGGCCCACGTGGCCCTGGAGACGTGGGTAAGGTCAGAGGCCGAGAGCCTTGCCTGTCTGGGGAAAGGCTGATGATGGGGTAGCAACAGCGGAGCTGCATGGAAAACGCAGGGTCAGAGCCCTAGTACTTGTTCCTTACGACTTAAGCAGCAGGTGCCGGAGGGAGAAACACAGATGAGAAAAAGGAAGGGAGAAAACACACCTGCAACCCATGCTGAACCAGTCCGGCCGGCCCCCCCAGACCTACTGCCCCTCCAGAGCCCGGGGAGGAGCTGGCTGAGGTCTGGCCATTGGCAAAGTGTGTGTGTGTATGTCTACATAGTCTGATACCAACTAACCCGGCGGTAAACACATTGCTGGTACGTTTGTATTCAGTTTCTGGGATATATCGGCTTGAATAATTTATCGCGTTGAAGTGTGCCTGGTGCAGAACCGAGCGAGTCGGCGGCGTTCAGAGCGTGCACGACCCTCCCTCCAGGTCCGAAACGCGCCCGCCCCCCCTGCGCAGCCCTCGCTCAGGTGTGCTTTCAGTCCTGCGTCGTCACTTTGCTGTCAAAGCCCTCTGCTCATGCTTCTCTGTGGACAAAACCAGGGAAACCAGGGCAAATTCGGCCGGGGGTCGAGTCACGGGGTTGCCATCGCCCATTCGGTCACCCTCCGGGCAGCTGGTTTCGGGGTGTCCACCAGGTGCCAGGAACACCCAGTCTGAACCCGGCTCTGCTTCTTATTGGCAGGAGACCTTTCCCATGAACTTAACCTCTAGGCCGTGTCTGAAGGAAGGGGCAGCAACCACCTGCCCTCGGGGCTGTGGACAGCGGGGCTGTGGACAGTGGGCTGTGGACAGCGGGGCTGTGGACAGCGGGGCAGAAACCCGACTGCGTGTGCAGGAGCGGGGCAGTGCCTGGCACACGGCGAGAGGTCAGAGCTCGGGGGGTGTGCGCACCTCCTTCGAACTGATGTTTAATTGTGGGAAAAAACCCAGAGAACAAAGCGTGCCGTTTCAGCCATTTCTGCGCGAACTGTCAGGTGACATCTCGCGCGTCCACACTGTAGGCAGCTGTCACCCCGCCGTCCCAAGAACGCTCCTCTCGCAAAACAGAAACTCTGTCCCCATGAAACACTCACCCCCCCCCAGCCCCTGGCACCCACTGTCTACTTTCTGTCTCCAGGGATGTGACTCCGCAAGGGACCTCACACAGGGTGGACTCACGCAGGGTCTGTCCTTCGGTGGCTGGCTGGGTGGAATTCTATTGCAGAGCTGGCCACAGACCATGTCTCAGTTTGTCCACCACCTCTCGGGGGACACGGGCGTGACTCCCGCCTCTTGAATTTGGGGAACACAGTGCAGCCCACAGCAGAGCCTGAGAAGGTCCGGCCTGGTGCCCGGGGGAGCCGGGCACCACCCTGCTGAGTTTGCAGGAGGACGAGGAGGGCCGAGGGCAACGTGGTTCTCGAAGAGGTGCAGCACCTGGCCAGGGCCCAGCGTCGTCCTCGGGCACTTTCCTGGGAGCCCGGCTCCCTGGGCAGGGGACACACAGAGGACCTGTCTTCTTCCAGGTCCGGGGGCTGGGCCCTTCTCCAGGGAGCGCCTCTTCCCGACACTCTCAGGACCCGAATCCAGCGTGTGTGGAACCGGCGTAAAGTCGGCTCTAAGGGGAATGAAACTCGGCATGACGCTGGCCCCGGCGTGACTGTTACGTAACAGGGCTGACTGCCCTAGAGCGAGTGAGAAAATCAGAGTCGGGGGTGTGTGTGTGTGTGTTGACAATGGTGACTTTCAGTGCGGGGGGCGGTTCGCATTTTAAAAAATATCTTGCTGAAGGCAGGTCATTTTTTGAGAAGTTCTTTTGTATTTTCCGTTGGAGCCCATGCGCCGTAATTTGGAGCTGAGGGATCCGGCTGTGTCCGCCGTCTGCGGAAGGAGCTGGTTTAAACACAAAAGAAGTCTCTGAGTCCCCTCGTTTCAGCCTCCGCTGCCTCCCAGCCCCTCACGCGCCCCCCAAGCTGTAATGGGAAAGGGGGAAGACGGAGATGGCTGCCCCACCTGGCAATGAGGCGGGCTCGCTTATTAGGCAACGGCTCATTAACCGAGGATTATTTACAAATAGCTGCACTACCCCACTGCCCGGCCCCAACAGACAGACAGACCGACAGACATGCCCTGCAACCCCCAACAGTCTGATAAAGGGATGTTGCCCGGCCCACCCAGACCTGCCCGCGGTCCTCACACACCCTCCACCGCCCTTGGCCAGGGTGTGGGAGGGCAGGTCACGCCCGGGGCAGCCTCACAGCCCACGGTTTCCCTGTGGGGTCTTGTGCAATGGAGAGGCCAGGGGCGGGGGCAGGGCAGGAAACCCAGTGTGCAGTGGCAGGAATGACTGAAAATGTGGGGATAAACGATGAACACAAAAGATAAGCCAACAGCTCCTGACCTCCGCCCCGCACCACCCCTCTCACGGAGGCCCCGCAGTTTTGAGCCTGGAGTTCGGCAAAGCTCATCGCAGGGCGCCCACGGGCAGCACCCCCTCCCCTGAGCTGGGCGTCACTTGTAGGAAAGGAACTGGCTCCCACCCGTAATGCACAGAGAAGCCGGGGCAGCAGGGCTCCCTCCCACTCCGTATCTCTCCCACCTTGCCAGGCCGCGCATTAGTTTTCCCCTCCTGCCCTCCCCACGAGACGAATCTTGATTTAAGAAATCAGACCTGGCAGCTGTAGCTGGTCCTTAACATGCTCCAGTTGCCAGGATCTGGAAAATCTGCGGGCGGGCTGAACGGCCCGAGTGCCTTTGCAGCGTGGTGGCTTTGGCGAGCCCACGGGGCAGAACTCAGCCGCACACTGCTCACCCTGCGCCACCGGTGCGGGAAAACCGCAGCCTTGAGAAGATTCCCGCGCTGGGCACGTCCGCGGTGGCCCCTCTGGCCCACCTGAGCCCCTGGCGAGGACCACGTGCTGCCAGGAAGCAAGGCTCAGGCACAGCGCTGTCCCGTGGGACGTGGGGCTGAGCTGGGCGCAGGTCACTTCTGTGACAGACCTGGGTGTCACCACCTCCAGGGGCGACTCTGCCTCTGGATGAACAAACCTGGAGGACGTCACTCTGACAGAGGGCCGGTGCGGAGATGGACGGAAACCAGTGACAAGTGATCACGTTTCAGATGGGAGGGAGGCAGATTAGCAGTGACTCCAGCCTTCCTAAGCCCTGGCTGCTGGTCCCAGGTGACAAGGGAGTGCACGGTGCTTCGGGGAGGAGCGGAGGCCGGGTCACCAGCCCTCAACCCAGGAGCCTGGAGGTGCCCACAGCCGCTGTCCACGGTGCTGATCGCCTGTCCTCCACACCTGGTGTCTCTCCCGCTTCTCTGAGAAGTGAGGGCGTCTCCTGGAGTGGGGCACAGCTATTTGATGGCAGGGTCTGGTGACAGGTGTGTCTGATCTAATCTGCTAAACTGCCCTCCAGCCCACGATTCTGCCCAGGGGCCCCCAGCGTGGGGAAAGTGTTACGAACAAGCGGTGACTTGTGCACGAGTCCAGGACAAGTTCAGTTGGCCTTGCTGTCCTGACTAAACGAGCCAGTCACGCGGCCACGGCGGACAGCCCGGCGGCCTGCACCGTGTCTGTCCACCTGTCCTGGTGGCCCTGTGGGTGACTGCGTGTGAGTCTAGGACGTTGCTTCCCGAGGGCGGGCTGGCCCCGTGCCAGCGGAGGGCCCTCCGTCCGCCAGCCCGGCTACCGCGCCTCCTCCTGGAACAGCCCTGGGCTGAAACCCTCCGGCCAGGGTGCCCTCCGGTCTCCCTCGCTGTGTGTCTCCTGCGTCTGGCCCCCGCCGCCGCTACTGGTTGTCCTCCGGCTTCTCTGCCATCCCCCGAAGCAGCAGACGAACGAGCGAAAGGGCGACTTGGGGGGAGCCGCAGACAAGAACCTGGGACAGGTCCTGCTGATCCCCGTGTGACTTCGGGCCTGTCCCTGCCTCCCCGGGTCCTCGGTTTCCTCGCCTGTTCAGCGGGGGAGATGAGACCTGCCCTACCAACCTCAGGGGGCTGTCGGAGGATCAGACGAGGCAATACCTGTAAGCGGCTTTGAAACCCTGCGGAATTTAATATAAACGTAAGGCATTAATCGTAGCTGCATTGTAAAAAGACGAGGCTTCTGAGACGTCCGCCTCTCCTGTCCCGGCCAAGCCAGCGCTTCCAGGGCCTCTTTACAGGAGGAAGAGGGCAGACCTAAAGCCCCGTGAAAGCCAAAGCGAGGCCCTCGGGGAAGAGCCGTCCTTCATACTCACTCCCAGAAGAAGGCCTGCATTCCAGCTGAAGTCTGTTTGCTTCTGACCTTCCTGATGTAAAGGGGGCGGGTGGTCCCCCGCCTGGTGCCGCTTCGCGTGGGCAGAGTCGGAACACAACAGGCAGGGGCCTCTGGTGGTGGCCTTGAGCGGAGGACAGAAAGGGAAGGATCTGTTGCGAGCGCCCGGCACACTGCTGTTCCCTCGTTATGCAGCGGGTGCTCCCAGCGTCACCCTCTGCCGCACCAACGGCTTCGGGGGCAGTGCACGGCTGTGTGTGTGTGTGTGTGCACGGAGCTGAGCATGCAGATGTGAATGTTACCACTCCAGACGACCACCTGAATTCCTTCCTTCAACCAGTGTTCATTAGCACCGTCTACGTGCCAGCGGTGTTGGTGTAACTCAGGCTGTGCTGGAGGTGACCGTTTCCGCGTCGTTGGGTTGGTGTGGGTGCAGTGGGGCACGGACCATCCAGCTCTGGCCTAGCGAGAGAGTGTGGGCCGTCTCGCCACGCCCCTGTAAGCCCCTCATCTCCCCTCTGTCCCCGCTCACCGCCCCCCAACGTGCATGCGCCTGGCCTCTGCTCAGTCTGGTGTTTGTGGCACCTGTGGCTTCCTCTGGCTGTGAGACAGGCACCCCGGGACCTTGGTGTGATCATTGGGAGAGTCTAACAGCTCAGAGCAACCCTGGAACACCAGTGGCCAGTGAGAGCCTCCAACCAATGGTGGGGGATGGGCTCTGGGTCTCCAGGTGGCACCAGCTGTGGCCCGAGTGCATCCCCAGCCCGCCAAGAGACTTGTACCTTGCCAAAGTCAAGGTTTCGCTCCGTGGCCGTGTCCGCGTCAGACTGGCTAAGTCGCATACTGCCCAGGCTTCCGGAGCCAGCCCGCCGTGACAGTCCCCTTCTTCCTCCTGACCAAGGAGGGGCTACCGGGAGCCCCCAGACAGGCGCTGGGGAGTGACATAAATGTGAGCAGAAAGGGCTGAGGTCCCACTGTGCTCCGTGAGGACAGGGACGTCCCTGACAGCAGAGATCCAGGCAGGGAGGCTTCAGAGGACGCCCTGTGTGTGTGGCTGCCTCCGGGCAGTGGGCCGTCCTGGCGCCGAGGGCCTGCCACGGAGGCAGCAGGGGGTCTTCGGTTCGAGGTTGGGCAGATGGCACAGGGCGCCAGGTCTGCCCTGAGCCCCTTCCTCCTGCACAGAGGGAGCCTGTCCCCCACCCCGAGAGTGATGGCTTGGCCTGTCGGCAAACCCCGCACTGGAAGCGGGGGCTGCAGGTGCCTCCTGCGTTTACTCGAGAGCCCCCCCCACCCCGGGCCAGCCCACTTCCCGCAGCCCCACAGCGACTTTCTGGTCTCCCACGCTCCCGCTCAGCCCGCAGAGCCACCCAGAACCCAGGCCGTGGCCCTGCAGGGAGAGCCGTGGCTCTTCCCACTCACCCAGGGCACTGGCAGGACAGAAAACAGCCCTGCAGAGGGAACTCGGTGACCGCACGCTCGAATGCCCGGCCACCAGGGACACGTTCATGCCGCTCGTTGTAAAACACGTGTTTCTTCTCCACTCACTCGGACTCGGCTCGGGCCAGAGAAACGGCCCTCCCCTGAACGGCAGGCTGGCCGCTGGACCGCGTCCTTCCCTCCCGCAGGCCTCAACACCGCATCTTTAATTCGCTTTTCTTCTCCGGACCTCCCCCAGGGAGGGGCGGGAAGCCTGAGGAGGGGGTAGGCAAGTGAATCCGTCCGGAAAGCCACACAGGCGGAGCCGACCCGCCCTGGCGGAGATCCCTCCCCGAGCACAGGGGCTGTTTCGGGGGGAAGATGGCCAGCAGCGTTGGGGGCAGAGTGACCAGCTCTGAGGCCCTGGGAGGGTTGATTTTGCAGGCACGGGACAGCCTTTCCCCCACCAGGCACCAGGAAGAGAAGAAGTCTCCAGAAGATGCACCGAATCTATGCTTGTCCATCTGCCTTGTCCAAACCCATAGCTTCCCCAGTTGGGGCAAACCTCAATCCTGAACATCACTGACCTCCCTGGGCCCCGCCTCCGAAGGCCCTCTGCCGGGGTCACTTGCGTCAACCCCAGACTCCACCGCTAACTGCCGGGCCCGGAATGCCCGCCGTGACTGTATCAGGAATGGGCCCGGTGATGACCGGCGTGTATGGAACTGCTTCCTATGTGCCAGGCCGGAGGCTGAGACTTGCCCCTGGGCCACGGGCTGGCATCCGCTCAAGAGTCCTAGGAAACTGGCTCAGTGTGAGAATCACAAACGTCTGTTTTCCAGGAAACCGAGGCTCGCCCCCGCCTGGCCTCCAGTGCCTCCGAAGGCCCTGGCCCCCCTGGGTGCTTGCCCCTCCTACTCATGCTGCCCGAAAACCTGCAGGGCCTCACCTGCTGGAGGCACCTGTGACTGGCGCCTGCTCTCCGGCTTCCTCTTACAGGCCAGGTTGCACTGTCCCTGGCCACCCACCCCGCCCAGTGTTATTGGTTATTTTCAGTGATCGATGTTATTGATGCGGTGTTCACAGGAGTGGGCCACGAGAGAGCTGTTCTTCCCACTCATTACGCTTCGAGTTGAACTATCCCCTTTTTATATAAATCCCGACACATAAAGATAAAATACACCCTTTCTGGGGGAAGCTCTGAACCAGAGGCTGAGAGCTGGGAGCAGCTTCACAGATGATTTCAGAGTGGGGTCCGAGGGCCTGTCCTCTGAGCCCAGAAGCCGGGTCTGGGGGTCAAAATTGTACCTGGGGATGAACGGTCCCTCCCCTCGACTGTCACCCACACTGTGAGGAAGGAAACCGTGGGCTCCACAGAGAGGGTGTGTTTGGGGTCCTCGCCTCCGGGTGGCGGGGGCTCGGCTGCCTGGCTTCTGCAGGTCAGGGAGTCTGCTGAGTCTCACGCCCGGCGGTCAGCAAAACGCCCTGGCACCTCCGCTAACCTCTGGGGAGAGGTGGGATCGGGACTTCAGGAAGGGGTACTCACTGTGCCCCTGTGCACCCCTTCCTTCAGCTTCAGAGCCCCGAGGGGGGCGGTCGGAGCCTCCAGTGACCAGAAGCCTCCCCTCCCCCTCCCCTCCACGGAAAGTGCCAACGTGGGCTGGAGACCCCGACGTGGCAGAGGCCGCACCAGGCCTCCAGAGAAGCGCGGGCCCTTCCTCGGCCTCCAGTGAAGGTTTCTTTTGGGGGTGTGAGGGGGCAGAGGGACGGGGATTGGGGGTTCTGATGGCATCATTTCCCAGGTGTGCAGGTAACAGGAAGGGGCTCGCGACTGGTTCTCCAGCTGTTTTCCAGGGTGGACACCCTCCCGGCACCCACCCCGTCCCAGGCCCCACCGCGCCTTGCTCCCCACGGCCGTGATCCAGCTGCAGCGAACGGCACCAGCCAGTTGCTCTATCTGTGCGTTTCACAAGGCGTGGCTCCTGTCTTCTGTCCTCCTACTGCCCGGTGAACCCCGACATCTGGGAAGCTGCTGGGTCACATGTACCGGGTTGGGGTCAGTGTGTGCAGAGGACCTGAAACCAGGAGGAGAATAAGGCCATCTGGTTGGGTGTAGCCCTGGACTGGGGAGACTGGGGAGGTGAGGACGGGCCAGGAAACAGGACTGGGACCGGCCATCAGACACGGTGCGGAGGGTGGGGCTTCCGGGATACGGAGGGGCCAGTAATGCGAGAGGCGCCACGGATGAGGGCTGAGGCCGGGGAGTCTCGGGACAGCAGTCAAAGCAGAGTGGGGGGCCAGAAGCCAGGCTGCAGGCAGGTGGGTGGGGGAAGCAGTGGTTGTGGGTGCGGGACCGTCCTTTCGAGGAGCTGGGCCTGGGGCCGGGGACAGGGTGGGACCACCGGAGCCACGGAGGACTCGCTTCGGTCGACAGATGGGCACGGCGCTGCTCCTCTCCGCTTTGAGGGTGTTCATTTACTTGCCTGTGCTCTCAGGAGGCCTGCGGCGCCGGGAGACCTTTTCCAATTCCCTTTCTATCAGTTCTGCTTGTTCGCTGATTCCCAACTCCTGTCGGGCACCCCTCTAGGGGCTGAGGGTTCGGAGAACAAGACACAGAGGGCGGCTCTGGGGGCTCCCAGGCACCGAGAGGGGCCAGGGGTAGAGCTAGGTCCTGTGCTGGTGGGAGCTGGGCGGGGGCAGAGAGGGTGGGGAGTGAGGGGAGGTGGAATAAGGCGGGGAGTGGATGGTGCGGGGAGGACCCCGCATGCTGGAGCAGGATGGGCGAGGGGGGAGGATGGGACAGAGCAGGGGACGGGCTGAGGACCTCGCCTTTGTTCTGAGTGAGTAAAACAGGCCTCTGGGGCCCGGTCACAGCAAGGCCGTGGTGTGACCCAGTGGAGCAACCCAGCTCTCGGGGAAAGCGATCGGGCTGGCAGCCCTGTTTCAAAGAGATGGGGAGTCACGGGCCAGAGCAGGAGCGCTGGGCCAGGTGGAAGGTCTTGCTTGGCCCATGGTGGTCACCGTGGAAGTGGGGGTGCGTGGACATCACGGTCTGTTTCAGGGGTGGACCCCCAAGTATTTGCCGGTGGATCGGGCAGGTGGTGGGAGAGGAGGCCATGGGTCTGAGCAAGTGGAAGTAGCTCGAGGAGGGTATCGGAAGCAGCAGGTCAGGAGAGGCCGGCTGCCAGGGATTTATCTGGTTTGAACGCGTTGGGTCCGAGATACCTGAAGGCAGGGAAGCTGGCCAACAGGTGGAAACACCTGCCTGGGGTCCAGGGACAGGCGCTCCCCACGCTGTACCCGGCGCCAGGGGCAGGGCTGAGGGAGGTCCGCAGCGTCCCGCTTCCCCTGGGTGTGTCCTGGTGAACGCCCACCCAGGAAAATGTCGGCGCTGGCAGGCGGATCCGGTGTCTCCGCCTCTTGGAGCCCAGCAGATTGCCGAGTGGTGTCAGCAAGTTGGGGCGCACCGGAGTTGCTGATGCCTGCAAGCGGGGGCGGGGCGGGAAGGAGCCGAGGAAGGCAGAAAAACAAAACTGCCGATTGCCCCCCATTCCCCGCCAGATGGAGACAAGAGAATGTCACCGGGCTGGAAAAATCCAAGACCTCTGCCCCAGACCCCCGCCGCCCACCCTCCCCCTCTGTGTCTTGGTCTGATTTCTACAGTGCATTTCCTCTTTTAATTCAAATTGTTTAAAAAAGACACTGAAATGAAATTCACACGATGCAAAGTTAGCCATTTTACAGTGGCGTTCCCAGCCTAGTCCCCCAACAGGAAACCCCGTGCCCATCAGGCAGCCCTCAGCCCCCTCAAGCCCCAGTCGGTGTTCTGTCCCTGTCGACTGAACTACCGTGCAATTTCACCCGCCGTGTGGTCTGGCCTCTTCCACCACCACGCGTCCAGGGTCCCCGCGGGCAGCAGCGGGTGCCGAGTGAGGTCCAGCTGCAGGGACGGGCTGAGTTTTGTTGATCTGCTCCGCCACGGGCAGACGTGGCGCTGTGTCCGCCTGCCGTGAGCACGTGAGCGGGGACCCCCTGGACACAGGTGCCATGAAACATGGAGGCTTCTCCTGCCCCCCAGTGACCCCACCACAGAAGCGTGTGGCTCCGAGGAACAGAGGCAGCCGGTGGTCTGCACGCCCTGCGCCCCCAGCAGGGGGGCTTCTCAGAGCGGATGGGAGGGCGCGGTGGGGCCTGCCCCCAGCAAGGGCCTTCCCCCCTCTTTCCTGCTCCCCGCCCACCCCCACTGCACCGGCACAGAGCACACCTGAGAGCCGCTGCTTCTCACTGTGGGAAGGGACCCAGGTGACCTGGCCTGGCCCAGCTCCCTGCTGTTCCCTGGGCTTCCCGTGGGTGGAGCTGACCCTGCCCAGGGTCCCCGTTGCGGGGGTTCCACCCTGTGGGTTTTGCCAAGCACGGCACAGAGCCCCCGGAGAGCAGAGAGCGAGACCACTGAGCTGGGGTACAAAGGGGCCCTGCACCCCTGCTGGCCCACCCCTCCCCCACTTGGAGCAAACCTAAGCTTGAGGAAAACCAAGTCGATTGAAACCGAATTTCCTTCCTTCCCAGCACAGATGCTGCACACCCTGGGGTCTCCTGTGGGGGGGGATGCTGTTTGTGGGGGCAGGGCTTGGTGCCTCTGGGTACGAGATCAGCTGGGCCACTCCGCCCGAGGCCTTACTTAGCTCTGTCTCCCGGTGCCTGTGGAGGGACCAGGACCCAGGGTGTCCTTGGGGCGCCGCGCCCCCTCTGCTGGGCACCGAGGCCCCAGGCGGGCTGGTCAGCGGGGTGGGCTCCCACTCCAGCGCCTGTTCTCACACGCGGGCAGCCTGGATCCGGTGGCTTTATGTCCCCACCCTTTTCTGTTCTCAGCACCGGGAGAGGGACCAGAAAGCCACCCAGTCACCCAGCAGGAGGGACTAGAAAAGGTGCGAGGCTGTGGCTCTGGGGCACCTGCCGAGGCAGGAAACGGCAGCCCGGGAAGCTCCGTCACCTGTCGGGGGCACCGGCCTGGGACACGCCCACACCACACAGCTACCACGGGTCAGGGCAGGGTCCCCCTGCTCACGGCTTGTTCCACGCAGCAGCTTGGGTGCCTCTGGGAACAAGCTTTGGAAGGAGGCGGGGGCAGGGTGCTGCCTCCGGGGCAGAGGCCTGGGCAGCAGGTGCGGGCCGGCCCTCCCCTCCGTGCTGGGTCGCCCAGGCGGGTCCAGGCAGCCAGTGATGTTTGGCCGGAGCCCCCGGCTCAGCACCCACACCAGCACCCACACACTCGGACAGTGGGGGACCCTCCGGCCTCCACACCTCTCTGCTCCGCTCCACTCTGGTCCAGGTGAGTCCAGCTTTCAGCTGAATGGACGAGGAATGCGCCAGGCCAGCAGACCAGCCTGGTCCCAGGCCACTGGTCCCGGCCACTCAGCCATTTTTCATTCCGAGGGAAATTGAGCTCCGAGAGCAGAAAAGAGCCGTTCTCTGAGAGGAAACGCCTCCTCCAATCTCCTTGGGGGGGAACATTGCCACTTGGAAGCTGTCCCGACTTCATTCAGCCGGCACAGCTCGGCCCCCACCCACCCCACACTCCCCATCTGGGTTGCCTTCCCCTCCGTGTGCTTGTGGGGAAGACCCCCCACCTCCCGTGTCCCGGACGTCCCCCTCCAGACTGCGGGTTCGTCGTGGGCTGCGGGGGTGTTGGGTCAGCACTATCTTAAGAAACAAATGAAGCAGCAGCTCGACCTGGGCCCCATGCCGTTCTCCCGACGCCCCGCCCCGCCCCTGTTCTCCTTCCGGATGTATTTGTCTCAGCAAAGTCCACGGACCAGCTCATCGGCGATCGAATTAATGGGTCGTGCCTGCGTCGACACGACTGTTTCAGCCCAGTGGCTGTTTATTTCCCAGGCGATGGCTCCCCTCATCGGGGCCTGGCGCGCCACGCTGCCAGCCCCGGGGGGCGAGAGGCGGTGGGCTGGACCAGGCGGGCGGAAGCTTGCACACGCGTTTACTCGGAGAAGACCGCTGGAGGCCACGTACTGACTTTAACGTCCTTTGGCTGTTAAAAGCCCTTGAGGAGGGCGGTTAACCCACAACCACTCGGTGTGAACCCTGCCCAGCACAATCCCCCAGCGTGCTGGTCGCTGGGCAGGGCCACAGCAGACACAGGAGGGCTGTCCCAGCACCGGCCGCACAGCCCCGGGGCCCCTCTGGGCCCAGGCCCTGCTGACACCCGTCCCCGCCCCCCACGCGGAACCCTGCCAGGCTGTGGTCACGCGCACACGGGGAGGCCCAGGTCAGGTGACTGGGAGTCAGTCCCCAAGGCCACCCTGCTGGTCTGCACCTGGGCCTGGGACCTGGGGCAGCAAACACTAGCTGGACAGGAGAGCGGCTGGTCAGAGGTGGCTGGTGGTGACGCCCCGGAGGTGTCCGGAGGGTGACCCGCTCATTCATTCGCTCTGCCCCGAGTGTCTCCAAACCCCCACCACGCCGGGTTCTGTGTCCCTGCTGTGGGACAGACGCCGGCTCCACCCCCGAGCAGCATAATCGGGGTCCCAGGACCCAGGGGTCGGAGGAGGAAGTAGATGGGCCAAGCGCTCTGCAGCTCTCTCCGTGAATATTGTGCCCGGTCTCATGTCCCCAGTGCCCGACCTGGAGGAGCTGAGACACGTGTCCTGCTAACTGGATTCTGTGTCTTTTTCCTGCTCAGTCCCCAGATCTGGGGCCCCCTCCCACACCCACCCGCCCCCCAGCAGCTGCCCCATGCCACCCTTCATCTCCCCCCTTCATCTCCCCCCTTGCGCAGTGTGGGCTACATCTTGGTAGAGCAGGACTCTTGCCCCAGCTCTGCCCCTTGAGCCTCGGTTTCCTAATCTGTGCAATGGCTGTATCAGTAGCTCAGAGCATTGGGGGCACCGTCCGTGAGAAATGCGCGGGAGGTCGTGTGAGGGCAGGTACCGCCATCGTGAAAACACTCCCTCAGAGCCAGGGGTTCAAGGTGCCACCTCTCCTCGACATGACAGTGCCTGGAGGGGGCCCGGGGGCTGGCCCTGCACCGACCGGCCCTGTGACCTGGGTTGGCCCTGCCCTCTCCAGGCTTCTGCCTCCTCATCCGTCCCGGAGGGGCTGGGCCCGGGGATGGCTTCCCCCTACCCCCGTTCCAGCCAAGCAGCCCTGGGCCACCTGCCCCAGGGCCGGAGTGGTGGCCGTCCAGGCAGGGACGGGGCTTTGTTGAGCAGTGTGTTCGGCCCGAGGGCTATCGTTGGCAGAGCCCGAGCTGAGGTTCAGGCCGGGCGGTGCAGGGGCAACACCCACCGCACACAGGAAGAGGCCCCCGCTGACTTCCCAGGCGGACCCTGGGGACCACGGGGCTCCCGCAGCCTGGAGCAGCGGGAGGCGGGGGCAGGAAGGTGTGACCTCACCCTGTGGAGACAAGCAGTATGTGGCAGGCACTGGGGCCACCTCGTAGGGTGATGCCGATGGCTCTGCGCTGGGGCCTTGTCCCCACACTTGGGCACCAAAAACTGGGCCCTTGGCTCTTCTGAGGAGGGGGATGGAGACCCTCTTTCCTCCAAGGCAGCCTGGGAGCAGGGACCAGGGACAGCTGTCAGGGGATTGGAGGGTAGGGATGGGGGTGCCCCGGTGCCCCCCACTTCCCAGGGCTGGTGAGGAAAGCCGGGGCCAGCATGGCTGGAACCCCCCAGCTCAGCAGTCCTGCTGACACCCAACTGTCCCTCTCCAGGCCACCACAGTGCTGGACCCTAATCTGGGGCACACCTGTGCTGAGTCACCAGCCCTGGAAGAGGTGTGTCCACAGGAACGCTTTGTGGCTGGGAGACCGGGGTCAGCTCCGCACTGGCCGGGGAGGGGGCCTCTCTCTGCCCTGGGAAGCGTGGGACCCCGCAGCCTCCCTCCGTCGGTCTCTGGACCTGTCACCTGAACTGTCATTGCTCTGAAGCCAGTTCCCAGGGCCGGGGCTCTGCAGCCAGCCTCAGTCCTCTTGTGGCCACGGCCCGTGCCCTGGCCACCGCAGCCGGCCCTCGCGCTGCTCCATCCCCCTGCCCTGCCCGGCCCTGCCCAGTGAGCCTGGCTTCCTGCAGGTCCTCCCGCGATGCCATGGGCTGCGCCTCTCCCAGGGCCCGGGAGCCCAGCGAGCAGGAATGTTCTTACCCTGCGGGGTTCTAGGCAGGTGCTCCGAACACGGACGTCTCCTGGCCCTGCCCATCCCATGACCAATGAAAAAGGCCACAAGTGCAGTGGCCCTCGGCCTCTGCTGGTGGCTTTGCCGGCCAGTTGTGGAGAGCTCGGCCCGAGCCACAGCAGACAGGCTCAGAGACCATTCTGGACCTGATGTCACAGGCCAGGGAGCCCCTGCCCACCCAGCCAGCCAGCACTTCGTGCCCAGCCCCCGTGGGTCAGGGGTGCCTTGCCAGGGACAGCGGCCATCTGTCGCCAGTCTGTTGCTCGGCCCCTAGCCCCCAGGGGAGTCCCTCCTACCTCCTGGAGGCAGAGCCCCAGAAACCGGGCGTTCCTCTGTGCCCCTGCCCTGGGGGCTCCTGGTTCGGGGTGGGCCTGTGCAGGTAGCGAGGGCCACCGAGTGGGTCATCCCAGTGGCTAGAGTCGTCCAGGCTGGGGGTGTGGCCTGGTGCCCAGCGGGGCCGACTGAGGAGGAGGAGGAAGAGATGTGGTCCAGGGCGTCGCCAGCGGTCCCAGTCACAGAAGGGCAGGCTGGTTCCCGGTCCTCGCGGAGGTGGAGGAGGCGGAGGCAGAGGCTGCGGGGGTGAGCTTGGGGGGCCACGACACTCCTGCCCCTGCAGGAACAGGGACGGGGAAGACAAGCGGCCAGCTCCCATCTGGATAAAAGGCCAGAGGTCTATCTTGGAGAAAGGGTTAAACTTGACCTTTGTAGTCCAGAGGGCAGAGGTCAGTCCAATGGGGAAACCATCAGGGGGCCCTTTTCAGTGTTTTGGGGGAAGGACTTCCTGACAGGGGAGGTTTCTGGGACCAGATGTCGGGGGAGGTACTGGGGACACTGGGGTCACCCAGCGGCCAGGTGGGGGCCCATGCACCCCCTGCCCCAGAAGCAGAGATTCCGAGTGTTCATCTGTTTGTAAGTCACACGCGGCCAGAACATGCGTTTCCCGGCTTTCCAAGAGCAGGAAGAATGGGTGACGGAGCAGCAGAGAAGGGAGGATAGAAGCCGCCTGGAGCAAAGGGGTCAATGACGGACCTGTAACCGGGCGGGGAAAAGTGGGGAGAGCATTAGGACCCTGTGTGGGTGGACCCCAGACCCGCCAGGACCCACAGCTGCTCTCGGGTGCCCCAGCGTCTCCTCCGCCTCACCTGCCAGGTGCCCCTGGGCTTGCCCACCTGGCCTTTCCCAGGCTTCTCCAGGGCCCAAGGTCCCAAGCAGCAAGACCATGAGGCAAGGCCTTGTCTTCCCCCAAAAGGAGTCACAGAGGGACAGGTGACTTGGGGCACAGGTTTCAGAACCCAGAGACTGTGGAGGTGACCATTCCTACCCCATTAGCTTAGACACACAGCAATGGGGCCGGAAGGCTTAAGTGACTTGCCAGTGTGGCTCTCTGGACACGGAGCTGGGACAGAGCCATCCGGCTGGGACACCATGGATGCCGAATGCTGTCCCTTAAGGAAACGACCAGAAGATTCAGTTCCACCAAACCACGAAGTCCCTGAGCTGAGGCCAACTTTGCAGGCCACCACCAGAAACCGAGGACAGCAAAACAAGACGCTGGCCAGATGCTCAAGACACGTCCCTTAAAGGGCCGAGGTGTCCTCGAGAGAGAGGAGGGCAGCCCGAGTGTCGGCTGGTTGCTCCTGCCCCCAGGGCTGTCCCGGGCACTTCCTGCAGCCGCACGAAAGTCAGCGCTGCAGGGGCAGGTAGTCCTCACAGACAGTGGCCCCGCTGGAGACGCCTCTCCGGGGACTCTGCTCCGGGGACTCTGCTCTGGAGCTCCCTGACGGACACAGTACCTGTGTGACAGCAACTTCAAGCTCCAGCTGGCTCAGCAATCTGGACGCTGAGCCCTGTGGGCGCCCCCACCTCCGGCCAGTCCTGGAGTCACCTGTCCGGAGTCAGCTGGAGGCTTGGGTGCACGTGACTTCCCTGGGGTCGGCAGGCTGTCGGGGCCGCCCGAGGCCCCTGGGGAAGCGGTTTATAGGTTTACCTGTGAGGTCCCAGCCCAGGCAGTCCCCAGAGTGGGAGCGGATCCACCTGGTGGAGGTAGGGGGTAGAAAACAGAGGGGGTCTTGACAGGGATTCGGAACGTGAGCCCTTTGGGGAATTGGAAAGTGGCTAGCATCGGCCTGGGGCACCCTGGGAATGACACAGCCGTATGCCAGGAGGCAGTGAGGTCACCCTGCTCTCGTGTCTAAAAGGAAACCGGGCTCTGGAACTCACTAGCGCACTCTGGAAAGTTCCTAGAATGGCAGGCATCCCGGCAACCCGGCGGACATCATTTACCCGAGCTTTCAAAACGCTTTTGATGAGTCGCTCCTGAGACGCCTTGGGGAGGGGACCGGGGAGAGCGGACAGTGCAGCTGCAGCTGAAGCCCTCGTTAAGCGAGAGGCTCCGAGGCCTGGGGCCAGCGGCTCCCCAGAACTGAGGCCAGTGAACAGTTGTCTCCCCAGGGCTGGCTGTGGGGAGGAAGCCGCCACTCAATTCAAAAGCTTCACATCCAGCCAGGGATCCGGTTCTGCTGGGAGCCTTCCTACGGGCGAAGGGCCGTTGCTCGGTCCAGGAGAACTGGGTGGCCGTCTGCTTTGTGGGGTCACTGCCGTTGTTACTTATTGCCACGGATCTGCCACGTCCTGGACGAGGGTCCCCCAGGGCAGTGGTGACAGCCAGCCCCGCTTGTCCTGAGAGCTTGCCCGCTCCAGAGGTGTGCGTGTAACTTACCAGCTGGAGAGCCGTCCCCGGGGCCTGGGTTTGCGGAGGGCTGCGGAGCAGGGCCCAGAGGCGGGGCGGGGCGGGCTGGGGAAGACCCACGGAGAAGCGGCCTTTGCAGGATTAGCTTCGGCTCAGAGCGTGTGTGTTTCCTGTGGCTGCTATAGCAGATCGTCACCAGCTGGGTGGCTTACAACGGGGACTTCCCCTCTCGCAGTTCTGGAGACCAGGAGTCCGAAAGCAACGTGCGCGCTGGGCCGCTGCCCCCACCACCACCCCGTCCTCCCTGTTGTAGCGGAGGCTCCTTCCCCGCTCCTTCCAGCCTCCAGCGGCCCAGGTGCCCTGCCCTTTGCGGCCGCATCGCCCCATCTCTGCCTGTCTCCACGTGGTGCACAGGGGGGTGCACCCCCCGCGCCTAGATCTCCTTGGACACATTTTGTGGGGACCGCCACCCCCCCCCACAGAGTACTGGAGCGTACGTTCATCTTACAAAACTGGTTCCACCGTGTGTGGGGCACCAATCTAGGCGCTGGAGGTGTGGGCGACAATCGGACTGTCTGCATCTCCTGGGAGTTTTCGTTCCGGGCGGGGGAGGGCAGCGTTTGGCGTCCTCGATCTGTCCCCCAGGTGGACCCGACTTGAGCAGCCTGGAAGGAAGGCAGCGGGAGCTCACAGGGACTCAGAGTGGCTCTGCCCCCGGCCTCCCCCCCGGCAGCTACAGGCAGGGCTGCGCAGAGCCTGCGGGTCCTCCCGGGCGCAGGGCCCTGCTAGGAACCCAGAGAACTCGGCCTGAGTCGACGACAAGTCCGTATGCCTTTCCAGGGCTCCAAGCAAATAACATAAATTTAAAGAGCCACAGAATTTACAAAGTGCCTATAAAATCCTCACATTCGCTTGGATTGCTCCTTAAAGGCGCTGGCCCCCTTCCAAAATGCTGAGCTGGGAGAGAGATGCAGGAAAGAAACTGCAAAACAGCCCGCCTCTGCTGCGGTCCTCACGCCGGCCCGAACGTTTCCAGGCCTGCGGGGCACAGTGCGGGGAAGGCCCATCAGGGGATGGCCCTTGAGACTCTGGAGTGCTTCCTTCGCCCGGGATATGTCGCCCTACCCGAGCTCAGCCAAGGGCACGCTCTCGGGGTGTGGCTGCTGATGCCCCACCTGCACCAGCCTCACCTGCAGGGCCCCCCTGTCCCACTGGGCTGCTCCCCCAGCTTCAGCAGCCAGGACCCCTGAGATGAAGGGATGAGAAAGGGGCCAGAGTGGGTGCTTTGTGGCCAAGGTCTCGCTGTCCTGAGACCTTGCCCAAGGGCGGCTTTGCGCTCGGGCCTCGGTCAGCTTCTCAGAGTGACCTCCGCCCCGGGTGCTGGCGGGGACAGGAGGGCGAGGGTTCACCTGCTTGCTCAGGTCTCCAGCCTCTGACACTCACAGCTCAGCCAAAGGGCTGAGGTCGGGGTAATCCATCTGGCTCTTGTCACCGCCTCCAGCAGCCACCAGCTCAGCTGGCAGCCTTCCTCCCGCTAATGAACTCTTCGGAGCTGGCAGCCGTCGGCCGGAGCTCTTGCGGACTGGCCCCGAGGCTGCCCAGCTTGGAGGGTTTGCTCCCTCCCAAAGCCTGTGGCCATGTGGGCCACCTGCCCCAAGGAGCCTTGGCCCCAGCTTGGGACAGCCCTCTCCCCGGCCACGTGCCCCCCTGTTTCCCAGGCCGTCTGTGGCGCAAGGAAGTGGCCCGGCCCCCTGGTTTCGGGGTCTCTCTCTGTCGGGTCCCTGGCACCTGGGCCCCGGGGGCTCCCGGGAATCATTTGGTAAATTGATGTTCACGAGAGCGGCTATGATGTCCCAGGTGAGGCTCAGGTGTCCCTCCTGTGTATACGGGGACAGGGTCTGGCTGGGCCAGAGAGCCGGATGTATTGGATGGTCTGGGTCACGGCCACTTGAGGTCTCACCACAGGCTGGCCATTCTGGGGAGACAGCTGCACTTGTGGGGGATGAGGGGGTGGGGTAACACCTACCCCGGGGCCCTGCCCACCCCTGCTGTAGCGCTAGGAAGGGTCTGGACCAGCCCTGTGCCCCCGGGGCTGTCTGCTCTCACTGAGCAGAGACGGTCAGTGGGCCATAGAGTGGATGCCTTTTGCGAGAGCCCGTTGTGGACTCTGCCGAACTCCCCGCCCCACTGCTCAGCTCCCTACCTTAGCTGACCCACCTCCAACCTTGACCTCTCACCAGGACTTTCCGGCAGGTCCTGCCCAAGCCCTCATCCCTCCCAGCCAGTCTGGTCCTGGTCTTGGTCTTGGTCCTGGTCCTGGTCCTGACCCGGGAGAGGAACTAGCAGTGGTCACAGGAGCATGCGTGTTGGGGGTGGGGCAAGAGGAGCACAGGGCAGTGCCAGGGGGGAGTCCGGGTGACAGAGCCACAGCCAGGGGTCAGACACTCGTGACACCGGGAGTGACATGCGGACACTTTGCCATCTGTCCCGCCACAGCCGTTAAAGAAGGAGCCTCGCAGGACGCAGCCCACGCCCCCCACTCTCTGCTCCAGAGCGCTGTCCCCGCCAGCTGCACTCAGGGGCAAGGCCTTGTGCGCTTGAACCAGGGGCGGGAACTAGAGGCGGCCAGAAGTGCGGCCAGCGTGAGCCAGCGGCCTTTAATGGGCCGCTTCATCTCCCCGGAGATCGAGGCTGGGGAGGAGGAGGACTCCAGAAGATGCTGAGTCAGCACCCGAGGGCCGGGGCCTCGCGTTCCGAAACCAGCACTTGGCTTGGCCTCCGGGGGCCCGAAGGCTCAGGGGCAGCACCACCAGGTGGCTCCTTCCCCTCTCCCACACCTAACCCAGAGGACCCCAGGATAGGAAGCCCCTGCCGGGCACCCTGGGGGCCGTGACGCAGCCCGGATTGACACCAAGTCTGGGCCGAGCTCCCAAAGAAAAGGCCCTGGTGGACGGGCTGGCAACAGCGGAGCCTTCCGCCCCTCCCCGGCCCCAAGGGGGGCTCCGCTCCCCTGCTCCCCCACTCCCTCCACCTCTGTCACTCCGCCCTTCCCTGCAGGGAGCCGAGCCCACTGTCCCTGGAGCTTCTGTTCCCATAAACCAGCCCTTCATTACTCATGTGAACCCACTCTAATTACAAAGCTAAATAACGAGAGGGAAATGTTAAAATTAAAAAAACAAAAACACAAACCCAAACCCTGCACAGAGCGAGTTTGCCTGTGCCGGCCACCGGCTCCCGGAGCCGAGGCACACGGCGGGGATGGCACCACGCCACTCACTAAAAGCAGGAGTGTCACTAAATCAATAATTCATTTACTTTAATGAGATAAGTACTTTGAAAACTAATTGCAAACCTGCTCCATTTACTCCGACCTGCTGCAGCCCTGATGTAAATCGCAGAACCGTGGCCGTGGGGAGGAGAAAGTCTCTGGGTGGAAGCCGCCGTGTCATCTGCCCCCCCCCAAGGAGGAGAAGTTCTCACGGGGGTGGGAGCAGCGTGGGGTGTCCCCGCCCTCTGCTCTGTCATCCAGCTGGCGGTCCAGAGGGGTGCCCTGATGCCACCCCGCCACCCCAGGGGCCCACGCCCTCCTTCCACTGCGAGAGGGCACTCGAGGGGAAACCAAGACGCAGCCACACACGCTTCGCCGACTCTGCGTCCCGGGAAGTGACCGTCCTCGGGCCTCTCAAGACCTTGACAGTCTAAGTGTGAACTCTGCCTGAACCAGAAGGCTGACACTGGACTACCTTGAACTTGACCAAGCCGACCGGGCTAGCACAGCCTACCTTCTGGGGACGGTGACAGCTGCCACTCCACACCACATCCAAAGACCCTCTTCCATCAAGTGCAGCCCCCCAGACCCCGCATTCCCAGCGCCACGCCTGGGCGAAGCCTGCTCTTCCTGCGCGGCCGCGGCCGCCCTGGCCACGCGAGCGCCCGCTCCCTGCTCAAAACCAGAAATGTCAGAACTCTCTGTCCCTTGTCAATTCTCTGTCCCTCGGCAGGCAGGGCCGAGCGCAGGGCGAGGTGTGTCAAAGGCCGCATCTGGGGCTGCGCTCTCCTCCCCAAGGAGAACTGACCGCCCCCCCACACACACTGTCTCAGCAGGCCGCGTGGGTCTGGGGGTCCGGCCCGACTCACATGTGAGCTCCTTGTCCACCCGCTTCTGCTGAGCAGCCTCGTGCGGGGGCTCCACCCGTCAGAGCTGTGTCCTCAACAGCCACGCCCTGCCTGACACAGTGAGGACACTGGGACAGCGGCTGGCAGGTAGGAGGCGCCCAGCAAACTGCCGGGAGCCTCCCTCGATGGGCCACGCCACCCGGCCTGCCCGGTGGCAGCTGCGTCCCCAGCCGGACTCCAGCAGCCTGCGACCTGGCTTTCCAGGGCTGTGCCCTCCTCCCCGCCCCTCTCCCAGCGGTGCCGCTTCCCAGGGCTGCGGCTAACTGGTTCAGATGTGGCTTTTAAAATATATAACCTTCTTTGCGATAAAAAGAAATTTCATTTAATTAAAAATGTTGACATTGTGCCTGGACACCCCGCCAGAGAAAGTGGCTATAAATTAAACATTAAATCTCTAATGGTCCATAAAGAAATATTCGTTTCTGGTTATGTATATACTGGATATAAATAGATAAAGAGAGGGCTTTTTTCATGTGGGAGACAGACTTCTTTAACCTCAGCTGGATAATCTTGTTAAGTGACTGTAATTAAAAGTTAAATTACTCCTCGGGTCCCCCTGGCTCCGATGGGGTGGGGCGGGGGCGGGGCACTTAGGGAAGGAGGAAGTTGGCCGCCCTGGGCTTTAACAGTCTTTGGGAAATGCTTAGTGCTGGTCTGGAGGAGACATAGGGTCACCGTCCGGGGTGTCTGTCAGCCGCCAGGTCCTGCTTAGGCCTGTCCCACACTTCGGTGTCCCTGGTTCCCAGCTCTCCTCCACAACAGCACCCTGTGGCTGGTCCGCAGCCTGACCCCACCCCGAGGCCCAGGCTGCCCGCAGAGCAGTGCCGCTGAGCTCCCAGCTCCAGGAGTGCCGGGTGTGGTGGAAGAAGGCCTGGGGTCTCCCCCTTTGGGAGGGCGGGGCCCTGGGAGGGAGGAACCGGTGTCTGTGCGGTTTTGAGAGCTTCAGCCCCGCTCCCTGAATGAATGCCTTGTGCCCGCGCCGTGTTGGAGAGGCTGGGCCCGCCCTGCCTCCTGCTCTTGAAGAACATCAACGCCTGAGCTGGTCTTTCCAGGCCGGGAAGGGGGGGGAGGGAAGATCCAAAAGCATGAACAGGTACATTGGGGAACCAGAAGATTCTCTCCTTGGCCAGAGAGCAGATCTATGGGGCGGGGGTTACAGGGCAGCAGGGGTGGGGAGGCGAGTTGGTGTGAGTAGCCACGGTCCTGCACCGTCTCCGAGCTCATGGGCTGCTATCCCCGCGTGTGACGGGGCCCACCTGGGGCCCACGCAGCGGGCCCACCTGGCCAAGAGCGAGTCGGAGGGTGCTCGGGGCTCTGGGGAGAGCAGGGGCCTTGGCCAGGTGGCGGTGGCGAGGGTCAGTCAGGTGCAAAGGTGTTGCGGAGGGAGAATGGATGGCACTCAGGGAGACAGTTTGGGTAGGGCACCAGGGACGAGGGAGGGGACAAGCGAGGATGCCGGAAGGTTCTGGGTCTGTGGTGCCAGGCCCAGGTCAACGCCGTGGGCTGAAGGAGGAACCGCAGGGCCTGGGGCGTCTCAGGAGGGGTGACTGCCAGGTCTCTGTCCCACGTGTCGAGTTGGCAGTGACCCTGGTGCGGGTGACCACAGCACGATGCCCAAAGGGACCTGGACACACTGGGCTGGCGGCCCCCACGTGGAGATTCTTGGAGGACGAATGGTGGGTGGAGCTGAGGCACAGGCAGGTGGTCTGGGTCCTGTTTCCAGGAGGACAAAGGGCCACACGGAGGGAAGCCTGGGGGCGGGGGCCGGCTGAGGAGGCCGAGCCAGCAGCAGGGAAGCATCGGGACTCGGGACGGGGTGGGTGTCCAAGGGGCCTCTCGGGGGACGCCTTCCTTCGCTCTGTTGTTTTCATAAGTCGATGCCATCCAAGAGCCGGCCGAGAGCACCAGCCTCTCGCGTGCAGACGCGCTGGTCCACCGCAGCGGGCATCCAGCCAGCACCGAAGCCAGTGCGCCCGCCCCGACATGTCTGTCCAGACCGCGCGATGCGCCAGCTTAACTGGGCTCGTGGGGACCCTTCCTATGACAAAAGCCATTTTTGTTATTATTATTTAGAGTCCCGACCGTCAGCCTCAGGGCCTCGGGGCTGTGAGCGCAAACAGATTCACCATTTATCATGTTTTCCATCTCAGCAAAGACTCTCAGTGCTAACAGAAGACAGCGCGACCTGTCATTAAGTAAGCCGACCTGCCGATACAGCCACAATCTGCAAATGAGCCGCGAGCCAGCGCCGGCTCGTTGCTGGCGGACACGGGCCCGGACTTGGGTGTGCTGGGAGCCCGTGCTCCCGCTCTGCTTCCCGAGGCCGTCTCCAGCAGAAGGCTCCGGAACTGATAACATGAGTAGAGGTGTGTTCGTTCCTAGAGGTCACGGCCGAGAGGTAGCAGGCTCTGTCAGGTGGCTCCCGGCTGAGCTGGCAGCGTCTCAGCTGTGGCCGCGTCCCTTCCCCCGGGGAAAGCACTCGGTGTCACCCCTTAGGGGCCTCCTGCAAGAACGGAGACTGCAAGAGCACAGCGGCAGGCGCAGCGAGGCAGGGAGACGGGCGGGTGTGCAGTGGTGTCCAACCTGTGGCCGGCAGGCGGCACGCAGCCCAGGATAGCTATGAACTCGGCCCCGCACAAAACCGTAAATTTACTTAAAACATGATGAGATTTTTTTACTACACATCACAGTGTATTCCATGTGTGGTCTAAGACTTCTTCCAGTGCGGCCCAGAGACGCCAGAAGGTTGGACACCCCTGGTAGGGGACCCAGCGTTTGTCTTAGGTGTGATAAGACACGGAAATGACTCTGGTGACAAAAGGCATTTATCACCGTTCCCAGACACAGGAGACTTGCCACGCAGGGCCGCACATGGCAGCACCGGGGCCAGGGAGGAAGACGAGGGAACAGAGGAAGATGGGGGCACGAGCCTTTGCTATGGCTTCCGTGGGAAGAGGTGGGGGGCAGGGGGCGAGCAGGCTTCTGACCCGCTGGTCTGGAAGCCGCTGCGGCCCTGGAGTGGAGGGGCCTCCCTGCGCGCTGACGCCGGCCCGGGGTGACCGGGCGGGGCTTCGGGACCTGCAGCGTGAGAGCTTCGCAGAGGAGGCGGGGATGGTCCGTCTATGAGAGGCAGACTCCTGGGAGTTGTCACTACCTCTAGGAATTAGCCAGCCCCTGAGGCTGGGGGTCCCTCCCTCCAGGGTCAGGAGGCCCCAGATGTGAGTGGCAGAAAGCGAGAGACGAGGCTCTGCGGCCAAGGCTGAGCAGGGCTGCCTGGGGCACAGAGTAGGCTCCGACTGTGTTCGCCGGGCTTAGCATGCGGATCTGCAGCCCAAGCACAAATGGCGGCCTCGGAGATCTCGGCGTGCCGCTCCAGCGGGCGGCAGCGGCTGTGCCGAGTCCCCCTGCTTCTCCGCGTTCCGCACGTGGGTTTCCAGGGGCTTGGGTGGTTTCGAGGTCTTGGGGCCCTTCGTCAGCGGCAGGAAGCAGGAGGCCAGCGACTCTGCTGATCTAGGGGCCGGGGCTGGGCCAGTGGGAAGGCCGCCTCCAGTCTGTAGTGTTAGCTCCCAGCTCAGAAGTAGGACCCGGCTGGCAGGGGTCGTCTGCCTGCGGGAGACAGGGCAGTGGGCACAGCCCCTGGGCCGGCCGCCTGCCCACCGAGCCCTGGGGCCAGAGACGAAGGCCTGCAGAGCCTGGTCTGGCTGGTTAATGGGGCCGGATGCTGAATTGCTCAGCGTATCAACACACCTCACTCCTTTCCAACCTCTTTCTCCAAAGAAAGTGACGGGGACACCCCTGCCAGCCACTTGAGGCCCCAGCCATGTAGGACTGCACCCAGGGTCGCAGGTGCCCCCATCCATGAGGCTTGTGGGCTGAACTTTCAATCATTTCTGAGAAGGGGCTTCCAACGCTCAGAGAGCACAGCACAGGCTCAGTGAACAGGACCCTCTTGGTCCGGATGTAAGATTCACCCTTTACGCCTCGACTGGGTGAGACCCTCCCCGAAACACGCCGGGCATCACGCTAAGGCCTCATCCCCTGTCGTCCTCACAAGGGCACCAAGAGGAAGGTGCGGTTATCACTCCACTGTGCAGATGAGTGACCCAAGGCGCTTGGAGGGTGCGTAGCTCCCGGGAGGTGTGAGACCGTGCCAGGCTGGCCAGGGGCGGTGCGTGAACCCCCTGCCTTCTCTCAGGATCTCCTCCTCCCTGGAACAGGGGCTGGCAGAAGCCACACACACCCGGACCCACGATTTTTCCCAAAATGGAAATCTCTGCAGTGCGTTTCTCTGTTTCTCCCAGTGATTCTCCAGGCGTTGTGTTGAATGCAAACAGCATAGCCCTGCTCTCTGAGAGTCGGCCCCTTCGCAGAGGCCCGCAGGGGAGGCCGAAGGGGCGGGCTGGGCTTCCCCACGGTCCTGGGATTCGGGATTCGGCCAGCACCTCTCACCCGCTCCTGGCTTCGCAGGCAGCTCTCCCGGCACCCGCCTCCAGCCCTCTTGGCCTCTTATCTGCTTTTATTTTGCAAGGAGGTTGATGGAGACAGATTTCTGAAAGTCTTAGAGGAATGAACAGGTTGGCTTCTTAGGGGATTTGCTCAGGAAATGAGATTTTGCCCATTTCCCAGAGGAGAAAGGGCATGTCTAAATTATTGATGGCAAAACACGCTCTTCTAAGAAGCCAGCATGCGGATCGTCTGCGTGCTGCATGGTGCTGCGTGGTGCTGCGTGTCCTGTGTGCCGTCTCAGTGCCCGCCCTCTCCGACACCCCTGCCCCTGAACTGGTGCAGCTCTCAGTCACTCCCGGGCAGTGTCCACCCGCAGCCTCTGCCCAGGGCCTTGTCCCCTCCTCCAGAGGTGGTCCAGCTTCACGTTTTAGGAGACACCCTATGAGGGATGCGGAATGGGTCTTAAAGTCCCACGGCCAAGGACACACATCTCAGCGGTGGCTCTAGAACGCCGTCCGGGCTGCCTCTCTGTCCACAGCGGCAGCCAGCTGTTAAAGAAGCAGGAGGGACGGCAGCCAAATGGAGACTGAATGGCCCCCCAGATATCGCCACCCCTGAGCCCCGTTTCAGCTGAGTGTTTTCGAGAACATGGCGGACGGGGAGGGGGCTTCGGGAGGGCTGCCCACCAGGAGAGGCCTGGGGGGCCCTTTGGTTCGCTTGAGAAGGAACAGCCTCCTCAGTGCAATCAGACACTGGCAAGGAGGGTGACTGGGGGCCAGGTGGTCAAAGTGGGCAGGACGGCAGCCCTGTGCCCCTCCAGCCAGACACATGAATTGTTTGTTGAATGAATGAATGATCGAACAAACGAACCGCGACAAGCAAGTTGTAACGTCGTGTGCTCTGGAGCGGAGGGGGGCACACTGCCTGCGGAGCTACTGGGGGAACAGTGCGAGATGAGACTGGGCAGTGTGTCCCCAGTATCTTCTGGAGGCGGTTTTGCGTCCACTGCCACCACCGCATAAAATAAGAGGAAACGCATTGACGGTTAGGAGATCAGGGAATGGAAAAGGCAGACGGGCCTGCGGCCCTGGTGCTCGGGACTGCGGCGGCTGTGGGCTGGGCCGGGGTCCTTCTCCCAGACTTGCTGGCGGCCACAGCCAAATGGGAAGGTGGCCAGTCAGATGGTTCCCGTGGCCTTAAAGCGTGGCCTAGAACCCGGATGTGGAGCAGACAAGGGGCGCACGTGGTGCAGCCCATCCCTGCGGCACAGCGTTACTCAGCCCTGAAAGGAGAGGGAATTCCGACACCCGCTGGAGGGCGCTATGCGCAGCGAAATGAGCCAGCCACACCTGGACGAAGCCCTGAGTGGCTCCACTCACAGGGGGTCCCTAGAGTCATCAAATGCATAGGGACAGAAGGTTGAGGCTTCGCGCGCTTCAGAGCTGGGGCAGGGGGTGGGGAGTTGGTGTTTAGTGGCGATGGTTCGACTCTAAGAAGAGGAGAAAGTCCTGGAGGTGGGCAGTGGCAACGGGGGCCAGTAACTGTGAATGTGCTTGAAGCACTGAACTGCACTCCTAGAAATGGTGAAAATTGGGAATTTTTGATACATATATTTTACGACAACGAGAACTCAAACAAACAAGAACTCCAACCAGGGAAGAGCAGTTTTCCTGGGGTGGTCCTCAGGGTCCATCCGTGTGACACTAGGGGGCGCAGTGCTCTGCTCCAGGCCAGCAGCTGCGGCCCCGCGGCCCCTAGTTGGCGCTAGGAAGGTCGGCTCTGGGAGGGCGAGGTCGGAGGGTCGGTGAGCAGGGGGAAGAAGGGGCCCCCGAGGCCTGGGAACTGGGCTGCACAGGGCCCGGGCCAGAGGGGTGCAGGCAAGGGTGGGATAAAGGCCCCCCAGTGGGTTAAGTCCCAGGGCTGCGGCAGCCAACTCCCACACACGGGGGCTGCAAGCAGCTGAAATGTGCTCTCCCGCGGGCCGGAGACGAGAGCCTGAAATCAAGGGCCCCCTCCCCTGCTCTGCTCTGCCCTCCAAAGGTGAATTTCTTTTCAGAAGAAAGGAAAAAAAAAGCCCTTGAAATCGAAATGGTTCTGCTGTCACGATCACTATCAAATATCGTGTTTAAGCCACCCACGGTTAATTTTTTATGTATAAAATTGCGCCCTTCACCTCCAGTTCCCCTTAAAGAGAGACCACGAAGCAGTAACTCAAGAGCAGGGCAGGCGAGGCTTTTAAAGCTTTTAAAGCTGCCTTGTGCCCTCCGCGTGGCCTCCATGGGGGTGGGGCCGCAGCAGGGGCGGGGCCTCCGTGGCAGGGGCGGGGTCTCCACGGGGCGGGGCCAGGTCCGCTGAGCAGACTCCCCAGAGCAGCGTGACCACGTGGCCTAGGGGCCCCAGGATCCTTCCCGGTGATGACGACTAGAGAGCATCAACTTGTGAGCCACCAAATAACTGTGCTCGGGTTGTAAAGGAGGGCTGCGCGGTCCACCTCCGCCATACCTTTCCATCCCTGCTGCAGGGTCAGGTGACTCGGCCCCGACTGGAGAGAAAGTCCAGCTGCCTCGTGTGGTGGAAACGAAGAGCCGCTGCCGAGGGGGTGGTCTGGGTCGCCGCCATGGGCGCGTTTTTTCTGGCAAGTGGTTCTGCGAAGCCCTGATGAGTGTGTATGCCTGATGAGTGTGTATGCCTCCACGGCAGTGCAGCCGGCGGTTTACTGTCTGAAGAACAGAGCGTTTTGTGGACAGAAAAGAACAGGGTTGAAGGAGGCGGCCTCCGTCACTTGGATGGAGTCGAATAAGGACGGAAGCAGGCTCCGGAGGAGGGTCATAGAGAAACATGCAAGGACCTGAGCCTCAGCGGGGACTGGGGTGAGGGTGCGAGCTGGGGAGAGTGCGGTGCAGAGGAGGACTGAGCATCAGGGAGGCGGCAAGAAAGGGCCTGCTAGGGGACCAGGGACCCCGGGAGTGAATGTCACTCTGGGAAGACCCAAGTACGCTCTTCCAAACAGGAGTCAGGTTCCCATCCCTCGAGGCAAACGTTTCCTGGCTGGTTCACTCCTTCTGCAAATTTCCCGGCCCCCATTGAGTTGGCCCCAGCTGGCTCTGGAGCATGGGGTCTCTAAGACACACCTGCACCGGTGGGGGGGGCCACCATCTCGGGGGTAGGTGACTAGAGCCAGACAATGGGGGGTTCTGGCCATAGCCGATGGAGACTCACTCTGCCCCAGGTAGCTCCCTCCCCAGCAAGCCCCCCCTCCCCCTCCTTCCCATGGGCTGCCGTCTTGCCACTCAGCAGATTCCCCTCCAGGCTGCAGTGGTGGAGGGTAGTCTGGGCAGAGACCCCACCCCTAGCTTGGTGAGTGCATCTCGCTGGCCTTGGCCCTTGCTGAAGTGTCCTCCCCAGGGACACTCAACGCCAGCACCCACGCCTCGGGAGCTGAGCTCCAGAAACCTGGTCATGGCAGCAAAAGTCACCATGATGGGTTGTCCCGGGTGCAGCTGGGAGCCGTGTTTGCTGACCGCCAGACCAAGAATCAGCTCCCTGCTTCCTCCTGCCCCACCGGGCTGCCCACGTGCCCACAGACGGAGGGACAGGCGGAGGCACTCAGCTGTGCCTGTGGGCTGTGAGCCCTGGGAGCCTCCTCCCCTCCCCCACACTGGGCAGCGGGCCTGTGTGCCAGGTGGACAAAGGGAAGGTGGGAGATGCTGGGGACAGGAAGGAGGTGGGGAGAGTCGCTGTTCCTCTGGAACACGCCAGGCAAGCTCCAGCCCAGGCCGGCAGGTCCTCTGGCAGCCCTGTCCAGGAAGGGTGGGAGCCCGCTGGCCTGAAGCCCTAGAACAGGCTGGACCACGAGTGCCAGGCACAGCGGGGGCATCCGGCTTGCCCGGCCCTTCTGCCTGACCTGAGGTCCGGGGCCTTCTCCAAAGCAGAGGCTCTTGGGAGCTGGACGTGGTCCTGGCCTCCCAGTCCCCCACGGTATCCAGAGCACAGCGCCCCCTGTGTTCACACCGAGTATTTTGCTCTGACCAAGTAAAGACACTTGGGACCATTCCGGGAATCATGCATTGGGAGTGACTCAGGATCAGGACCTCAGGGCCCTCCTGTCCCCTCCCTGCCTGTGGGGGTGGGCAGAGGCATCGAGACAGCAACCGGCCCCCTGCCTGGCCTGATGGGAGTCTGCAGTCCCCGCTGCGTGTCCGTTCCCTGGAGCTGGCTGGGTCGATTGCCAGGGAGCTAAGTTGAATTGAGTTGGAAGGAAAACTCACTACAAGAAAAGAAACCAAGAAAAAAGTCAACAAGAAGGAAACACCGCAAATCAGCTGAAAACGGTGGTGGGTGCCCACTGTCGGGCGGACAGTGGGGGCGGGGTCTGCACAGACTGCCAGCAGGCTCTGCGAGCCAGGCGTCGCCTGCAGGTGTCAGTCCTCACTGCCCCCAACCGTGGTAAGGGGGTGCCGAGCCGTGGGTGCCGCCCCCGGAAATCTGGCCGCCCCGGCTTCACCCACCCTGGCCTCGGTGTTTTCTCCTGGAAAGTGGGGGTGGTCAGCACCACGCCCACCTCTCGGGAGTGTGAGGGTGGATGAGGCCACTGTCCCCAAGTGCCTGGCACGTGAAAAGGTGCAAAATCTATGATGGCGGCAACCTGCTCTTGAGGGTGACATCAATGGTGACGATGACGGTGACTTTCCCGCACCTCAGGAAACAGGCCCTTTCCATGTCCTGTTTACACTATGCTCAAAAACCGACACAGCTCGGAGGGGGGCCGGGGGGGGCAACTGCTTCATGAGTCCGCAGTCTCCTTTCGGGGTGATGAGAAAGTTCTAGAACCAGAGAGTGGTGGTGAGGGTCGCCCAACCCGGTGCCTGTACTCGCTGCCCCGGGACTGTACACTCGAACATGGTTAAAACGGTACATTTGTGTTAACATGTACTTTACCACAGTAAACAAGATGCGCAGGCGTGTGAACCTAAGGTTGTGGAGCTGAGTGAAGTGCAGACAGAGGGCACGGGCGCACGCGCACACACACACACACACTTCTGATCTCCATGGGCCCTGCAAGAAAAGGGCAGGATGGGGTCCAGACACCTGTGTGCGGTCCCCGTCCCCGAATCAGCGCTGTGACTTCGGGCAGGTGCCATGGTCTCTCTGGCCCCTGGTCCCTGGGCTGTGAAACACCTGGATGCCTGGTCCCTGCCAGGTGTCATTGTCCCCGAGCTGCTCCCGGAGGCTGTGAGAACCCCGAAACACTACGTTTGGGGCTTGGGAGCTGCTTCTCGGTGAGCAACATCGCTTGCTCCCCCTTTGACTGATGTGCGATTTACATGATGGCCCCTGGGGGTGGGAACAAGCCCTGAAGGGTGGCCATTTGGGGACTGAACGCCACCATCAGCAGCCTGCTAATTCCCCACAAGAGGGTCACCTCAAAACTGACAGGGAGGAAGAGCAAAGGGGTCACTCAGAGTTTGGGGCCAAGGACAACCCCACGTCCCAGAGGAAACGAGCTGGCAAACCTGGGTGACAAGCCCGGGCCTCCTCTTCCCCTCTGTGTTTGCCCCCAGCCCCGGCCACACCCCGTGCGGACAGCACGGGGGGCAGGTCTCCCGGGGAGGGGAGCCCCGAGCTGACCGTAACTCTGCTCCTCTTTCTTTTCCCAGAGAACCCGCAGTGCCTCGGGGAACATTGGCTGAATAAAAGGTAAAGGACTTCTTCTTTTTCTCTCCTGAGTAGTTTCTGACGGATGCCAGTACGATGGGCATCTGGGGGGATGTTGACAATGAATGTGTGGTTCCTGGGGGTCCCATTCACAGGGGGAGACGGGGCAAAGAGCGAAGGTTTTGCTCACTTAGTACCGGGAGGCATCTAGTCCGTGGCCCCCAGTGGGCCGGCCCAGCCTGTGCGGGAAGGCGGGCCTGGGGGCCGGAGGGGCCTGGGGGGAAATGAAGGGACAGGGGTGCGTCTGCAGACAGAGAAGCAGTGTGGGCTGGTTCCCTGTTGGCCTCTGCCCCTCCTCCCACCTCCTCCCCCCTTTGCCCTCCTGTCCCTGCCCCCTGTGCCAGGTACTGGGTGCCCAGGTGTGCACCCCGGAACTATAAGGCCATAAGAACTCAAGGGCATCCGGCTCCCTGGTCCAGCTGGGTCAGGTGGTCAGACTCCCGTTGTGGCCGAGTCTCCTCGGGGAGGGGGCCATGGGCAGCGGCTCTGTCGCCAGTGCTGACCCTCACGGGGGACTGGGCCTCTCTGACCCGAGCCGTCCCTGCCTTGCTCCTTGACGCCCACCCGCTGTCTGCTGCGGCACCTGACCTTCCTCACAGATTCACTTGCAGTTGTACTGTGGGGGAAAAACATGTTAAAGGACTGATGTATGTTTGTTGGGAACAAATTAGAAAGGGTAGGCTGGCCGTGTCTTTGGAACTCAGGTGCCCGGGGACCTTCTCCTCTGGGCTCCCGGGTCTCTGGGCCTCGTGTCCCAAACAGCCGGTTGGATGGGGCGCCCGGCCTGTTCCTGGGCCAGACCCTGGAGACTTCGTTTGGTGACGTCTTTTGTATTGTTTCTGTTGCAAGCTCCCCCGGGCTCGGAAGCGGGCATTGACCTGGCAGCTGGTCACCACAGGGCCACAGGGGCTGTGTGCAGAGGACACTCAGGTCCCGCTCATTGGGGACACGAGGTGGAGCTCTGGGGGCCCCTGCAGGTGGCCGTGGGTGCCCACAGCGGGCCATGCAGGACAGGGTCCGCAGGGAGTGGCCGTCCCGTCTCTGTTGCTGTGCAAGGGGACAAAGGAAGCGCAGACAGTGTGCATTGGCAGCCCACTCAGATCTGAGCACTGAACCACGAGGGGGTCCACGCATCGCAGCTGGCATCGCGCCCTTTTTGTAAAGTGAGCTCCATTTACGGGGAGGCAGCCCCGGGGGCCCTCCGCCCATGCGTCTGTGGGATAAAGGGGTCCCCTGTGCTGTAAGAAGTGATGCAGGGACAGGCTGGCTCGGATTTCGTGCGCTCCTGTTTTCAGACAGCTCGTGGGGGAGGGGCCACAGCGCTCATACAGCCCCCTGTGCACAGCTCAGCGTAGAATCGGATAAATGACGACGTACTGTGCCCGGCGACATCATTGCCGCCATCAAGACACTGAAGTGTCTGTCACCCTGCACAGTTTCCTGTCCCCTGGACCCAACCCCGGCGTCCCAGGCGAGCCCCGCTCGGCGTCTGTCCCTGCAGAACTGTCGCCTTCCCAGGAGTTCTGTACACGTGGATCGGCCGCACACACTCCTTTGGCCGCCTTCACTTACACCGTTGTTTCCCGAGTCCTCCGGGTTCAGGTCCGTCCACAGCTCCTTCCCTTTTCTGCTCAGTTGTTTCCGTGCTAGGAACTCACTGGGGTCTGTCTCCCGTTTGCTCCTGGGAGGGGGTTTGGGTCGTGTCCAGTTTGGGCCCGGCACTGAGGAAGCCGCGCAGTGTTCACACCCAGGTCTGCTCGCGGCCGCCTGCTGGCCTTCTCTGGGGCGAAGCGCCCGGCCGTGAGATGGCTGGGTCCTGTGGTAAGAGCGCTTAGCTTTCCAAGCCGACGCCAAACTCTGTTCCGAAGTGGTGGCACCACTCTGTGCTCCCGCCGGCCCGGTGTGGGAAGCCGGGTCTGCGTCATCACCGGCTCTGGGGGCTGCGGTCTCCATCGCGTATCGCGTGAGCCATTGTCCGAGTGCAGTGTTCTGGTGTGGTTTCCCCGATGACAAGGGACGGTGATCGCAGCTCCACGGGCCGTTTGGTGTCCACACGTCTTCTTTGGTGACGTGTCTGTTCAAACCTTTCAGTGTGTGTTTATTGGGTTGTTCATCTCCTTATCGTTGAGCTGCTGCCTCAGGAGTTTATGTATTTACTGAACACAACTCACGTGCCTGAGCAGGAATGTTCTCTCGTTGTTACTCATTTCGAGCCGTCTGATTTCGATTTGTGTGGGTGTCGCTTTCTTCACGTTCCGTGGGCTCGTCGAACTCTTTGGATCGCCGGGTTTGCTGTTCCCGTCAGGTTTGGAGACACTTCACCCGTCATTTTCCCAAACGTCCCTCCGTTCCCCGCCACCTTCAGAGGCTCCAAGTCCTTCCACAGCTCACGGGTGTTCTTTTCTTCTTCTTAAATTGTTGGGGTTTTTTTGTTCTTGTTTTTCTGTGTTGGGGCCTTAAAATAGAGAAAATGATCCATTTGTGTCTTCAAGTCCGTTGACATTTCAGGGACTTGCAACGCTGACTCTGCCACGGACCCCGTCCCGGGCACGTTTTCACCTCGGACGTTGGCGTGTTCGTGTCTGTGAGTTCCGAGGGCACGCCGTTTCGGGCCTCCCTGGTCCCCACTTAACTTGGGGAACAAGCCTCCTCTGCTAACCCCGACTGTGCGTCGGGTCCGGGTCAGTTTCAGAGGGTGCCTTTCCCTCCTCACTTTGGGGGCGTTTCCCTGCTTCTCGTGTGTCTTTGGTTGGGTGCTGGACATAGTGCGTGCTACCTCGTCGGGCGCTGGGTACTCTCACTCCTGTGTTGTCCTACTGTGTTCCGGGATGCAGTGAAGCCGCTTCATCATCTCCAGTCTCATGTCTGGGATTTGTTAGATGGGACCTGGGCCGTGCTCCATCCGGGTCTGATGGTCCCACAGCTGAGGCAAGACCCCAGAGCCCTCGCCCCGTTGCTCCAGGGACTGGGAGGTGTCCCTGTCTGGGTGGAGCTTGACCTTCTGAGCCCTTCCCATCCATGCCTCCACCTGCCACACCGAAGGGGCTGGCTGACCAGCACAGGACGCAGGGACTGGACTCTTCCTGGCCTGGTACGGCTCTCCTGTCCCCTGAGAGATCATGTCCGTTGTCAGGGTGGTCGGCCGTCCTGCTTCATGGACCCTGTGACTCACTGCACAGCTTTTTAAGGAGTGTCAGACGCCAGGAGTGCGCTGGTACCTGTGCACAGGTGTGTCTGGACTAGTGCATCAGCCAGGCTGTCCTGGTGGGGAGGTGCCCCAAAATATTGACCACCAAGACGGCACCCAGACCCACAGCCATTTCCTCTGAGGGTACACTCCATTGCACCAGCTTGCTGAAAAGTCAGCTCCAGGACGGTTAGTTCTGCATCCCAAGGACGGGGAAAGGGGCCCCAAGGCCTCCCGTGTGTGGCCTTCAGGGTCTCCCCAGTGGGGTGGTAGGCGCCGCCCACGGAAGCAGCAAGACGGGAGGCACCTGAGCCGGGTTGGGAGGACGGCAGGGCCCGTGCACTCGCCTGTGTGTGTGCGAAAGTGTAAGCCCCGGTCTGTTTCCCCGGGGTATTAATTACAGTTGGAGAGGAGGCTTGTCCAGGCGTGTTCCGCTCGGCCAGAGTAATTTATCATCCGGTTTCGGGGAGCGGAGATGGGTCACGGTGCAGAGAGCAAGACACGCATCTCTCTCGCAGACTCCGCCGCCGCCCCGCCGGCTCTGGGGGGACAGCTTGCTCTCGGCACGTGCCGGCAGCAGCACGGGCAGGCCGGGGGAGGAGGGAAGTGGTGAGGCCCCGCATCTGCGTGCTGGGAAGGCCTGGGCCAGCGGTGGCCAGGAGAAACTGCCCGGTCTCCCCGACGTCTGCCTGCAGTGGGGGGAGGGCAGGCAGGTAGGCAGGCGTGCGCCCTGGCCCTCCGGGCTGCCCGAGCCTCATTCCTTTCGATCCTGAGGCTGGCAGGTGGTCTGCAACTTCACAGGGGAGTTCCACGGGGAGGTGGGTTTTGTCTCCTTTGGTGGCTCAGACGCGGTGGTGTTTCCCATCCGCTCCAGCAGGGGTTTAATGGACACCGAGTTTGCGTAATTAGGGTGACTGTTTTCGTGCATTTGGGCCACTGTGACAGACAGCACAGTGCACCTGAGTGGCTGTGACTTTGGCCGACAGAAGTTCGTCTCTGATGGCTCTGGAGGCTGGAAGCCCCAGCACCAGGTGGGGGCACGGTGGAGTCCTGGCGAGGGCCCTCCTGTGGGTCGGAGACCCCGCCCTGTCCGCACTGGCCAGAAGCCAGGTCCCTCAGGGCTCCTTCCCACAAGGGCACTAATTCCATCCTGGGCCCACCCTCCCGAAGGCCACCCTTCCACACTCCATCACAAGGAGGATATTTCAGCGTGTGACTCTATAGATCCGTAACAGTGACCAAATCACGGGTCAGCCAAACTGGAGGTGCTGTTCCTGACTGTGGCGCAAATCGGGCGTGTCCCAGGTGGGCGGGAAATGCGGACACCCTAGACACAGGTGGCTGTCCCCGAAAGCCACTTGTATCTGCGTGTCCCTGAAGTGTCGGGGCTCTGAGCCCTCGGAAGACACATGCGGCCCCTCTGGCTGGTGACGGAGGGGCACCTGCATTCCCTCCCCACCCCGGGAGTCTGCAGAGGGGTTTCTTCTGTGGGGAGGGGGGCCACCGCCTCGGGAAGGAGAGTCTGTGAGCCCCGCTTTAAATCGAGACACAGAGCCCGCCAGGTGCAAGGGGGGCCAAGTTCCCCCCACTGACTTCCCTCCCTGCCTGCTACCCGCGCTCTTTCCCTCCCTCCCTCCCGCCCTCTCAGTGCTGAGGTGGGTTTTCCTCCCTTGGCCCCTCTCCTGCTACTGAATTATTGAGAGCACGGTTTTGCTTTACTGCTGTGCTGGAGGACAGCGTGGAGCCGCTGGACGAGGAATGTGTCCACCGTCCAATGGAGTCCCTGCAGCCCCCTGCCCGGCCCAGCCCTCGTCTCCTCCACCATTATTTATTTATGACTGCCAGCGTTCCGACCGTAGGGTGCCGTGTCCTCTCCACACCTCACGCCCCCCCCCCCGTCTGCGGGGCCGTGGGTTGAATTGGTGGCAGACAACACCACCTGGCTCAGGTGTGGAACTGAAGGCCTCCAGGGCGTGTGTGGGAGTGGCCTGCCAATTGGGGGTCTCTCTGACACGTGTGACACATTGGTACACCTACAGGGACAGAGTTGGTGTGTAAATGGGGTGCGTGTGCACACGTATGCGGGTGTGTGGGGGGCTGTGCATTTGCGCCTCAGATATGCATGCAGCTGCGTGTCTGCAGGCCCCTGCACTGCTGCATGGGAGCACCCGGGCGCGTGTTTTTACAGCAGATGCCCACGAGGCACGGCCACCCGAGCCAGTCATCTAGAGAGGCTGGTGGCGCGGCCACCTTGGAGTTGAGATGGTGCCGGGAGACATGCAGCTTATTCATGGAAGCTGCTGGCAGCATTGCCAGGACCTGGCGGACAGTGAGGAGCGAGCAGCAAAAGCACTTAGAGAGACAGGTCGCCCTGCTCTCACCCCCCAGAGCTGCCGTGGGAAGGCGACCCCTGGGCCCCATGCCTCTCAGACCTGAGCCCACGGGCACTTGACTGGTCAGCAGGCCACAGCCCGTGGCAGCGACTGCTTCCTTGTCTCCGTGGCTCACTGTGCTCCATGCCTTTGAACTCCCTCCAGCCCTCGGCGACGTTTACGGGCATTTGCTGTGTGCCCGACCGGCGCGCCAGCCTCTGACCTCCGGGAGCTGCCCGTCTGGCTGAAGTGGCGAGGCCGCGGGAGCCGGCCAGGTGGGGAGGAAAGGGAGGGTGGGCACTGTCTGTGGTGGGCACCAAGGTCCCGGTGGGCTGTCTGAGCCCAAAGCCAGTGTCCCAGGGTTCTCTGGACACACCCGGGGCACGTGTGGACAAGTCCAAGACCTGAACTCTGTGTCCACGGGGTGTAGCTGCTCACTCTTCTCAGCCAGGACCTGGAGAAGGACGCCGCGGAACCGGGGTGGGCACAGGGACACCGTTCACTCGCTGTCCTTGAAGCTCTGGGTTTTGAAAAGCACAGGGTGCCAGGCCTTCCTCAAGGTGCAGGGAGGCTGGGCAGACCGGCGCAGCTCCGATGTCTTGTTTCGGGGTCACTCCGCCAGGGGCGCACGGGTACGGGGCCTGCGTTGCCACGCGCGCGCTCACTGACCATCTGACCAGTCCCGCTGGATGGTGGGAGCAGCCCGGGGGCAGGGCTGCTGTTCCCGCCCCCGTTAGAAAGGAGGAAACTGAGGCCCGGAGCAAGGCTGTAAACGGCAGGGCCGGGTCTGCCGGCTCCTTGGCACCCAGGGGGCCAGGCCTGTGGAGCACCTTCGTCATCCTCTGACATTCGGGGCTTGTGGGAAGCAGTCCCAGAGCACCCCACATGTGCACGTCCCCTTGCCCTCTGCCCCCCGCACCCCGTCCCCCCCACGCCCACCAGCCTCCTTGCCAACCCCAGAGGCTCCGAGTCTGACCTCACTCCCTCTGTCCTGGCACCTTCTTTGGACTCGCCCAGCCAGGGAGCCACAGACGCGGCCTTGGAGGGGAGCCCGGGCGCTCAGCCTGAGGCTCCCAGCTGCTAAAGCCCACGCCTGCCTTCCCCATCCAGCCCTTGTCCTGGCTCGGCCAGGGCCCCTTGGGGCAGGGTGATGGGGCACAGATGGGGCGGCCTCCACCAAGGCCAGTCACGAGCCTTCCTGTGTCCCCACCGCGGCCGTGGCTGGCCTCAGCAGGGGGGGAAGGGCTGCCCGGGCCGACGGCCACCCTGCAGACAGGAAGTGCTGGGCTCATCAGGTGTGGTTCCTGTCCTCCCCCAGCCTGAAGACACCGGCACACATGTCCCTCTGGCCACCAGCCCATGCCCGGGGGGGGGGACAGGATACTGGCCATCTGCTGTCATTCTTCAGTGTGTACGGCTGCCGTCCCCATATCCAGCCTCTGGGCCTCGGTTTCCCTCCCTGGAATAAATCTCAAGGGCCTTAGAGAGAATGGTTTCCTTTCGCCCCTTCAAAGAATAGGTGGCAGGCTGGGCGTGTCTGGCATTCGGGCTGATAGGAGGAGCGGCCTCTTGCTTGGCCTGGGGCCTGGTCCCTAGCTGTCTTGGGGCCCATGGTCAGCACCGGCTTGAAGCCAGCCGGCTGGGACAGCCAGCTCCCGACAGGCTTCGCAGGAAGCCAGGAAGGCTGGCTGCCCGATGCACATGGTCCCCAGGTCTCACCCCAGCGCCACGGGGGTTGATGGGGGCAGCCTGGAAGACGCCAAGGCAGGCGAGATGCGGGACACCGACATGCCCCCCAGGGCCCCCGCTGCACCCCAGCCCACCTCTGCACATCTGACCTGGCAGGCCGATGCGGTGCCTCGTCTTGGCTGGGCCGGGAGGCAGCGCTCCCCCCCCTTCAGCCCCTCCCAGACACGGGGCTGGGGTCTCAGGCCGGCCTCCCGCTGCTGGGTCCCTGCCAGCTCCCTCCTTCTGTGCTTTGAAGCCCTTTTCTGCTCCACCCCCGCCACTCTGATTTTCTAGCTGCAGGGTCTGTCTCCCCTCCCCACCCATGAGGTCCATTAGGCTGAGAGGTGTTGCCTCCAGGCCCCCCCACGCCGTGGGGGCTTCCATGCTTGGCGTGGGGAGCACTGGGTGTCAGGATTTGAAGCTCAGCTCTGAGCAGAGGGCTGGGCGGTAGGGCAGGGACCGGCAGTGCGGGCAGGGCCCCGCAGATGGGCCGGCCAGGAGGGAGCAGGCGTTGAGCTGAGCGGCACTTGGGACCTAACCGGAGAGGAGAGCGTGGGAGGGGGGGACCGGACCAGAGGCAGGAGGGAGAGGGGGCGAGGCACTTCTGAAGACCCGCTGCAAGCGCCAGTGAACTGAGCTCCGTCGGGGCCAGGGACCGGAGGGCCAACCTGCCCCCGCGCCACCGCCCCATTGGGTCTGCTCCCCGCCTGCCTCCCCACCTATGAGCCCAGAGCCTGCCGGCAGTTCCGAAATGATGGTGTATTTTTGGGTAAGTACCAAGCGTGGACAGCTGAGCTGCTTTCCCGGCTCCGGGCAAACCTGGGTGGGATGTGGCAGAGCGCAGGCCCACCAGGTGCCTGAGCGTGTCCCTCAAGGCCGCTCCGCAGCCCACACCAGCGGGGACAGGTCTGTCCCCAGACAGTAAGTGCTGGCTGCCTGCGAGCCACACTCCCCGAAGTGGCCTCTGTAGGGATGGACCACGGGGGTGGGGGCGCTGCAGAGGCTCGGGAATGCCCCCTCCCACCGCTCCCCTGCCAGGCCGTGGGAAGAACCTTCCGCGGATTCCCTGGCAGCTGATAGTACAAACTTCAGGTGGCTCTCTCTGGGCTGCACCCCCAGCCTCCACGCCCCCCACCCGCATCTTATCTGCTCCCTTCCTCCCTCCCCCTGGATCCCAGAAAGAATAATGGGGAACAAACGTGGGCCCCAGAGCTCTGGGCCTGGAAACACAGGAAGCTGGGGGCGCTGGGGAGAGGAAGTGCCCAGCCAGGCAGAGCCCCTCTCTCCTTCCTCCCTGCCCCTGCACCTCGGGGGAGAGAATGCAGGAGGGAGGTGGGGGGCCGTGCTCCCATGGGAAAGCCTATGAGGCAGGAAGGGCCCCCGCTGGGGGTGCAGAGGAACTGCGTTTCCAGTGACCATGGGCTGAGCTGGGTGAGCAAAATGCTAGGTGTGCGTTTGCGTGGATCCCGGACCCGTCGGTGGTCGTTTGGAAACCTGTGGGAACTCTGAGCTTTTCACCGGGGAGCAGGGGATGGGAGAACTCGCCCTGGGCCCAGCCCAGCCCAGCCCAGCGGCCCTGGCCGGCACCTGCAGGCCCTGGGCCTCGGGATGGAGAGGCACTTCCAGACCCACGCACAGCCTGTCCCTGCAGGGCCACAGCCAGTCCCGCCTCCAGGGGGGGCCAACCCAGAGTCGGCGCCTGTGGGGCTGATCCTGGGCAGCAGACCAGGCAGGGGGTCGGCAGGAGAGACCGAGGCAGCCACACGGAAGGGACCGGTGGCCACTGGGAGTCGGGACTGTCGTCATCTGAGGCCTGCTGCACAGAGCCCTGGGGACCCACGGCGACTCGGCGGAACTGGGGCCCGATGTGCCCAGGTGCACCAGACCCTCTGCCCTTTGCCACCAGTGCCCTGCTGCCCCCCTGGTGCCCACGCCTTTGCTCAGCACAGTCCTCCCTCTGCCTCAGGGCCAGCCCCAGGGACACTGCCCCGGGGACAGAACCCACAGGCAGAACAGAGGGTTCTTCTCTGCGTCTCAACTCTGTGGGCACCAGCCTGGTGGTCACAGGCCAGCCCCCGTCCCTGCTGTAGTCTGGGTGACAGACCCTGGCAGTGCGTCTTTCTGGTCTGGGCCTCATGACCTGGTGTGGGGGCTGGGGTGGCGGCAGGGTAGAGGCTCATCCTGCCGGCTCCTCTGGGGGTCTCGCCTCCTGGAACCCCTCCCCCCACCAGGGCTCTGTCTGTCTTTGCCAACCCTGGCCGGACCCTGGGGGATGTGCCCGAGTGTTCCCCCGCTGAGCCATGGGGGCCGTTTTAGGGCAGGGTACCTGCTGGGGAGCCTCTCCACCTCACCCCCCAGCTGGCCCCACTTCCGGCAGGAGAAACTGCGGAGCTGCAACAGGCCGACCCCGCCTCTGGGTCTCCTCTCCCGGGTCCCCCTCCCTGAGCAGTGGCACCCAGCCCAGTCCGGGAGACCGCACCCCTGTGGGGACACCAGCCCCTGCCGCACCAGGTCCCCCTGCTGTCCCCCTGCTGTCCCTGGCTATCCAATGAGCTGTGCACTCAGCACACTGAAAACTTGCGCCTCTGTCCTGACCAGCTCTCCCTCCTTTGTCCTGCCCACCTGAGTCCACAGAGTCGCCCTCACTCTTGCCCATCCCACTCCCAGTGCACTTCAAGCCCCTCCCCGCTCTGGCCCCGCCCCCACCTCACCCCAGCACCACCTGCCCCATCAAGTCCAACATTCTTAGCCTGGAGCACAAAGCTGGAAGTTCGTCAAGATCTGGCCTGCTTAGCCCGGCCTCACCCCTGCAGCCTCTGCAGGTCCCCCATGCCCTGCGGTCCAGCTGAGCTGCTCCTGAGTTAACCCTGACATCTGCGTGGTTCCCCCTCCCCCAGGCCTGTTCCTCCTAAAACAGCCCCCTCCCACCCACCCCACCTTCCCCAGCTGGCTCCCACCTTACTTTCACAGTGAGCCTGTGGGTCAGAAGACATGAGAGACTGCAGCATGTCAGGAAGAGGCAGCTTCGATGTCACCACCTCCAGGAAGCCCACCCTGACCACCCCGCAGTGGGAAATTGTTCCCTCCTCTGCATCTCCTTGCACTTGGCCAGGGGTGCCGTCATCACTCATTCACTCTGCCATCTCCCCTCCGCTGACGGCCCTTCCAGGGCCCCGACTGGGTCTTGTTCCAGCCTACACTGTGACTGCCACATCCCCGCAGCTCCAGGAATTTTGCGTGCTGGAATGAATGAGGGAGTCTGTCCCCACAGGCAGGGTGGAGTCTGGTTGGGCGGGGTGGGGGGGGCCTCTGGTGCAGGAGCTCCGCAGGGCTCCCCACTCCATCCGGTCCGTCGGTCGTCCTCCCCACTCACCCCCCGTTGACCACGCGTCTTCCCACGCCAGGACACGACTTCGCAAGGGGGCATTGGAGGTATCGTTGCTTCCGTTTCAAAGCTGAGAAAGTTGTGGCCCACAGTGTCCGCCGTCCTCGTCGTGAAGGGACCAGGGGCCAGGACACAACACGGCCTCGGGCGTGCGCTCCTGCTGTGCCTCCCCCATCCTCTCCCCAGGGCACGTCTGAGGTCCGACCCTGGGCCTGCGGTGGGGCCCACCTGGTCTGGCAGACGAAGCCCTGCCCCTCCACCCTCCCTCATGCACAGCACCCCAGACGGGGACTCCACGCGGACGGGACACGTGTCTGAACTGCCCTTTCCTGCCCTGCAAAGGGAAGGGCTTGGCGAACACTTGTGCAGTAGAGGGAGGGAGGGAGGGAGGAAGGAAGTTGGCTATTTGTTGTTGGTGGTGATGCGTCCCAGGGCTGGCTGTGAGTGTGTCTGAGCGTGAACAGGGAACTTTCTGGAGCCCTTTGCAGAGGCCGGGCTCAGGGCCAGAGGGGTAGTGCGTCTCCGGGCTGATGGGGCTGCGGGTCAGAGCAGGCAGAGGCCCCCGGCCTCTCCCCCGGCCCAGCCCTGGGCTCCACTTGGGGCTGCACCAGGCACCCACGGGCCAGGCCAGAGTCCCGGGGCCTCGGTGGGAGGAGCAGCCCAGGGCCCCGGGAGGAGCGCCTCCCTCCCGTTGTCCGGGGAGCTGGACCTCAGGGGAACAGGGAAATGGACTCCCCAGCGGACTGCAGCCCGAGGGGCCAGACCGATGCTGTGGGGACGGGCAGGTGGCCCAGGTGTGTGAGCGCTCGGAGGGGGATGGCTGGGCTTTCGTTCCTGCACAAGAGAAAGAAGACCGGGGACCAGGAACAGGGCTCATGTCACCCTGCCCCTCAGCCTGGGCCAGTGGGTGGCTCCATAATCGACTGGCGGCAGGCAGAGACGCCAAAGCAAACTATCTCCGAATTAGCAGCGGTTGCTGGGGACATAAAGAGCAAACAGGGCTGAGTGAGGTCCTCTATAAACATTGTGTTTTAAAAGTTTGCCCTGGGGTGGTCGGAGCTGTTGAAACCGAAGCTAATACCCTGTCGGTGCATAAAAGAGCCTCTAGTGAGGATTTAGGGTCTTCCTCCCCTGACTGAGGCCTGGGGTCTGGGGGCCCTGAGTCCCCAGCCTCTGGTCTTCCAGGATCTCAGGATGGGCAACCCCAGGAGTCTGGAAGCCAGCGCCCTCTGCCCCAGCGCCCCCCACCCACTTTCCCCGGGCAGATACTGGGCCTGCTCCCCCACACTTGAACCTCCCAGATAATGCCTGCTTTTATTACAAATCATTAAGCAAAGTGCTCATTCACGCCAGCAAGAACTGGGCAGCCGCGTCCGCATGGTGAGTGTGGACTCTGTAGGAGATGGTCCCACGTGCGGCCCTAAAACCCGCCGTTTGAAAGCCCCGGGACAGGACGCACTGGGAGGGGAGGGCCTTGGGCTCTCAGCCAAGACGTTTGACACCTTCTGATTGCAGCTGCGGGGTCACCTACTGTGTGTCAGGCAGAGGGTGCCCAGGGTCCCTCCAGCAGCCCTGGCACCACTTTCAGACACAGAAGAGGCAGGTGGCTGAGAACGGCGTCTGAGGGCCGAAGAAGGATGTGGGGTGCGCGGGCAAGCGTGGAGCGGGCCCTGGGAGGCGGGTGGCAGAGGCTGGGCTCCCAGAAGCCCAGCTGCAGGAGGGGACTCAGGGGCAGCCGGGGCTCCCTCGGCCAAAGGCTCAGAAGAGGGTGATGCGAACCCCAGTCAGGCAAGAACCCTGCTCCGACCCGAGGGCTGCGGTGGCCCAGGGGGACCAGCACCTTGAAAGTCCCTCTGCAGAGTGGAGAACAGAGAGTTGGCCCTTTGCCCTGGGGCCACTTTCCTGCCATCCCCTCCTGTCCCCGGTGTGGTGGCCGAGGGCCCTGAGGTGGGGCCGTGCCCTTTGGTGCTCACCGATTCCCAAAATGCAGCAGGACCCCTGGGGCGAGTGATGCTGGCTGGTCATCTCCAAAGGCCCCGGGGACTCAGAACCTGAGGGGCCCGTCCGGGGAGCCCCCGGTCCCATGTCCCTGTGCCCACTGTGAGGCCGGAACAGCCTGGGTGCCCCACACCGGTGCCTATCGTGGGAGGGAGTAGATATCAGAGTTTACCGGAGCGCCCGGCAAGGCCGTGGAGCAGTCCACGGAGAGCTCGGCCGTCTAGCCACCCAGGGTTCTGGTGAAGGCATCTGAGACACGCTGCCCAAGGTGGAGCAGGAATATCTGGAATGCGGAGCTGGGACTGGAGACCCTTGGGCACGGTCCTGCCAGAGGCTGGGGACCCACCTCAGGGCATCTGCAGCTGCCGGTGGTGTCTGCCCAACTCGCCTTCCCAGGGACCCCGTGGCTGGGCGGTGGTCTATCCCCGAGACCCTGGGGCCGCACGCTGGTGTTCACCTGGAGCCGATCCATCTGCTCAGGGAAACAAGGGTGCAGCTAATCGTGACCTTAAAACTTAATTATGGGAAGAAGTTGGGATTAAGGACCCTTCCATTTATCTTCCTCTGGCTTTGGCTTGTCAGCAGCTGGGACGTGGAGCGTGCAGCTCTGGAGGGTGGGGGAGATGTGGCCACGGCGGTTGGCCAGGCAGGGTCGCCAGCGGGGGCCGCACCGCGCTGAGAGGAGCATCTTCTCCTGCCGCCCCACCCTGCCCCGGCTGAAGCCACAGCACCCTGCTCCTGCGAGGGGACAACATGTCCCCATCCCCACTTCCCCCGCCTGCCGGGAAACCTGTGTTTCCGGGGCCACCTCCTCCCAGTCCCGCCGTCTGCTCCTGGAGAAGGGCAGGACAGCCTCCCAAAATGGGCGTCCTGACGGCCTCCAGAAGCCCAGGCTGCCAGCTCCATCCCGCACACCCCCGGCCGGGCTCACACATCACCTACCTGGTCCCATCTTCCCGAGGGGCAGCCTGGAGGAATGGAGGGGAGCCACCTGGGCCCATTGGCTCCATCATCCCACACCTGGGGCCACATCCTCAGGAAATGACACAGAGGAAGAAAAAGGCGGAAGCATGAAGTTATTTATAGCAGGAGAAACAGCCCCACCTAGATCCTACCTGTCCGGCAGGCAGGGCACGGCCAGGTGAGTCCTGTGGCCGCCACTCCAAGGGACGTCACACAGCCCTCAAACCTGGTGGGTCGGGGACAAGGCACAGGGAGGGTGTCTCTGAAATGTCATTATGCGCCACTGCAGGACACCTGACTGCAAGGTGAAGACTACGGTCACCTAAAGGTCAGGTGAGGCCACAGACAAAAGATCGGTCTCCTTCCAGGGCCCCATCCCCAGGTGCTTTGGGGGTCTTCGTGGCCAGGTGCAGCCCCGGGAGCCCCCCCTGTTCGAAGCAGGGCTCTCAACGCACCCAGAAACGTGGTCCTCCTCTGGCCAGCAGCAGCCCTGCCCTCCGAGAGTCCCCCTGTGTATCCACCGGCGCTTTCCTTTCTCTTATTTTATTGAGCAAATGCTACACACAGACACTTGCGCTGGACACTGGGAATGGGGCAGCCCAGGCCGAGATGCGAGTGATGCCTGGTGTGCAGGGTAGGAGCAAGGTCAAGGGGGCGTGGGCCACCCCGAGCGTGGAGGCATGGCCTGGAGCGGTTCTCGCCTAGGCACCAGGGTGGGGCGTCCACCGGCCGGGCATCGTCCCTCGAGGCTGTTCCACTCCACTTGCCTGGGACCGACAGTCTGTGAGCAGGCCGCCAGCCGACTGCTGTTCCAAAGACGCCACATGGAGGAACCAGCTGGAAGCTGGAAATCGTCCAAAGGCGGGAAGCCTGCCATGGGTTGGGGACCGCCCCCGGGGTCCCCCGTTGCTGATTCCAGTGAGCTCGGGGAGCCCCTTTTGTTTTCAGGTGTCAGGGCCTCAGGCTGCCAGCGGGGACAGCCATGGCTGACGGGAGCGTGATGGAGACGGTCAGGCCGGCAGGAGGGACCGGCGTCCCACCTGGGGGGCCACAGAGCGGGGCAGTGTCTGAGCTCCGCCGTGTCCACTTGGTCACAGTCGTGCCAGCTGACTTGGGCGGGAGTGACTCCATGGGGACCGAGTGAGGCTTTCCCTGGAGCTGCAGGCAGAGAAGAGGTGAGAACAGAGGGATGTGGGAACCGCCGGAGCCGGACCGCCGCCTCCTACCACAGCCCGCGAGGCTGGGGGGCTCCCACGGCCTCCAGCTTGGAACCCACATTATTTTAAAAGAAAGAAGCAAGACATTGATTAATTGTGCAACTACATAAATAATTGTTTCCTCAAGAGAGGGCATGGCTGGCTACATCTGAAGGAGCTGGAGACAAACAGAGGGGAGGGACCAAGGGAGACAGAGAGAAGGGGAGCCCACACTTGCGGGCCCTGGGCACCCCGACATGCACCTGCATCTCCAAGTGACCCCGAGGAAACTTCCATGAAGGCAGATGCCCTGCAGAGGGCAGCACTGAGAGTGGACAGATGTCCCCCCAAAAGGGGGGCATGGGTCAGTCTGGGGGCAGGAAGGGAGAGAGGGGCCCATGACCCTCGAGAAGAGAACTTTTTCCAAACTGCCCTGCCTCCAGCTGGTGCCCTTTGCCCTGCGGGCTGACTGCACAGCCCCTGGACCCCGGGTCCCAGCTCTAGGCCGGTCAGAGGCAGTGACCTGGAAGCTTCTGGGTTGAGCTTGCAAGAACCCCCCAATCCTTTTGGGGAGCAGCCAGGCACCCCTAGAGGTGAGTGTTGGGAAGGGGGTACCCCAGGCCTGGCCTCCGGCCCCCAGCGGGGCTGAACTAGGGACCCGGAGTCTCAGGTCCAGACACTGGAAAGAGCCACTCTGTCCCTGAGAATGGCCACCCCTTCCTTGGGCCCACTGACGTCCTTTGATCCCAGATGGTCATTTCTCCATACCTGGCTCTGTTCTGTGAATTAAAGAAAACCCTACTAATTATAATATTAGGAAGTACTTTCAAACCAACAAATATTTAAAAATAACTAACCCTATTAGAGAGATCAGAGAAGAAAAATGTTGTGTGGTTCTTTTTTGTTGGGCTAAGAAGCTCCAGATTTCACATCTTGGCTTCCTAATCTAGATTTTTTCCCCAAGAGCAGAGCTCGAGACCAGGGCTGGAGGCTCACTCTGGGACATGCTCTGAAGGACAGGGGACATGGGGAGGGAGAGGAACCAGTCCAGGGCATATTCCTGAGTTGGCGAGGGCGGGGTCCTCGGGCCCCAGGGGCCACAGGCTGCAGGCTGACCACGGAAAGGCGGGGGAGGGGCGTCTTGTGCACCCTCCCCACCCGCAGGGAGAGCTGCACCTGATGTGCTCACCTGCAGGGACCTGGGTTTGCTCCTGCCTTCCTTCCCGGGGGTGGGAGACAGGATGCAGAGCCGCAGGATGGCCAGGTCACCCCTGTGGGCCCCTGGCTGCGGAGGCTGTGGAGGGGGGGCGGCTGAGGGGAGGCCCAGCCCACCCCTTGCACAGCCGTGCGGCGTCCAGTCCCTCGCAGGATCTCCAAGGCGGCGGTGGCCTGCACCGCTCTCCGTAGTCAGTGCTGCGTCTCCTCCAGAGATGAGCCCAAGACCATGCCCCCCTCTTTCCCCACCACCGCCCTCCCGGGCCCCGTTGGTGGGTGAGCGCCCTGCCCGAGCCCACTCTTGCTCTGGGACCCGCTCACAGCAGTGGCCCGGGAGACATTTGGACAGAGCCGCCTCCCCAAGGTGAAAATGAACTGTGCCCACTCTCCAACGAGGCCACTAGGCGCGGCGCCCCCTCTCAGGCGAAGGGGAACAGGGCACAGCACGTGGCCTTGATGGCAGCTCAAGCGGACGCTCCGAATGCCCTGGACAGTGGGTGCCTCGTTGGGGCGGCCAGCCTGCATCTGCTGGGCGCTGTCCTCCTAGCCTGGCACCGCGCACCTGGTGGGGCCCCGGCCACGGTCCACTCCGAGTGGTACCTGCGCTTGGTGTTCTCCTCAAGGTCAAAACAACCTCGGACCCTGCAGATTGTCTCGGTAACGGGACCAAGGGTCAACAAGTGTGTGTCGCTTTCCTGCCTGTGTGAAAGCGGAGAGCTTTTACCCCCCCCCCCCAGTACTGCTGGGGCTGGGAGAGCGCCTTTCCCATGTCATCCATGGGTTCTGGACACCTGCAGGAGCCTGCTCTGGTCCACCGGGGCCCAGCAGGCACTGGCAGAGCAGCAGAACCTTCACCCCCACCTGGATTCCGTCTTACTGGGTCCCACAGCCACCACCCCCCCGGGTCAGGAAGCCCCACAAGGGCTCTGCTCGGAGCTGAGTGCATTTGTCCTGTGCTTGGAAACAATGGAACAGGCCGCGGTGTCTGTCTGTGAGCCCGAGGGACCCGCCGTGGGATGGACCGGATTCGGGACGTCTTGTGCCCCTGGCTTCCCGTAAACTCCCCTCCAGGGGGGTCTCTGACAGTGTGTCTGCTGCCTTCCAGGTCTGTGTGCACCCCCTGCCCCAGGCACAAGGTTCTCTGGTGGACACCCCCAGGTCCTGGTGGGGCAGGAGAGGTGGCTCCTGCTGCACTTCAGTGGCACTGCAGAGCCCTCGGGGCCTCCCCGCAGCCAGTGGCCTCTGGCCCGAGCACAGCCCTAGACCCAGACCCAAGGCAGTGTGGCCTCCAGGTGCTCCAGCGTCCCTTGTGGTGGCCGAGGACAGCCGCTGCTCACGGGCACTTGACTTCTCTCTGGTTCTACAAGTCAAGCGGTGCCTTTGTTGGCCGCTCGTCTGTCTCATCCGTGGCAGCACTGTGGCCCTTGAACTTGGCCTGCCGGTCAGCCAAGTGGGCTCCACAGGTCTCTGTGCAGCAGCAGCGAAGCCCCAGGCAGACAGGAAGCTGTCTGCGGTGCACCAGGGGGAGGCACTGTCCTCTCACAGCCGCGCACCACCAAGCAGCAAAATCGGAGGGGGAGGTGGGTGGTGGTGGAGCAGGGGGGTGACTGAGGCCTGGTCTCTCGCTGTGGGGTCTGCAGCAGGTCCCTGCTTGGAGCTCCTGTCCTGTGTGGGGCGCTGGAGTGCCGATACCCACAGCACGGAGGGGTGGGTGCGGTGTAGACCCCCAAGATGGAAGGGGAAGCTTGAAAGCTGTAAGCTCCACCCCAGGGAAAGGGATTTGCATCCCTGTGCAGGAGGGGGGCACCCCGAGTTCTCAGGGCTGCCACCCCTCTCGCGGTGCTCCAGTCCCCAGCTCCTCCCGTTTGCTGAGACAAGTGGTCCAGGCAGATTGCCGGGCAGGGAGGAGCACAGGGGTCTCAGATGGGCCCCAGGGTCTGTGCTCTGCCCTCCCATCCCCGGAGCCGACCCGCTCTGGGCCCGGCCCCCCTCCGTGCCAAGAGCCCCTTGTCAGTGTCTCCACGGACACCCAGGGCACCCCGGGCATGCTCCCTGTGATGATGGCTGATGTTGCAGAGACGTGTGTCATCGCCCAGAGGTGACAGCCCTGAGCAGAGAGGGGGAGGAGGACGAGACAGCCGCTGCGGAGGTGGTGTCGAGCTGCAGGGCTCACGAGGGCCGCAAGGCTGAAGTAATTTTCAAGGGTGTTTGCCCTCATCCGCCCCGGGCTCCTCGTGGGTGTCCCCCAGCCACCAGGGGAGACCGGGAAGTGCAGGGGCGGAGCTGGAACGAGGGGCGGAGAGATGAGAGCAGCCCGAGGCGGGGGGGGGGGGGGGGGGGGGGGGGGGGGGGCTCTGCCCCCAACATCTCCAAGGGCAGCAGGGGGTTATACTGTAAAAAATGTGATAAACTTGCTGAAGCACTTGACTCGTTCTGGGGGTGGGGAGAGAGAGGCAGTGGGAATCTCGGGGGAGAGTGGACAGAAGCCGGGGAGCCCCCAGCTGAGAGCGGGCCCCTCGCTGTCACCAGGCAGGTTCAGCACCAGGGACAGCAGCCCTGGGCACCCTTGGGCTGCTGGTGCTCAGGGCAGGAAGCTTGGATTTCTGCATCAGGCCTTGGCGTCGCTGGTGTTTCGGGAAGCAGGACATCCCAGTTTCCCTCTTCCCACCCGTCAGACTGCACGGACCTCCCCCACTTCCCCTTTCCAAGCACCCAGCATCCTTCTCTCGGCCCCTAACTTTGGGACCAGGCCAGGACGTCTATCCAGACCTGGGTGGGCTGCAGGAGAGGGCGCCTGGTGGGAGGGAAGGGCTCCCGCCGAGACCGCAGAACCGGGGCAGGGTGGTTGTTTTGGCTGGTGGGAAGAACCACACGGAGGGGAAAGGCGGCCTCTCGGGGGAGGAGGAGGGGGTGCAGACGGGGACTGGAAGAGCTGAGGCCGCTGAGGCCGTGGGGTGGGGCTGGCCCAGCTGCCTCCTTCCAGAGACACCAGGGCCAGGGCTTTCTTTGGCCTTGGCCTCCCCCTTGGCCTAAAGAAGGAACCTCGACCTGCCTCTGCATCAGCAGGGGGCTCAGAGCCATCCCTCGGGCCAGTTTGGGGTTTTGTCCCCTCCCAGGGAGGGTTCCTTCTCTGTGCAGTGTCCCCTCTTGGTTTTTATCATTGAGTGGACATGGGGGCTTCCGCCAGCCCAGCAAAGCTTTCCTGGCTCTGACGGCCCCCCACAGATGAGCTCCGTGAACCCGGCAGCCCTGCCAGCCCCGGCAGCCCCTCCGCGGGCCCCTCTCTGGGAGCCGCACGGCTCTGCCCCCGGTGCACCCCCGCCTGTCAGCCTGCGCGGAGGCAGCCCCCACGCGACGGCCCTGTCTGCGGGGATGGCTTCCTCTTGTCCTTGTACGTGCTCTTAGACTTGGGGTAACGTGAGGGGCACAGTCGACCCCACGACATCTGCCAGCTGATGAGGGGGTTCGGCTGCCCCTGAAACCCACCCTGGCCCTCAAGGATTGGCCGTGGCAAAGAGCACAGGCCCCACGCACTCGTCACCCCGCAGGGGCCCCAGTGCCCCTCGGGCCGTCCACCAGCCTGGCAGCTCGGGCCCCTGCCACCCCTTGGGGCCTGGGCACTAGTTCGGGAGGGTCCTGTTCCCGTCGTCCTGCAGATGGGCCGCCGAGACGGGCAGTCCTCGGGGACTCTGCCGATGGAAATGTCCGCCCCCACGGGCACGCTTTCTGTCGGCCTCCGGTCCCGGGGCCGCCACCGCGCCCGGAACGTGGGACAGAGGAGCTGGAGCTTTACTCTTATTTAATGCTAATCAAAGCTTCAGGGACTTACTTAGGAGCATCTAATCACTTTCAGAACTGGGACCAAACCAGGCTGTTCCAGGTCGCCTGTTCCTGCCATAGAGGTCACTGGCGTCTGTCAGTCCACCGGTGACAGATGGCCAGTCCTCTCCTGCTCCTGGACTCCCAGTGCGCTGACTTCCCTCCCCGGAGAGCACCGCTCAGCGTGGTAGCTGCGTCTCGGGGGCTGTGATGCCCTCCCTGCCGTGATCCCGGATCCTGCCCTTGCTGGGGCTGGGGGTGGGGGTGGAGACGGAGAGAAGGCAGGGCTGGTGTGGGCCCCCCTGGGTGGCGTGGCCAGCCCCCCCGAACGGCCCATGCTTGGCTGCTGCAGTGGCCACTCCTGTTTCTTTTCTGAGCCCTTTGTCACCCTGCTTCTGCCTTCGGAGAAGCCGGGGCAGGCCACAGTCACCCTGGGAATGCAGTGGCTTCCCACGTGGCACTCGTTCCTGGGGACAGCCCCACTGGCCCCCTGTCTCCCTGAAACCAGCTCTCAGTTGACGGTCTCACAGCGCAGCTGTCAGTGATTTTCGGCTTCCTGGGCTCAGCGTGTTGGCGGGAGGGGGTCTGCGTCTTAACCCCGGAAACAGCAGCTCCCTGGGCTTCGGAAAGCTCTGAGGTCCGCAGGGGCTGTGGAGCCCCTAAAACTGCAGTGGAGGGGCCAGAGGCTGGACAGTGGGCTCTGGGGGGTCCCTTAACTTCTCTGTCTCCTTGACTGCCCCCGTCTGTCTTGCTGGTCATGTGAGGGACATGGGATGTCTTGTGCTCATATGTGTCAGGAGCTGGCTCTCGGGAGGCAGGTGCCAGTGTCTCACCGTGGCCTTAGCGCTGAGGCCCTTGAGAGCTGGAAGGGCCCCCCAAGTCCCGCCTCCACCCCTGGGGGCGCTAGAGCCCCGCCCCACGTGCTTGGGGAGAGGGGCAGGTCATGGGCCAGGGCACTGGTTCTCAGGAAGCACAGCCACTCAGAGGGTGGGCCTTGCGGCCTGGTCCCCCCCCACCCCATCGCTTGCGGGGGGGACGGCCACGCCCACATCCTCCTGACTCGGAAGGAGACCCTGAGGTGGCGCGCCGAGGCAGTCAGACCCGTCACAGTCTTGTGCCCTCGCCGCCTCCGTTGCC